>NC_052624.1:223871429-224490001 GCF_016161935.1 Mauremys reevesii | reverse complement strand
CTGTGGAAACCATGATAGCATAGAGGCAAATGACTTGGGTCAGCCACATCATATGTATGGATAACAATCAACTGCCTAAGAGAGTTCTGTATACTGAATTTGAAAAAGACCATAGGAAGGTTGGCCATCCCAAACCCTGCTACAAGGATTGAATCACACAGCACATACAGTCTGCCAGGCTGGGCTTAATGAGCTGGGAGGATACAGCCCATAATGGGTGAACTTGGCACTCCACTACAAATGACACAGAATGTGCAATAGAATATCATCACGCCACCTTGGCCGACAGTAGGCGGGAACGCTGACATCAACTTGCCTCAGCACATTTCATGAACCCTACATATGAAAACTGATTTCCAGTTGTAGTCATACTTGAATACAAGTGACAGTCATTATCCTGTGTTCTGATAGAAGGAACGCAGCATGCATAAGGAGAGAACGATGTGTGTGCGCGTGTGTAGGAAGAGGAAGTATTATTATAGTGTTGTCCATTGGAATCTTTGCCTTCACCCTTGTCCACTTCAGTTTTCATTTATAATTCCTTTAATATGCTTTCCCAGGTCACGAGTCATTTAAATTATTATTAAATGTTTTCTTTGCCAGCATAGTTTTTATTCAGTGTATGTGTGTGCATTATTACATTACATATCCACCTATATGTAATATTGAATAATTTAAAAGTATAATCCCCCAAAAGATATTTATAACAATTTAAACTACCCTGAACAAGGAGTTTAGAGGATTAGAAACCAGATTTAAGCAGTTGCCGAGGGGATAAATGTACCCTTTACATTCCAGCACTCATTGACTTTAAGGCCAAAGGGATGGAGAGATTCGCAGTGACTGACATGAAGAAGCAAATTAAAAGTTGTCAGGGTTAAAACCAAGAGTCTGTTCGTTTTTATGGCCTTTCATCTTGCATGTTTGGAGGGCAGAACACAACTGGGCAAGTTCTGCTCTGCAATCTCTATTCCTTTTTCCCTTCCAGACAGCCTCTTCCTCTCAATCCAGCACCGGTTGCCAGGACCCTGCCTGGGCTGAAAGGGAGAGAGCAGGCTGAAATGTATTCTTGCTAAGATCATGGAAAATCTCCAGATGCACTGTGACACAGGGCATGTACTGTATCTGAGGACACAAGTGGATTTTAAAGGTTTAAACTATACTAACTCTAAGTTTGACAGGGAAGAAGAGAAGAGCAAGAGTCCTAGAGATAACAACATACATACCTTGAAGAAGCAAAGTGATGTTCCTTTACTTTTCTAGTGTCTTGGCAATACAACAATACAACAAGTATTGCTTCACTTTTAATACATACCTGTCATACGTTTATATGGATACATTTATGCTTTTTTTCCATTCACAGACTATTTATATTAGATAATCATTGTTACTCTGACAGTTTCCTTTGAAGTAAAAATCACCCAACCTAGTTATCTCTTTCACAATTCCGGCAGCCCTTTCCTGTATTTCTGCCTTGCTGATGTAGCAGAAGGTGAATTCTGTAACCATCTTTTCTAACATGTTAGCACTGAAGGTATTCCCCATTTCTTGGTGCCTCGATGTTAAAATCCAAGAGGCTTATCACAAAAAAGTAAATGCCTCATATGTGCAATGTTTCTACATTCTGGGCCAAATTCATCTCGAGTGAAACTCCACGAGAGTGATATCTGAGGCAAGTTTATCCCAGTATTCTCAGAAAGAATTTTTTTTAAAAGAACATCTTGTTTCTGAGTAATTGCTGATCTAAATAATCTTTCCCTCCTACCTAAGGTACAAGCTTACAATTACTCAGCCTAGGAGTGAGCAGCCATTAAAGGGTGCAGTTAGATTGGGGGCATCCAGCTAGAGCGGACTGTCCAAGCCACAATTCTTACGGGTTTGACTCTGCCATTCAGCTCAAAAGGAGTAATAATGTTGAACCCAGACCCCTTAAATACAAGTATTTCTTGCAAGACCCTTCCAAGCGTCTTCGCGTGAAAATCATGCTGCAGTTCACATGGGGAAATATGACTTTGCTACACTTGTCAGGGTGCAGCGTGAGTATAGGAGAGCTGTTTATTAAATGTTCATTTATTTCCCTAGGTTTCAAAGACTTTTCAAAGCCTTTTCCCTAGGTTTCTATTTTTGTAGTTTACTTGGAAGGGAAGAGAAATAGTGGCAGTGTATCGTTACCTCCTCTAGATGCACCCTAGATAATGGGTGCTTGGGGTTTTCATGATTTACAAATGCTAAGAGAAAACCTAGCCATTTGTTACCATTTGTCTTCAGATTATTGCTACTCTGCTGAATAAAGAGGTCTGTTAAGGTAGCTGAACCCCAAACCTGGTTCTATTTTGCAAAGTCTGTAAAAGCCTGTATTTATGGGGCTGGGGGAGGGGTGTTAAAAAGAGAGAGGTTTCAGACCATCTTTCAGTGCCTTCTCACAGCAAATCAGAGTGTGCAGACAATACAGGAGGAAATCATGTTTTAGATAAGGAAACAGCTTTCATATTAAGGTCCTCAAGAGGTTATTGCATATAATGGGGGGAGGGGAAAGAAATTACCAAAATGATGATAAATAGCATGCCATAGCCCATCTATAAATTCCACCTGCTGACATGGTTTAGTGGGCAGACATGAACCCCACCCGAGGGAGGAAAAGGGAAGCCAGCAGCGGGACAGGAAGAGGTTAGGCAAGATATGAGTGTACAGGAAGCAATAAAGGTTGTGGAGGTTTAGCAGGAGTCTGGTGTGTGTTTGACTGAATCCTTGGTTAGGGAGTAAACTTGACAACAATATCTGGTTTTGCATAGGAACAACTGCTCACTTGTCTAAATCTTGCCCTCAGCGCTGATCTCTATCAGCCTTCAATTTACTTTTGCTTCCATTTGAGTCACAGTATGAATCAAGCACAACTCCGTGCCCCACCCCCAGCTCCTATGCAGATGGTGTGCGGAAAAGACAATGCACAGTTTGTTTTAAGTGTGTGGCTTTCTTTTTAATTGAATTAGGCCTAATTTGTTCTTCCATTTCCTGCCTAAAGCTAGTTTTGCACTGTGCAGACAGGTGGTGTTTTCGAGGGTTGGGCAGGCAATTTGGATGAAAACTCAAAGGTGTCTGAACATGCAGCAGTCACGTCAGCCAAACTGAACCCTAATTTTGCAAGTTCAAGTTTGGCAGGCAGCAGTGGCATGAAGGCAAAGCCACAGCGAAACAAAGAGAACATTCTCAGAGCCCAGCCCCAGGAAAAGGCAAAAAAAATGAGGCCAGCCACTTCTGAGCAGTTAGGCAAACAGAGCCCATGTCTGAGAGCCAGTTCCCTGAGCACAGCCTGAAAGAATGTATGAAATGCCACACTAGATCAAATCAGTGGCCTCATCAAGTCAGGAATCCTGTCTCCTAGTCTGGCCAGTAACAAATGCTTCAGAAGCAGGAGTAGCACTGCTCCTCCACAGACAATGATCATTCAATAACATGCCCATGAGTGAGCTTTCATTGTAAACTAAGCCAGGAGTTAGTGAATGTCTCATGCCCTGAAGCATGAGGTTTGATTTTGTATGCATTTTTTTTATCATCCCCAGTAGTTTAACTGTGGATATACTTAATATCCATAGTCATGTCTAATATTTATTAATCCAGCTAAGCTTTTTTCTCAGTAATATCTTGTGGCAGTGATGTGTTAAGTATTTAGTGTTTCAGATTTAAACTTCAGAGGGGTACCCGTGTTAGTCTGGATCTATAAAAGCAGCAAAGAATCCTGTGGCACCCCCCGACGAAGTGGGTATTCACCCACGAAAGCTCATGCTCCAAAACGTCCGTTAGTCTATAAGGTGCCACAGGATTCTTTGCTGCTTTTACAGATTTAAACTTGTTGCTTTCAAGTCATTGAGTGCCCCTTTGTTCTTTTATTAGGAGAGAGGTTAACAGCAGCATTCAAATGATCTCTCTGTACATGCCACTATTTTATGTACCTCTCTTACTTGCCATTTTTCTAAACTCAAACAACCTCGTCTTCATCTCAGTCTTTCCACACCTCTGATCATACCTTTTGCTGCTCTTCTCTACACTTAAAAATAATCTCTGCCAGGTAACCTTTTTCAGGTGAAACTGACTAAAACTGAATGGTGTATTCCAGGTGAGAACATACCATTGATCCATTCACAGAATGACATTATAAAGCTTTCAGGGTTAGCCTTTATCCCTTTCTTAATACAGATCAATGAGGAAGCCAGGAACCTATCATCAGAATGTTCCTTAAATGGAAGGAGGAGTTCAGGGTCTCTGAATTCCGAGCCTTTGCAAAACTTTGTGTTGAACAGCAGAAACCAAATCTTATCCTGTTATCAAGGTCAGTTCTATCTTATCCATAGAAAACTCAATGGGCATTTAAAAGGGGGATTCTATTTACAGTCTGGTCCATCAGAATTTTCAATGTAGTTTCATTTGGATAAATTATCCTTTGCCTGCCATCTTTAAATAAACTGCTGAGCAGCATGTTGGCACAAGCTGACTGCTAGCTTTCACTCCCCAGAGGAGGCTGCATTTCAGTGGCACGTGAAGGTGATACCACTTCGTATGTGTGAAAGTATTTTGGTATCCCCCTCTCTGTGTATGGAAAACATTATAATATACAGACCTCCCCAACTCCTGCCACCTTGCACAAATTCTTGGCGTATAGCCCTATTCTAGGAATTGCATAGGCTGGGGAGGCCACTTCAATCAATTTCCTCTGCGGCTCTTCAGTATTGCCATAGAAACAGACTAGGTGTTTACTGTTTTATCCCAGAATGCTGTCCCTTTTTGATACCCTGCCCTTCAGTATTGAAAACGCAGTGGTTTTATGCTGAGTGGCTTAAAATGGGATGCCAGAACTAAATATGAAAAAAGCAGATTTAGGAAGGAGGGGCTTTAAGGATTTAGAGATAATTGAATTTAGTAGACTCAGTTGAGCAGATCCTGTTGGAGTGATTTTTCACTCCCTCTAAAATGCATGTATATTTGGTCAGAGTACCAGTGGCATATAATATTCCTGCTTTGTTATTTTCTTCTGTTTGTACCCGAATCCTAAAGCTTAGAAAATGTGTATCCAAGGGTGTCTAGCTTTGTGGTAGGCACTTGAACTTTTAAAAGTACGGGAAAAAAGGAGATGAGAAAGGAAAGAGGAAGAGGAATTTCAGAAGATCTGAAAAGCATGTTAGAAGGAATCTGACATGTAAAGACTAACAGGAACATCAAGAAGAAAGTTGTTTGTTCTGTCTGAGTATGTCATTACTCAGCAATTACAGCAAGATGTTATTGCTTTGCCTTTATTATTGTGATTGACTTTGGTTCCTCTGCAAAATATAAGAAACAAATATTGAAAATATAAGAAGAGAGAATGGTGAAAGGAAAGAAGAAAGAAGAACAGAGTGATAGGTATATTTAAAAGGCATAAGAGGAGACCTGAGGTAGCAATTTGTAATGGATTTCTATCATTGATCAGATTATTCAATAAGTAAATATAGTATATCGTGGATAATCTAGAAACAATCCCTCTCTTTTTAAGGTTACTGTATGGTCTTGTAGTTAAGGTAGTGGAGAGGGATTCAGGAGTTCTGTTCCTGGCTCTGACACAAACTTTCTGTGACTTTGGGCAAGTCCCTTAGTTCATCTGTGCCTCTCTTTCCTATCTGTAAAATGGAGATGCTAACACTTCCTTTCTTTCACTCCCAGTCTGTTTTGTCTATTTAGATTTTAAGCTTTTGGGGGAACAGAAAACTTAATATGTGATTTTTTTTCATAGATTCATAGACTTTATGCCCAGAAAGCACCATTGTGATCATCCAGTCTGACATCCTGCATAACACAGGCCATAGACCTTCCCTGAATTAATTCCTACTTCAAGTCCAATAGCTGTGGCTGAAATAGGGCATATCTTAGAAAAATACCCAATCTTGATTTCAAAATTTCCAGTGATGGAGAATTCACCACAACACTAGATAAGTAGTTCCAGTGGTTAATTACACTCACTGTTAAAAATTTGCAACTTATTTCTAGTCTGAATTTCTCTAGCTTCAAATTCCAGCTATTAGTTCTTGTTATGCCTTTGTCTGCAAGACTGAAGAGTCCTCTGTTATCAAAGTTCTGTTCTCCAGGTAGGTATTTCAAGACTGTGTTCAAATCACCTCTTAACCTTTACTCTGTTAAGATAAACAGATTGAGCTCTCTAATGGCTCTTCTCTGAAACTTTCCAATTTTTCAACATCCTTCTTGAGGTGTGGACACCAGAACTGGACACACTGTTCTAGCAGTGGTTGCAGTGTCAAATACAGAGCTAATATAACCTCTCTACTCCTATCTGATATTCCTTTGCAAGGATTTATTGCATTAATCTTTGTGGCCATAGCACTGGGAGCTCATGTTCAGCTGATTATCCACCAAAAGTCTTTTTCGGAGTCACTATTCCACCACGCCTCACTATCACCAGTACAGATAGAGGATTATGTTCCCACCAATGTAGAAACATTCACATACTTGGGAAGCACCACCAGCCAGGATGGTAGAACAAGCCAGGACATCCGAAACAAAATGAATAAAGCCAGGAACACCTTCAGGAGCTTAAATAGAGTCTGGAAATAATAAAAAAAACAACACCAAAACCAATCTCAAGATATATCAGAGCAGCATACTTTCATAGTGCAGAATGCTAGGGAATGAGAACATATGACATGTCCAAACTGTCTTAATTCCATAGAACCTGCCTCAGAAAAATCCTCCATATCTTTAGGCTCAAAAGAAGCAGCAAAGAATCCTGTGGCACCTTATAGACTAACAGACGTTTTGCAGCATGAGCTTTCGTGGGTGAATACCCACTTCTTCGAAAGCTCATGCTGCAAAACGTCTGTTAGTCTATAAGGTGCCACAGGATTCTTTGCTGCTTCTACAGAACCAGACTAACACGGCTACCCCTCTGATATTAGGCTCAAAACAATCTCAAACCAAGATCTATTGACACAGTGCAGCCAAGAGGATATGAGCACCATCATTACTAGGTGGCATTGGAGATGGATTGACCACGTGCTTCAGATGGAAACTGAGTCCATCATCAGAGTAGCACTAAGATGGACACCTGAACGCAAGCGAAAACAAGACCACCCAAAAACAACATCGCGAAGAGCTGTGGAAGCTGTGCTGAAAAACCTGGGACACAGCTGGGGAAACATAGAAAGACTTGCCAGAAACAGACAGGAATGTAGGAGCTTTGTCACTGCTCTTAATGCCAGAGGTGTATTGGGAACATGATGATGATGATGACTTTACCATGATAGAGTCCCCTATCATGTCAGTATAGCCTGCATTCTTTATTCCATGAAGTATGACTTTACATTTGACCATATTGAAATACATAGGATTTGCTTGCACACAGCTTATCGAGTGATCCAGATTGCTATGTAGTAGTGTCCTGTCCACTTCATTATTTACCACTCCCCCAATCTTTGTGTCCTCTGCAAATTTTATCAGTAATGACTTTATGTTTTCATCCAGGGCATTGATAAAAAGTATTAATTAGTGTATGGTCAAGACCCAATAGCTGGGTGCCCCAACTAAAAACATATGCGTTTGGTGATGATTCCCCATTGACAATTATATTTTGTGACTAGCCAGTTTTTAATCCATTTAATATGTGCCATGCTGATTTTGTATCGTTCTAGTTTCTTAATCAAAATATCATGTGATACTAAGTCAAATGCCTTTCAGCAATCTAGGTATATTACACCAACACTAGTACCTTTTATCGGGGGTAGCTGTGTTAGTCTGTATCCACAAATACAACAAGGAATCTGGTGGCACCTTAAAGACTAACAGATTTATTTGGGCATAAGCTTTTGTGGGTAAAAAACCCACTTCTTCAGATGCCCTTTATCAACCAAATTTATAATCTCATGCAAAATTATATGAAGTTAGTTTGGTGAGATCTATTTTCCATAAACCCATGCTGATTGCTATTAATGATATAGCTTTCTTTTAATTCTTTATTAATCAAATCCCATATTGGCCGATCCATTATTTTGTTGAGGATCCATGTCAGATTTACAGGCCTATATTTACTTTGGTCATGCCATTTACCTTTTCTAAATATCTTTCTTCCAGTCCTCTGGATCTTTCCCAGTGTTACTAGATTTATTAAAAACCTGTGTTAACAATCCAGAGTGCCTCTTTATCCAGCTCTTTTAAAACTCTTTGATGTAAGTTATACGGACCTAGCAATTTAAAAAATGTCTGACTTTAGTCATTGCTATTTAACGTCCTCCTTAGTTACTATTGGAATGGAAAGTATTTCATCATTGTATGATATGAATACATTGGGGTTTTTTCCAAAATACAGAATAGAAATATTTTTCAATACTTCTGCTTTTTTGCATTATTATTGACAAGTCTACCATTTCCACCTAGTAATGGACAAATACCATTGTTAGCATTCTTTTTGCTCCTGATATTCTTTTAAAATATCATATTATTTTCCTTAACTTTGTTGGCCATAGGATTCTCCTTGTGTTCTTTTGCTTCCCATAGCAATTTTCTACAATTTCTAGCCTCTAATTTATATTCACTGCTAACAACTTCCCTTTTTGTCCATTGGTCATAGTTTTTTTTAAAAAAACTCTTGCTGCTTTCTCAGCCCCTCCAAGCCAGACTGTTTTTTTAATGATGGTGGAAGGGGGTTGTGGGGCATCAGGTAAAATGTTCTTGAACAGTTTCCAATTATCATTCACATTTTTCTGTTTAAATTCTTTCTCCCAGCTGAACTGGCTCAGAATTGTTTTCAGCTTTGTAAAATTGGCCATTTTAAAGCAGAGAGAGAGAGAGAGAAATTATACAACTTTAAAATCTACCCTCTAGTGCCTGGTTCTTGGTTGAAGATCATTGGGGCACACCCACTCTGTGTGTGTATGGTGTTTGGTACAATGGGGTTTACATCCCTGACTAGGGCCTTAGTTACTATCGCCACACAAATAAAACCATCCACCTAGAACTTCACAGTTGAGTTGTGATGTACATTATGGCCCCATGGAACTTCAAGTTTGCAATAGCACAAATCAGAATCATAGCCTCCTACTACAGAACTGCAGGTTCCCACTATTATTTGAGCTAGAGGATCTCTATTAGTTGTTATTGCAATAGGCTCTATGGCTTACAGATGAGCAGCTTGGATCTCATGCAACAGAGAGCACTGATGCTCAAGTAAGCAGGATCTGAATGAATTCTCCCAAAAGCTAGCTCTGGGGTGGGGGAGACTTCAGGAGCAAACTGTATTTACATGAACACATCTCTGCTAAGATATCCAGCAACGTTGCTCAAGTAATCAACTTTGGCTGATGTTGGGTTATAACTCACTTTAGTACTGAATGCAGGGGTAGTGAAATAGTGTTACCAATATTGTTGTCATTATTGTATGAATAAAGGGGAGAGAAACTGTGCTTAACCTGCCTTGAATGAGGGGGTCACCCACAGCTGAAAGGACCTCTTTAAGCCAGGGGCTCAAATGCCAAAGTCCTATGAAAGTAAGAGGGATAGGGACAGGTGTCCCAGCCAGGACTCTCCCCAAGGGGCCCAGGTCTAGTTTAACCTATTCCTCCCCACTGTTCAAAGAAAGAGCTAAATAGGCTTCATTAGGAGCCTCTTTTTTATTTTAAATCAGAGGTGGCCAACCTGAGCCTGAGAAGGAGCCAGAATTTACCAATGTACATTGCCAAAGAGTCACAGTAATATGTCAGCAGCCCCTCATCAGCTCCCCGCTGGCTCCCAGTGCCTCCTGTTCACCGGCAGCCCAACTGATCAGCGCCTTCTGCTCCCGCCCCACACCTCCTGATCAGCTGTTTTGTGGTGTGCAGGAGGCTCTGGGAAGGGGAGGAGGAGCGAGGGCATGGCAAGCTCAGGGGAGGGGGCAGGAAGGGACGGAGTGGGGGCAGGGCCTGTGGTAAGCAGTGAGCACCCCCTGGCACATTGGAGAGCCAGAGCCACAGGTTGGCCGCCCCTGTTTTAAATGCTCAATCACAGCTAAAATCAGTTGTGGTAGGACTGTGTTTCTGCCCAGTCTGCAAAGAGCTGAAAATTACTGAGAGACTGATGTGCAGAGGTCACAGCAGAGAGGCAGTGGCAGCAGAAGGTGACTGACGATCAGCTGGCAAATGAGTGGCTGTGAGGCAGCAAGAACCGCAGCTGGTGGCACAGCCAGTGGAGAGGAACTGCGGCAGTGGGATGGCTAGCCAAAGCATATGCTCAGATGGTGGAGCAAGCAAGGTGCCTTTTTCCCTGGATGGGAGGTGAACTCACGCAGATGCACCTCTGAACCCTGGATCCTCATTGACCAAGGACAACCACTGTGAGTGGGGTATGGTGTGGAAGCCGAGAGGGGCCCAGAAAAGGAACTTTTGATTGTAGAACTCAAGAACATGAGGCAGAAGGCACTGCCCCACGCACTCTGGGGTCAGTGTCCTGCTCACAGTTGTATTATTATGAATCCTGTTTGTGGCATTTTCCCTCATTAATGTTGGATGACTTCCCTCCTTTCATTAGAAGTTTCTTTCCTACACTTACACTCTCAGAGGCATCCAGGGGTAGTGTGTAATTTTCCCAGGTTACTGGGTTGGGGCTTGAGCGGGTTCTGTGTTGTATTATTGAACAGGAACCACTGACATTGAACCTGGCCCTGGTTGCTGCCGGCTCCATCTGGCAGAAGGGTTACACTCACATATACTAACCAGCTCTTTAAAATGCTTTACAAGAAGGCATTGAAAAGGGTAAGGTACAGTGACATTTTCTGATATCTTAATCCTGTATTTGAGACAGCCGGATCATTGGAAATGGGTGTAAGAGTGGGAGAAAAAAGATCATAGAGAAAGAGGAGATTCTTCGGAGAATTCAATGGATCTTATATTGATCTTTGTGGAAACCTCTACCCCCCATTCCTAGGTTTAACTTTAATCTCTGTTTAAATGTACATAGAGCCAGATCAGCTGGTATCAATTGGCATAGCTTCATTACAGTCAGACTTGCTACACTAAGGGTACATCCAGACTACCCGCTGGATTGGTGGGTAGCAATCTATCTATCGCATCTCGCCTAGACGCGATATATCAATCCCCGAATGCACTCCCGTCGACTCCGGAATTCCACCAGGGCGAGCGGCAAAAGCAGAATCGATGGGGGAGCCGCGGCCGTCCATCCCGCACCGTGAGGACGGGAGGTAAGTCAAAATGAGATACGTCAACTTCAGCTACGCTATTCCCGTAGCTGAAGTGGTGTAACTTACATCAACCCCGCCCACAGTGTAGACGAGGCCTAATTTACATCAACTGGGGATGTGGCTCTACCTCTTTTCAAGATGAGAGATTGAGTCTCTGCATAACCTCTTCTATAAATGAGTGCCATTGCAACGTACTTCCAAAAAAAGAAACTCACACTTTCTCCTTCTAGTGATACTGTGGGTGGAGGGTGTCATCTCTTTCTCAGCATTATTAGTACAATGCCAAAGCTTAAATGGAGTAGCTGGGAACACATCCCATTAGCCGTGAGGGTGAGATTTTAAAAATTACTAGACTAGAAAACTGCAAAATGATCAAGAAGTGAAAACAAAGTAATATTAAAGTGAGAAAAGCTAGGAAATTCAGAATAAGGGCATAAACGCACCCTTTCCCTTCCAAATCATATCTAGATATTGCAGGGCTTTCCAAACAATGGATGATTTCTCATTTCATATGTGTTGCAAAGCCTATTCACGAGCTGATTGTGTAGATGAAAATGACTTCTGTTTAAATAGTAGCAACAAACAAATATGTCAGCCAACGGCCCTTTATAAGTCACTAAAATAATAATAAATTGCATTTCTAACATGGATTTCATCTGACAGTCTCAAAGCATATTGCAAATATTAACTAAGCTTCAGAACCTCCTTTGAGGTCAATAGGTATTATGGGTGAAATTCTGGCCTCATTGAAGTCAATGGGTATTTTGCCTTTATAAGCTATGTTCCAATTCAGAAAGAGAAAAATAAACTTCAGCCTAAAATGTCTTTTATTTTAAATGAAGGCAAACAAAACAAGAAAGAACAAAAGTCTCCAAGAGAGAGCACTGTGAATCTGTTTCCTCTGTAAGAAAGAGTCTCCAGAAATTCTGTACAACTCTGATCAAAATGGCTGCTGGTTCTACCTACAGGCACACCCAGCACCACGTGTCTTTTTTGGTGGTATCTGCTGGATGCTAAGCTCTTTGGAAAATCTAGCCCTAAATGTGAAGTACATGGAAAACAAAGTAAACTCTTTTTAGGGTAACCATACGTCCCATTTTGGCTGGGACAGTCCCTTTTTTAGGTCCTGTCCTAGCCATCCCAACTTTTTTGGCAAAACTGGACATTTGTCCCGTTTGCTCTAACCAACTGATCAGTTGGCAAAAGCAAACAGGATAAATGCCCAGTTTTGCCAAAGAAGTAGGGTGGGACCCCTAGCGGGGCACGGAGGAATGTGGGCGGGGGGAAAGCAGCAATGCCAGCCCCACACTGGAGGGAGGCCTAGGGAGAGCAGCTTGGGTCAGCCAGCCCTACATTCAGGCAGGCTGCAGGGGGGTGTTGCACGGGGAGGGGAGTGGCGCTCAGGCTGGGCCACGGGGTGTCCTGTTTTCCCTTTAGGAAAATATGGTCATCCTAGCTCATTTAGGCCCAGATCCTGAAATCTGATACACATGGGTCTTCATGGAATAGCATTGGCTTCAGTGGGACTCTGTAGAGGCCTAAGACCCTGCCCAATCATAGGCACCTTAGACTGTGAACTCTTCGGGTCAGGAACAGTGCCTTCCTTAATGTTTGTAAACTGGCTATCACCTTGTGGGCACTACTGCAAACTAAAGAATAATAAATTAAAGTGTCTATTAAAAATAAATACCAATAATTGCAATTTCATAGCTACACACACCACAGTGCCTGTTTAACAAATGGAAAACCTAAGGAAAGGGTAAGTGACTAGGTCACAGAGACAAGGTAAGTGAGGTAAATATCTTGTGTGGCTCAAAAGCTTGTCTTTCTCACCAACAGATGTTGGTCCAATGGAAGCTATAACCTCACCCACCTTGTCTCTCTAATATCCTGGGACCAACGCAGCTACAACTACACTGCATAAAATCACAGAGTCTGTCAAAAGCAGAGCTAGGGTTAGATCCTTGCATTTTTTACTCTCAGTCCTATAGTCTAACCACTAGCCACACTACTTCCCAAAGAGGACTATACCAAGGTAAAACACTTAAACAATATTTATTCTTAGACTGGCGGAAAGGAGACAAGACAACACAAGATTTTTTTTGAAGATTTTGTTAAATGTTTAAGTGAAAACAGACTTTGCCAGGGAGTTACAAGTTCCAGTCCTTTTCTTCAAGTTCAAATAGCCACCTTCTGGTCTGGCTTCCAGCATCAAAGTCCAGTCACAGACTCTTCATTCTGGCAAGCCAATCACTTCTCTAGGTCCAAATGTCAACATGCTAAAGTGAATTGGCACCGTCATATAAACTCATTCCTGGTAAGACTATGATTCATTTCTATCATGCATCACAAAAAGTTAAAGACAAGACAAATTGAAACACTTATGTAGAGAAAGAGTTATTTAAAAAATCACTCCTAAAGCAATCAGTCTTTACAAATGGATACTGAAACTGGACTTATTTTGCTCCTGATATTATAATTGTTACACCACAGAGCACCAAACTCATTAACAATAGTATGTTATCACTCTCAGAACAAATATTATACTCTGTATTCACACCAGTGTTTTGCACAGAACATATCGTGGTTAATAGTACAGTGTCTAATATTACACAACACAGTTCAACAGTAACATACTAATATTACAAATCATAGCTGAAACTCTTTTCATAAATTATAGTGGCATGGCTGGATTTTTTTTTAAACTACTAGGTTGCTCAATGACTAGAATCATGAAAAAGAAAATCAATTATTTAAAATTCTCATGGATGCCCCCTAACATAGGAGATGGAATACTCATAAAGCCTCCAGGAGAATCCAATGTTAATATGTGCAAATTGGATAGATAATAAAGAGACAAGGTTCTGAAAGGGAAAAGGATATATCCGTAAAGCAGAATAGAAAAAAATAAATAAAAGAATAGGAACAACAGGAAGAATAAACCCTAATCCTATAGCACTCATATAATAAGAAATCAAAGACGGATAGATGAAACTGAATACATACCTCACTCAACCACCAAACTTTTTGGAAGCCTCTCCCATGAATCAGACCTCTGTCCTCTCCTCATTAGATGCCACTCCAGGTATCTTCTGCAGGCACCCCACTCTGGCAATATAAGGAGCAGCCATCCAAACACAAAGCAAAAGAACTGTCCTTCCTAAGAGAAAGTAGGACTTATGTCCTTATTTCAAAATCTACAAAGTGCAGATCCAGAAAGTCTCACATTGTTTTAAATATCTTATCTCACCAATTCCTCTTCAATCTTGGAACATGCTCATACCCTAGGAATCAGAATGGTGAAAGTGAACAAGAGTTATCGAAATACTATTCAATGGGGAAATTCAATAGTTTCTCTCGTAAGGGCTGATTTGTGGTTGATCATCTTTGTTTTAATGCTCCGAAGGTCTTCCCTGTATAACACAGGCCACAAGGCTATAGTAAATTACAAAACAGGAAATGCACATAATTCTAATGCTCTTCCCTCAACAGGATGTTTATTCCCTGTTGCAAGACGATAACATTGATTTCCACTTATCTTATAATGGCAATTTATAAAAGTGCCCATAGGCAGGATGTTCATGAAGAGAGAAACTGGCTCACATCTAGGTTAGCACATGTGAATGGCCTCTGAATTTAAATTCTTCTTATAACAGAACAGAGAGGTATAATATAAATACACCGAGCGATAAAAGGGACCAAACATCTTTTGGGCAAGGCTGCTATATACATATGTGTTTGTATAGCTCCTGCAATAATGGGGTCCTGATCCAGACTAGAGCCTCTGCACACTCTTGTAATACAAATAATAATAACCCAAGGTTTTAAATAAATAAATCCTCAAGTCCCGAGCACTAAGAGAAAAGGTCTAATCTTGCAGTCACTCAGTACTCAACAGTTCCCTGGGCAAAACTCTGCGCTCACTCAAAACTCCCACTGAAGTCTATGGGATTGCATGGGTATGACTGAGAACAGAATTTGGCCCCTGACTTCAATTGGCCCTATGCACTTTTAGGTGAAATTTAGTCCTGTGCAGAGGTCCAATACAAGGCCTGTGTAAATCGTAAGCCCTAGGAGGAGTTAAGTGGTTCATAAACCTTGTGCTGTTTTATGCACCAATCCCTTATGCAATGGGATTTGAATAATCAGCCTCTGAAGGTAGAATTGTTGATAACAAAAAGTCTTTGTGGTCAAATATTCAGTTCCCTTTAAAAGACTCTATCTATTTAGAGGCATTGTTAGGAGTTCATGGGTGTGTGGTGACCATTTTACACAGAGGAACTGGAATAAGTAACTATCAGTCCTCCACACACCATACTCCCAGTATGGGAGGCCACTTCAGGACCCAGCCTAACTGGCTTCCTGCCCACCTCCATTCTAGGGGCGCCCCTATCACAGAGGTGAACTCTGTTGCAGCTGGGTGCAAGTTAGGGCATCTTTCAGAGCTGCCTTAACCTGCACTGATGATCAAACCAGCCCCTGGTGATCCAAAATAGGGGAAGCATAAGCTGCCCGCATTCAGTCCCTGCACCAGAGTCAGCACTGCCACAGGGATGAATTTCTCCCATAGACAGGAAGGATTTTTCTGAGCTGAAGGAAGCATTTAGTGGAAAATGAAATCCTTCAACCTTCAAACTAACAGATACAGGAGAATTACTCCTTAGCCAAGTGAATCCAAGATGGCTACTATGACAGAGTGTGTGTGTGTGTACGCACACGCACACTTGCAGTGTGATGGCATAACAGGTATATATTGGACACTACAGTAAACTAGTTTGAAAGGGACACACACTGAACTCTCTCTTTTTCATTCTTCATGAAATTCTCTTGGTGTTTGTCACTCCTCTATAGCCATGTTTGTTCAGGGATTACAAATGCCTCTGCATTTCCATTCATATATTCTGGGAACATGTGCATGGGAAATTACAGTGAAGTATTTAGTGGTGAGGGACCCGTTCAGCAGTACAGTGAAAGCATCCTTCTTTGAACAGGCTGAAAACAAATACAGCACTTTGAAGAGTAAGGGATTCATAAAAAAGATAAAACAGAGAATCTTCTGTTTTCAGCTGTTACCAAATAAATAACATTGCTAATGACTGTTTACATCAAACTCCTATACATATGGAGATGAATCACAATTTTCTGAAAGACCAATTTTCTACCAAAAAATTCAAACTCACCACTAGAAGTATTTAATACATTGCAGAAGAACATATTCAGCTGATGCAAATAAACATATCTCCACTGATGTCAAAGGAGATGTGCCAGTTTACACTGAGAAACTGGCACTAGGAGTATTATGTAGTTGGGCTAAATTCTCCTCCTCTGGTGTAAATCTGGAGAAATTGCAGTGAAGTCAACTGAGTTACTCCAGATTTACACAGCATTTGGCAATCTGCTTTTTATTCCTTTCATGAGTCCACCTCATAAAACTATCAAGTGAAGTCAAATCTTTTGTTTTCAGTGTGCTGCTGCTGCTGCAGTTAATCTTCTTCTCCCAGCCTCCCTGTTGGCACTTCCCAATGCACACATTCTCTCTCTCCCCCCTCTTCCCCTGGCCACTCAGGATATCTCTTCACTGCACAGTTAGACCGGGCTCTTACTTAGGTTTTAGTACCCGCCACCACTGTTCACACATAAAAACTTTTCACCCAGGTTTATATGTGCTTTGAACCAAGACTTCTTACTCAGCACCTCTATGACAACATCTCCAAGAGGTTGGCAGAGAAGAAGCTTAAGCGGATGGCAATTCAGAGCAGAGAGGGAAGAAAAAAACCTGAAGAAGGCATCCCACAAAGCAAAAGATACCAACAGCAAGTCTAGAAACTAATTGTAACTTGCCCCTACCCTGAGGAATTTGACTGGGCACTTGGCACTGCCCTGAGCAGAGTCTAGTGTCATGCTGGCCAGGCTTTTGAGACCAAAAGGGCTTATTTTTGCTCAGCAGAGCCAGAGAAGACCTCCACAGCAGAGGTCCTGGAGGAGCAGAAGCAGATCCTGGAACTGGAGCAGAGGGACTGGAGATATCCTCAGCCCAGAGTCTGTGGACCTGTTCAGGGAAAGGGAAAGTGGTTGGGGAATGGAGCAGAATGGAAGCATCAGGAACCATAGCCAAAGTCAGGTAATAGGCTGATGCTATCGTTGTTATTGTTAGGGAGGAAATTACAGAATAAAGGGAGGGTATTACTGGTTTATGATCAATTCAGTTATTGTTATGGAGGATATTACATACTGTGGTGCAGCTTTTGTTTCAGCTGAGGGCCATTTTTCTGCCTCCCCTTTCCCCCTGACAACGTGCAATGCAAGAACAAGTGGGAAAAAATGTTAAACATGCAACTAATGATTTATTCTAGCTAGGATTTAACTGATTTATTCAGAACTGGAATTACAAAGTGAGCAATGCCTGCAAACACAGGGGTATGTACGGCACAAGCACACATGCATATCCGTATTGATACTGCACTGTGTTTTCTCACACTGGCACTAACATTAAAGCACTGTCCAAGAACCTGGATTATAAATCCACTGTGTGACCTAGGGCTGTATTAAGTGGGAAAGTCTCTTGTTATTGCTGGTCCATTGGGTTTGCTAATCAGTCACTAGGTGACAAAATATCTCCTTCACATAAGTGGTCTTCTACCAGCGACCTGGAGAAGTTGTTCCCTTTTCCAACCTGGAATCTCCAACAAATTAACATCTTCCAGTGCCACCACTGCCTGAAATAATGTTCAAACCATCACTGGTTAAAAGTCCCTGGTCTATGGAACCTAAGACCCTCACCCAAGCCAAAAACATTTACTGAATTGTTTTAATAAAATATTTTCCATTGGCTGGCAGGGCTGGGCTGATGATTTGAGATGAACTGCTTCTGAACTGGCAAAAATGGAGAGGGTCACATATCAACTTGAGGTCTTGCTGTTACACAGAATGTTAAAGGAGGGAAACTTTTCTATCTTTCTTTGAACAAAAGCATTGCCTTTGCAGCACTTTCCACCTTTGCTGGGCCCAGGCAGCCACTCAGGCTTCTTGGGCAAGAACCTTGAATCAGCACAGGAAAAGGAAAAGGATCAGGGATGACCTACTGCAGGACATATAGAAAGACTTTGGCTGCAGGTCGGACTAGCAACTAGAATTCTAGAGCCAGCTGCTGGAACAGGACTGGGAGAGGGAGATGGACAGGGAGGTGAAGGACAGGGAGAGGGAGGACAGACTGGTGGTGGAATACTGTGACTATGAAAGGACAATGAGGGAGCAGGACCAAGAGCAGCAAATGAAACTGTTTGAGCAGCTGCTTAGCCTGGTAGCCAGCAGGCAGAGGACTCAATAGGTAGTGATCAATGGCTCCATGTCTAGTTGGCAGCCAGTATCAAGCAGAGTGCCCCAAAGGTCAGTCCTGGGGCTGGTTTTGTTCAGTATCTTCATTAATGATCTGGAGGATGGCGTGGACTGCACCCTCAGCAAGTTTGCAGATGACACTAAACTGGGAGGAGTGGTATATACACTGGAGGGTAGAGATAGAATATAGAGGGACCTAGACAAATTAGATGATTGGGCCAAAAGAAATCTGATGAGGTTCAACAAGGACAAGTGAAGAGTCCTGCACTTAGGAAGGAAGAATCCCATGCACTGCTACAGACTAGAGACCGAGTGGTTAGGCAGCAGTTCTGCAGAAAAGGACCTAGGGGGTTACAGTGGACGAGAAGCTGGATATGAGTCAACAGTGTGCCCTTGTTGCCAAGAAGGCTAATGGCATTTTGGGCTGTATAAGTAGGGGCATTGTCAGCAGATTGAGGGACATGATCATTCCCCTCTACTCAGCACTGGTGAGGCCTCATCTGGAGTACCGTGTCCAGTTTTGGGCCCCACAATACAAGAGCAATGTGAAAAAATTGGAAAAAGAGTCCAGCGGAGGGCAACAAAAATGATTAGGAGGCTGGAGCACATGACTTATGAGGAGAGGCTGAGGGAACTGGGATTGTTCAGTCTGCAGAAGAGAAGAATGAGGGGGGATTTGATAGCTGCTTTCAACTACCTGAAAGGGGGTTCCAAAGAGGGGGTTCTAGACTGTTCTCAGTGGAAAAACTGGACATAAAGAACTGGAGACATCATACATTCTACATTGCAGCACAAGTGCCTCGCAGGCATCTGGCTTCCATAATTCCTCTTCTAAACATTTGGGATCCACACTATCCATCCAAGTTTGGACTCAGGTGACTAGTCCAACCTGCCATCTGTGCAGCAACATCCTGTACATCCTTCCCATAACAATGTTCGTGCACAAGATGGAAACCAGTCTCTTCTATTCCTCTCTGTCATTTGCTGCTGCTTCCATTTGCTCTGTGGTGCTGAGATTCTCATTCTGCCCTCCCTGCTAAGGACTGCCCTTAAGGGTTCTTCTTTCTCTTGGGAGCCCTCATCTCCTCACACCAGTTGGTTTCCACTGTACAGCTTCATGTGAGAGTCTCTTTGCATCCAGAATACATGCACCAAATATGTCCAGAGCTTCCTTCTGACTCTGGTGCAAAAAAAAGCTGCTAGTTGATAAATTCCTGGATCTCTTTGCTGGTGATGAAGTCTTTCTAACCAATACCCAGAATCTTTCACAGGCACTTATTTTGAAAGGCAATTAGTTTTCTGTGTAATGTTTTAGTAAATCTCTTGGTCTCACAGCTGTATGCTAGCACCAAGATTATGTTTGAATTGAAAATTCTCAGTTTTGTTTGGGTGCTGTTATATTTTTGATTTCCATATGTTGTTGAGTTTAGTAAATGCTGTGATTGCATTTCCTGTCTTTGATGTCATGTCATTCTTGAGGTCTCCATTGGCTAATATGAACTGTTCTACTTTCTTGATATTTTTGCCTTCAAATGTGATGCTACTGCTTGACATCTGGGTTTTAAGAACATTTGTTTTAGCATAACTAATTTTGAGCCCTGCTTGGTCTGCTATTTTTGCCAAGTTATCTGTCTTTGTAATTTTTCAGAGGGGTTGCTCAACAGAGCAATATCATCAGCAAAGTATAGGTCTTCTGGGCAGTTTGCATCTACTCAAGCTATAACTGTGTTTGTGTTGCTAAATGCTTCTTCACTGTCCAGTCTATGACAATGCCAAACAACGAGATAAAATGCAGCCATGTTTCATACCAGTGTCCGCACTGAACCAATCTCTTGTCTGGTTGTTCACCCTTATAAAGCACTTTACATCTCTATATATGGTCATGATGATGTTGACGACTAGCTTGGATTCCATAGGACCGAAGAATATTCTGTAATGTATGTCTGTGCAGGCTGTCAAATGCCTTTTGAAAATCAATGAAATTGATGAAGGGGGGGGGGGTTGTCACTCTATACATTCTTCTGTGATGGACACAGGATCTCTTGGGTCTGAATACAACCTAGTTTCCTCTAAGCTTTGCACCCATTGCCTCTTTTGTCCTGGGTAGTATTACACTGCAGAAGGCTTCCCTAAAACAGAGAGTAATAAAACTCCTCTCCAGTTGTTACACTCAGTAAATTCACACTTTTGGGGTGTTCTGATAATATTCCATGTTTGCACTGGTCAGGCGGAGTCTCTTTTATCCAAACGTCACTGAACAGCTCTGTCAATTTCTTTAGGACAGAGGCATCTGGTACTTTTAGCTTGTCTTCTATAATGTGATCATCTCCCAACGCTTTGTTATTTTTCAGCTTTTTGATTGCAGCCTGTACTTCTGACATTTTTGCTGGGCCCATGTTAATGTTAAGTTGCTCAGGTTCATAGGTTTCATTAAAATCTGGTAGGCTGGGTCTGTTGAGGGCTTGTTTGAAATGTTCTACCTCAGTTGTAAGCATTGCTTTTTATTGGCCTTGTCCTGTTTTGAAATTTGGAGTCACTTAGTAAATGGCTCTGTGGTTTTCTGTCATAGTAGCAGCAATGTCCACATTGCAATTTTTAGTGCACCAGCCCAAGTAGAGCTAATGCAAGTCTGTCCACCTGCACTGGGAATCACACCTCCTAACTGCAATGCAGAAATACCCTATGTTTGGAAAAACAATAGAGACCCTACTGTATAGAATATGCATGATGTGGCATGACATCACTGTAAATAAGCAGCTAATCAGTTATTCTCAGTATAGGTATGCAAGGAATTGTAAATGCCTTGTCATTAATAATTCACTAGATATTTACGGTAATTACTCTGCTTGTAATGATTTCATTTGGTATTAATTTAGATGTCATATGGACAATATTTCTATAAGAATTTCTGTATGATTCAGCATTAATTCATCTATCTTTAAAGCGAAATGTTAACAATCAGTTCACATTATTAGGATACTTAAATTGTTGGCAGCACTTTCATTATGATTATTATTATTTACAGACTGGAGGAAGTAGACTATTACCATATATGCAATTATCTATGCTTTCCATACGTACAGCACAGTACTTTAGTCCTAGACATCCATATATCCCCAGGGTCTTACCAAACTGATTTGTCTAATCAATACACCAATGTCCTTATCTCTAAAGATGTCATCTTGTATTTACAGTCATTGGTAAGTCACTATACATAAAGATATCGCAGCTGGTTCTTTTCTTTATTGACAAAACCTACCGTATATTATTTTTACACCAAATTTGCCTCCAAGACTTTCCACTCTTCTTTCTTCATTGCAGAGTCAGAGGAAATGAAAAGCAGGTGGTCAAGGTTTAAAAGACAATCCTCAAGGAATTTGCATCCAAGAATGGGGTTTTATGCAAATAATAAAATGACACTTGATTTACAAAAGGCTTTATTGGTAAAAAGAAGTCTTACTTTAATCAGATCTTGATTTAGTTGTACTACAATTTAGTTTTCTCAGTACTGTAATAAGAATGCAGTCATTTATTGCAGTAAGATATACATGACCATCAAATAAGAACAGGCGTTATTGCTGTTTAAATGCACCCTATCCTTCACCTTATGAAAACTCCAAGCAATAAAAATGGAGCCACTTTTAGAGCTGGTAAGAACTATGAACTCTATTTAAATTAAATGTAAATAAGAGAAACTAAAGTTAAGCTTCAGTAAAACTGAATTTACGGTGGAGCCAGAGAACAATGAGAGATAGCCCTTCATATTATTCTTGCAGTGATTTTGGATACATGATTACCCTTTGCAGCTCTCTTGATACTTGATTTCCAAATCCTGGGAACAGACATCTGATGCCTGCTGAGATCTTTTTATTCAAAGTTTCCCCACCGCACCCCCCCGACGCAACGTAACATTTTGTACCGGGCCAGTGAATAGCTTATTGTAAAATACAGGATTAATATTAATGCACATTCTTAGTGGCTTTTATCAGGAATACAGTGTGAGCCTCCTTGAAAGATTTTTTTTTGTCCTCTTCTTGGGGTATGACAGTATGATGTATATGATCTATCATGCTCATTTCCTTCACACATTCTTAGCGCTACTAGAGCAGCCTCAGAGTGATGGTAATCTTATGAAAACTCAAAATGATTTGTTTATTACCGAAGGTTTATTTAAGGCTGTCACCATGACCTATATCCATTAGTAACCTCAAGAATTCTTAAAGGGACACTGGTCCCATTACCTGCTATTTTCAGCCGTACTCCCTGATAGCAGAGAGCTAGGGCTGTTGCTTCTAAGAGCCTTTTATAAATTATATCTCTGTCTCACTCTCCCCATCAACCTTCCTTGTTCTACAGTGATTAGGGTTGCCAAACCTCCAGGACTGGCCTGGAGTCCCCAAGAATTAAAGATTATGGCATGTGATGAAATCTCCAGGAATACATCCAGCCAAAATTGGCAATCCTAACAGTGATCTTGCCTGAAAAAAAGTTTAAACCCTCCCGTATCATCACACATGTAAAGTGGATCGAAAGAAGGGAAAGCAGACAGATAACATCGTGCTTTTCAAAGTATTTGGTCTCAGTAATTTCATGTAGCTAGTAAATCATTTCGAATACAAAGCAACATACAGTTTTAAAATTATAAATACAAAATACATTAGTTAGCTGCATATGCTTCTCCTGTGTGGTGGCTAAATCACCCTCATTTCCTCATTAGCCCCCGACCTCCAACCACCTCTTCTCCCAGCCAAAATATCTGAATCTTTTTGGGCTTGATCCTCTGGTCTGGCTGAGCTCTGCACAGGACCCAGTGAGGCATGAAAGAGGTAGCATGACACTACCTTTAAGAGTCCAGTCCAGAGCCGTGCCCCTTTCCTTACCCCCTACCCCAATGGCTGTTTAAGGGGCTAAATCAAAGGCCAGAACCTGGCCCATTGTCTGTGATCTCAAAACCAGGCTGGATTTAACTACATCATCACAGAAATGAGAGAGGGGTGGCAGGACTAGACTTATTGGGTCATATAACACTAATTCCTTCTTTTCCCACAGCATATATTCACAGTTATTTTATCCTAGCCAGCTTTAAATGGCTCAAGCATTGCAGGTCTCATCACTTCTATTCTACAGCCTAGCAAGTCTACTAGGAATTCTTCCTGCTATTCATCCTACCATCTCCATTTATTTCAGTTTCTAGTAACATGACCCAGGAGAAAATTCAATAGTTCTCTCTCCTGCCTTTTGTTTGCACCATTGCAATGCTTGTACACAGCCCTCACCTATGCCCTCTAGTCTCACGTCCGACCCACTGAATGATCCTTGTTTAGCCAAGCTTCTACATGCATTTAAGGAATGAAGACAGAAATAAAAACTTAATCTGCAGATGATGGGCCTGATCCTACAGTCCTTACACAGTCAATACTCACACTGAAGGAGCTAAGGTCTTGTGGTTAAAACACAGACCTGAGACGCTGTTCCTGCGTGGCCCTGTCAGCACTCTGTGCCTCAGTTTCACCATCTGTAGAATGGAGATAGTGATACATACCACATACAGGGTTGTGAGGCTAAATTCATTGATGATTATAAAGTACTTTGAAAATGGAAGTTGCTCAGAAATTAAGTGTTATTAACTATCTTTATTATAGTGGTATTAAGGACTGAATGATTAGGCCTTCTTAGAACCAATTTCTCTCTTCAGGCATGCACACATGATTTCCACTGAGACACCTAGGCAGATATTTGGCCTAAATCATTTCAGATTACAAGACATCCTCAGCATGGACACGTTTGTGCTACCATGTTCCTTGTCCTTTCTGGAATGAAATGAGACAAAACTCTGTTTAATATCAAAAACTGGCTTAACATGGAATGATAAAAAATATTTCAGAACAGGAAGTCCCAAACCTGCCTATCCATCTCTCTAAAGCATTTCTACACTGCCCATCACCAGCATACCAAAGCACTATCAAAACCAAAGCGAGGCTGAGTTCAATTTAAACATTTGTTTCTATTGTATTTATAAAAACAAGCACCTTTTGCTGGGCTTCTGGGCATGAATACATTAGTAAAGACATAATTAGTATCAACATTAACTACATGTAAACCAATGTAATTTGCAAATAATTTTTTAATTGCCACAATAAAGAGCACCAGCTCTCCAACAATATCCCCACCACTTGCCCAATGATTCAGCAAAGCACCCTTCGTGTCCCCCACCCGCCCTGGCACTAAGGCCCAGTCGAACTGATGGGCTATACATACTGTGCACTGAATGTCAACAAGAGATGACAAACTGACCAAGGATGTGAGTTCTAGAGACAGGGACCATCCATGAAAATCCCTTTGCCCCCAGAATCTGAATTCTAGAGACTATAAATAGAAGCAGTTTGTCTGATCTCACTAGTCAAGAGTATTCACTGGGAGAACGTCACTTGCTCGGGCACCCAGGACCCAGACAATATAGGCCTTTGTAACACACCTATTTTAGACTTGCCCATAGATTTTTAACAACCAGTTCTTCATTTTGTCTAATTCAATTTGAACTAGTAGTGTAATGTAATGTAATGGTGCACTAGAAAATACCATCCAAGCTTGCAAAAGCAGGTACCATTTTTAACCTCTCAAACAGCTTGTCTCCAGCCTAGAACCTACTTTTCCTACTGTTCTGGAAAAGACTGGGTGAAACCAATAAGGCCTATAGAAATACAACAATGTTCCATAGAAATTTCTTTATAGAAACTGTAGGATCAGATTCTCAGTGTAAATTGGCACAGCTCCACTGAAGTCAAGAGAGCTATGATGAGTTGCACAAGCTGAAGATCTAGTCCAGAGAATTGAATACAAAACTAAAATCTTTCTCTAGGATTTTTAGAACCATGCTATAGAATTCTATCAGAGGGAAGGAACTGTCTGTCAAATTCCATAGGATAGTTAAAGCAAAACCCCATAGAGAAAACTTCTATTCTGTTCTACAGGACTTATCCATAACATATACCCTTTTGTTTTTATGGTTTCTGAGCAACTTAGATGCCTCAGTAAATTATAAAATTGAAACCAAATGAATAAAATGTTAAAATGTGCCAATGGTTTTAGTAAAAATGGGAACTTGAGACCCTTTGAAAAGGAGTTAATTTGATGGTCATTCCAAGGTCAGGAAGACCCAACGAAAGACCCAACGAAACAGAGGAAATAATATAGGAGTGTCTATCCTGCCTCTGCAAAAGCCACATTCCCTCTGATTTAATAGGATGTGATAGCCCATATGGCAATAAGTGATTTTTAAAGTATGCAATTCATGCCATCAAACTGGTGGGGTTTTTGCCTTGGAGATATGTTTTCCTTTTTAGCCAGCAGTGTTGATGCAGCGTTTGGAAATCTTACTTGTGGAGGGAAAGTTACACTCTTTTTCAGTAATAAGAAAGGAGCCCTTCTCTGTAGCACTACAATTCCAATCACAGCAAATGGCCCGAAATGACCATCTGTTGCTCTGTTGAAATGTTTGAATGAGAGAGTGAAAGAGGAGGAGATGGCTGATAAATTAGAGCTCTCCTGAAACATTTATATGCATAAATATTGCGGCTGAAATTGTTCAATGTGACACCGGGGGAACGTGAAACTCTTCTGATATTCTTGGGGGGTGGAAAGTTTTAGTCAGATGCAGTCTTTCATGAGGAAACCCAGCCTCCAGAATGACAGAGTTACATGGGCCCCATATATATCTTGGCTATCTTTCTAGAGGATACAGTCTAGCTCAGCCATGAATTGTTGGGCTAGATGTAGAAATCACTGTGTGAAATTCTATGGTCTGCATTATGCAGGTGGTCAGAATAGATTATCATAATTGTCCTTTCTGGCCTTAAAAAAATCTATGGACTCTATTAAATCTTACATAAAACAGAGCTTATTCAGACAAGGAATGTGAAAACTAAGTGTAAAATTATAATGCTAATGTATTTTAAATAGGGATTTTTAACCTAACCCATTGTAAATCTAATTCTTCAAAAACTGTTTTTTAATTTATTAAAACATAAATAGAATGTATATAAATTAAACTGCTCTGTACTTTCAATCTCTCACTGAAACAGAGTTTGAATCCATATTAAAAATATAAAGACATTTCATTTGAAATGAAAAAAACCCTAATATTTTAGAACAAAACCCCAAGTAAATAGTAACATTAATCTGGTCCTTATCACAGAGGGACCTTTTCAAACCACCGGCATCTGCCTGTAAACATAAACTGGCTTCCTCAAAACTGAAATGCACATGAGAAAGATTGGCATCTGGTAATGAAAGTATTGCTTCCCGGATATGTTGGGTAAACATCATTTTGATTAAATCATTTGGGGTTTAATAAAGAAGAATGGATGCAGCAAATACACAACAAAATTGGTTGGATCTGTGTCAGGAGCAAAGTATATATATCCTATTTTGTGATTTTTTTCCCTGGCTGTCTCAATGTTTTTGAGCACACCAAGGATGTAAAAAGAAGCTTCACAGAACTTGATTTAAAGACAACTACAACTTCACATAAATGTGAAAGATACAGATAACATTCTTGTGAAAGATTTTGCATGGCTGTACAGCTCGGTTCATTTAGATCCTATGTAGCAGTAGCTGATACATCCTGGGTCAGGGAACTATACTGTACTGAAGCAGCAGGATGGACTCATTGATATAATGGGACTTTTCCATCTCTAACTACCATGATCCAAAACCATTTGGCCCAGAAAAATAATGAAAGTGCTACTGTGTTAGGTCCTTACTGAGACACTGGTGTTCCAAACTCAGCCAGTAGGTGGGGCACAAGGCTACAAACTCAGCTAGGTGGAACCACAATCATTGTGCTGCATAATAGCCGAGTATTTTGATTCATAAAAAGCATAAATCCTACAAGATGAATAATAATAGGAAAATGAAATGACTGCTTTTGCCCCATAGGAATAAATTTCGTAAAGGCCTAGAATCCAAGATGTTCAGGCAAATATTTATTTAGTGTGATTTATTTATTCACATTTGCATGACTGTTCTATATGATCATGGAGATGGCTTATTTAGATTGTATAGCTTCTAAATGTTTCTGCTGAGTGTGAATTTTGGTCAGCTGCCTGGGCCTCAGAGAAGTCCGTTCCCATCCCCATCCTCTGTGTAAACAAATAAACAGTAAAAGAATGTAGACATTGTAAGAGCTATCCTACCTATTGAGCATGAGAAGGAGGAATCGCTAAGGAACCGCTAGTTTACCGATGCACTAAGGCCCATTCAGAAGAATTGTAGAAAAACAACTTTTTAAGGAAAGAAATCACCATTAAAGACATTAACAGTATAAAGCATTGCCTTTGTGGGTTGAATGACTCCTGAAGAATCATCATAATACCTTTGCTATCGTTTATGAATACAATTGATTTTTTTAATATCAAAACTATATCGAACTTAATGTATGAATGTGTATATTTATTTTTCTCCCAGTTTTATTTCTAATGTGCCTTCAGACTATGAGCAAATGTGAATTTGTGTCTGTTAGTTAAGTAGATATTTATTACCCTTAAAGGAGGGGGACAAAAATCACATTTCTAAGTGCTCCCTCCACACACACACACACGCATGCATGCACGCACATACACACTAGATCTGCTGTCTGTGTACCACTCCCCTATTGTTTTCACTGTAACTGATTTTGGCACCAGCTCTTTAGCACTTTGGAAGGGCCTTCATTAGCACTGGGATACTGTCCAAAAGAAATCCAGAAAAATCAACACATGGCTGCTCTTGTTCTCATGATAAATGACAGCTTTGGCTGAAAAACAACAACAGTAAGGAAGCAAAACAAAAACCAAAAAGCAACAAGGGTAGCCATAATGTGAATAGAGGAAGTCAGACATGACTAACTCAGCGTAGATGGGGGAAATGGGCTTGTCTGGGGGGAAGGGGAGGGGAGAGGTGATCTTGGATTGGCACTGCATTAAAAAAGGTAGTTTGTCCTCTTTGCTGACATGGGTGGGGCATTCTCTACAGTGAGAAGGAAAGAGGGTGCGCTAAAGAAAATGGGGACAGCGTCAAGCCAGAGCCCACTGCTTTGGTGATATGAACAAACAGGCAGCAGCAGACAGTAGGCTACAGAAAATAAAATGCCTGCTGCCTTCACCCACTAAGAATGGGAATCTGTACCCTTTAAATAAGATGAAGATTACAAATGCAGAGACTATATTAGTGCGGTATGAACACTGTTTTCCAATGAAGGTTTTATAGTTTAATTCCGCAGTCCTTACACAGGCAAAACTCCCCCTGACTCCTATCCTGAAACCTTTCATCAGTCAGTATGCCCACTGACTTCAATGGGAGCTTTGCCTCAACAGCAATTCAGGATTATATCCTACATGTCTAAACTAGAGCTAGTTGGGATTTTTTGCACAACATGATTTTTCCTTGAGAGAAAAAAAAAAAACCTTTTTCAAAAGCAAAACTTCACGCAAATTTGGCAGTGATTTTGACTCCCCCACACCACCCCCCGCCCCTGGAAATTTTCTGTGATGATTTTTACCAAAATGTTTACAGAAATTTTAATTCAAAAGTCTCCAGAACAGTTATTTGTAAACCAAAATTTTCAATAAAAGTCATTTTCAATAAACAAAATGTTTTGGAAACTATGTCAGTAAAAATTATGGTAACAAATATCATGAAAAATGGGTCAAACTGGAAACTTTAAATTTTCCAGAAAATGATTTCCTTGTTTTTAGCCATCTCCAGTTTAAATTATTAAATACTATTTGGGAATGTACCAGAATTGGTAGGAAATTGCCTTAAGTCTCTAAAACCTAATTTCAGACCTCATTATGTAAGCTGAAAACTCTCACATTTAGGCCCTGATGCCACAAATACCAGCATGTGCTTAACTCTATATACGGTGAGGAACCCCACTGACTTCAGTGGGACCTCTCACAGTGCGCAGAGTTAAGCAAATGTCATTTTAGGAACCGGGTCATATTCAGTACAGTAAGTAACCCCTTAACTAGATTTTTTGTGTGTAAGGCCACAGACACATGTAGCTGTGTATAAAATAGCCACAATAAAAGGAGAAACTCCTGGAACTATTTGAAAATTGGGTTTTGTGCATTTCATTACAAATCTGAAAATGTACTTCTTTTCCCGGGAAAATAAATGCATTTCTGAGTACAAATGAACCCAATCCGAGCAAGATATGGCTTTGAAATTTGAAATTCAGTTTTCCCATTGTTTAAAATTAGAAAATAGTCAGTTTATTGAATTCCACGGAAATGCTAAATTTGAGAAGCACACTAGTGCTCCAAATGAAAAAGCAATATTTTCTGGAAAGTATTCAGTAGCTTTGTACCAGGCCCATCTCATACAATCTTGGAAAATATCAGACAACTGGTTAAGAATTAACTTGAGAATACACTCAAAACCCTCACACATTAGCTCCATTGCAACTTGTTCATTATCATACACAGCATCACCCATTGATCGTGAATATATATCTCATTAGAAAGCAGACTATGTGCTTACAAGAAAGAGTTTTGAAATGCTTCCTCTTGAAGTTCACCTTTTTATGGGGGAAACAAATAATTATAATTATAGATTCCCAGACTGTCTACGACAGTGATTAGATGAAGTTATTTTATTAGATCCCAGACCCAAGTCTAGATCTATGCAAAACAGTCATTAAAAAAAAAACCCACACACAAATTCATCATTTGGGTTTTTGTTACAGATCTGAAGCTCAGATGGGGTTTGCTATACCTTCTGAATCTGGATCAGGTTTAGAGCAAATTTGGATCAATTTCTGCTTTTGTAGCAACATAAAACTAGGAGCTTTGAGTGGTTTCAGATGACTTTCATTTAAAGTTTTGGGGTTTATTCAGACCCACACATCAAAAACAAATTCAGGGGCACATATGGATCAAAGCTGAACATTACCCACAACTCCCTCTGCAAAGCTAAATCACTCAGAACAATCAGGTAAGAGATTTCTAAATTCCCCTTCAGACCCACCCAATAAAACTTTCATCAACTTGGTAGATCCGGTTGATATAAAACACAGGTCTGTCTTAATGCAATTTGAAGTTGTGAGCTGCCTTCTGGGAGAAGGGCAGATGCCTGATGTACCTTAAGCTGATTCAGTTTTTTTCTGCTTTATGCCATTAAAGCACTTGTTCACCATATCCCCTACCATGCTGCCATCAGGGAAATCTAAGTTTGGAAGCAAGCTGGGATCCCTGCCTCTAAGCTGAAAGAGGTTGAGCTATTTGCAGAAATAATGCTTTCCAGACGTACTAAACAGCACTCAGCTTTCCAGATGGAGAGGCATTAGTGTTGCTTCCAGCCATTTCTTCACCTTCTGGTATACTTGTCACTCCTCCCTTATGTACCCTGGGTCTTGTGTTTTGGAGACTTTCTGTATTTGGGGAATCTCTGATATCTGCCTGCATCTCACACCCTCAGGAAGATGCTACAGATTGTTGGAATGCTGTTCCCCTCACCCCCCACCAGCCCCCTGGAATGCAACAGATTGTTCGCTGAGGAAAGCAGAGGCCTTGAAAGTAGCCAAACATTAGGGAACCCCCAGCTCCTCCTGGATTTGATATTTCTACTTAAAGTCCTTACAAATGAGAGGGTTTGGCATGTACACTGCCGGCGACATAGAAGTTCTGATGGCAGCCAACTCCAAGGGATTGAAAGAGACAGAGAAATTCAGTGATAAAGAGTTAACCGCCCTATTGCAAAGCCAAAGCTTTTAACTGTCCCATGAGGCCTGCGGACTGTCTGGTCCAATGACTGACAGACAAGCCTTGAACTTGCAGTTCTTGGATCTGCAGCACAAAAGGCTCGCCCAGCCTAGGTCAGCTGGATCCTATGAAAGTTGAAAGTCAAACAACTGGAAATTGTGAATCCCCCATAGAAGAAATCCACCAAACAAGCATGTTGATTTTGGCAACGGCACACAGTCACTCTGTTCTAAAGATGAGTTGACATGTTCAGATTCACAGATTAGCCATTTCTAAAAGGTTAATTAAATATTACCATTGTTTTCCAAGCTATTAATGCATGTTATTCTATTTCTCTGTATTAAAAATAATTGGGGTTTCTGAGTTAAAAACATCACACGGCCCTCATCCCCATGAAACATTTTTAAATACAACCTCCCCTTTAAAAATATCAAATGACCTGTCATCTCACAAAAGCCTGAAGCTGAGATGAGATTTTTGGAAGCAAATCCTAGAAAAAAAAATTCTCCTTCTGTAAAGCAAAGCATTTGACATGTAGTCTCAGCTTGTGACTGAGTTTCAGAATGACCACACACCATAAAGGGACTATACCAAGCCTGAAAGAAAAGCTCCCGGTATCTATCAGCCCTTCTTTACCTTGTGAAATTACCAGAAGTTGTAGCCCTTAAAGATGTTACTAACTGAAAGCATTAGTCAGAGCCAGGATGTGCGACAGCTAGGTCTGTGCGGAATGCTGGGACAGAAAACTTCCAGACACTACTGCATTCATGCACCCAACCTGCATAAACTTCTTACCATTTTTGTCTTGGGGCTTTCCTAAGCATATCGGACTGTTGTGTGTAGGTTTGGAAGGAGGAGGGGAGATTAAAAAAGGGAGGAGGTTACAGAACTTAAAACATGGAGCCTGACTCACCATTACCCTGTAATCCTGTATGAAAAGCTACCAGACTGCTTTGGTAGAGGTTTCCACCCACTTGAACTGCTGTAAATGACTTCAGAAGGTACAGGGAAATGGTGTGTCTCTGCCCGATAGCGTTATGGTTAGGGCTGAGGAGTGGGAATCAAGAGAACTGGCTTCTGCTCCCAGCTGTGACCTTGAACAAACCAGATTCTTCACTGCCCTGCAGCTCGCACTCACTTATGCCAATGCACGCCAGTATTGAATGCTACTAATGGTACCATTTTGCACAAATGTAAATGATTCGCACAAAGTGCAAGGTATGGCAGAATCAAGCCTCACCGTGGCTGTGTCTCACTGTGCCTCTGTTTACCCTTCTGTAAAATGGTGATAATAATACACCATTGACTCTCAGGAGTGTCAAGAAGCTTAATTCATTAATTTTGTCAAAGACCCAGATCCTAGTTAGGCACCTAAATAACTTCGAGAGTCTGAGCCAAAGTGCTTTGAAATCCTCAGGTAAAAGGCACTATGCAAAGGCAAAGTATTATTGTGTCACAATGGGAGGTGATTTTGTATATTAGACATCTATTCCTCTGCAGCCTGACTGCGACCATCAAATCCACATTATTTGTACAAACTGAAATCACACTTCAACTCAGTTTCCAAAAAGGGCGTGCATGGGTCTCAGTTCTGATTCAGGATCCGTGCCCAATCAGGCCTGATCACGAGCTAGTGTAAATTGCTGCAGTTCCATTGACTTCAATGGGCTGGTGTGATCTACACTGATTGGTGATCTGGCTCACAAGCTATTTAGATTCAGTATTACACCGTCTGGCCTTATGACTCCAAAAACCAATTCCCCTTCCCCGCTTTACATGCATTCAGGGACTGGTGGTGGGAGTATCCCTTCTCTCTCATGCCACCCTGTGGCAAGCAGGTTTCTGTTTCACTCCCCCACCTAGTGAAGGAAAGGGCAGTGTCACATTCTCTCCTGCGGAGGTGCTATAGAGCTGATGGTGTGTCCACTTCATCTCATGGGAGCCAGGAGAGAATGCCTGGGGGCCACCAATTCTGTTCCCTCACAATAGAGTGAAAAGGGCAGAGCATCAAGACCAGATGTCTCCTTCACCCTCACCAGAGAGATGCAGAGCGTTCTTCTTTCCTCACTAGGCCTGGCTTCAAGGATATATTTAACATAATGAAAGCTGCTTATGTGCTTTCCAAGATCAGGGCCACAGTCAAGAGGGAGGGACAGGTTAGAATATGGCTACACGAGGTATATATATATATATATGCTCTGACCCATACTTCCAGACAAGCACACCGGGTCAGGCTCAGCACCTACCTAGGTACATGTCTAAGGGCTTTGAATATGGATGATGGGGCCCTGGATAACAACCCACACCTCCACAAGCAGAAAGCCGGCAATGCACGAGCTTGGCATAACGGCAGGGGCAGATCAGTGTTCCATTTGATTTATCTAAGAATAGGCAGAGCGAGCTGAGAACTGAGTGGGGTTAGAGAATCCTTTCCCCAAACCTGAATGTCAGTGACACTAGTCCAGATAGTCAAGATATTTAGGGAAAATATGGTATATGTGGCTCGAGGCGAAAGTCTAATGTGTTAACTCTCCTAGCCCTGGTCTACACTAAGCTCGTGGGTCGAACTAGGGTACGCGAATTCAGCTACGTGAATAACGTAGCTGAATTCGAACTACCCTAGTTCGACTTACTTACCGTCCAGACGCCGCGGAAGCAAACTCCGCGGCTCCAAGGTCGACTCCGGCAACTCCTCCTGCCGCGGTGGAGTACCGGAGTTCGAACTAGCGCTTCCGGGGTTCGAACTATCGCGTCTAGATCAGACGCGATAGTTCGAACTCCGAGCAGTCGAATTCGCCGCGTCGACCGTCCCGGTAAGTGTAAACGTACCCCTAGTCTCCCTTACCTAGTCCAGCACTTCATTACGCTGAGCCATTTGCTAGCCTGTTAAAACAGGAGCAGTCAGATCTGAAACGAAGAGGAGACAGTTATTTATTTCTGTCAAGTTCTGCTTGGAAGGTTTGAGGATTCCTCTTAACAGGCATTTTACTAATAAACAAAAAGTTATCCATAGTGTGACGCCTGCAAGTTGGTGAACAATAAATCTTAATTACGGCTAAATGCCAGAATTTGCAAAGAATGAAGTAACATTAGTCAACTGTGAATTGGTCCTGACTCCTGCTTCTGCTTTGGCTAGAGATGCAGCTGCAGGAACACATAAATTAGTTTTTGATTTGTTTGTGCCAGTACAATCAGTTGTAGCTGTTTCTTAAGAGCATTTCCAGAACTAGTGGGCTTATTGGCAGGTGACATCTGCAAAGGTTTCTTTTAGAGGACTTTTAGTATTGTACTTAGGTTAATAAGAAGGCACTATTTTTAAGTATCTCAGCAGTTTTCCAAAGCGTAGCTCAGTCTCATGACATCTGCTCAGTTGATGCTTGTTACCTTTGGGTTTATTCAAGAAACCTTCTGAGTAACCCTTTTTGTTAGCAATCTGCTTTATAGGCTCTGCAGCAGACTAGCACTGGAGTGCAAATGTAGTCACTAGTGGAGGGGGGAGGATTTTCTGTGCTGTAACAAGCTCTTTGGTATTCTAGCACTTACATGTCATGATGTGAAATAAAATCACCCAGTCCTCCTCCTCCTTATTTTCTCCACTTTGTGAGATTCCACCATCTTTATACAAGTGCTGGAATTTAGTCATCTGCAGTACAACTTTGTTTGATCAGTTCAGGGTGGTTTCCATTCTAGAACAGGAATCTTGGTACTGAGAGGGACTTGCTAGAGGATTCAGGTTCTGCACCCCAGTTATCAATTTGTGCATTTTCTAGTTCAGGGATCAGCAACCTTTCAGATAGGGTCGGCTGCAGCTTTTTTGCTGCCCCAAGCGGCGAAGCAAAAAAAAAAAAAAGATAAAGCCGCGATCGGCTGCACTTCGGTAGCAGCTCTACCGCGCCGCTTCATTCTTCAGCGGCAATTCAGTGGCGGGTCTTTCCCTCTGAGAGGGAGTGAGGGACCCGCCGCCGAATTGCTGCCGAAGACCCGAACGTGCCGCCCTTTTCCATTGACCGCCCCAAGCACCTGCATCCTTTGCTGGTCCCTGGAGCCAGCCCTGCTTTCAGAAGTGGTGTGCCGAGTCTTCATTTATTCACTCTGATTTAAGGTTTTGCTTGCCAGTAATACATTTTAACAGTTTTAGAAGGTCTCTTTCTATAAGTTTATAATATATAACTAAACTATTGTTGTATGCAAAGTAAATAAGGTTTTTAAAATGTTTAAGAAGCTTCATTTAAAATTAAATTAAAATGCAGAGCCCCCAGGACCAGTAGCCAGGACCTGGGCAGTGGGAGTGCCACTGAAAATCAGCTCGCCTGCTGCCTTTGGCACACGTAGCCTACCCAGGCCATAGGTAGCCTACCCCGCTCTAGTTTTAAGCTTAGCAATGGGACAAATCAGTATGGAAAAATGTATATACCTCCAGACATCTGAGGATATCTGCCTGTCTATAAAGATAAAGGGACAGATATTTAAAGCTATTTAGAAACCTCATTCCCATTGATTTCAGTTGGAGTGAGACACCTAAACACCTTTAAAAATCTGGGCCAAAGTGACTATTTTAATAGCTAATAGTGATGTTGGTGGGGCAGAGAGTGCTGATAAATTACATTGGCTGAGTAAAGCCTCATTCATCACAAAGCAACAAAGGAGTCACAGAGTAAATTGCATCCAGTATTCATGATAAAAAAAACCAAAACAAACAATTTTATGGGAATTCTACTTGTAAGCAATAGTATTTGGTTTATATGTAAGAATGCAAGTTTCCTTGTTGAAATGTAAAACCTATACTCTTTATGAGACTCACCTTTACCACAACTAAAAGTAACCTTGTAACAAAGTGTTGCTGATAGACCAAACCAGTTATTGTGGCAATGTCCATATGTTAAACCAAAGCATAAAGTGTCTCTGCTGGAGGATCAAACATCTGACGAAGTGGATATTCACCCACAAAAGCTCATGCTCCAAAATGTCTGTTAGTCTATAAGGTATCACAGGATTCTTTGCTGCTTTTACAGATCCAGACTAACACGGCTACCCCTCTGATACTTGAGGATCAAACAGAGACTGGATTATTCTTTGGATACATCCTTCTCTATACACTAAATCATACTCTACAGATTAAACTGCAATAGAACCACAAACTTAAACCAAAGTAACACAGCTGAAATGGTGCTTTCCTTTCCATCATGTTAAGAACGTTAGTTCCACCCTAAATATGTAAGTGTGATCCAAGATCTCCTGCTGGTATAATATGATGTAGCTGAAGTCAAAGCAATAAAGCTGTAAATGGAACTATTTTGATTTTCATCACGTGAGGATCTCGCCCAATCTTTAGACTCAAGTACTAGTGTCAGTTCAGTATGATGCTTTGAGTTTGGGTATGGAAAATCTGGATCACTCTCTACATAAACTGCAGACCTTCCATTTGATCTTGCGTTGTGATTTTTCTGGATCCTGATACCATCACCTCTACGGTGACATTTGAATCTTTAGAGACATATAAGAAGTCTGAATGCTATTACCAGAGCTGGACCTTGGCTAGGAAACCAGAGTTTACACTCCTTCTCTTACAAAAAGTGCTCAAGGATCTTTAATGAACCTAATTGCTTTGGACACCAGTCTAATATATTATCCAAAAGATGACATCGTCAGTGGTACAATGCACCTTAACACAACTTTGGGGCACTGGTGCAGAGCATTGACTCAGAGCAAATGGAACCATGAACAGAACTTCTTGTAGCCCCTAGATATTCTTTGTAGGTCTTTCATTTAAAGTATTGACCAAGTACGGCCTTCCTTTGCTCATGAGATCACAGCACAAAGTAGGAGATTTCTGATTAGTGAGGCTGTTCCTAGCTGAAGTAACAGTATTTACCGCAAAGACCAGGAGCAGGCTCAGATGCTGATGGAGATATGCCACATCCCCTAAACCACCAGGATAGTGCAGGATAGAGGGCCAGATGAGGTGGAATAACCAAATCCTAGTCCCATTGGTATCAATGGGAATCTTTCCATTGACTTTAATGGGAAATTAATAAACTCTATGACTTCAGAGCCCAATGTTGGTAAGTAGTTCTCAGTTTGGGACTAGCATTAGTAAAAAGTGTCAGTAGCAGACAACATGGTTTTATGAGGTAGCAGACAACATAGTTTTATGAGGTGGAAAGACGAGTGTTGATTTAAAAAACTGATTGTTCCGCTGGAAGCAAATTTCATGACACATCACTATTGGAAAGATAAGATTTTTGTCCTTTTTTACCAGCAAATCTGTGCTAGTTGAGCTGAGTGAGTACACTGGAGAAGGAGAGAAAGCTCGGGGCATTGTTAAGAAGTAGGACTGGTTGAAGAGCTGCCCCTCCCGCCAAATTGTTGATATTATCAAAAGTTATGTCTGCCTGTCTGTAGAGATGGGTTTTTGTTTTGTTTTGTTTTTCTGGTTGGTTGGTCAAAAATCAATTTTTGATGCAATTTTTTGTCAGGGTGGCCCTCAACTCTTAATGTGTGGAACACTTCATCCATTCTTTTACTGAGCAGCTCCATTACCTCGAACAGGAGGTCCTGAATAATGTCTAAAACCTTTCTTGGTATTCCAGATGGGAACAACCCAGAGACCTGCTTCATGGTTATACACATGGCCATCAACCTCATGGCTGTGTCAGAGACATCCAGGACTAGGACTGATAATATCCCTGAATTACTCCTAATGTCCTGTGGCATTTTCAACAGGACATGAGTCACGCTTTCCTGTGGCAGGAAATTATATTTGGCAAACAATGCCTGGTAATTGGCCACATGGTGTTGCAGTGAGGCAGAAGTGGAGCTTTGTGCCTGAAAGCTCCAGCTTTTTGCAGTTCACTGATTTCAACTTTTCCTGCACTGCTGCAACTACTAACAATCCTGAGTTTGGGAGGGAGTAGAAGCCCTCAAAGCTTTTGGTGGGCACCTGATAACGCTTTTCCACCTGTTTAGATGTGAGCTGAGTAGCGGCCAAGGTTTGCCAGAACCACTTGGCTAACTCTAGTAAAGTCCTCGCTGGTGGAGAGTGATCCTGGCCAGGGCTGATGTGGCTACAATGTCAAAGTTTATGGGATTTCTCCTGTATAACTGTTATTTCCATACGTAGGATCTCCGTGATGTGAGTGAGGAGATCCTGAAAAAGCTTAATCATCTGCAGGATAGTCCACCACAGGTCTGTAGGGGCTAGTGATGGCAATGGTGACAATTCTTTCAGTAGACTAGGCATGCTATTGTTCTTCTGTTGCTCCCTGCTGCTGACAACGGGCTCTGGCATCAATGCCACTACGGAGCCTGATCTCTCTTCTGGGAGTTACAATAGGAAGATCTGCTGTGAGACACTTGAGATAATGGTTCCCAGCAGGGCCAATATGTCATGTTATATGTCTGGTCAGCCCATTGCCACTCGCTCCTCTTTTCTGGTGGTGCCCAGTGAGAGGAATTTCTGGTACCAGCTCTACCCTTAGGGCAGGGACCATCTTTTTGTTGTGTTTATTTAGTGCCTAGCACAAAGGAGTTCTGATCTATGACTAGGGCCCCTAGGAGCTATGGTAATACAAATAAACAACAATAATAAAAGGTCACTCTCAAAAGGAAGAGTAGAGGCACCCTTCCTCAATGCCAGGGAGAAGGCGTAGTGAAGAAGAGTAATACTCTTCAAATAGTAGAGCCATGTGGTAATGTCTTAGGCCTGGTTCCTGCACTGGGCGCTGTCCAGTTACCAATGATGTCCCTGTTTGGTTCCATGAGGGCACATCTCAGGCCTGTAATTCACATGATGGTCAGCGCTGGTGATGGTGTTGATGCCAGATTGCAGAAAATCGCTCCTGCCTTCATGGAGGATTTAGCACTCCGTCTCTGAAGAGTTGATGCTGCTTCTCCTCCCTATGCTTGGAGCTGTGTTTGGGCCCTTCTGGGCTCTGCCTTTCAGACTCATCCTTGAGTTGGGATGGTGGTGTCGGCTCTGATGATGTTGTTGGCTCCAGTACCAAGTCTGTTGGTGCCGATGAGGTTGTTGGTGCCACCACTGGTGTAGCAGCAGCCAGTGCCAAAGGCTCTGGTTTCTAGATAGTTAGTAGATCTCAACGTGGTCAGTGCCAGTTTTAATGGTCTCTTCTTTCCTACAATCCTTTCACTGCTAGAGACTAGAGTTTGAGTCTACTCAAGAGACTGCTTGTTTTTCTTCTTTACCTGTGAATCAGCTACAGTTTTTAGGAGGACCATGCCACTTTTTACAGCTCCTTCCCTCACCCACTTTTCCTATGCATTCCCTGAGCTGGATGGATATCTGGCACAGGAAGTAAGTATCCTCAGAGAAGGGGAAGGCACAATGTTGTTCTTCTTATGCAGAGCCCAGCCTGGGTTCCTCTGCAGGGTTATCCCCATCCATGCTGCACAGCTGGCTGCAGCCAAAAGCTGTACTTGTTGTGTAGATTAATAGAGTTCAGTTTCCTGTGCTGTTAATCAGGTGCCTTTAATATCACTTAATTCACTTTTTTAAAAGTTACAATCTTTTTATTCTCTTTTTTAGTTCTTCTCCTGCTTCCTAGGAAAGGACGATCCCCTGAATGATATGTCAGTGGATAGAGTTCTGATTAAACTGAACTCAGTGCAATGAAAACAGCATTTTTTCATGCACCAGACGAAAGGACTGACCTGCTCTCTCTGAGTTTCTTCTGGGTCAGGATACCCAATTAACCTGCAGGCCCTGGTATTGACAGGTATCTGCTCTTCAGTTTGAAATCAAGTCACTCTCCTGTTTGGGAGCTTCACCATTCACAATGCATTCCTGTTCTTCAATCTTCAAACAAAGCAGCTGCAGCCACTATTAAAAATGAAAACACAGCATCATTCAATATGTGGCTTATCCTCTCCCATGGAAAATATGGTCCACTTTGAACTGCTTCCGCACCTCACATGGCAGATGCACCTACCTCCTCCATAAATGGGGACTGAGACACAAGCCTATTTGCAACTTCAGAAACAGAATTCAAACTGTGGCCGCATCCGGCCCTCCAGATATTTTAATCTGGCCCTCAAGCTCCTGCCAGGGAGCGGGGTCCGGGTCTTGCCATGCTCCGGCACTCCAGCCAGGGAGTGGGGTCAGGGGCTTGCCCCACTCCACGTGGCTACCAGAAGCAGCAGCATGTCCCTCCTTTCAGCTCCTATGCATAGGGGCAGCCAGGGGCTCTGCACACTGACTCTACCCCAAGCACTGCCCCCGCAGCTCCCATTGGCCAGGAACTGGAGCTAATGGGAGCTGCGAAGGTGGCACTTGTGGACAGGGCAGGGCACAGAGCAGCCTGGCTGCACCTCCACATAGGAGCTGGACGGGGGACATGCTGCTGCTTCTGGGAGCTACTTGAGGTAAGTGCTGCCCGGAGCCTGCACCCCTGGCCCCCTCCCGCACCCCAACCTCACTGCCCCAGCCCTGATCCCCCTTCCACCTGCCAAACGCCTCAGTCCCATCCTGGAGCACCCTACTGCGCTCCCAACACCTCATCCCCAGCCCCACCCCACAGCCCGCACCCACAGCCAGACCCCTCTCCTCCCCACCCACATCCTAACTCCCTGCCCCAGCCCAGAGCCCCCTCCCACACCCTGAACTCCTCATTTCTAGCCCCACCCCAGAGCCCACACACCCAGCCGAAGCCCTTACCCCATCCTGCATTCCAACCCCCAATTTCATGAGCATTCATGGCCAGCCATACAATTTCCATACCCAGATGTGGTCCTTGGGCCAAAACGTTTGCCCAGCCCTCACCTAAAGGAATCAATTGGATCGCCTAATTAGACCGAACATCAAATGTTGCCATTTTTAAGCCAGGCAAAATAAGAAGATGATTCAATATGAACTGTTATATGCATGGGTAACACTCCATAAAGTTCAATTACATTGTAACTGTTTAGCTACTAAGATTGCATGCCCAAGCTTAAGTGTTTGCAAGATCAGGTCCCAAAGAATATATAAATCTTTTTAAAACCCACTTCTGCCACTATCTATCCAGAATCCTAGGACTGATCTATCAATACACCTAAAGTCAATACAAAACCAAGTCCCACTGATGTTTGTTTTAATCTGATGTAGAACTAAGAGGGGTTTTTTGGGGGGGGGGAGCATTCCCAGCTTGAGAAGACGTATTCATGTTAGCTCTCATCAAGCTAGTGCACTAAAAATTGAGTGCAGCTGTGTCAGCACAAGCAGTCCCAAGTAGATGCCTAAGGTCTCGGATGGGTACATACTCCTGGTAGCTAGCCTGTCTTGCCATTTGTGCTGCTGTGACTACACTATTTTTAGCACACTAGCTCAATGAGAATCATACCCCCAGCTTCAAGTGTAGACATAGCTTAAGTGCAGTTATCCTCCAGACCTGAATCTCCATTGCCCTGCACCACATGTAATCATTTAAATCAGTACAAAGAGAAGATAAAACACTACCAGATTAGAGTGAACACAGGAGCTGCAGTACAATGGAGAATCAGGCCCTCTGTTTTTATCAGCAAGCCAAACAGCATTTTCTCTTGTATGGTATTCATCCATCTAGCTCACTCTCTTTAAATACAGACAGAGAGCTAACTCATTCGTGATTCTACATAGGACAGTTTGGAACAGATGGAGGCCAGGAAACAGTGGTCTGTACCCTCCTTTGATCTGATTTTAATCAGCATAGATTTAACAAAAGTACAATGATTTGGGATGGACATTTTTTGTTATAGTTTAATTTCACACACATGCTCTAGACTTTTTGACTCTACCATATTGTAGAATGAAGAATTATATGCAAGAATATCCTACAATTGCCTCATAGATGCTAATTGCTAAACTTCCCAGGAGTCCTAGCTTGTCTGCATCCCAAGACACTTTAAGGGCTTCTAGTCATTAGAATTCCCTGGGTTTCTAACTCCCTCCCTTGCAAGCCATCTGGTCTCTCTGTACTCCAGCTGTAGTCCAGCTTCCCCTCACCACTCACACCTGATCTTTTTACTCTGTGCACCTGAAACAACCCTAGCCCAATCTATCAAAGAACATAAAATTAGATAATTAACCAGGCTTTTCCAAAAGCTTCAAATGATCAATCCATTTGAAAAAAAAACCAACACTTTCTTTCTACCATGGCCAATACAATATTAAAATGGGGGTGACAGGGCTTTTTGGGTGGAAAGTCTGAACCCACTCAACCTTCCTAAGATTAAAATTTCCCAATGGGACAAGAAAAAGTTAGGGTCTGTGTATTTCTTTAAAGGGTTGTTCCCTTAATGCTTGCTGGTGGGATATTTTGACTGACAGCTCACTCATACCCTCCCACTGACTAGCCAATCAAAATGTGGCATGTAAATGAAGGTGCTATCTAAAGGAAGCAGCAGGCAGGGAAGGTAGAATAAGTGGTGTGGCAGCAGCTGGTAGTGTTCTGAGGGAGTATGATTGAATGGTGGTAGGAGGTAGAACTGATGCAAAAGGATTGTTATTCCTATATTCATATATTCCACCTTGTCCCACAGCTTAGAATCTATCATCTTTACACCAGAGCGGGGGTTTTCCTCATTTTGTTTCTTTCCTACTTTCCACATTATGAGGCAATACTGAAAATGGATTATTTGAATATTTTACAGTCAGTAAGAAGGAAACAAAACTCCTTACAATAAGTCTCTTTCTGCAGGGCAGTCTTTTGTTATGGTACAATGAGCTGTACTGTACCAGCAAAGAACCTGTGATACAAGATGGAAGCCAGTAAGCAGTGAAAGCATATAAAGTAATAGGTGAACCTCAATAGGCCTGGATATTTGGTTCAGAGGCTTAGTGAAGCATAACTCCTGGGAATTAGTACTTTCTGGTTTTCACCAAATCTAACAAACCAATTTTGAAACCTGGAAAAAGATTTAGACCTAAGTTCTGGGCAGAATCCATAGAGGTTTTATGTTATCATTTGAAACCATTGGCCCATCCCTACAGTAAGAGACAAATAGCTGGTGCCTTCTAGGCTCATCACAACTTTTTATATACTGAAAGTTAGACTATTAATTTATACCATTTTTGCCACTATCTGGAAGCTATTGCCTCCACAGCTACAGAAATACACCCAAAGTGTTGAAACCACCCACACTGGGACAAGATTCTGCTCTGTTATCCCCTACTAACTCCATTGACTTCCATTGAGTCACTCTGGATGTACACTGATGTAATCAAGAGCAGATTTATCCCTAAATTCATAGCATTAGGTGTAATAATTCAATTAAAATATGTGCTGAATTTGTCTCCTCAGAACTGAAGCAGTCTTTATGGCATTAATAAGTCATATAACTGCTTTGAGGCCTTTGTTTTTAGTACAGCTCCTAAACTTTCAGGTTAGGTGAACCAAACGTATCACAGGATTCTCTTACCGCTAGTTTCTGAGTCTTTGAGCATTGCATCTCATATTTTCCTTCCCTACTATTTTATAGTAAGAAAGTCAGTAGAAAATAATAGAGTTCAGCACTATAGAAGTGGAAGCCAAAAGCAGCCATAGGCAGCTGAAACTAACAGGGGCTCTGATCCAGCTTCCTGTGTTTGGTTCCTGCTTCCGTTTCTGTTTCCATGGAAATCAACATCAGATAATTGAAAATAAAGTAAGGATTTTAAATTACCTACTTTAAAAACTTCCTCTGACCTTGATACTTGGGGGATGGGCATATATAATTCAAATACATTTGAATTGTTTGTTAATTAAATACACATTTCTAAAACATTTGATTTCTTTATTTTTAAAAATCACAAAGGCATTATTTCCCTGCAAGTAGTGCACTTATATTGGCTACCCTCCCTCCTCTTTGGGGAATACTAATTGTTTTTTTTTCTCTCTTTTGTTCTGCAATGTACCAAAGGCACATAGACATCACATGTAACGTGCACACCTTGCTCTGTGCTGTTATTTATCCGTTAATATTGTTATGCTGAAAGTTGCTAATGGTTTGTCCGTTGTCACCTGAAGGTGACTATGTCAGTTAAAGCACTCTCCTTTGGCTGGCTGGTAATGCTCTGAGGTTTCTGCTGCACAGAACGGTCCAAGCCCATCTTTGTACACCATGTGGTTCCAGAGGAGGCGCTTTGAGCTAGGGGGCTTCCAAGGTGAAAAGCTCAGGGACTAGGGCAAGAGGAGAAAGCTGTTTTGTTAAGCTTTCAAGTATCAGAGGGGTAGCCGTGTTAATCTGGATCTGTAAAAGCAGCAAAGAGTCTTGTGGCACCTTATAGACTAACAGATGTTTGGGAGCATGAGCTTTTGTGGGTGAATACCCACATGCATCCAACGAAGTGGGTATTCACCCACGAAAGCTCATGCTCCCAAACGTCTGTTAGTCTATAAGGTGCCACAAGACTCCTTGCTGCTTGTTAAGCTTTGAAACTTGTGAGAGACAGAGAGACGGGAAGCAGGATTTGGGTGCATTTGTAAACAAAGAAAATATTTGATTCCACATCACCAATTTCTGTTCCAAATGGGAGACCGACCTGCAAGATCCCCAGGTATGCTACCACTTGACAAAGGGGCAATGATACATTCTGGTTCTAGTCTGTGATCGTTTAGGCCACGAAGATGAAATCTAAAGGGCCAATTTTAACAGGAACTTCCCGTGTCTACGGTTCAATATTTTTTCCACCAGCTCCAGTGATTGCCCGTATTGTACAGTGACTAAAGACAAAACTATTCGCTACCTGGTAGTCTGACAATGCTGTTCTACCACCAGATAATTGTTCATGCCTTTTCTCACAGCAGTCCTCTAATTCTATGAAACCCAATGGATTAACCTGAACTTTCTAGCAGAATTTCACAAAATGGTATCTCTGCATAAGCTAGTATTATTCTTTGCAACCTGCAATTACATGGATCCAGTTTAAAAGCCTAAGAACATTATTTCATTAATTCAATTAGTTTCAATGCCAGTAAATGTTATATCTTCTGATTGTTTTTAAAGTGATCCATTACCCAACAGGTAGCTGGGGAAACACAATACTGTTTGGCAAAGCATCTAGTGAAGTGTCAATGTCTTTAACACACACACTCCCAACAAGAAAAGGAAGAGAGAAAGCAATCAAGGTAAATCTACATGGGAGGGTAGTTTTAAACCATCTAATTACTGTAGCTGCAGCCAGTTATCTCTAAAGCATGGATCACAAAAGCTTTGCTCCTGTGGAAATCAGCCATGCGTGGGAGATCAGGAATTACAGCTACTTTACCAATGTTAGGGATTTGCTCTGGTCTCTGAATCAAACCTTTAAAGAGATTTCCTCCAGTGACAAAAGCCCTTTGCCTGATGCGAATGCACAGCAAGTAACTAATGTACGTTAAGAAAAAAGTAGCCTATAGCGCAATCACAGCCAGTCCTCACCCTAACTTGTTTAAATGACTTTTATGAGACTTTTATTACAACACAGGCCTCTGATTTTTACTCAAAGCCATCACTGTTGAGCAGTCTAGTGTGTGGCTACAGAAAAGAGAGAGACAGATCGTAAGTAACCCCATGGTGTCAATGGCAGAGGGTTTGATTTTTTTTTCTTGAGGGCTGGGTCAGAAATCTTAACTTTGAGTGATCTCTTTCTGCTTCCTTTCTATGAGAGGTGCTTACCCTCATGGGGACTTACAGTTCCAAGGCAGATCTGTTTTTAAGGCCTCCACCCTGCAAACACTTATACACCAGCTTAACTTTAAGAACATGACTGGTCCTACTCAAATCAATCATAGAATCTCAGGGTTGGAAGGGACCTCAGGAGGTCATCTAGTCCAACCCCCTGCTCAAAGCAGGACCAAACCCAACTAAATCATCCCAGCCAGGGCTTTGTGAAGCCTGACCTTAAAAACCTCTAAGGAAGGAGATTCCACCACCTCCCTAGGTAACCTATTCCAGTGCTTCACCACCCTACTAGTGAAAAAGTTTTTCCTAATGTCCAACCTAAACCTCCCCCTCTGCAACATGAGACCATTACTCCTTGTTCTGTCATCTTCTACCACTGAGAACAGTCTAGATCCATCCTCTGGAACCCCCTTTCAGGTAGTTGAAAGCAGCTATCAAATCCCCCTTCATTCTCAATGGGACTACTCACATCCTTAAAGCATATGAGTGAGCATTTGCATGATTGGGACCTAAGTTGGCAGCACTGGAGTAGTTCACCAAGTCACTGGTAATGAAAGCATTGCAGAATGGATGAAAGAAAAACTTACCAAGTTTCATTTGGATACTTGCACTGAAAAGCATATAAGAGGCAGGTTGCAGAGTGCAAAGCACTTAAGGGAAACAGCAGGGAGAATAAAAGAGCTGGAATCATAGTTTAAGGCCTAGTTTACACTAGAAAGGATTTGCTGATATAGCTATACCAGAAAACCTTCCCAGTGGAGACACAGCCCATACCAGTTCCCCCAAACAAAATAAGCTATACTGGCTAAAAACACTTTTTGTTAGTATATAAATATCATTAAAAAAACCAGACATTATAATACCAGCAAAAGTTTCTAGCGTGGACCTGGCCTAGTTGTAAGTCTGGAGAAAAGATCCTCCAAGATTCTTCTGCTTTGTGTTTGTGTCCCCCCAGATGTTGTGGGGCTTTTCAAGTAGTAAGAAAGAAGAATTACTAGTGTTTCTCAAAGTACAAAAACAGCTGGAGAAAACTGAGTATTGTGTGGCCTAGTGGGTTGGAGTCTGGATTAGGGATCAGGAGACCTGGATTCTATTCCTGGCTCTGAGTACCTTGTGCCAGTCACTTTGCCTCAGTTTCCTCATTTGTAATATGGGGATAATGATTACAAAGGAGGTAGGTAAGAGCTACTATTATAAATTCTAAGTGTTAGGTATTATTATAAGTTGCATCCAATTCACCACAGTGTTACTCCAGTTTTCCCATTTTATGCTGGTATGACTCCACGGAAACCAATCCAGTTATAGTAGCTTAAAGCAATTCCATGGGTGCTGGCACAATAGGACTCTCCAACTGTTTACAAAATTCAGTTCACCTACCAAGGCAACATCCTTTCAAGTTACTACGCACTGAGTGTATTATGATTTGTAAATTCATTCAACACAAAGAAACATTTTAATTCCCTCAAAAGGCTGAGAAATCTGGCATGACAGATTTGCAAGATGGATGTAAAATGCCATTATTTATCATTTTAAGACTAGCTCCATCAAAAAGCAGTGACCCCAAACTTGATGTCCATGCTAACCCAACTGGATTACTGTTCAGAAAGCTTCATCATTACCATATAAGGCTCAATCAGTGCATTACAAAATTAAATTAAAATAATTGTTAATTGTAATTTAATTAGCTTGGCTTAATTACTTTGCTCAATGGCTGAGCATTTTATTGTTATTGTGAGAGCTTCTCTCGTTTGGGGACTGACGTTAAGTGGAAGAGCTTTCATGAGCTCTTCTCCCTTTTCCACCTTAATTTTCAGCTTCAGGAATGTGCTGGTGAAAGTTTTACCCAAATTTTGCAATTTATCGCCATCAATATCATCACAAATCATAGAAAGCATCCAGCAGTATAACTTCTCAATGAAGTGTAACCAGGGCACTAGAAGCCTCAGCTGTTAATTCGTCATATTTCATATCTGGCCTGACAAACAGTCCAATTTGCTTGCAAACTTTATCCCAAAGACAGCTATGTGAGCTGCCTGTAACTATGGATGGAATGGGGAAGATGGAAGGACATCCTGCTAAGCCTGCTTGGCTTTCTGAGCACCCACACTTTGTATACAACTGATCTGCAAACTAAAGGCAACTTCTTAAAGACATGAACTCTTTGTAGTTTAGTTGTTTTCTTAATTAACAAAAGTTCCCAGTCCCTAAGCAACAAAACAATTACACTATTGATTTGAAATGTGCCTTAAAATCTATTGTATACGATCCATTCCTGACCATGATCTGATTATATAGTTCACATAGGATGTTTAAAAGAGATGAGATCAAGTGAGCAAGGTAATATTTCTAACTGTGCTTCCATGCCCCATGCATTTTACAAATTTAGGGGCAAATCCTATGAAATTACCTATGGGAAGAATGCAGGGCAACCTTACAAAGTCACCCACAAACCTTCCCTTCTGGGCAGACGTTACAAAGAGCTGTAAAGGTGGATATTAATATCCTTTTACAGGGTTGGTTGCTCTGTACTACTTATCTGATGCCCCGCCCCTCCTGCTCTGGCCATCCTGAACCTGTGAAACCTTCCCCTCTCTGAACCACAATTTATGCTAATTCAAGCAGCATTATCTCAGTCACAGATGTCTTCCATATAATCATAGATGAAAACCATAGAGAGCTGCTCCTCCTCCCATTCCTGACAATCCAGAGCAGAGCTCAGCTCCCATGGTTTAACATAAAATGGCTTCCATGAGATCTCGAGGGGGTGGAGGGGAAGAATCAATAATGCTGATGTACTCCAAAGCTCTGAGAGAAAGAGTGAAGTGATTCTATTTAGAAATGTAACTGACTATTGTGGCTTAAATAGTAATTTGTAACAAACAAACAAAGATGGATTGTGTGGGACATGCAAGTTCCAGGAAACAACTGATCCTTTCATGTGAGAGTGCAAAGAATGTACCATTGAGAAGAGATATTAATATGAAAAACTTAGAGGACTTCAAGTACCAAAATTTTCACTGCAACACCTAGTAAGAGCATCAGGAAATGGGACCCTATAAAGAAGCCATATTGCAATTTTTTAAGAATATTGGGAAAGGTGAAAGACTTCAATTTTGAGTTATCTATGGTGTCCAGTGCTTGGCAGTCATAGACTCAGTAAGTGAGTCTGCTTCACCATGAAGAAGAAAAAGAAATAGAAAAAGAAGGTGGATATAGTGATCTGATTTTGTGTTTCATTGCCTGGTAAGGGTCATACACAAAAAGGCGATTCTACTGGCAAAAGCAGAGAGGGTGATGATCTCAGCAATAACGAGGTGGACAGTATTTTCATCTCAGGGACAGAGCTAAGAATGGGAAAATCTAATGAATCTGGATGTTTCAAAACCATTAGAAAATTTTTAAAATGACAGTACATTTTAAATTTGATTCCTGTCTTCTCTTTTTCATTCTTAAATGAATCACAAACCTTGTAGTGAACTTCTGAAGTGTTCCAAGACTTAGGAATCATGAGCTTGTAAACTGTAAACTGTGTCTATGTTGAACATTAAAAAGTCTGGGGAATCTTATTGAGAAGATATAAATGATTGGGAAAGCTTTTCGGTCTGAATGGTAGAAATGTTAGCTGGGAAAAACTAAAACTGAACCAATACTTCTGTAAATTCAAAAGAGTTTTAAACAGTATCCCTGTGTAACAGAATGTACTCCTGTGTACACCCTACACACTACTGTCATAATTTTTGTACAATGCATGTCTTGTAGAGTTAACATTTACAACTCATAATTTGCTGGTCATTATTGTCCTGATCAAATGTGTCTAACAATATGGTATGTGAAATTATAAGATTTCCCTGTATGATGTTATTAACACATGTTCCAAACAGAGGTTGGCAAACAGGTCTGGCTCAAACAAAGGAACATGTGTTCTGCTTAATCTGAATTTGTTTACTGCTTAAGTACATCAAGAAGGAAGGGAAACAAAGGAAGTTCAAACAGGTGAGGAAAAAAGAGCAGGGAACATCCTTCCACACAGACTTTTTGTCTCCTGGTACCCAGCTGGAAATGTTTTTCAAGAGGAGGATGAAACTATAAAGAGGAAAGATGAACACCCCAAGGCACCCTCTCTTTCTCCCTTTCTCCATTGCATCACTGCATCTGAAGGAATAAAGGAAGCAGCCATTGGACTGGATAAGGGGTCCTGACCTAAAGACTTTGGTCAATAAGACTATTGAAAGCTTGTGGTGATAAAGCTTTGCTTTGAATTTAACATAGTTTGTTAAGTTAGGTACCATGTGTCTTATCTTTATTTTTCTTGTAACCATTTCTGACCGCTTCAAAGAATACTTTCAGGATAACACTGAACAGCCCACTGATACACAGTTACCCTCCCACCAACAGCACAAGAAGAAGAACTCCACATGGACTCCTCTTGAGGATCGAAATGACAGTCTGGACCTATACATAGAATGCTTCTGCCGACATGCACAGGCAGAAATTGTGGAAAAACATCGCTTGCCTCATAACCTAAGTCGTGCAGAACGCAATGCCATCCACAGCCTCAGAAACCACCCTGACATTATAATCAAGGGGGTTGATAAAGGAGGTGCTGTTGTCATCATGAACAGGTCTGACTACCAAAAGGAGGCCGCCAGACAACTCTCCAACACCAAATTCTACAGGCCACTTCCCTCAGATCCCACTGAGGAATACACTAAGAAACTGCACCATCTACTCAGGACACTCCCTACACTAACACCGGAACAAATCAACATACCCTTAGAGCCCTGACCAGGGTTATTTTATCTACTACCCAAGATCCACAAACCCGGAAATCCTGGATGCCCTATCATCTCGGGCATTGGCACTCTCACTGAAGGACTGTCTGGATATGTGGACTCTCTACTCAGACTCTATGCCACCAGCACTCCCAGCTATCTCCATTTCCTGAGAAAACTACAATGCACTGGTGACCTTCCAGAAAACACCATCCTAGCCACTATGGATGTAGAGGCTCTCTACACAAACAAGCTGTCAGGAACAGTATCCCTGATGATGCCACAGCACAACTGGTTGCTGAGCTCTGTGCCTTTATCCTCACACACAACTATTTCAAATTTGATGACAATATATATCTCCAGATCAGTGGCACCGCTATGGGCACCCGCATGGCCCCACAATATGCCAACATTTTTATGGCTGACCTGGAACAACGCTTCCTCAGCTCTCGTCCACTCACACCCCTTCTCTACCTACACTACATTGATGACATCTTCATCATCTGGACCCATGGGAAGGAGACTCTGGAAAAATTCCACCACGATTTCAACAGCTTCCACCCTACCATCAACCTCAGCCTGGACCAATCTACAGGGGAGGTCCACTTCCTAGACACCACGGTGCAAATAAGTGATGGTCACATTAACACCACCCTATACCGAAAACCTACCGACCGCTATGCCTACCTTCATACCTACAGCTTCCATCCCGGGCACACCACACGATCCATTGTCTACAACCGCATCTGTTCCAACCCCTCAGATATAGACCAACACCTACAAAATCTTCACCAAGCATTCTCAAAACTACAATACCCGCACGAGAAAATAAGGAAACAGATCAACAGAGCCAGATGTGTACCCAGAAGCTTCCTACTGTAAGACAAACCCAAGAAAGAAACCAACAGGACTCCACTGGCCATCACATACAGTCCCCAGCTAAAACCCCTCCAACGCATCATCAGGGATCTACAACCCATCCTGGACAATCATCCCTCACTTTCACAGGCTTTGGGTGGCAGACCAGTCCTCGCCCACAGACAACCTGCTAACCTGAAGCATATTCTAACCAGTAACTGCACACTGCACCATAGTAACTCTAACTCAGGAACCAATCCATGCAACAAACCTCAATGCCAACTCTGCCCACGTATCTACACCAGCGACACCATCACAGGACCTAACCAGATCAGCCACACCATCACCGGTTCATTCACCTGCACCTCCACCAATGTAATATACGCTATCATATGCCAGCAATGCCCCTCTGCTATGTACATTGGCCAAACTGGATAGTCCCTACGGAAAAGGATAAATGGACACAAATCAGATATTAGGAATGGCAATATACAAAAACCTGTAGGAGAACACTTCAACCTCCCTGGACACACAATAGCAGATCTAAAGGTAGCCATCCTACCTTTAGATCTGCTAGGTAGCAAAAAAACTTCAGGACAAGAATTCAAAGAGAAACTGCTGAGCTTCAGTTCATCTGCAAATTTAACACCATCAGCTTAGGACTAAACAAAGACTGTGAATGTCTTGCCAATTACAAAACCAGTTTCTCCTCCCTTGGTTTTCACACCTCAACTGCTAGAAGAGGGCCTCATCCTCCCTGATTGAACTAGCCTTGTTATCTCTAGCCTGCTTCTTGCTTGCATATATATATACCTGCCCCTGGAAATTTCCACTACTTGCATCCGACGAAGTGGGTATCCACCCACGGAAGCTCATGCTCCAATACATCTGTTAGTCTATAAGGTGCCACAGAACTCTGCTGCTATTTCTGACTTTATGCCTCATTACTTGTACTCACTTAAAATTTCTCTCTTTGTAGTTAATAAACTTGTTTTATTGTTTTATCTAATCCAGTGTGTTTAAATTTAAGTGTTTGGGAAACTCCATTTGGGGTGGCAAATTGGGTGTGTATTATTTCTATTAAAGAAATAACACACTTTATATAGAAAGCTCATGCTCCAATACGTCTGTTAGTCTATAAGGTGCCACAGGACTCTTTGCTGCTTTTACACTTTATATAAACTTGTATTGTGCAGGAGAGGGCTGGGCAGTACAGGACATACATTGCCATACATTTCTGATGGAAAATCAAAGACTGGTGTGTTGGAAGTCACCCTGCAATATAACCAAGGCTGGAATATAACCCAGGTGTGGCTGGCAGGGTACAGTTGCACACAAACACTCAGGGTGTGGCTTGCATGCTGGAAGGCTCCTTGTGAGCTGCCTAGATGGGAGTTCCTTCAGCAAGGCATTGTAAAGCATCCATATTTGCAGAACAGGGGTGACACAGCTGCTCATTAGTCTAGATTGTACCTGGTTATGTCACATCCTCCCTCTTCCTGATCAAAAGGCTGTAATCCTTTGTGGGACCTCACTAAGTCCATCGCTTTCTGCTAGGAGGATATCTGCTGTCTTCAAATCCAGCACTTCCCTGTAGTCACATGGTGGATGAAGTCACATAGTATGCTAGAGTTTAAAAGAGCAGCAGTCAGACCTCAGCAGAGAATCAAATGTGAGCCTGGCCTCCCCCATGAATTATCAAACACAAGGGACTTCTGGGGAGTCAAGGAAACAGAAAGATTTGGCAGTTATTGTGCCTGTTGCGGTTAAGGGAGAGGGAGGTGAGGAAAAGGAAAGGAGAGCTGAGGGCTAGGTGGTCTGGAAAAGTGAATGGAGGGAAAGAGAAGGATGGATTAGGGCACAGAAGAATCTGATGGGAAGAAGGTAGTTGAAGCTTGAATGCTTAGAAACAGGGGGAAGGAGAAGGATTAGGCACAGTTCAGATAAGCTTCCAAATTTGGGGATGCTTATAGGAACCAAATAACCATGTGTTAATCTCCTGAGGCTCTGCCCACCACTGCTAAACATGAGATCTACTTGTTTTGCAGGATGGGCTCATTAGAAAATGGGCCCCATTGTTGAAGCTTTGTCAGTCATTTGGTGCAGTTCCTGTAACAAGCATCCTTCCTAACAAATGTGTCAGGAGTCAGGCAGAGACTGAAATGCAAGAAGGAGAGTGAACATCTGCTGGCATATTTGGCAGTGTAACTCTGAGCCGAGATTATTTCTAACTAAAGCTGTGTTTCAGTTCACAGCATGCTTATGCCACATTACTATTGTTTGGGGGTGCTTGTGAGTTCATGTCACTGAACTTTGCTTTGAGCTTTAGGTTCAATCAATTCAGAGCAAAATGCAGCTGCAACTGTTGATTTCTGCATGCCTTTGATCCAAAACCATAACGCTGCTCAAGTTTGCTTGCTGTTCCTGAGCTTCAGCTTGCACTGAAAGGTTTGCACAGCTCCGCTTATAAGTTGTTTGCTTCTTATCAGTCTCGGGGGCATATTTTCCAGCTGGGTGACACCTAGCCAGCAAGCACAAATTGCACCCAGAGAATGGACTGCAGTTGTACTCTCATCTCTCCAATTTCATCTGCATGTCTGATTTGCAGCATTGCAGGTTTGCTAATTGCACCAGCAAAAGAAAGTCCACCCCTCCTAAAATTTAGCCATTATCCTGCTCCTATTGACAACAGCAACAAAATTCCTAGGCCCAGATTCTCACGGGTAGTTAGGCTCCCAATGTCCATTGAAATCCATTGAGGATCTGGACTCCACTGACTTAGACAGAGCAAGATAGATCCTTGTCATATAGGAAGATTAAAATAGGTGAATTCCAGCCCATTTTGAGCTAAGTGTCTGCCTGCCCTTTGGACTTGATCCTGTGCAGTGCCAACCACCTCCTAGGAGTTAGTGCTCAGCAACTTGAAGGAACCAGCCTGTTTTCAGCCTTTCTGAGGGTTTGCAAAAGAGAAGGATTAATACAGTCATTCACCAGTACTCTTTCCAGACCATGCTACAAAACACTGAACAGAAGGAGGATTTCCCTTCCCACTCCATAAATCCATTTAAGCTAAGATTATGAACCATATTCACCCAATTTTTGCTGTGAGCTTAGTGCACCACAGTCCTCCTGTCAGGGTTACACAAGGCTGTAAAGTTCAGGCAGCATCCAAGAGACTCTGATTCAAACTTCCATACGTGAAATAGCAGCTTCTTTCATTCCACAGGACTTGAACAGAGTAGGTCTGTGTTCCAGCCACACTTTGAGGTCGCTGCATAAGATATTATGGAAATACATAATGTGTGCACAGAGCTTAGCAGGAAAGGGCTTGTTTTAATAACAAAACGCATGTTAGTAGCGTACAGAGAATGTCCTTTTCAGCAGCTCTTGCCATACTGAGATGACAAAGAAATAACAGGGAGCACTTCCTCTCTGGACAGACCTTGATCTCATTTCAAGTTAGTGAACAACTAGCACTGAGGGTCTCAAACCCAGGCTTTAAGTATTATTTCCCAGCCTGCATCTTCTACCTTTACGTTTCTTCCCCTCAATGCCAGTGCCCACAGAAAGAAGAAAAACAAAACAAAAACAACACTGCTGCTGGCAGGCTGTGTGAAACCTCTGCACATGTCACCAGCTTCCAGTGCTGTCCTTCCAATACCTATCCCTGATGAGCTGGCTCAGTTGTACAAGGTAGCTCCTAATTACCTCTCTCCTGGTTTCTCGTTTTCCCCCCTGAGGACAGCCTTTCCAAGAAATAACATACATGCATACACCTGGCACTGCGAGATAGGGAAACTCACCATGGATACCAGGCTACCATTCCCAGCCTGACTGGTGCTTCTGGGATTCGAGTAACTATCTCCAGAATGTTGCAAACTCCAGGTGTGCATTGCCTAGTGCCTTGAGACACTGCACACAAATAGCTAAGATGGAGAAGGGGAGAAAAAAGCAAAATGGTAATCTTAATCTTCCTTTTAATATGCTACCCCATGCCAGATAAGAGCAGCTGTGCTTGCACAATGTGTCCAACTGGGCATGATAAATAGACATATATATACATACACACACACACACACACATTCTCTTAAGGTTTTAAAACATGTTTATTTACAGGGGGTGGAGGCTAGCTCACAGTGTCTTATCAATATAAAAGCTGAATAGAAATAAGTATGGCCTGCCAGAGCTGGGACTGCAAATAAAATTGTACAGTAAATATCTACCAAGGTAACCCAAAGGGTTAAACTGATAAATGAACAAATACTGGAGCTCCTCTTGTTACAGTTTAAATGCTGATTGGAAGGAAGAGATCACTGTAGGTCAGCATGTCCTTTACATTGTGAATAGCTTGACAGAAGCTAATAAATGCAGCCGCCTATGGCAAAGATAATTTATTTTATATTCCTAGACATCACATGCAATGTATTTTTTTTTAAAGGAGGGGATAGCAAACTGGTTCAAGGAAAATATTAAAACAGGAGCATGGGAAAATTTGGCACCGAAGTTCGATAGCTCAAATCTCGCCACCCTTTTGTGATACAGTATAATCCTATTTATACCTTTACATTTTTCTCTTCTTTTAAGTGTGGTACATGAATGTCATAGCCAATGTGACTTTGAGCCAGTGCAGTGTGGTTCAGTGGACTTCTTGGGGATTGGGGATAAAGGTAAATCCACACACACCACTGCCTCACAGGCAAGCACATATAGACACACACCCCTCTCCTGTCATAAAATAAACCCGGTTGATTTATGAAGAGCCTCTTGAATCAAGATAATTATAAACTAACAGATTTCAAGTTTATTTCCTGAGTAGTCCGGTTGAGGACAGCTCCTCCACAGTCTTCTAATGAGGAAGCCAGACCCTAGAGAGTAGTCTGCTTTGCTCCTGTCTTGCACTTGCTACATTTCACATGGATGAGGTAATTTGACTGCAGATGAGGTAACCGTGCAACTTGCCCATGAGCTGGAAGAGGTTACCATATGATCATTCATGTAAACATAGGGACAGTTCCCCTAGGACGCTGACTGACAGCTGCGTTCTGCTGTTGTGCTGTGCTCTGAGACTGGTAGAGGAGAGGAACCGGTGGGAGTAACACAGCACTCACGGAGCCTGTCTGCTCTCTTAAAGGAGACAGATCACAGACTGAATAGTTGTCACGTATTACAGACACCAGTACACCCAGCAACCACAGCACAGCCCTGAGCAAAAGAGGTCTTGGGCCTGTTGTGCCTTAAACCAGCACATGGCTTACAAGAGAAGCAATCAGATCCACTAGGTGAGTCACTACCACTGGCTATGGACTGTTTGGGTAAAATGAATCTGAAGGCATGTTACTGTGCAAATCAGACTGTGCTAACACCCTGGGAGCTGGTGGGTTGAGAAACAAAACAGGTGGAGTCAAGAATTGTTTTTTCCATCAAGGGATACAACAGAAATCCAAATGAGTTACTATAAGTATAGAAGAGTAACCGAACTACCCCATCCTGCAGTTTAACCCAGCCCTCTGCCCTTGGGATGGAGCCAGCCTTTCCACAGGAACTGTGCCCCAGGTCTCCCAAGCAACCAGTTTATAGTTCTTTCCATGAGGATGGGAAAGGGGAAGCTGAGTGAAGGTTAAGCTCCCATTCATGAACCCTGACATCATCACAAGTCCTCTCTAGAAGCAGTGTCCTTATTGCACTGCATCAGTGATACAGGAACATTTGCTTTTTATTGTTCATGGAACATTCTTAATATTTCATTTCTTTTTATCTGGGGTAGGATACAGATTTTGCATCCTTGTTTTTCTTCTCTCTCTACATTGCCATTTCTAAATAGGTGCACAGCTTCTCTTCTCCTTCTCTCAGTCCAGGTGATTATGTTTTTTTCCCAAGTGTCTGGTTACTACTCAAGGGCACTTCTTCCTGTGCTGAAAAGTGCTTTACTCCCAAGGTTTCAAGGCACCATTGTTTGTTCCTTTGCTCACAGAACATACAGTGAGGAGGGCAAAGTATCTACCAGAAAATCATGAGTTTTGCTTGTGGAGGCTGAATTTTTTGTACATGATGGTAAAGATTTCATCAGTTCAATTCAGAAATGGGGTGAAAGTCCCTGAATCTGCAAGAGGCTGAGTAATTATTTTCTGCTAATGGGCACAATATTTTCCCATGATATTCATGTCTTCCTCTCTCCACTGGATGCAGGTACAGAATGCCTAGGCCCCACAGGATTTGCTGGCCACATTGGCCTAACATGCAAAAAAACACTAAAAATACCCACACTATGTCAGGGGCCTCATGACATTATGATGATTTACATTATGGCAGAGCTTAGAAACTCCACACAAGGATGAGAGCCCCATTGTGCTAGGTGCTGTACTGACAAGTAAAGACAGCAGTCCCTGCCCCAGCGAATTTACCTGTCAGACTAAACAAAACAGACTGGGGGTGGACTAGGAGGATGAAGTAACAATAAAAGGAACAGAAGGCAATAGAGGAGAGGAAGTTCTCAGAGTCCTGTGTTGTCATTCTGGAGCCTGCTAAATGCCTAGTAAATTATGGGAGTTTCCCAAGAGCATCCTTTTGGCTGAAGATCTGCCCAGATCAAATTGTAATGCAGTTCCCAGCAGCGACTTCTGCCTCAGTGGACTCTATTTAACTTCAGAATGTTTGTTTAAATTACTAGTTTAAATAAACTTCATTTCAGCACACTGACTACTGTGGGTGGAACTCCGTTCTAGAGAGACCACAAACCAAGATAACTCTAGGAACAAGCCACAAACAATCTAGGGCCCCCAAGGCTAACGTTGATGGTGCAAGGGAGGCACATGTTCTATTCAGCCCCAGGTCCACCAGATTTACAAGTCTGCACTTTCCCAGCCCAGGCCTTAAATAGCTGAACTCCTTAGAAAGGCCGTTTGAGGTGGGTCCAACTAATCAGTGACAGTGCAAAGCATTGCCACGTGTAAGATCCAAGTGCAGGACCCTGCTCAGTCCCTGACTCCCAAGCCAGCAGGTGCTAAAAGCACTGTGGAGTCAGCACATTCGGCCCCTAGGGGGAGGGAGCACTTTCAATCACTCTTTAGTGATCCTGCCTGGCCAAAATAAGGAATAGCGCTAATGGGCCCTGGAGGGAGCCACACTTTTATCCCGCTCCTCCTCTCAGAGAAGCAGTCCCAAGGAACAGGCTTCATGAGATGAAAATTAATAGTAGTTATAATTAGAATGTGTACAGAACAAAAACTTCAGCATACAGGGCGAGACAGTGCCTGACCATTATGGTGGTGCAAAGATTGGACACAAGGAACCTTTTATCTCCCTTGATCTTCCACCCTTGTTTAACGACCAGGCAAGTCCCCCGCAAACCATCGTGAAGGGCAGGAAAAAGGAGAGAGGCATAGCATGCTCTCCCTCCCTCTGCATCAGCCGGCAGAGCTGGCCCACCCTACGATACAGAGCACTCTGCACCAGCTAGAGGAATGATACAGGGTGCACGCTTCCCTGCATAGCAGCAAGAGTTGCACCTTCTGAGACACCTCTTCCCTGGGGCAATGAAGCTCTCCTCTGTGATTTGCTCAGACTGCAACTCCACAGCTTGATTGAGCCCACAGCATGTGGCCAGCCTGTAAATTCACTAGTGCAGGATGTTGGACTCAGACACCATAGCTAGATTTCGAAAAAGAACTTGCTAATTTTATAACCTATAACATTTGCTGTCGTTAATAGTAAGATACAGTTAATCATACCCATGCCTCCTGCTGTAATCTGATTGTCTGCACGGTCTCTCCTCTTCACGTAACATGGCTAGATGAAGTAGGTTTCTCACCTTACTCAGAAGCATGAAGCATTGGTCATTGCTGGAGGCATGATACCTGGCTTGACAGAACAATGGTCTGATCACATATAGCAAGTCCTAAAGTGTGTTGCCATTTCACAGTGTCTGGGAATACAAGGCAGACGCATCCCAAAAAGCTTGGGTTGCTCTGGAACCTTGCCCTCTCCTGTAACTCTGAAATCTTTAGAGTTGGGGGCCCTCACACTGAACACTATCTATGTTAGGTATTTATATGGTCCCCACTATTGTAAGTATCTGGGCAGCTCACAATCTTTAATGTATTTGTCCTTACCTTCCCAGAGTGCTGTGAGGAAGCACTATTATCCCATTTTACAGATGGAAAACTGAGGCAAAAGAGACTGAGGGTACACCTACACTTCAATAAAAGACTCGCAACAAGGCTGCAGTTGGCCTGGGTCAGCTGACTTGGGCTCACAGAGCTAAAAATTACCTGCATAGACATTTTGGCTCAGGCTGGAGCCTGGGCTTTGGGACCCTGCCCCTCTCAAAGAGCCCCACAGCTCAGGCTCCACCCCCACCCCCAAATGGCTACAGAGCAATTTTACAGCCCTTCACCCTGAGGCCCGTGCGCCAGAGTAAGCTGACTTGGATTTTAATTGCAGTGTAGACAAACCCTAAATGACTTGCCCTAGGTCACACAGGAAGCCCATGGCACACTAGAGACTTGAACCCTAACCACTGGCTCATCTTTCCTTCAAAGCCTAGCATCAGCTCTGACAGTTTTACAGTGCAAGCATAGAATTTGCTAACAGTACTCTGTGCCATACCAGCATACCCAATGCCAGCAGAGGATGGGAATCATGCTTAATGGATAAATATATATTAAACATATAGCTGTTATACAGATTACTTCAAATGGGGTAGTGAAAAAACAGCAGCAAAAGAGTTAACCGGTGTCAGCGGCTTGTTGTTAATCAAGAAACTTGGATGCTATCTCACCTTAGAGGGTAACATGCAGCTAGTCCTTTCTCAGGCATTTTTTGGCATGTAGCATTGTCAGAAAACCACCTGTTACTTGGGAGAGATTCAAAAGAATTTTAAGCCATAACTGAACAATAATGATTTAAAAGAACATATTGTATGTTACTATCTAACCTCTAGACAGATGTGTTATTTAAGTGTGGTTATGATCTGTGCTGTTAATTTTAAACAACATATGATCAAAGATCATGTCTGGCTTTGTGCTTTGTTTCCCTTCAGCTTCTGGCTTATGCGCTCATGCCAGACAGTTGTGGTTTGTGTCATATGGCAGGAAAAGCTTATTTTACATGCTGTCTAAATTTGTACTATACAGCACATTAAAACATCTCAGTTAGCCCATCAGAATTAAGTTATCGCATCATTTAGTATGGCAAGTGAATTGCAGCTGTAGGAAAGAGGGCACAGTGTGAGATAATAGGGATTTTTAGGCACATGTACCACCAATGCTGAAGGCTATCAGACTGCTGCCTTCAAAATGACTGAAGCACAGACTAGCTATATTCCCTGGGCACATGCATTTGAATAAGCCTATGTAGCCAGTGGCTACTAGTGTAGCTTGGCTGAAGAACACTTGAAAACGCCAGTACTGCCAACCCCAGACATCCTAAAAATCACAAGGCAGGTCCAAAAAAGGAACGTGATTTACTTTAAAATCATGAGATTTAAAAACTAATACAGCCTGGGTTCTTTTTATTTGCCTTCTGGTTTGAGCCTGCAGGGTTCATCTTTTCAAGCTTTTACCCCCCACAGCCATGAAGGGCTAGAAAACTACCTTTTTAAAAAAAGGGTAGATGAGTCTCATTCTAATTCTCATTTTCTAGTCTGTATAGTACAGGGTAAAAGCACACAAAAGACCAGATTTCACAATCTGTGACACATTTTTCATGGCCAAGAATTTGGTAGGGCCCCAGTCATGTGACAGGGCTACAGTATATACTAATACAAGCCTGTGACCCAGAGACTCAAAGGAATAGGATGGCCATGAAAGTTGCTGTCTAGAGCAGAGGTGGGCAAACTTTTTGGCCCTTGGGCCACATCTGGGTATGGAAATTGTATGGCGGGCCATGAATGATCATGAAATTGGGGGTTGGGGTGCAGAGGGGGGGCTCGGGCTGAGGTTGCAGTCTCTGGGGTGGGGCTGGGGATGAGGGGTTGGGGGGTGCAGGAGGGTGCTCCAGGCTGGGACTGAGGAATTCAGAGGGTGGGAGGGGGATCACGGCCAGGGCAGGGGCACAGGAAGGGGACAGGCGGGCAGGCTCTAGGGGATGCTTATCTCAAGCAGCTCCAGAAGCAGTGGCATGTCCTCCCTCCAGCTCCTACACGGAGGCGTGGACAAGCCACACTGTGTGCTGCCCCATGTGCAGGCGCCACCCCTGTGGTTCCCAGCCAATGGGAGCTGCAAGGGCGGTGCTTGGGGCAGGGGCAGCGTGCGGAGCCCCCTGGCTGCCCATATGCATAGGAGCCGGAGGGGAGACATGCTGCTGCTTCTGGGAACCGCGTGGAGCGGGGCAAGCCCCCAACCCTGCTCCCCGGTGGGGGCTTGAGGGCCGGATTAAAACAGCTGGAAGGCCAGATGCAGCCCTCAGGCTGTGATTTGCCCACCCCTGGTCTGGAGACAGCAGGGAGGGATAGAGCTTGAGAAACAGCCATAAGGGACCTGTGGCGAAGGGTCCTGGAGAGGGCCTGGGAGAGGCAGACTACAGAAGGAGAACTTGTGTGAAGGGGAAGCCAGAGAAGAAGACACAACCACAAGTGATTCTGGGAAAAGAGAAACAGGTCAGTTTGAGTGTGAACAGGTCGTGGTATGGAGTCCCAGCACTAGTGACCTGTAGCAGAGGGAGGGGAGAGGTTTATCCCTGTTTTTCCACCCAGAGGAATGGTGCAGAAATCTCTGCAACAATGGGGCCAGGAGCCTGAGAAGGCTGGAATGACACTTGGGTGAAGAAACTGATCACTTCTCTGGACAGGGTGTGAGGGAGCCGCCCTTTGTCCTGTGTCAACAAGAGAGATCAACATTCACTCTGGTAGGGAAGAGACAACTAGTGCCTGAAAGGGGATTTCATGGGGGAGACCAATGTTTCAAAAACTGGGGTTCCTAATCCAAAATGGGGTCACTGGGGGTTGCAAGGTTATTGTAGGAGGGTTGTGGTTTTGTGACCCTTACTTCTGTGCTGCCTTCAGAGCTGGGTAGCTAGAGAGCGGCAGCTGATAGCAGGGCACCCAGTTCTGAAGGCAGCGTCCTGCCAGCAGCAGTGCAGAAGTAACAGTGGCAATACTCTACCATGCCACCCTGACTTCTGTGCTGCTGCCTTCAGAGCTGAGTGGCGGGAGAGTGGTGGCTTCTGGACAAGGGCCCAGTTTTGAAGGCAGCAGCGCAGAAGTCAGGGGTGGTATGGTATGGTATTGCCACTGTTACTTCTGCACTGCTGCTGGCGGGACGCTGCCTTCATGATTCTTTTGCCACTATGCAACTTCGTATTTTGTGTCTATCATGTACCAGGCTTTACAGAATCCACAAACAGATACACAGAGAGAGTCTTTAAAATAAATCATGGCAACTTTGCAACTGACACGGTAAATGATGATCCCGAACAGAAGCAGAGGAAGTAGATTTAAGTGGCATTGAGTCAAGCTTAGCCATTGGTGCACATCCATTGGCTTTAGTGAGCTGACACACCTCTCCCCGCCAGAGGCTTGCGTTCAAATGTGGTGTAGCTCAGAGGTGAAATGACTAGATTTCAGCTTCCAGCTCTCACAAATTATGCAAGTAACATAATTTTGGTCCCTGCAGGATCCAGCCTCATCACAACACCAGAAGCTCCAGCCTTCACCTGATTTTCAGCTCTGTCCAGGGGAAAACCTTTTCTGACTGGTTCAGGCTGTCTTCCCCTCTTTCCTGCCTCCTGGTGAAAAGCAGTAGGTGAACACTTCAATCTCCCTGGTCATGCTATAACACAGGGGTAGGCAACCTGTGGCACGCGAGCTGATTTTCAGTGGCACTCACACTGCCTGGGTCCTGGCCACTGGTCTGGGGGGCTCTGCATTTTATTGAATTTTAAATGAAGCTTCTTAAACATTTTAAAAACCTTATTTACTTTACATACAACAATCGTTTAGTTATATATTATAGACTTATAGAAAGAGACCTTCTAAGAATGTTAAAATGTATCACTGGCACGCGAAACCTTAAATTAAAGTGAATAAATGCAGACTCGGCACACCACTACTGAAAGGTTGGCGACCCCTGCTATAACAGATTTAAAAGTCACTATTCTTGAACAAAAAAACTTCAGAAAGACTTCAAAGAGAAACTGCAAAACTAAAATTAATTTGCAAATTTAACACCATTAATTTGGGCATCAGCAGGGACTGGGAGTGGCTGGCTCATTACAGAAGCAGCTTTGCCTCTCCTGGAATTGACACCTCCTCATCAATTATTGGGAGTGTAGTACATCCACCCTGATTGAATTGGCCCTGTCAACACTGGTTCTCCACTTGTGATGCAACTCCCTTCTCTTCATGTGTCATTATATAATGCCTATATCTGTAACTTTCACTCCATGCATCTGAAGAAGTGAGGGTTTTTTACCCACAACAGCTTATGCCCAAACAAATCTGTTAGTTTTTAAGGTGCCACCGGACTCCTTGTTGTTTTTGTTGTTCTGGTGAAGAGCAGCCATACAGAGCTGCTACAGGAAGCAGGTACAACTCGCTTTCTGTTTCAGGAGCCAAGAAGAGTTTTCAGGTAGGGGGAAGGAGGAAAGAGCTGGCACCATTCTCACAGGAGGGGAGGAGCAGAGGGATCCCAACAGCTTGGAGCAGTCTGTTCCCACTTCCCCCTCCCTTGCTGTGAACAATGGGTCAGTCTGCTCTCTGCTCCCCTTCCCTTCTCCAACCCTGCAACATCAGACCCAGGAAGGGAGTGAATAATCTCCCCAGCTGCAAGAGGAGCAGATGTGAGGCTGAAGGGCAAATGGGGATGGAGAATTGATGTGTATCTGGTGGATAGGGTTGATGTGGGCGCTGGGGAACAAAAGTAACTAACGTAAGGGTGCAGCAGCAAAATCATACCAAAGAATCCCACCACAGTAGCATTTAACTTCAAAAAGGGGAACTACACAAAAATGAGGAGGCTAGATAAACGGAAATTAAAAGGAAGAGAGTCACAAGAGTGAAATGCCTGCAAGCTGCATGGGAACTTTTTAAAAACACCATAATAGGGGCTCAAACTATAGGGTATACTCCAAATTTTTTTTATTTTTTTTAAAGTAAGAGGATCAAAAAATGCCACAACGGCTAAACAGAGTAAAAGAGGCAGTTAGAGACAAAAAGACATCTTTTAAAAATGTTCCTCAGTAGACATCTTTTAAAAATGTCTACTGAGGAAAATAGAAAGGAACAAACTCTGGCAAATCAAGTGTAAAAGTATAATTAGGCAGGCCAGAAAAGCATTTGAAGTCAACTAACTTAAAATTTCTTTTAAGTACATCAGAAGCAGAGAGCCTGACAATCAGTGGTGCCACTGTACAATCAAGATGCTAAAGGAGCACTCAATGAAGACAAGGCCATTGCAGAGAAGCTACATGAATTCTTTGCATCAGTCTTCATTGCAGAGGATATGAGGGAGATTTCTACACCTGAGCTATTCTTTTTAGGTGACAAATTTGAGGAATTTTCCCAGATTGAGGTGTTAATACAAGAGGCTTTGGAACAAATTGATAAATTAAACAGTAATACATCACCAGGACCAGATGGTATTCACCCAATAACTCTGAAAGAACTCAGATATGAAGTTTCAGAATTACTAACTGTGGTATGCAAAGTATCACTTAAATCAACCTCTGTCCCAATTGACTGGCAGATAGCTAATGTAAAGCTAACTTTTTTAAAAGGCTCCAGAGGCAATTCAGGCAATTACAGGCCAGTAAGCCCAACTTTAGTACCAGGCAAATTGGTTGAAACTATCATAAAGAACAGAATGATCAGACACAGATGAACATGGTATGTTGGAGAAAAGTCAACATGGCTTTTTTAAAGGGAAATCATGCCCTGCCAATCCTAATTCTTTGAGGGTGTCAAACAAACATGTGGACAAGGTTGATCCAGTGGATGTAATGTATTTGGACTTTCAGAAAGCCTTTGACAAGGTCCTTCACCAAAGGCTCTTACGCAAAGTAAGCAGTCATGGGACAAGAGGGAAGGTTCTCTCATGGATCAGTAACTGGTTAAAAGATAGGAAACAAAGGATAGGCATAAATTGTCCGTTTTCACAATGGAAAGAGGTAAATAGCAGTGTCTCCTAAGGATCTTTACTGGGACCAGTGATGAGCAGTATGCTCATAAATGATCTGGAGAAAGAGGTAAACAGACAGGTAGCAAAGTTTTCAGATGATACAAAATTGCTCCATATAGTTAAGACCAAAGCTGACTGCAAAGAGTTACAAAGGGATCTCACTAAACTGGTTGAAAGGTGGCTGAAATTCAATGTTGATAAATGCAAAATAATGCACATTGGAAAATATAATCCTAATTATACATACAAAATGTTGGAGTCTAAATTAACTATTACCACTCAGGAAAGAGATCTTGAAGTCATTGTGAATATTTCTCTGAAAACATCTGCTCAATGTGAAAGCAGCAGTCAAAAAAGCAACAACATTAGGAACCATTAGGAAAGGGATAGATAATAAGACAGAAAAGATCATGATGTCACTACATAAATCCATGGTATGCCCATACCTTGAATACTGCATGCAGTTCTGGTTGCCCCATCTCAAAAAAGATACAATCATAGAAGTGTAGGACTAGAAGGGACCTTGAGGCAAGACTAAGTATTATCTAGACTATCCCTGACAGGTGTTTGTCTAACCTGCTATTAAAAATCCCCAGTAATGGAGATTCTACAGCCTCCCTACGCAATTTATTCCAGTGCTTAACCACTCTGACAGTTAGGAAGTTTTTCCTAATGTCCAACCTAAACCTCCCTTACTGCCATTTAACCCCACTGTTTCTTGTCCTACCCTCAGAGGTTAACGAGAACAATTTTTCTCTCTCCTCCTTGTAACAACCTATTATGTATTTGAAAACGGTTATCATGTCCCCTCTCAGTCTTCTCTTCCAGACTAAACAAACCGAGTTTTTTCAATCTTCCCTCATAGGTCATGTTTTCTAGAAATTTAATCATTTTTGTTGCTCTTCTGTGGACTTTCTCCAACTTGTCCACATCTTTTCTGAAATGTGGTGCCCAGAGCTGGACACAATACTCCAATTGAGGCCTAATCAGCATGGAGTAGAGCGGAAGAATTACTTCTCATGTCTTACTTACAACACACCTGCTAATACATCCCAGAATGATGTTTGCTTTTTTTGCAACAGTGTTACAGTGTTGATTCATATTTAACTTATGGTCCACTATGACCCCCAGACCCCTTTCCGCAGTACTCCTTCCTAGGCAGTCATTTCCCATTTTGTATGTGTGCAACTGATTGTTCCTTCCTAAATGGAGTACTTTGCATTTGTCCTTATTGAATTTCATCCTATTTACTTCAGACCATTTCTCCAGTTTGTCTAGCTCATTTTGAATTTTAATTCAATTTGTCCCCCAAAGCACTTGCAACCTCTCCCAGGCTGTTATCATCTGCAAATTTTATAAGTATAGTCTCTATGCCATTATCTAAATCATTGATGAAGATATTGAACAGAACCAGCCCTAGGACCAATCCCTGCAGGACCCCACTCCTTATGCCCTTCCAGCTTGACTGTGAACCACTGATAACTACTCTCTGGGAACAGTTTTCCAGTCAGTTATGCACCCACCTTATAGTAGCTCCATCTAGGTTGTATTTCCCTAGTTTGTTTATAAGAAGGTCATGCGAGACAGTATCAAAAGCCTTACTAAAGTCAAGGTATCACATCTACAAGGTATACCACATCTCCCTTCCTCCCCCTCACCCACCCTTGTTACCCTTTCAAAGAAAGCTATTAGGTTGGTTCTAATATATTAGATATATTAGAATTGGAAAAAGGTACAAAGAATGCAACAAAAAAATGACAAGGGGTATGGAACAGCTTCCATATGAGGAAAGGTTACAAAGACTGGTACTGTTCAGCTTAGAAAAGAGATCACTGGCATGGAGGGGAGAATATGATAGAGGTCTATAAAATCATGAATGGCATGGAGAAAATGAATAGAGAAGTGTTATTTACTCCTTCACATAAAACACAAACCAAGAGTCACCCTATGAAATTAATAAGCAGCAGGTTTAAATAAGCATATAAGGAAAGACTTATCCGCACAATTCAGAGTTAACCTATGGAACTCATTGCCAGGGGATGTTGTGAAGGCCAAAAGTATAACTTGATTAAAAAAACAATTAGATACGTTCATGGAGAATAGATCCATCAATGGCTATAGCCAGGATGGTCAGGATACAACCCCATGCCCTGGGTGTCTCTAAATCTCTTATGCCAGAAGCTGGGACTGGACAGGGAGTCACTCAATAATTACCCTGTTCTGTTCATTCCTACTGAAGCATCTGACCCTGGTCACTGTGGGAAGATAGGATACTGGGCTAGATGGCCCATTGGTTTGACCCCATATGGCCACTCCTATGTTCTTATTTCTCATTGTATAGTGGCTACATTAATTATCAAACATATTGGTAGGGTGACCAGACAGCAAATGTGAAAAATCGGGATGGGGGTAGGGGGTAACAGGAGCCTATGTAAGAAAAAGAACCAAAAATCAGGACTGTCCCTATAAAATCAGGCCATCTGGTCACCCCACATATTGGGGACAGAAAGAGTTCAAAAATCAGAAAATGGCTCACAAAACATTATTTAATCTTTTTTTTGTTTGTTTGTTTAAAAAAACCTCATGCTTTTAGGAACCAACTGATGATTTTCAAACATTAGCAGTTGGCAATACTGGATTTATAGTCAAACACAGCCAAATCAGAGGCCAGATATCAGAGTTATGGGTACAGTACAAGAGCCCAAATTAGCCAGAGGGAGAGTAACTGTCTTCAATGGCTACATCACCAAACCTGACCCAAGTTTGTCAGAATGACCATGAAATCACTGCAGGTCACAACTGAGAAGCAAAGACTAAGACCAAATGGTGCAGGGAAGCTTACTGACAAGAGATGAGCACTGCGGGGGAGGCGCCCTCGATATTTAAGAAATTTGCCAAATGAAGAAACAGTGATGTGAAGAATGAAAAGGAATGAGTGGAAATAAGGTATTTCCTCCACTGGCAAGCCAGTGAGGGGGAAATCACAGCCCCACCTGCTTTCCTCCCTAACCGCTTTCAGATAAGTCATTTCTAGAGGGTAGCAACATTGAAGCAGTCCTGGTGTGCCTCAAGCATTGGGGACACAATTCTGACTGGATTTATTGAGGGGGCTGGGGTTCCTCCTTTCCTCCCTACTCACTGCACAATAGCCGAGGTTGCCACAAACTGGCCTGCCACAATGGCAGTTTTGAAAGTGTCTCTCTGTTCCCTGCTGTGACTGTCGTCCAATGGCATCCCGTTGCTGCTACTTTGTGGCCTCCTAATGGAACGTGGATATGCGGTCTATATAGACAGGAGCACAAGTATGAATAACTAAAGGGAAATGTATCAAATTCTAATTCCCCTCCTCACTTTTCTGAGTGGCACAGTGTCCCAATTGGAGCTGGGTGAATAATAGATTTTTTGATTCAGCGACTGAACCAACAGAACTGAGAGGAAAAAATTGTTTCAGGTCAGCCTGCAATGACAGTTTTTCAGTTTTTCTTGCTGAAATGAAAAACCAAAGAATATTTAGTGTCCAGATAAACTAAATAATCAGTTTGATCCAAAACTAAAGTTTAGTTTAATTTTGGGGTGTCATTTTTAATCCTTTTCTGTGGCATTTTTGTTTTGTTTTGTTAAATCCAGCTAAATTTTTAAACTAAACATTTGGAAATGAAACGTTAAAACATTTTGTTGCAAAAAATATTGACCCAAAATTTTTCAAAGTGTTGGGAATTTTTTCTCTATTCTTTTTTCGGCGGTAGCTATTCACAGACATCAACCTGAGTTCACTAACAGTTTAAGTTGATCCAAAACTGTATTTTCCGGCCAATAAACTCTTCACCGAAAACATTTTGCCTATCTCTAAGCCCAATGCCAGAAAATCACTAAGAATGATCTTCTGGGGAAGCAGCTGTCCTAAAGCTTCACATCTACATCCTGAAAATAGCAAGCAGAAAATTTTGCATGAGAAATAACTGCCCCATAACCAAAACATTTGGTAAAGGCTTCTAGAGAGAAAATGATTAGATTTAGGAGGAAGGCTATCCCCAGGTTCTGCCGACTCCTGGAAGCCAAATATAAGTGCAGCTTGAGTACTAGCAGGTGCTGCATAAGCCTGGGTTAAAGTGATCTCACTGTGATGATTTAGTGTGCAGTACGTACTGTACTTGGATGGCTATTTTTAGAAAGACTGAATATACACACACACACACACCTTTACCAGGCAAGTGTGTGTGCGGGGCAAGAGGGGGATGTCTGAGGCAGAAGATTGCAGCTGAGGTGAATGTGTATCACAGAATAAGAGTGAAGGTTTTAAAGAAAGAATAGTCATTACATGACTCAATGCAGGAATCACTAGGTGAAATTCTATGACATATAGTATGCCGGAGGTTAGTTTAAATGATCATAATGGTCCCTTCTGGCCTTAAAAAAATCTATGAATCCATAGAGGAACTTTGAAATGACCAGATACATCAGAAATTGGATTTCTGTTGCTTCTTTATTTATATTTTAATATACTGTCAGACACAGCACCCTCCTGGACAAAGAGGGAGATGGTAGCCATGGTCGTAAGTATTCTTTTTTTCTTACTGGTTGGGGTTTTTTCTTTCTGTTTGGGGTGAAGGGATGGAGGGTTCTTAGTGCTGAGCAGATTTTATATTTCATTAAAAGGAGAAAAGGTTAAAGAAGGGGGAAATATTTCAAATTAAAAATCAGAAATGTGGAGCTGTTCTAGAAACGAGGCACCGGGACGAACCTGTGGCGAGCCCAAGCAATTTAGTGCTAGTGTTTTCCTAATAGGCTTTTTAAACTGCACTTTCCCAACCTCAGATTAAGTAGCTCTACACTCTCCTTGGAAAGATGCACAGAACTAATGATAGCTGCACTAATTGCTGTTTCCTTTTGCCGATTAGACAAAGGGGCTCCCCTATTGTCTATTACTTCATAATTTTAATTGTATGAAAAGCTTGTGCACATCACAAGGAAGAAAGGACAGCAGCAAAATACAGACCCTGCACTTCAGAAAAGCAGACTTTGACTCCCTCAGGGATCTGATGGGAAGGATCCCCTGGGAGAATAACATGAGGGGGAAAGGAGTCCAGGAGAGTTGGCTGTATTTTAAAGAATCCTTATTGGGGTTGCAGGAACAAACCATCCCAATGTGTAGAAAGAATAATAAATATGGCAGGCAGCCAGCTTGGCTTAACAGTGAAATCCTTGCTGATCTTAAACACAAAAAAGAAGCTTACAAGAAGTGGAAGATTGGACAAATGACCAGGGAGGAGTATAAAAATATTGCTCAGGCATGCAGGAGTGAAATCAGGAAGGCCAAAGCACACCTGGAGTTGCAGCTAGCAAGGGATGTTAAGAGTAACAAAAAGGGTTTCTACAGGTATGTTAGCAACAAGAAGAAAGTCAAGGAAAGTGTGGGCCCCTTACTGAATGTGAAAGTGTGGGCCCTTAGTGACAGAGGATGTGGAAAAAGCTAATGTCCTCAATGCTTTTTTTGCCTCTGTCTTCACGAACAAGGTCAGCTCCCAGACTACTGCACTGGGCAGCACTGCATGGGGAGAAGGTGACCAGCCCTCTGTGGAGAAAGAAGTGGTTCAGGACTATTTAGAAAAGCTGGACAGGCACAAGTCCATGGGGACGGATGCGCTGCATCCAGGTGCTAAAGGAGTTGGCCAATGGATCTGCAATCACATCTCCTATTATCTTTGAAAACTCATGGTGATCGGGCGAGGTCCTGGATGTCTGGTAAAAGGCTAATGTAGTGCCCATCTTTAAAAAATTGAAGGAGGAGGATCTGGGGAACTAAAGGCCAGTCAGCCTTACCTCAGTCCCTGGAAAAATCATGGAGCAGGTCCTCAAGGAATCAATTCTGAAGCACTTAGAGGAGAGGAAAGTGATCAGGAACAATCAGCATGAATTCACCAAGAGTAAGTCATGCCTGACTAACCTAATTGCCTTCTATGATGAGATAACTGGCTGTGTGGATGAGGGGAAAGCAGTGGACATGTTATTCCTTGACTTTAGCAAAGCTTTTGATACTGTCTTCCATGGTATTCTTGCTGGCAAGTTAAAGTAGTATGGGCTGGATGAATGGACTAAAGGTGATAGAAAGCTGGCTAGATAGTCGGGCTCAATTGGTAGACATGGAGCCATGGAGTGATCAATGGCTCCATGTCTAGTTGGCAGCCAGTATCAAGCAGAGTGCCCCATGGGTTGGTCCTGGGGCCACTTTTATTCAATATCTTCATTATTGATGTGGAGGATGGCATGGATTCAGGGCCGGCTCCAGGGTTTTTGCTGCCCCAAGTGGCGGGGGAGGGCGGGAGGAGCCGCGATTGCGATCGGTGGCACTTCAGTGGCAGCTCCACCACACCACTTTCTTCTTCAGCGGCACTTTGGCAGCAGGTTCTTCCCTCTGAGAGGGACTGAGGGACTGTCATAGGTCTCACCCCCACTTGGAGCTGTTGGGTTCACAAGATGGGGACCTACATTGACTCCCCTAAACTAAAATCCTAGTTTAGATCTGGTAAAAGCTGCCACCACCCAATAATGTACGTGTATTGGGACACAGTCCTTCCCCAAAATCCTTGGGGATCCCAAGAGCCCCAAATCCATGGAGTTCTTACACCTAGGAGAAATAAACCATTCCCCCCTGCTTCCTCCCCCCTCCCTTTTCCTAGGAGAGATACCGGGATCCAACTACAGAGGGATTCCTCCCCTTTCCCTGAGAATTCACCCAAGGAAAGATCAACCAAGTCCTTAACAGAAAAGATTTATTAAAGAATAAAAAGAAAGTAACTGTCTCTGTAACCAAGATGGAACAATACACAGGGTCTAAACTTATCAATCTCTGGAGAGAATTCCCCCTCCTTTCTTTCTCAGTAAAAGCAATAACAGTACAGAATTAAAGAAATTCTATAGCAAACACACAATTGCAAATGTAGAAATCAAATTATAAGACTAATCCGCCTTTCTAATTAATACTCACTATTGGATAGTAGGAACTACTCCAGGAGAACTTGGAGACATGACTGGTCTCTCTTAGATCCAAAAAGAGAACACGAGCCAACAAGGAACACAGACAAGGGCTTCCCTCCACAGAGATTTGAAATTATCCTGTCCCTTGATTGGTCCTCTGGTCAGGTGTTTCTCAGGTTACTGAGCTTGTTAACCCTTTCCAGGTAAAAGAGACCTTAACCCTGATCTGTTTATTTATGACAGGGACCCACCGCCAAATTGCTGCCGAAGAGCCGGACGTGCCGCCCCTTCCCCTTGGCCGCCCCAAACACCTGCTTGCTGTGCTGGTGCCGGCCCTGCGTGGATTGCACCCTCAGCAAGTTTGCAGATGACACTAAACTTGGAGGAGTGGTAGATACGCTGGAGGGTAAGGATAGGATACAGAGGGACCTAGACAAATTAGAGGATTGGGCCAAAAGAAATCTGATGAGGTTCAACAAGGACAAGTGCAGAGTCCTGCAGTTAGGACGGAAGAATCCCATGCACTGCTACAGACTAGGGACTGAATGGCTAGGAAGCAGTTCTGCAGAAAAGGACCTAGGGGTTACAGTAGACGAGAAGCTGGATATGAGTTGACAGTGTGCCCTTGTTGCCAAGAAGGCTAACAGCATTTTGGGCTGTATAAGATGGGGCATTGCCAGCAGATCGAGGGACGTGATCATTCCCCTCTAGCTGACATTGGTGAGGCCTCATCTGGAGTACTGTGTCCAGTTTTGGGCCCCACACTACAAGAAGGATGTGGAAAAATTGGAAAGAGTCCAACGGAGGGCAACAAAAATGATGAGGAGGCTGGAGCACATGACTTATGAGGAGAGACTGAGGGAACTGGGATTGTTTAGTCTGCAGAAGAGAAGAATGAGGGGGGGATTTGATAGCTGCTTTCAGCTACCTGAAAGGGGGTTCCAAAGAGGGTGGATCTAGACTATTCTCAGTGGTACCAGATGACAGAATAAGGAGTAATGGTCTCAAGTTGCAGTGGGGGAGGTTTAGGCTGGATATTAGGAAAAACTAGGAGGGTGGTGAAGCACTGGAATGGGTTACCTAGGGAGGTGGTGGAATCTCCTTCCTTAGAGGTTTTTAAGGTCAGGCTTGACAAAGCCCTGGCTGGGATGATTTAGTTGGGGATTGGTCATGCTTTGAGCAGGGGGTTGGACTAGATGACCTCCTGAGGTCCCTTCCAACCCTGATATTCTATATTCTATGTTCTTATTGATTATTATAATAAAAATACAGAAATAAAAACAACTACACATTATTAGTATTTATTTAGCATCATTGTTATACATGCCAATTTGTAATGCAAAATTATACAAGTTGTCTGTCTCAAGATGCTTTTCAATATAAGGCTCTAGTCCACAAGCACAAGACCTGATCCTGCCTCCCAGTCACACACTGAGTAGTACCACATTCAGCAAGTAGTCCTATTCCTACTTGCTGAGGCATGTACCACTGGGTCCAGCCGCCACTTCAGCTCCTGCAGCAGCCCAGAGTTAGTAGAGCTCAAAGGTGACTTAAAGCCTCCATCCTTCGAGGCTGTGCCCCGGGAGGTGTGGCACACATGCTGACCCATGAATTATATCTGTGTAATTATGGGACACACGGGGAAACAAGTTTCAAACACCTGTGCCCTCTGTGTCAAAGCAAGCAAGTTTGGGACAGACCAAATTCCCAGTGCCAGACTCATTCACTTGCACCTTCCAACTCAATGATACTTTTGAGGGAAGAAAAAAATCAAATGAAAAAGAGATACTATTAATATTGAAAATTGTAAGCCAACAAAGTTAGGTCCAGTAGAAGACCATTAATCTCAGAATGCTTCTAACGTACACCTTTTAAATCACTAATACCTTGTTCAAATTCAAGCATAAATAGGATTTTTATGAGGACATTACTGCTCTTGCTGCATTGAAAGCCATATCATGTTTTACGACTACTCAGGCTGAGAATACAATCAATTTGCAAATGGAAGGCCTTCGCACCAGATGTTCTTAGCACCAACCACACAACAATATTGGGCTGAAACTTACTTCTGTGGAAAGTCAGATACTAAGACAGACAAGTACATTTCTCTCCCAGAGCCTTTCAGTAGTGTTCCAAGGACTAGCGGGGGGCAGGTAAGTTGCATTTTACAACTTTCATTTTTTACATCTGATATGGGCATGCTATCTTGCAGACTAACCACATCCTCTCTCTTAAGCTGCTTCTCCCTTCCTGCCAGCTAATCACAACTCATACAGCTGTGCTGAGAGGCAGCTTAGGACAAGCAGTGAAAAGCAACTGCTTCCAATCACCTAACCCCATTTTCTTTCTTTCTTTCTTCCAATAGGATTATCTCTTTTTATCTCCATCCACCCATTTTGCTGAAGAGAGAAAAAAATACAATTCCCCCAAATTTCTTCAGCAGGAAACATTCTCAAGGGATCAAACCTTTGGTAGATCATTTTCTACCACTCTGACATGTTAAATACTCCAGTGATTCACCAGTCATCTAGCTAGTGCAGTATGATTCACCTGCAGCAAATGGGAATGACTGCTTCCCAGAAGTGTTATTGTTTACACTATAGTTTAAAGCACACACTTCCTCTTTTAGGATTGGAGCATACCCAGCAGCAGCTGTGTGCTTCTCAGCTCCTAACAATGAACAGTCTCAATTGAGCTAGTACAAGGAACAAATAACAAACAACAAAAAAGCCAAGACATTCAGGGTTTGAGCTTTAGCTATATGCAAATCAAAATCAGGGAATTTGAGGGTCAGTATAACCTCATATTCTCTATTTGGAGAGTGAAAGTTGAAAAGAAAGAAACATTTAATACCCACCTTCCATTCCCATGAAAAAAAGCAGGGCATGGGAGAGGCAATGTGAGTTAGTTAGAATATATTATAGTGCTCACTGAGTTCATCTCCTTGCCAGTGTAGGATACAGTTCCCTGGAGAGGGAATATCAGCAACAGAACTGATGTGACACTAAATGAGAGTTCTGGTGGCAAATACATTAAGCTTGTAGAAAAGGGTAGAGAGACACAGCGACCATGTGATGGTTAGTCTTGGAAAGCCTCCAACTGCACCCCCTTGATTCAAAAGGGAAGTAAAATTAGCCATGCCTCAGGGCAATAATATAAAGATGTGGAAGCAGGAAGGGGCCAATTCATTAAGCTGTTCCCAATGCAGAGGAACCCCTTAAATTCCTTCCTAATACTGGCTATATTGAGGCTGCTGAGTTCCAGGGTATCCAAGGGGTTATTCTGCCCCTGAGGACCTACCACCAGATCTGGTTCAGACTCACTCACCAAACCTGGAGCTGCAGAGGGTGACAGGTCATGGGGGTCGTACCCAACCAGGGACTACTGAAGTGTGAGGGTGATGTTTGCTGTTTGTACTCTGGTGCACATGGTGTGGAGCAGGAGCTGCTTTGTGCTGATAAGAGCTCAGAAACCAAGTCCTCTAGTGAAACATGTTGTTTCTCCACATATTCCTCCTAGAAACCGCCATCCCTTACTGAAGATTCCTTCCATCACCAGACATCTCCACCCAATGGAATTGATGCCCTCTTCCCAGAAGGTGATACAAGAGCAGCTTCAGGAGGTGTGGTGGCAAAAGAAAGTTGCACATTAAACCTGGGGCCTTGCAACTGCAGAGGGGAGGGCGGGGGGAGGGGGGGCTGAACTGAGGGGCTTCACAGTGGGGACTCAGATTTCCTCAAAACAGCCATGCCAGTTCCAGTCGAGCTATGGAGAGACAAGCGGTGAAGACAGTGAAGTAACAGCCTGCAGGACCCCGAGGGAGGAGAAAGAGACACAGGCTGCTAAACTGACACCAGCCAAAAGTTGGCCGCATTTTCTTTGAACCATGAAGGAATAGCACAGGCAAGTCAGACGTGACCATGTTAAAGGAGCCATGAGAAAATAAAAACAAGTGACAGCTGACTCTTGAAGTGCTTGTGGGGGTGGGGCGAGAAAGAGAGGAGAGAGAGAGAGAGAGAGAGAGAGATCAAAATATTGGGGGAAGGGCAGTCTGCAACCCAGGAGCCTTCTGCAGCAGCAGATGGAGAGGGAAGTTACTGCTGATTCCTGCGGAGTCCGGGAAGGAAAGAGACAACATGTAATAATGAGGTGATCTCAGAAATAGACAACCAGGGGCAAGAACAAAAAGAGGACGCAGGAGAGAGAAACCCAGAACTGTGCACCAGGGGCTCTTCTCTCAGGCGTTGCTGCTGTGAGTATTGCTTGCTGGCTAGATGGAAGTTTCAGGCAGAAAGCCTGCCAAGGAGACTAGAAGAACGGGTCAGAGTAGACGAGAGATGGGGAGACCATGACATGGGGAAGTTTGGGGAGGATGCAAGAGAATACTGTTTCTTGATGCCACAGAATAAGGGATTTCTCCTTCCTCAGCCCCAGTAATTAGGGACAAAGCGGGAGGGCCAGGTACCATGGAGAGCCTAATTCCCCTCACCCTGGGTTTTGGATTGGGAGTTTCCTGTAACTGACCATGGGACACAGCAGCAGAGATTGAAATTGCGTTGTCTGCCTTTATGGCAGCAGCGATTGCACACTACGGTGCAGACGATTCTTGTTACAACAGACAGTCTTGTTATGATTGACACCTCAGGGTTAGTTCAAGGTCACTGCTAGAACATCTCCCTTCATTTGAATGACTGAGAGTCCGTCCATGACCACAGGCCAGGGCTAATTAATTAAGAGCCCAATTCCACCATTTAGGTAGAGACTATAATAAGGGATGATGCAGAGCCACTGCACCCCACGAGGAGCTTGGGTAGAAATTCTCACTCAGGGAGATTCTTCTCTGAGCTCTCCAGCACTCACGCAGTGCACATCCACTCATACACCCCTTCATGGATTCAAGGCAGATTATTTTCCTTGTCCCTTTTTGGGCACAATGGTATCCCAGGTAACTAGGGCCTGCAGTTGTGCCTAGTTATTATGTGGGCCATAAAAGGGGGCAGAGGAGATGATAGCAGGCTCCTTGAGACCCATCAGGCCATAATTTATGGAATAATAGATGGCAAACAGACTTTTGACTGGAAGAATATCATTTTAAAATACTGTTGGAAAAAGGTTAGGCCACAAGCCTCTGTAATAACTAACTTCTTTTGCAATATAAAATAACATATCTAACAACTGAAAAACTTCTTTAAAATGGGGAACATTGATACAGATCTAGGCTGGCTTTGTAACTTAGTAGTTTGCACTTTTAAACAGGTGTGGTGGGACTGTACCAAGTCCAGATTTTGGGGAACAAATATTCAGAGAAAGCAACTTGATCCTAGAGCCCCTACACACATTACAATGTCTCCTGCTTTGCCTGGCTTGGATAACATCTCATTGTCGTGTGTCAATAGTAAAGAACCACAGCAAAAGTCACTTTCTTCTAACACGGAACAAGGAACTGTATTCAAACTGTATAATCCCTAAAGCTACTCTCTCTCTCACTTTTTCACTGTAGAGATATTGCCTGGAATCGTTTCAGGTTGCCAGAACATGCAGGTCTACCAACCCGGGTAGACAGACTTGCGCTAGTTTGGTTCAGGCTAACATGATAAAAATATCAGTGTGAATGTCGCCGCACTAATGGAGGCTCAGGCTAGTCACCCAACTTTGGATGCACCTGATCCCCCTGGGGCTGAGCTTAGGTAGCTAGCCGCAGACTCCGGCAGTGCTGTAATGTCCGCGCTGCTATTTTTAGCATGGGAGCTTGAACTGAGCTAGAGCGCATCTGACTACCTGGGCTGGGAGCCATGCTCCCAGTGCAGTCTAGACATACCCTTAGGTGACCAAACTGCCCAACTAAATATTCTCTATACCTTATTGACCCACTGGGTTAAACTGAAGTGTATTCTGTTTTGCCTAACTATATGACCTCCCCCTGCAATATTTTTTTCTATTGTTATGTGATTGGAAACTCCTTGCGTACAATTTTCACGTATCCAAGTGACTTAGGAGCCTAAGTCCCACTAAAAGCTTTTATGTTGTCAATGTTCATCATATCATTCATGTATCTGCACAAGCACCCAGCCTATTTCTTTCACTCTCCCCTCGACAGTAAAAATTAAAGATTTGCAGGTGGCCCACTTGAGAAATGGGAAGTTGGCTCTTGAGGCACAGATGTTGGAGTGGGCCATTTTCAATAAATCAAAAGACAAGTCAGGGGTAGCCTGTGCGTGTCATGTCTGAGAAGGCTAGGCTCTGCGTCTAGAGATAAGATACAACCTGAGCCTGATATTTACAAAGATATATATTCATACATGTACACACACACACACCCTGTTCCAGTGGTGCCTCTGGCAAAGAAGCTGGAATTCCTGGAGGGATTCCCGATACACTAAGCATATCCAACGATTTTGAAGCCTAATGCAGAAGCAAGTTAGATGCCTCACACCATGTACATTTCTTTTTTGGGTAAATAAATACAATTAAAACACTATTCTCCATTTTCCATTAGCTTCTCTCAATAACTGTGGTTCATAACTTACTTAGGCCCAGAGTCTACAAATACTCCTATGGTGTGTCCAGCACAATGGGGCCCTGATCTTAACTGAGTAATGTAAATATTAAACACCAACAGTAATACCGTGTGCTTTTGTCTGGGATCATGAACAAACAGACAGAAAAAGATATAACTGACAATAATTCACTCTCCTATACCTTGAGCAGCTTACAGTTGTAAACTTTTAAGAATATATATTTTACAGCCTACCAAATGCCTTTTGTGCAAGTGGCCATAACTAAGTAAAATATATGTAATGAATTCATCATTCCATTCCATTCTGTGACTGTCTAATCCAGGCCAGGATTTAGAAAGACCCATTGTGGTGACACTAGGCACCACACTGTGAGAGTCAATGTGGGAGCTAGACAGCTAGAAAAAAACTGCAGCTTTGGTCTGTGTCCAGTAGCCTAAATAAAAAGTTTCCTTTACATTCATTACAGCAGAGTCCTATGTCTTCTCTAGCGCAAATATGCACTACAGTATAAATGCATACACTTTGCTGATGCAACATTAAAGTTGCACTGTGAAAAGCTCAAAGACGGGAAATACAAAAATTAAGCTTCCAACAATAATGTTACATCAGCCAAATTGCTCTTTTATATGTCTCATGGCCTATATTCACTATTGCTAGCCCCAAACATTCAAAAATCATGAGCTGGGACCCCCAAAACTCATAAAATTGGCTTAAAAATTGTGAGGTGTTCTTTTTTTAAAAAAAGAAAAAATCAATTTGGGGGTCTTTTAATTTGGTTCCTTGTTTCTGAGCCTTTACTTTACAGTTCAGTCATGTTTTCAAGCTTTTCTCTACAACCATGATGGTTAGAAACTTATTTTATTTTAGAAAAAAAAAGCTGAAATTCTTACATATTCACATGACTCCAGGGGCTGGGACTTTATGTAATAACCAAATATAAGATTCATGATGAAATTGCAAGAGTTGACAACACTGTACATTGCACAAGATAATCAATAATATTAATCTACACATTAAGCCAGAAAAAGAGGCATTGAAAATATACCTTATGTGCAATGCCTCTGACTTAACATTGCTGATGGAATTTTAACATTTGCATTTCCTAACTTTCTGTCATATTAACTGTTTGCCATTACCACAGCATTATTAATATAGTTTTATGAATGTAATTTCCTTGGCTTAAAAAAGAGAGAGAGAAAATGTTATCTTAACTTTAGCATTTTAGCAGTTCCAAATAAGCATGGAAGTTCATGCCTCTCAGAGGTGAATGAAGTGGGGAATGATAATTCCCACTATGGTTAATACCCACACTGCTAATTGGACAGAGGCCACTTCCTGCAAGATTGGATTAAACATGACATCAGCACACTGGCTTTCACTGAAATAGCTGGTCCTTTGCAAGGGGGGAAAAAACCTTTAAAAACAAGAAAAACAAACAACAATTTAGGATCTGCAGAATATTGTAGATTAAAGTGAACATCACAGAGCAAATCTAAGATCGACTTACATGCATGCTACTACCAGTGTGTCCGTGAGAGTTGCACCTATCTGAATGCAGTATTGGTCTCAGGAGGGATCCATCATTTGTAGGCATCTATGAATTTCCTCACTGTTGATGTTAAGAGAGTTTTTGGAGCATTCTGATCATTTTTTTAAATCTTTGTGCCCTGGTGTATAGAGCCCTGAGCAGATAGAAATTTATATCCATGAATGCAGATATCCACAGATATAAAACAGTATCTGCGGAACTGCAGGGCTCTCCCAGGAACCACAGCGGTGAAAGGAGCAGAACGTGGGGCCGCCACTCCCAGGAGCCATTGCCCCGCGCCGGCAGCTCCTCGGGCACAGTGGTACCACCCCAGCCCCGCCCACAGGGACAGGCACCAGGCTCACTGGCAACTGCCCCTGATCATGCTCTTGTGTTCAAGCAGCGCACACGCCCACAGACAGGAGATGCAGACAGTGCATGGAAGGGACAGGGGTGAGGCTCTGGGCAGTACAACCACACCGGAGTAGCTGCCAGCACGGTGCACTGGCTCCTGTGAGCGGCGGCCCCATGTTCTGCTCCTTTCACCACTGCCCTGCGGTTCTGTGGATACTGATTTATATCCATGGATATCCGCATCCACGGATATGTGTATTTGTATCTCTATTTGTCTGTGCTTCGGTGACATACAGATGATCTCCATAGGCAAACTGTCTCCAGAACAGCCCCCAGAGCTGCCAGAACTGGATGGGAATTATGACCTTTGTAAAGCAATCAAGGAGGCTGGCGTTCAGTAGAGTCGTTAAAATCTTAGCGGATGAGACCAAGCATAGTTAGAGTCATTTTTCAGTCACAGCATCTTTCATTTGTTTGTCCTCTTCAAACCAAGCAAAGCACCAATCCTTAGTGAGGACTATGTCCATGGTGACTTCACTCATTTTTGCTGTAGCATTTTGACTAAGCCCGGCAGCATGAGGATTTAAATCTCTTTCAAACAGAGATTGGGAAAGGCTACAAAAACTCATGCTTCCTAATTTAAACCAATCTCTACTTTAGGGGTTAGGAGGAAAATGTTCTGGGGGCTGATTATCCCACAGCTCCCTATTGTGGATTATTTTTCACACCTTCTGCTGAAGAAACTGGTGCCAGCCACTGGCAGAGACAGGCTATTGGACTAGATGTGGGTCTGATCCAGTATGGCAATTCCTATGGTGCTGTTCAAAAGACTGGAATTTTCTTTTCTTCATTTTTGTTTTCACAGTATTCGCCCCTATTCACTGTTCACAGTGCTCTTTCATTACTCAAATATGGGTTATAGGGAATGTGCGTGGGCAGAGACCAAACATAGGAAATTTCAGCCCCAAAAGTGAATGTTTCAGAAAGTTACAAACAAACTCAGAGGGCGACAATGGAAACTGTTTTACAGTCTTAACTATAATGAGCAGGACACGAGCCGTATCCTCTTGGAACAAACACAGGTGCTGGCCAACATGTCTGATCCTAGTCTCCAGTTTCTGCCTCCCCGTCTCCTTCCGCTCCCACTTATTCTGCTCTCCTATCACACCTTCCCTACCCACTCTCCCGAAAGCTGACAGTGGAGACAGCAGACAAAGGATGAGCAGCACGGATGTAGCCATTCAAAGCAGCATGCCACACAGTCGTCTTTCACTTGCATTCCCACAGCTGCCAAACAGTTCCTCTTTCAGAGGAAGGTCTTTTCCGCTGTCACCCTTTTCGTTAGCCCATCTCTTTAAACGCCATCGTGTTCATTGTTCACCTACTTCCAGTGCTATATTCTAAAGGTGTTTGTATGGCTTCATTTTTAAGCTGCCACAAACCTCCTCTCTTCATTGCTGGTTACGCCCATGCAACACACAGCACTAATGGCAAATGTACAGGGCCTGTGTTGGTGCCCCATTCGTTTGAACAGGCATGCTGTAGAAAAGCCCTGCTGAAACACTGGCCATCAGAACAGCAGAAAAGGGGTTAAAGGGTCTAATAGCAGAGGCCACACAGCAAAGCAGAAGTTAGACACAGCTGTGCCCCTCCCCCACCCTTCCCTTTGCTGCTGCAGTCCTCCCCCTTTCCACTGAACAGCTCCAGCAGTACTGCCTTACTCAAGTGCCTCTTTCACCCACCGTGCTCCTGCCCCACTTGTGTGATGTAAAACAATCCTTTTGTTTCCTTTTTAAGACATTAGCCTCAGGGGCCATTATAGGAAAGAAAGGTAGCTGGGGCTCTTTTATCTGAAAGAATCCATTAAGAGTTTTTTCCCTGCCTGGCGATCAGCTCACCCCTACACACTATTCCATGGTTATCTACTTACCACACTTCAGAAATCTGCCAGAGCGAGTCAACCGAATGCAAATTCAGTACAGCCAGCCCAAAGTGTTCAAAAATCATGAGTTCGGGCCCCACAAAATCAAGTGATGAGATTTTTAAAAAATATATATTTTGGATTCCCTTTCTTTGCCTTCTGGTTTTTAAGCCCTGACAGTTCACATTTTCAAGCATTACTCTGCAACCAGAAGGGCTAGAAACTTACTCTTAATTTTTAATGAAAGCTGAGATTCCCATGTAATCATATGACTCCCAGAGCTGGGGCTTAAAGAAAAATGCCAAATATCATGAGGCTGAGGATACAATTGTGAGTTTTGACACACTGAAACAACAACAAATTAATAGCAAAATATAAGAATGGAACAAGACAGCTAACACCGTGTGCTTTTACCATCTGCACCAGCCCTTCGCACTCTGCCACACCAGGAATCACTGAGCAGCTCTTAAATTTCCACTCTGATTTCATGATGTGCATTCCACTGTATGAAGCTGATTTGAACTTTAGTCTGTAGGCCCTATCTTGTATTGTTGCCGTGCCATAAGGAGCATATAAGAGAATCTCAGAATGATTCATTTACAAAGTCAACCTGTGTTATTAATGAAGATATTAACCTCACCTGCTCTGTACAATACATTCCATAAAGAATCTTGGGGTCAGATCCTCAGCTGGTATAAGTTGTCATAACTCCAATGAGGATTTGCTGCTAGAAGAATAAGTACTTTCAGGACCAGATTTCTCAAAGGTAAGTAGGTGTCTAAAGATGCAAATAGGTGATTAGTGGGACTTTCAAAACCTGAAATCAATGGGAGTTAGGCACCTAGGTGCTTTAAGTCCAGCTAGGCACCTATCCGCATCTTTAGGCATCTAAGTACCTTTGAGAACCTGGTCCTTGGATACTGTGTTGATGGGTACCATAGAACACCTTTAAAAAGAGGGAGCCATTTGATTAGAATGAATAAATGTGAACAGCTGCTGAACTTGCGTCTGAGAGTGAAAGAGAAATGATGTGTGTGAAGATTTTATAGAAGGGGAAAATTTGTGTGTGTGTAGATTAAGGACAGCATGAGTAGGAATGTGTGCGTGCCTTTGTTTTTCCCTAATTGGAAACAAAAGATCTTTTTAAAAACTTTTTTTCAGAAACAGCTCTGCAAAGTACATTTCAGGAGACAGTTGATGGAAACAACTAGCGGTTTCATGTGAATCATCAGAAAGTAATCTAACACAGATTAATTATTTATATCTTCCTTAGAACTTGTGGACACGCTGCATGTGTGCAATGCATTACCTTGTCTCCTTGTCAAAACAATAAGGGAAAGAAATGCCAACAGGCTGAGAGCAGAGGATTGCCTACTACAGCTTTCAGTTGTGGATCTGAAGGGAAAGGGAAGAGGGGGAGGGGGAAAACAGTTTTGAGCCATCACAGTTCACATTAGTCTCAGGAGACGCATATTGCCGTGGTGTAGGATCTATGTTCTAGTTTTTGATGTGGTTGCTTTAAGAAATGCACCTCAAAGAAAAGGATGCTGGGGGATGCATGCTCTTCTTTTCAAAATTCTGCTCTTGTACTCCTCAAAGTGATGAACTCTACTGCTGAAATATTAGAAGTTTGTGAAATCTGTCATAAAAACACAAGGATAATGTCCCCTTAATGGAATATACAATGCAATGGTAACTTAATATATCTGCCCAGAATCCTTTCTGTGGTGAACTCTTTAGGATCATCTTTTGCTCTTTTACAGTGAATATAAATGTTTTCCCGATTTACCATATGTTACACATGTACTCCACTGATTCCACTGACACAATTATGTTAGGCCGCAGGCAAAGGGAAAGGAATGGCCTCCTCTAACACTGGAGTGGGGGGTGGAAGCAATGTGTGTGTTTAAGGGACAATGTCACTTTCCTCTTAGTCAAGATTCTTTGTCAATTGCTAGGGAAATAATTGACCTCAAGCTACTTCAATCACAACCAATAGAAAAATGGAACAGTGATGAGTCCAGCTGTTCAAGAAAAGGCAGACAAGAGCAGGGGGAAACAAAGGTAGCAGGAACAGAGCTGACATGAAAAATATTTAAAGCTTCATGTTGGAATTCTTGTGCAGTTTAGGAATTTTGCTCTTAAAGACATATAGCTCTCTGAAGCTCCAAATCTGCACATTTTGGTCCCCAAAATAAGCTTTTGCACTTTAAAAGACGAAAAATAGATGCTACATGACTTTTCATAAAGCTGCAGTTGGTGGTGTGACCTTTCCACAGCATTTACTGTCTCTAACTTTTTAAAAATATTGTCTCCACATTCCCAAATGAAATTTGTTGTCATACTGGGCTGCTTCACACTCTGTCTGCTTTGGTTCTGTATTCTACTGGCTCATAAGGCATTCCAAAACCATAGATAAAAGGCCATAATCTGATCTTCATTGCCCAGTTGTAAATCTGGAGCAACTGGCAGATTGACAGAAGTTGGCCCTTAAGAAGAAAAAAAAATCCAAAATAATGCTCTTTCTTAGATCCCCTGCTGGGCTCACAGTCAAGAGTGGCTTGTTAAAACATATATCATATTCCAAACCACAAGCCATCCCATGTACTAAGATATTCCTGCTTCAGTATATTATAGTCTAATCAAGTTAAGTATATATATCAGTGAACAGGTTTCATGCCACCAATGTGGTAACACTCAAGTACCAAATCAAACAGGAACTGAGCTTGAACATGCAAATCTACTGCCCTCACATTCAGGGTCTGATCCTGCATGTGGCAGAACTTCTACCCCCAATCTCCACTAATTCACGCTGCCAGAGGAGCTGGTCCTCATTGTCTAAGTGCTGCTCTGGAGTTTAGTGCTGTGTGAGAGGCAGAGAGGAAGGCAGGAGAGAAATTGCTCAGAAGGCTCCAAACTGGCAGAAGTAGGAGCAATGAGATAAAATAAAGCAAAGTAACACTTACGCTGCACATGGCAGTTCCTTCCATGATTATGTAGGCCAGGCCAGGGTTTACAGAATCCCTGGATATGGCCAGATGTGTCTATGCACACATTTTAAACACAACTTAATTTGCCTTGTCTAGACAGAGCCTCTGTGTGGTGACATTAGGCCCCATTGGCTGTGCTAGTCAGTCTGGGAACTAGAGATCCAGGGAGAACTATAAGGTCTATATATTTTATCTAGCAGCCCTAATAAAAATCACCTTTGCATTAGTTGCAGTGGTGCCAAGTGTCCTCTACTGTGAGAGCTCATGACAAACATGAGAGCCCAAAGGAACGTGGTGCAGAGTGGTAGAAGCACCACAACTTGATTGACTGAGCAAAGCATTGAAAATATGATGTCAGGATCTCTCCTGCAGTGCCAGGAGGAACTAGAGCTGGGGTCTTCTAAGACAAGAGTATTACATATTGATGGACTGATTATGATTTACATATAAAACCCACCTGTTCCAGGCACTACATCAATAGAATACAGTCATTGGGAGTCAGACTGCTAACACCTGCATAATTATTTGAGAACATATCCCCACGCATCCATTGAAGAAAATAATTTCATTTTTACTTCACCGCCTTTACCCATAAAGAAGTTGGTCCAAATTCCACTGAGGTCAGTGGGAGTCTTTCCATTGAATTCAATAGGTCTTGGGTCAGTGAAATTTGAACATGGGGCTCCTGCAGTTGGTTCAACTATTCCATCCTACAAATCTCAGCCCCTCCCCTTCAGGACTGAGCCCTTAGATTTCATGGGAGTTTTATCAGCCTTGACTAGATAAAATTAAGGTACACGTGAGAGGGGGCTCTGAAACCAATTTTTGCAATCAAAAGTGAGTCATTCTTCTAGAAAATAGAGGGCTCGGGCTATAACATCTTGCCATACAAGTGCTGGAACAAACCCATTGAAGTATTTGTCAGGTTCTCCATTAGAAAGTTTTCCCAGGATTTACAGCTTGGCCATAAAACTGTGCAGTGGGGTGAAACATGGCCTAGCACAGCATGGGAGCAAAGTTGTGGATTTATTGTTTTGAAGCAAATTTGATTTAGCCATTTCTTAACCCTCACACTGCTAAAGAAAATTCTACTTGTCCTCGACATTATGCACCGAGCTAATTAAATTTACTCATTGACTAGCAAAACTCCCATTGAATGCAATGGGAACAGGAGCGGGACCTTAAATACAATTAATATTATTGTGTCTTGTACAACCCCAAGCATATCTTCAGTGCTTAAAAAAGAAATAATAATAATGTTGTGTGCTTCCATAGTGTGTTTGATCAAAGCATCTCTACATGATTTAAAAATATTAAAGGTTGTGTGGCAAGGTTACAGCATGGGGGAGCACATTGCTGCACTATACCCAGGAATAACCCAAGGAAGGAATAATGAATCCCTGATCCTCCTTTGCTCCAGGTTGGGTAATAAGATGCTACCGGCCTATAGAAGCAGCAAATTACTGTCCCCTGCTTCTCACACACTCACTCAGCACTGCTGCTTCTCGGACTGAGTCAGGGGGGAGAGCCAACTCTCCACCATCCCCACTCACCTGCTCTGGGGGAAAGGAGGAGGTGCACAGCACCTGTTTGCCTCTGCATGCCCTGTTCAGGCTTGGGAAGTCCACACAGGGATGTGGACTTCCATCCACTTGTGCCCAGGGCTGGCTTTAGGCCAGCGGCAGGTCCTTCAGTGCCGCTGAAGACCCACCCTGCTTGTGCCCTTGCACATGCATGTGCGCAGAGGATCACAGTCTTGCCACAATTCATTAAAGAAACACAGTCAATTAAAAACACAAAATCCCACTCTGCCAGAAAATATTCTAGGGGTAGCCCCTAAGGGTACTCAGACTGAAAGAGATCAGAGAAAGAGGATCTTCTCTCTCACCCCTCCCCCCACCCCAATTTATTTCCTTGGTGCATTTGGCACCACTCATTGTTTCTAGTCTATAATGAATTAGTCACTGTGTTTCCCCTCATGGTTATGGGGATCTTTCATTAAAAATTTTTAAATAGGAAAATGTGTTTATGAAGGCACAATAATTGGAAAGGGGCCTCAGGTGCAGTCTCTGAAATTATTTGTAACTCTTCTTTTAACGGGACTATGCTTTAAGTTGAGGGAATTCCTTTAAGCAATCAAATTGCATAGTACCCTTTGGCAGGAAGTAGTAGTATACCAATTCTAAGGGTAAACTGAGGCACAAAGAGATTAGCTTGTCACGGCCACACACTGAATAGAGCTATGCCAGTTTACACTAGCTAGGCTCTAGTCCATTAGGAGGCACAGGTGCTCAGCACCTCTGAAAATCAGACCATTTATTTAGATTCCACACTTTAGTTACTCCGCCTGATAACATCGTATCTTCCCTTGCATCATCCTCCATCTTGACCAGAGTTTTGTGTTAAATCTGCCATAAACACAGATGCAAAGCTAATGATTCCAAGAGAAATTCCAGTTCCTCCAGAACTTCTGCCACTTTCACCCTGTCCAGGCACTTTGTTAGCAAAGGAATCACACAGTGCACTGTGTCAGACTTGTTTTCAGCTTCTTTTTATGCTCAGCACCTGAGCTTCAAACACTCCCCATTTCAGTGACACTAGAACTGCGTAACACCAGCCCTCGGAGATACACTCCATTTCCAAAAGCAGAAAACCTAAAAAAGCAGAAAACCTAAAATTAAGCTAATGCAGCTTTGGAAAATGAAACCTTGTCAAAACAGCTTTTTTTTTTCCCCCTGCAGACTTCAGGCATGGCTGTCTTTACCACACAAAATCTTCCTGAAATCAAGTTAATGGAAGCCTGGGCTTCCCTTTTAAACAGATGAAATGGGGTAGAGGGTTGCCATAATTGGATCACTTACTGTGTGACTAATCACAGTTGTCTGTAACCACAGTGACTGTGGTTTTAACCTTACTTGGTCATTTGTAAACCACATTGATAAACCAGCCATCTGCATGAGGCAGTGTCTGTCTGTGAGCTCACGCCCCATCCCTTGAGTATCTGAGGAAGCTTGGCCTGTCTCTTCATTACCTACCACTGGAACTGATACCAGCTCACTCACAGTGCCCCCTCCAGCAAGGGCCAGTGACGTGATTGAAACTGATTCGAATTTTACAAACCCATTCCAGGCAGGTATTTCCTCCACTGCCTTCCAGGCACCTTTGTGACAGTGACTTCTGTGGACTACAATAGGCAACAGAGTTTAGCACAGCAACACCTGAAACATGCAGCACATGATCTTCATTTAAAAAAAAAAAAGTGTAAGAAACAGAACCACTGGGTTTATCTTAGCGACAGGCCTAAGCTGTGAAATACTGATCTAGATCTGAACTTCCTCAAAGTCTAGGGTTCTTTGGATTCATTGCAGAAATAGACCAAGCTGTGAAGTTTGGATCTGGATCTAACTAATGTAACCCACAGTTATCACAGCAGTGGTATCTGATCCTCTCTGGCTGGCTGGGGTATATCTATATCTGGCAGGAGTGTCAGATTGCTTGATTACAAATGATGGAGAAGATTAAGTTTTGATTCTTTTTATTTGAGCAAGAACAACCCTTAAAAGCTATTATTAACCTCTTTACCTTTAATCAGCCAATTGCTGACATCCTAGTAGCCCTGCTTTTCCCAGATGACCTGATGAACCTGAATGCAGTTCAGGGCAGTGGCAGGAGGCTACTGCTGCTGCTTATCAGGAAGCTCGCTCGCTAAAGAGTGGTGAATCATTTGAGTTTCTTTGCAATAAATATACAGACCTATGGTTAGGTTTGGGAATCTGCCTCTGGCCCTATACAAATATAGTGCATGGTGATTTTGGCAGTTGTTTCTGCTCTTGCTCATTTTGGGTTTGGAGTTTACTTTCTTGAAATAGGGGCGGAAGGAAGCAACAAATGGGAAGGAAACCGGCCTGCTTGTGAAATCCAAAACCAGATTGGTAAGAAAAACATCATAAATTATGGATCCCCTGGAGCCGCCGGCAGCCTGTCATTGTGCATGATCTGTCTCCATTGTACTTTTCTGTGTGGGTGAAACTGTTGTAAACTAACACAGGGCATGCTTTTTCTGCCTAGGATCACTGCCTGCTGCTCAAATAGACCTGTGCCTTCCAGCACAAACACGCCATTGGAAACCAAATGTTTCATGTAACTGATAGTGGCCCCAGTGGATAGGCAAGCCCTTGACAGGGGATGAAGGAGAATGAGGGTTTCAGCTGATCTTGTTCACTGGAGCTTAGTACTGGTAGAAGCGCCAGCTGCAAGGACAGGGACGCACAGTCTCGAAGAGCACAAGGCTGGCTATTGTTCCATAATACACTGGTTTAAAAGACAAACAGATTAGGGTTGTTTAGTTTAGCAGAAGCATTGTGCAACCGTAGCATAGGAGACCCAGGTTTAGGAGCAGCCATGACTGTCTCTTGCTCTGGGCTGGTGGAGCTCAGGCACATTGAAGTGCTTCCTGGGGAAGGGGAAGGATAACGACCTCTCACTACGTGGGGATGTGGGAGGGGAGAAAATTCCCTGCCAGCTAATCCAGGGAAAGGCATTCACAGTGCACTCAGGGGAGGCCACCTGTCTGCCCTCCTCGCCAGAGAATGCATGGTCACTGCCTTCTGGAATGGCGAGGGTTAAAGGGATCAAGGTGGGAAGCTGTGGTCCACAGAATGGAGAATGTGTGCAGAGAGGGGATTTTTAGGACCCCTGGCTGTACTAGTCTTCATTTGTTGCCAGATGCAGAAAGGGTGGGGAGGGAGGAGAGAATGAACTCAAGGTCAAATGCTGAGGGGAGGAGGTGGAAGAGGAGATGGTGCTCGGAGGAGGAAGGGCATCCCCCACACAGAGATTCACTCTCTCTTTATTCACCACACAGACGCAAACACAGAGACAGTCTCTCATGAGGACATTTATGAACACACACAAATGGGATGCAAAAGAAAAACGTACTTTGCTCATTCTCTTTCTTCAAAGAGCAGATGTGCTATGGCCCCTGCAAATCTAGACGGACACTCCCTCGCTGTTGGCTAACTGAGGCTCACAAGCTGGGTTTTGCGTTTAGAATAAAAATGTAATAGTAACTCCCCCCCCCCCCGCTAAAATTAACAGACATATTGTTGTGCTTTTTTGAAATGTCACAGAAAATGTTTTTTGTTTTTAATCTAAAAACTCTCTTTCTGCTGTAGCATTTGTAACCCAAATGTTGCAGCATCCGGCTAGTGCATGAGAGCCACATAAGTGAATGTGACTGGAAACAAAATCAAAGCTGACTAATGAGCTATTTCAATGATAGGGACAAAAGTAAATAAACTGTAAAAATAATTAACAGGACATGTGCTAAGGTTTGTTAATAACACAAGTAAAAGAGTGTGAGTGAGAGACAGAGAGAGAGCGTGTGTGCGTAGAGAGAGAGAGAAAATAGATATTTTTATCAGGATCATATTTTAAGAGGTTGCCAATTTTTTAAAACCACGTTCCTCCTTATTTTCCAGGGTTTTTGGCAACATTTCAGCTGGTCATCAGAAGGTGGGCAAGTCCCTCATTTCAGATTCAAAAGCAACTCTGTGCCAAATTGACCTGCTGTTATTCCCCTTTCAGCTACTGTAACCAACACCACACAAACAATGAATTATGAGATTAGAGGTCCTGAAAAATGGACTCATTCTGCAGATGTTGTGTCTGGAACAAGCTGCTCTGTCTAATGTTTGTTGTGTCATCTCCCCCCCTCTCTGCCAAAGCCCCACATTTGCTGGGTGGTAATTTGTGCCATAAGCCTTGTTTTGTGAAGAGTTAATTATCAGCTTCAACAAAAAAGCAAAAAAAAAAGGGGGGGGGAAGAGGGAGAAACCTTATTTGATAAAAGAATAGCTATTGTAGTGAATGGAAGAAAGTGAATTTTGACCTGAGAGAAAAACAAAACACAGATCGGGGTTATTTTAAAGCAGAAAATATATATTAGAGTTGCACAGGCAAACTATGAGGGATGAAAAGTAGGAGACAGCATGTTGTTTTTCAGACCCAGGAAGCCAGCAATGAAATCCCATTTGCAGGGATGGGAGGAGAGGACGCCCTCAAAGAGGGCTGTGAGATTTCTTTGTTTTGTTTGTGCTCTCAGGAAGAGGCGGGGGATGTGAGGGCTGGAGGGAGAGTGTGTGTGAGAGTGTTTGAATCGGTATACTACTGTCAGCTGTTCAGCACTATAACAGCTGGTACCTGTAGACTATGATACAGTGCACATTAGCAGCATCATGATTTAGCATCACAGCATTAAAAATTTAATTGCTTATTAGGATGATTGGGGTGTTTTACTATAATGGAACCAACATGTCATCCTTTAATGGTGTAGTGATTTGGGGACAGGCAGAGACGTGGGGTGAAATCCTGGAGCCACTGATGTCAGTGGGAGTTTTGCCATTGCCATTGCCATTGCTTTCAATGGGTCCAGGATTTTGCCTATGAAGTTTGCTAGTGATACTGAGTGAGCTGCGTGGGTACATTCTCTTTCAACTTGTATTACATTTGTACCCAAGATTCCAAAAAATAAATAAATCAATAATTAGGTCCCAGTTACAAAAGCAGAGAAGGATGGAAAAAAAGGCCTTCTCCATGCTGAGAGGCAGATTGTGCTCTTGAAATCCATGTACAGATCGTCCCCTTTGCACTGGGCTCTCCCTCTGCAAATAGAAAGAAAGCTGCCTGTGGGGTAATGTCCCCTATTTTCCCCAGACCCTGCAGGGGTTCTCTGCAGATCTGTAAGAAGGGAGTGATGGGGTTTGGGTGCATTTGGTTTCAGGGGCTGGGGAGTTTACCCCTATCCCCCTTGCACCCAGTAGAAATGTCACAGGAAAGTTATATGCAGTGTTGTTGTAGCCATGTCAGTCCCAGGATATTAGAGAGACTAGGTGGGTGATATCTTTTATTGGACCAATTTCTGTTGGCGTGAGAGACAAGCTTTCAAGCTACACTGAGCTCTTCTTCAGATATGGGTAAGGTACTCAGTGTCACAGCTATAAATACAAGGTGCAACAGACTGGAAAGTTAGTCGAACCAGAGGTTGTATCAGCTTCCCTGTAGAGCCCCACTCCTGTGGCTCGCTAGTCAAACATTGCCCTTCCTCACTTTCCTCCTCCTCTGCTAAGTGTCGCTGAGCAGGGATCTCCACTTCCTGCCAGGCCTGCTGCCACTATTCCCATTACGCAGCTTCCCTCAGCCACCACAGTGCTGCCTGTTACTGGAGCAACAGCAGACATTGTGTAGTCCCAACCTGGGATATAGACTGACAGGGCACACAGTGAGAGAGGGAACCCCCATAGCCCGCAGTGACAGCACAGAGCTCTTCTTCCCATGGGAAACGGGATTTCAGATTTAAAGGAACAGCATCGTACCCCAAAATGAGGCACTCTGACTTCCTCTAGGGAACACATGAGAATCCCTGAGTGGCCGTTTGTTGCAAGTGCTGCTCAGTCTCCCCTCCTCCAGGGGGCGCTACATAGTTGCCTCTATGGTAACAGGGAACACTGTGTAACTCTGCAGGATCAGGACACTGGGAGCAGAAGCTTCAGCAGTTGACTCAGGTTCCCTGGGGCCATTGAGGGGTACCACTGAGGGGTACTTCCAGGGAGATACCATATCTGCTCCTTGATGCTTTTTTTTTTAATCATCTCCCAGACAAAATGTGTGTGTGTGAACAACTTCCCTAGAAGACCCACACACACTGTCTGGGGATGCTGCAACCTTGGACTCTGCAATGCCTACGTTTTCCTCTATGTCTCTATTCTTCCTTCTCTTAGACAATCTCATACTAGAGTTCAACTGTTTGGGAAAAAAATCAATCTATACATCTGCTTGAGAGACCTACATCTAATCCTGGTCCCAACACTAGCTATGTCAAGTCACCAAGTATCAGTTACCCTAGCTGAAAATTGGACTAATTATATTTACCTGAGTCATATGAACATTAGGAAGTACAACTAAATGATACCTGCTAAGACCAGTATGTAGCAGAAATGGGAACAGAACTCTGGCAGCCTGTACTATCAGTCTTATTCACAATCTTGGAAGCCGTGTTCTCAGATGGTGCTACCTCCTTCTCCTCGGATTGTATATGGTTCTGCATTTCCAGAGTCATGTATACATATAGCCCTATTCTAGCTGATAAAAAAAAACAGACTAATATAAAAATCCTACTGTACATACGTAAAAAGAAACTTCCACTACACATGAGTACTGTTCCAATTTTCTTAAAATAGCAGTGAGATCTACAAAATGTGCCATGTTTGAACAAAATCTAATCTAGTCGTTGAATTATCAAGACACAAAATTTGTGATTGGAACAGATGGTCCAAGTATTTTTGTTTTATGATGTACCTGCAAAATTCAAAAATAGATCAACAGATTTTCTGAAACTTTATCCCTGCTACAAAAAATATCACTTATGAGTAGAGTCCAAGCAAGGAAAATTTATGCTCTGAAGGAATTTGAGAGAGTAGGTTGAAAAAAGGACTTATAATGGAAGTGGCATTCCAACCTTAATTCTAGTGGTCACTACCACACCAGTTACAATGCATGTGCTAGGAGGCAACTGTATGGCTTAAGCCTTGCTCCCAAGTCTATTTTTTGATGGATCTGTGTAGATCACTACTGGCACTTAAGACATAGGGCAGATGTATTGCTGAGTATTTTCTTTGGACATCCATTTGCTTTACCTTGCTGTAGCCCCATAACCACATAAGCTTTTTACACAGAAGCTTTCTCAAAGGTTCAATGGTTATCAGCCTCTACTGGAATATATTAGTGTATATCTAACCATAGCCATTACTTTGTGTAAACTTTTTTTTAAATCTACAGGCACTAGCATTTGAGTTATGACTCTAACCTTTGCTTCATTAGTTTTAACTCTTTACGGAATCACTTCCTGACCCACATATATTATCTCAGCAACTTTGTACTCTGTCTTATCTTTGCTAAATGTAATATTTTAATCTCTTGCTACCTTCATCATCTTTAAATGGATGGTATCATACTTATCCTCATCAGCTGCAGCTGTATACACTTGCTCACCCAACTTTAACTTTATGCACCTAAATGCTCTTGGAATATCACTTCTAGAATATTTCACTGACATGTTTAATCCTAAAAGATAACCAGCAAAATTTGTAATGTACCTGTACAGCATTGAGTGGATACAACAGGGGATTCCTCGCCCAATTTCACTTGCCAATACCCCTCTTTCTTGTCTAGTTCTGTAGAAATCTGCTCGTCTGTTTTGTTCATCTTCTGGAGTTCATATAGGATAGTGCTGCCTGTGAAGGCCTTTATTAATAATCTGAGGAATAAAAAAAAACAACCCACCACATTATGTCCCAGACTCTTTTTATAGGTACAACCAAACTGGTGGCAAATCAATTGTCTTAATAAGTGTTATATTTTCTAAATGAACAATAGTTACTGTAAGTTTACCCTTACACAATGAGAGGTATCTTTCTACATCCGAAGAAGTGAGCTTTAGCTCACGAAAGCTCATGCTACAATAAATTTGTTAGTCTTTAAGGTGCCACAAGTACTCCTGTTTTTTTTTTCTACAACTCTGTGCGACTGGAATGTTATCGTCAACACAAATACTGTGTTCAATTTGGAATTATCTAATTTCATCACATCATCTTCTTTGGTACATTTGTGGTACCATTTACTCTGTAACATTTATTCTGTGTCCGACGTCCATTACAGCATATCCCTGTTTATCAGTGACAGTCCTATATCAGCTCTGAAGAGTGAAGCATATGAAGTTTTTGCATCATATGCTGTCACATTCAACATTGTGCCACCCCGTTTTTGTCTTGATGCACTTTCTCCAAAAGCAACTAAAGGCACACGGGGGCTCACAGAGTTGTAAGAAACCAAAATTTATCAAACAGATTTGATGGATTACTCCTACTTGTACTCCAGTGTCCAGTATGAATGGGAGTGGAACACGGGACCATTCCTGCTCCAGCTAATGCTTCAATCCTGTTGATTTTCACTTTTCCTCACAACACTAATAAATACTCCCTCACACTCATAAACTTACCCTCAGTTGGGACACCTAGTCTCACCGTGATATAGCCCATCTCATATCATCAGCTGTCACAATTTTTGGCAAAACCTTCATTGTGGTTACATTAGGATACATGTCATCATTCCTTCTGGGAAAATCTCCTGTGATAGGGTGAACTTAAAAAAATATTTTTTATACATTTTTCTCACTTCCTGAAAGGAAGGAATTATCTCAGGGCTGGGGTTGGGCTCTCTTTGGAGAATCTTTATTGGATTTTTCCCTTATAATGTAGCCAGTGTTGACTAAAACAATGAGGAGTCCGGTGGCACCTTAAAGACTAATAGATTTATTTGGACATAAGCTTTCGTGGGTAAAAAACCCACTTCTTCAGATGCATGGAGTGAAAATTATAGATGCAGGCATTATACTGACACATGAAGAGAAGGGAGTTACCTCACAAATGGAGAACCAGTGTTGACAGGGCCAATTCAATAAGAGTGGTGTAGTCCATTCCCAATAATTGATGAGGAGGTGTCAATTCCAGGAGAGGTAGAGTTGCTTTTGTAGTGAGCCAGCCACTCCCAGTTCAAGCCCAAATTAATGGGGTTAAATTTGCAAATTAATTTTAGTTTTGCAGTTTCTCTTTGAAGTCGGTTTCTGAAGTTTTTTTGTTCAAGTATGGCTACTTTTAAATCTGTTATAAAAAGTCCAGGAAGATTGAAGTGTTCTCCTACTGAATTTTGTATACCATTCCCGATGTCCGATTTGTGTCCATTTATTCTTTTACATAGAGACTGTCCGGTTTGGCCAATGTACATGGCAGAGGGGCGTTGCTGGCACATGATGGCATATATCACATAGTAGATGTGCAGGTGAATGAGTCCCTGATGGTATGGCTGATGTGGTTGGGTCCTCTGATGGTGTTACTAGAGTAGATATGGGGACAGAGTAGTAGTACTCATGTGTCAGTATAATAATGCCTGCATCTGTAATTTTCACTCCATGCATCTGAAGAAGTGAGGTTTTTACCCATGAAAGCTCATTCCCAAATAAATGCTTTAGTCTTTAAGGTGCCACTTGACTCCTTGTTGTTTTTGTGGATACAGACCAATACAGCTACCCCCGATACCAGAGCTGATTAGTTACCTTGCTATGCGGAGGGGGATCAGGGTTGCAAGAACCACTTTTCCTTTCCTTTTTTTGGTCTATCAGAAATATTAGTTGCTCTATTTCTATTGCAGTTTTCTTCTTTTTTGGCAGCTGTACCTATTGGAAGGCTGGATGAACCTCATCGAGAAAAGAGGCATCCGTCCATCTGTCCATCCATCCCTTTAGCAGTGAAGCACCCCGGGAAATCGCTCTAGGGTATAAAGATCAATCGTGTGAAAGGATTTCAGTCTGGTGGAGGAAGTAGGAACCTAATTGAGGTTGGTGATTCACTGGGCTACCAGCGCTGGTCATAGTTTTGTCTGATTTTTTTCATTGGGGTTTTGTTAGTACTAATATATTAGAATGGTTTTGAAAATTGCATGTCATCTTGACTAAACTACAAATGGAATTTTCTAAAGCACTCAGTGTTGGCCTAATTCTGCTCCCATTGACTTCAGTGGGAAAGCTCACTTTGATTTCAGCGGGAGCAGAGTTAGGCCAACTCTGAGACCTTTTGACAATCCCACCCAAACCTTTCTAGGAGAGTTTCTAAGTCTGGTTTTCCTTGTTCCCCAGTGATCAATGGGTTACCAACTCTTTACAAAAATATGCTTATATGTTTGTTTTGTAGGAATATTTACAATTATATACACAGGTAGGCATGGCTTAGATGGGGAAAAAAGAAGTACCTGGTGGAATATTGTGCTGCGTGAGATTATGCAAAATGTTACACAAGTATTTTGCATAAATATGTACTCGGTGAAATAGTATTATTATATGCTGATGGGTCCATAGGTAGTTGTTATAGGGTTTTATAGACTGATAAGTTTGTGTGTAAGCAAATTGTTATAGCTCAAGTACGTTATACACTTTACTGGTTGAAAGGCTGTGAACTTGCATTAAAAAATTGCAAAATGTTTTCAATTTTTTTGATGAAAAATTGTCATTGTCTTTTCCAAGCAGCTTAGAGAGGCGCCTATATTTATTGTTGTGATTTTTCCAACCAGCTCTTTTATTCAGCATGGAAATGAGAAAGTGATATTTGTCTCATTAGCCTTTGTCTCCTGCACATTATAAATGTTCCTCCCCCATCGTGTGCAATAAAGTGGCTACTCAGATGTCCTTGGTCTTTAGGGAGTTTCCACAACAGCCTCTGTGCTGAGGTTGAACTAATCTGCAGCCTGAATCAAGTATGCAAGTTGTTGCTAAGGCTGCCTGTCAGCAGCAGCCTGCTCTGTGAACAGTCCTGCTCCGTTACTTAAATCCTTTTTCCAGCCTCTCTCTGTTTAAGATCATAGTTTACTATATGATGACTATTTGATAATGGGTTGACACACACACAAGGGCTGGTTAGAGACTGGGGCCTAATTTTCAAAGGAGCCATAAGTGCTGAAAACCAGGCTGCTAAGCTTTATTTTCTGGCGTCAATCACATAACATGGGTCACAGTTAGAAGAGTTTACACCCACCAATTCCCACTGCACCCAGGGGGCTGTTGTTATAACCATTCTTTGCCATACTCTTGTAATTAACGAGCCGGGACTGGTCAAGGTCTAGGCATCTCCAGTTGATATGCAAGACACAAAACTATCTGAGTTTCAGACATAGAGCTGACTTCATCTCAAAACCACACACACAAGCAAGAGGAAGCTGTTTTTTCCCCACAGACCATAATGAGGTTCTGCACATGTCACACTTACCAGTGCCTGTATCTTATAGCTAGGCCTCAGAAAGGGAATGAACAGGAAAAAGCAAACCGGAGTCTATGCCACAGCAGGAAATTGCACAAAAGGACATAAGGCCAGAGCAATGGTAGCCAGGCTGCAGTTTAATGTGACGGGCAGTAGCTAAGAGTGGGAACTAATGCTCTAGAGGCACTAGTCCTTGAGTTGAGAGAGCCCCGGCAAGGCAATATATAGCCCTTAGCAAGACGCTATATTTTTCAGGACAGAAAAGCATGATAGTTTCTATACCAAGGTGTTTGCACATCAGAGAAGGAATAGAAAGGCAAGGTGAGCAGCACGCTCCTTCCTGGCAGGGGCATGCTGTCATGCTTCATTGGGCATGGCATGATAAATGTATCATGTAAGTATCACAAAAGTTGTTAAGAAATTATACTTAGTCTCCTCTAAACAATCCTGGGCATTCCCATAGTTAGCCAGCACAAAAACCAGGGTCCAGGGATTGAGCATGGAGAGTAGTGATTACACAGACACAGTACTGTGCCCAGAAATAAAGAGTCACCCAAGTGAGAGGGTATCAAGAAGGTTCAATTCATGAGCCTACTAATTCTCACTATTCTAGAATGGCTGTGGTGCATGCATCATGCCTTTAAAAGAAGCGATCTCATTTTAAACATTTGCCATTGCCCACTCTAAGAGTTCAAACATCGAGGTATAGGCCTCCCCCAAATCATGACATTTTAAACCAATTTTATATGTTTTGGGTTCTTGTTTGTTTGTTTCTGAGCTTTGAGCCTTTTGGGTTCACTCAGGTCATGTTTTCAAGCTTTTTTTCTGCAACCATGAGGGCTAGAAACTCTGCCTTTTAAATGAAAGCTAGGAGTCTCAGATAATCTCTGCTTACAGTACCTGGGGCTTTGAACAAAGCACCTAATATCGCAAGACTCCTAATAAAATCATGAGAGTTAGCTGCACTGCAGACACTTCCAATCTAGAATTGCCACACAAATCAGGTGAGTGGTCTATCTAGTTCAGTACTTGGCCAGGGGGCAGTTACAAATATTTCAGAGAAGGTGCCAAAAAAATGTCATAATGGGCATTTCTGGCCTATAGAGGAAATTTTCCTCTATCCTCCACCAGTTAGAGGTTGGCTTATGTTCTCTCTCAGGATTCATATGCAATTTCCCAATTCCTATCTGAATCCTGCTAAATGCATGTTCAGTGATATATTGTGGCACTGAGTTCCATTGGCTAATTATGCATCACATAAGACAGTATTTCCTTTTATTAGTTTTTAATTTGATCTCTCTTAATTTCATTGAGCATCCTCTTGGTCTTGTATTTTGAGAAGGGTAAGCAGGTGCACCTATCCACATTCTCTGCACCATTCATTATTTTACAGGCCAGGTCTCCTCTGCATTTTTCTTAACTATGAACTAACAGATCTTACTCTTTTCACACTGTCCTTGTGTGGAAGCTTTCTGTACTTCTAATCATTTTCATCAGCTGCCCCAGAACCCTTTTCTTTTCTGGTATATCTTCCAGAGTGCCCAGAAATGAAGAGTCACCCAAGTGAGGGAGTATCAAGAAGGTTCAGTTCATGAGCCTACTAATTCTCACTATTCTAGAATGGTTGTGGTGCATGCATCATGCCTTTAAAAGGAGCGATCTCATTTTAAACATTTGCCATTGCACATAGCTACAGCTAAATGGAGTAATAATTTAATACCCTCTACAAAAAGACTATATCCTGCTTATCTGGAGGGGAAAAGAGCTGCACTTGATGATGAAACAGGTCTTTTCCCTCTGCAATGCTGATCCTGTGTCTCACTGAAATGGACAGCTACCAGAGCAGGTTTCAATGCAGGAGTAAAGAATAGGTTGGACAGGAGCCGCTGTTTAAATCTTTTCCATACAATAAATGTTTGTATTATTTCCCAGCCTGACTGGTCGTATTCACGAGTCACAAATATTCCCTCAACTGCCATTGCTTCGCTTAGCCACTCTGCCTGGTTAAAGGAAGTGTAGAGGTGCAGACTCACACCTGCAGCGCCTCCTGCTGGTCATCCTCAGGAATTAGCTCACTGCCAGCCAGGAGCACCCTCTGCAGGCCAGTGATCTGCCTGTCTTCTGGCCCCCGTGTCCCTCTCTGGACCCCGGTGTCCTTTTAACTGGGGTGCTGCCCCATGGCAGTACCCCACCAATCTGGGTCTCTCCTCCCTGGGGAACCCCCAACCCACTACCCCCACTTCACCTCAGAATATGGCTACTGCCAGTCACCATCTAGCCCCCACGCCCTGGGGCAGATTGCAGTATCAGCCACTCATCATAGGCAAAGGGGTTTGGACCTGCTGCCTTTGCCTACCCCTGGGCTACCCCCTGCAACTCCCAGGGCCTTATGCTAGGCCACAGCCTGGGGTTTTCCAGGCAGGAGCTCCCCAGCTCCTCTGCCTTTCCCCAGCCCTGCTCCACTCAGGTACCCTGTCTTTAGCTCCCTGCAGCCAGGCCCTTCTCCCTCTACAGGCAGAGAGAGACTGTTTGGGCTCCTGGCTCACAGCCTTTTTATACAGGCCAGCTGTGGCCTGATTGGGGCAGGAGTGGGTAACCACCCCGCTACAGGAAGCAATATGCTTCCCTGATAACTATGGGCTTTAAAGATCCGCCATCTTTGGGTTTGTCTACACAGCAACGTAAGCCCAGGGGTCGTAGGACTCAAATCAACTGACCAATGTTAGAAAACTTGGGGCATGGGCATCTATACAGATTCTTAACCCTACGGTAAAGAATTTTCTAACCTGGGGCTCTGGCATCCGCACTGCAGCACGCTGACCTGAGTCAAACCATAGCTCAGATTCCCTAATGCCCTCCCAAAATGTGGCTTCCCGAACCTTTTGACCACGGTGCACTGTGGGAAACTTTACTGCCCACCCTTCACATTACAGGAAGTTTGAACAGTCCCCCAATGCAGCCTGTTGCTCAAGGTAGAGGAGACCCTTTCCAAGAAGTTCTCTTGCTTGCACTTTCCCTCCTGCATCAGGAAACAGGCAGCGCTTTCCTGAGCAGCTGTGAGCATTTCAGCAGCATTTTCTGACCCACCAAAGGTATCTGACAAAGCTTAAGATGGAGCAGTAAGAGGAGAACCCAGGCATGACAGACTTGCACTGTCTGAGGCTACTCAGTACACTCAGCATAGCCACTGATGCCCCTATGACTGGCGGGATCACATCATGCAGATCTTGGACAACCAGCAGTGGGTCCAGAATTTTTGCATGAAGAAAACTACATTTCCGGAGCTTTGTGAGCCGCTTGCCTTCATCCTCCAGCATAAAGACACATGCATGAGGTCACCCTTGCTGGTCCAGAAGCAGATTGTCATCTGGAAGTACCCCAGACTGCTACAGGCCCATTGCAAACCAGCTTGGTGTTGGAAAGTCAACTGTGGGTAAAGTGGTGGCACAGGTTTCTGAGGAGTCAAGCGTATGGTTTTCCCCAGGGTACCGGCCATTAAAGTTATTCCCTGAAGTAAGTGCTGGCTTTGAGAGATTGGAGTTTCCAAACTGCACCAGGGTCATTGATGGGACTCGTGTGCCCATAGTCTGTCCTCCTCAGGAGCACACAAGTATATACGCTGCAGTGGGTACTACTCATTGTTATACCGGCCCTCGTGGACCATTAAGGTCAGCTTATGATTATGAATGTCAGCGTGACTACACTGGGAAAATTCATGATGCCTGGGGTTTTCACCCATCAGAAGCCTACATTCATGAACAAGCTGGGACACTATTCCCACCAAATGACTGTCAAATGGACTTACTGTACCCACCATTATTCTGGGGAACCCCCTGTACTCCCTTTTGCCTTGGCTTATGAAACTGTACCCTAATTTCAAAGGTGTAATTACACTCTCAGCAGGTGCAGAATGGTTGTTGAATGTACTTTTGGCAGATTGAAATCCCATTGGACATGTTTACAGACTCATTTGGATTCCGGTGTCATCCATGCTGTCTGCCTCACTGTGATTTGCTGTGCTTGTCACAATCTATGTGAAGCCAGAGTCGAACCATTTACCCCTGAATGGACCTGTGACAGCAAGAGGCTGCTGATCCAGTATAGGTAGCCAGCAAGTGCACCTATCACAGTTGGAGCTGAATGCAGCTGGGCAACAGAAGTCAGGGACACTTTGTGCTTCCATGTTATGGACTTGCATGACCCAATGGAAGAGGGAAAATAGTACCTTTATGAATGGGCTTCTGGAGGGGATGGGGCTATTGATGGGGGAATACAGTACTTGGGACAAGGTGGGGAGCTTGAATGCCATGCAGTGTATTTATGAAGTACATGACAACTTGTGAAATGGGGTTTGGGGTGATTCACTCAAGGAAGTGACTGAAGTGTGCATGGCTGGACCTAACTATATAGAGGAATAACGTCTACTTACTAAATTTCTATTTGTTCCTGATCATGAATTTAAGATTAATTATTTCACATACTGATTGTATGATGAGATGCAGAGATAGCAATAAACTTTCTTGATGACATAAAAGCTTTATTTATAAACATGAGTTAAAGCAGTACAACATTCACCCATTGTCAGGCAGGTCAGCTGCTATTACAACACCAAAATGCCACTATGTAGTACGGTACCTTGCCCAAAGCAAAGCAAAAGGGCATGAACAAGAGCAAATAGAACCCCCCAATGCTTCATGTTCCCTAGCCCCCCATTCTCCTTCCCCCCCCCCCCCGCAACTTCCATCCACTTGGCGCCAGGGAAAGGCTGGCGGAGGCATCCACAGGAGAGGATGCCAAGATGGAGGACTGCATGGGGCTCAGTTGCCCTGCCCAGCTCCTCTCATGGCCCAACGGCATGGGCCACCCAGCCATGGAATTGTCCACGTTGTTTCTGGACTGAGGCTACATTGCAGGGGAATCAGACCGTAGGGTAGGGGAGATGCAGGAGGAGGCAGAAATCTTACAGCCATGTTTGAGAAGAGCCACTCAAACTGTTCTCTCTGCAGAGCTCGGTACTTCTCCCTTAGCCGCTGTTCTTGTTCCAGGAACTGTGGAGCGAGAGCCTGCTCCCACACTGTCCTGAAGCTGCGCAGCCAGTCTGAGCCTTTCCTCTAGCCGGAAGTCCCTATGTTTCTGATCCTGGACCTGGTTATGGGCCCTCTCCAGAACTTCAACTACAACTTCTTCATAGAAATGCTTCCTCTTGGAACAGTCCATGAAGGACATTGGGCCAGACTTGTGCTGCACTGTGGGTAAGCTGCGGAGAAACAGCAGAGAGTAGAGGTAGAGGGGCCTGCAATAGGGCAAGATTGTCTCAAATAGATGATTGTCTCACAGGATGATTGTCTCAAATAGATCAGTGGAGGAACAAATAATTTTTGTTGACTGTCAAGGACAAAACGTCACATTTCAAAAGTTAACTTCAGTGTATTGTGAAAGGGATGCTTCACTTCACAGACTCCCTGGACACTGGCTGGTTAATAACAGTTAAAGTTGTGCAGAGACAATGGTAAGTTAAAAATCCAAAGTGGTTATAGTTTTATAAAAATTGCACCACTATTTGTGGGGAGGGTGTCAGTGGCCTTGCTACCAAAGCTTTTTCTATAAATTTCAGGCCTTTCACATTTTGGAGGACATAACTGTTCTTGTAGTGCCCTACTGACAAAGGGAGGTGTTATTCCAAGCTGCTAGTGGGTCGCCCAAGGTGCAGTTCCAATCCCTGGTTTGCAGATATTTTCTCAAGCTGCTTAATCCGCTCCCTGCACTGGCCACAGTGTGGTAAATTTGCAAAGCTAGCAGCTTATTCATAATTTTTTTGGTGTGGGGGGTTATTCCTGGTCCTCTTACTAAAATCCACAGTTTTGCTGGCTTCACATGTGAGATTCACCAAGATCTGGCTGTGTTCTTCTGACCATGAAGCCGTGTGCTTTGCAAAAGGCTGTTGGTCAGTCTCCATTGCAAACACAGAAAGCTCGCTGGTGTGTTTGCAGCTCGGTGATCAGAAGACAGTGGAAGGGTTAAAGCTGACTAAGTGAGCTGCTGCTGTACGCCAAGTGGGGTTGCTTCTCTTTTCACTGGAGAGTCTTGGGATAGAGAGGACAAAGGAGGTTGACCCATGGGATTGTGGGATACTTTTGGTGGACTCCCAGGACCTGAGTCAAATAAGGCTGCATCTTGACAAGCAATAGGGCTCAACCCCTGGGTCGTGGCTTGACTCTGACACGGACCCTCCACACCCACAGAGCCCTAGCACTCTAGGTCTGAGCCTGACTCTGGGAAATGTGTGTGTAACCGGAAGGGGGTTGGGTCGGGGCTTACATTGCAGTGTAGACACACCCTCACACTGACTCAGCGAATGGAAAAATCAAGCAAAACATGGAGCGGCACTGGAGTTTGTTCAGCAGCCTGCCCCTGCCTAGACAGGATAAAACAAGGGAGAATTCAGAGAATAGGAAGATATTCAATGAAGCATCCATTGTACAGCTACGGTATGGAAAGCTGTGGATTTGAACTATAAAAAACAAAGGCAGGAAATGCAAACATTCAGGTTCACACAGCAGTATTAATTCAGCCACACTGCACAAAGTTTACAGGTGTATGAAGTTACACAACTATACCCACACAAACTTTGCTATTGTAACTTTAGTTTTGCAGTTCCTGCCTTAACCTTCCAATTGCAAACTTAATCATGTCTTAGATCACAGCTTCTGCTTTTAATTTTTTTTCAAGGACCTCCTGGGGGGCATGGATCAGTATTCACGTCGCCCTCCCCATCAGTATCCGGCCTGAGCTGGGTAAGCTAATGATCCAGCCAACAGACTAAATTTGGTGATGAATCCTCATCACATGTCACTTGAGGCACATTGCATATATGCTAAAGACCACCTTCCCAACCCAAAATCCTATAGCTGTTTTAAAAAAAACAAAACAGGTGGATAAAAGAAACTGGGGTTACCAGCAGTGGCACTGGAGCTCTGCAAGTACTGAGAATGTCACAGCACATAGTAACTAAACAGCTAGAATGTTTTTATTGTGCATTGGGGAGATCAGGTCTTTTTTTAAAAAAGAAAAGCTAAAAGTGATTGAAAACCAAAGTATCAGACATCCCTCGTGGCTCATACTAGCTGAAGATCAGTTGACTTACCAGACAAGTTTTCCAGTTTTGCTACTGTAGCTATGACTAGAAAACCACACATTTGTAAAATATAGATTTTCCTTCCTCCCCGGGTGAGATGCCTTCAGATGCATTTAGGTGCCCTGCTTTAAACACCTAAATAAGGGGGAAGATCTTCTCATGGATCAGTAACTGGCTAAAAAATAGAAAACAAAGGATAACAATCCTTTTCCATAATTGGAAAACATAATCTTAACTATACATATACAATGATGGGGTCTAAATTAGCTGTTACCACTCAAGAAAGAGATCTTGGAGTCATTATGGATAGTTCTCTGAAATCATCTATTCAATGTTCAGATGCAGTCAAAAAAGCAAACAGAATGTTGGGAATCATCAAGAAAGGGATAGATAAGACAGAAAATATCATATTGCCTCTATATAAATCCATGGTATGTCCACACCTTGAATACTGCATGCAGATGTGGTTGCCTCATCTCAAAAAAAGATATATTAGAATTGGAAAAGGTTCAGAAAAAGGCAACAAAAATGATTAGGGGTATAGAATAGCTTCCATATGAGGAGAGATTAATAAGACTGGGACTTTTCAGCTTGGAAAAGAAGCAACTAAGGAGGGATATGATAGAGGTCTATAAAATCATGAGTGGTACAGAGAAAGTAAATAAGGAAGTGTTATTTACTCCTTCTCATAATACAAGAACAAGGGGCCACCAAATGAAATTAATAGGTAGCAGGTTTAAAACAAAACACAAGAAAGTATTTTTTCACACAACGCACTGTCAACCCCTGGAACTCCTCGCCAGAGGGTGTTGTGAAGGCCAGTACTATAACAAGGTTCAAAAGGGAGCTAGATAGATTCATGGAGGGTAGGTCCATCAATGGCTATAAGCCAGGATGGGCCGGGATGGTGTCCTTAGCTTCCGTTTGCCAGAAGCTGGGATTGGGTGACAGGGCATGGATCACTTGATAACCTGTCTGTTCATTCCCTTTGGGGCACCTGCAATTGGCCATTGTCAGAGGACAGGATACTGGGTTTGATGGACCTTTGGTCTGACCCAGTATAGCCGTTCTTATGTTCTTATGATAGGAATAAAAGGTCAGTTTTCACAGTGGAGAGAGGTAAATAGCAGGGTCCTCCAAGGATCTGTACTGGGACCAGTGCTGTTCAGTACATTCAGAAATGATCTGGAAAAGAGAGTAAATGAGGTGGTAAAGTTTGCTGATGATACAAAATTACTCAAGATAGTTAAGTCAAAAATTGGGTGTCCCCCTAAACCTCTGTATGCTAGAAGCTGGGATTGTATGAGAGGGGATGGATCACTTGATACATTGCCTGTTCTGTTCACTCCCTCTGAAGCATCTGGAACTAGCCATTGCTGGAAGACAGGATACTGGGCTAGATGGGCCATTTGTCTGACTCAGCATGGCTGTTCTTATGAAAATGTTAGCAATTCTTTTTCACTCACTATCAAATGTGTCTTTTTTACTATTTTTTTCAGCACAACAAAATATATCTACGCAAGACCTCCAATGAAGCTCCAATAAATAAAATAGAGTGATTATACACATTAGTTTCCATTACCCAACAGAATGTTATAAAAGACATGCATTGGAGACATAATTAAAAAGGCCAGAATAGTACATCACCAAACGTACTTTGGTCATTCAGCGTGGCTATTGTAGTTCATGATGGCACTCACCTCATTAAGCCCTATGTGAGTTGGGACCTCCCATGTGGGCAATACTGCTGCAACTGCAATCAGCAGTGGCCACTGGGCTTAGGAAAGCGGGAGCTGGTGTTCATGGCTGAGCTCATTTGCAGCTGAAGGAGTGTCAACATGCAGCTCTTTGATCTATTTTACGTGTAAGTGATGAGATCACGAATTCATGCATAAGGAACGCAAACCCCCGATCTCAGATCCTGGCAGAGAACTGGAGGATGAAATAATTTTTCCAGCACAGTAGAAATCTCACCTGCACTATTTGTCCAAGAATATCAGTTACTTTTCCATGAGATGGGAAAACAAGCCTAGAGGGAAGTCTCACATTTCAGTTTGATGTTTAAAATGTAGTTTTTTATAATTAAGGCTGTGCACATATTCTATTAAAGGTTTAACGGCCTTGAGCAGGACTTTCTAAGCATTTCCCCTTCAGTCGAATGGGAGCAAGACTGGGCCCCAGGTGGAAGAAGCAATAGAGCAGAGATGTGTTGAAAGAGGTGGAGAGACTCAAAAGCTATTCCAGATGGCAGGAGCTGTGGAGGAGAATGCTGTCACGAGTGGAAAGATAACGGAAAGGAGCAGAGTGCAAGTTCTTCTGGACAGGGTCTTATCTATGTTCTGTAAACTATTATGTAAATTTATGGCACTATATAAAAGTTTAATAACCACGGGGAAGAGGCCTCTGAAGAAAGGAAGTGTTGGTGAAGATAATAGTGACAGACTTCCTGTGTGCAGTAGGCCAGAAAAAAATCCATGGAGAGTTTTAAAAGCAGTCATGATTTGGATCCTGAAATGAATGGGCAGCCAGTAGATATCTGAATAAGGGTGATGTGGTCTGACTTCATTGTACAAGTGAGAAGGCAGCAGCAGTCTATACAAGGTGGGAGCCTGAAGAGATGGTACCTTGGGAATAGTGTGGAAGAACATGGTATTCAAGGTAAAAGGAGATGAACGTGTGGATGAAGAAAAGGCATAGTATACTCAGAATAGTCAGGGCCAGCTCCAGGGTTTTTGCCACCCCAAGCGGCAAAAAAAAAAAAAAAAAAAGGTGTGATCGTGATCGGCTGCAGTTCCACAGTGCCGCTTTCTTCTTTGGTGGCAATTCGGCAGCAAGTCCTTCCCTCTGAGAGGGACCTGCCACTGAATTGCCACCGAAGAGCCCGACATGCTGCCCCCTCTCCTTGGCCGCCCCAAGCACCTGCTTGCTAGGCTGGTGCCTGGAGCCGGCCCTGAGAATAGTGATATACAGAGGCACATCTGCAGAGGTGGTGAGAGAAAGATTTACAGACATGTGGTAGGGAGAGAGATCAGGTCAAGGACAGTGCCAGTATTATGGGCAGTAGGGGCCAACGGAAGGGCTGAATCAAGGTGTCAGAGAGAAGATGGGATTGTGCCTTCAACTGTCAGAATCTCAGATTATTCCAACACGAATATATAATCCGTAATGAATCACCAGCCACCTCCACCCATGATGTGTATGAGAACTACACCTCCAAAATGTATGTGCGCTCTTTAGAGTTATTCAGAACATGCCCATTTTCATCCAGGATTACTCTATGAAAAGTGGCAAGCTGTACTGCATTGTGCTCTGTGTATGCTTAACTTTGTATTCACAAAGAAACAGTTGTCATTGTGTGCTCGATGACACTGCATGTTAGAGAGGACACCAGTGGCATTTAAGTAGAAAAGACCGTTACCTTTTCCATAACTAGTGTTCTTTGAGATGTGTTGCTCATGTCTATTCCACAGTAGGTGTGAGTGCTCGCCACATGCACCGCTGCTGGAAGTTTTTCCCCTAGCAGTACCCATAGGAGAGCACCCTAGTGACCCCTGGAGTGGCGCGTCCATGGTGCAGTATAAGGGGTGCTGTGCGCTTCCCCCACCCTCAGTTCCTTCTTGCCAGACAACTCCAACAGAGGGGAAGGAGGGTGGGATGCGGAAAAGACGGTTACTCACCGTAGTAACTGTTGTTCTTCGAGATGTGTTGCTCCTATCCATTCCAGTTAGGTGTGCGCGCCGCGCGTGCACGGCATCTCGGAACTTTTTTACCCTAGCAACACCGGCGGGCCGGCTGGCGCCCCCTGGAGTGGCGCCGCTATGGCGCGAGTTATATACCCCAGCTGGCCCGTCCGCTCCTCAGTTCCTTCTTGCCGGCTACTCCGACAGTGGGGAAGGAGAGCGGGTCTGTAATGGATAGGAGCAACACATCTCGAAGAACAACAGTTACTACGGTGAGTAACCGTCTTTTCTTCTTCGAGTGATTGCTCCTATGCATTCCAGTTAGGTGAATCCCAAGCCTTACCTAGGCGGTGGGGTCGGAGTGAGACATGGCGGAGTGTAATACCGCGGAGCCGAAGGCTGTGTCGTCTCGAGACTGTTGCACCAACGCGTAGTGGGAGGCGAAGGTGTGGACCGAAGACCAGGTGGCCGCTCGACAGATGTCCTGGATCGGAACATTGGCCAGGAAGGCAGCAGATGAGGCGTGCGCCCTCGTCGAGTGTGCAGTGAGGCGGCATGGCGGCACGCGAGCAAGCTCGTAGCAGGTCCGTATACACGCAGTGACCCAGGAGGAAATCCGCTGGGAGGAAATCGGCTCTCCTTTCATGCGGTCAGCAACCGCTACGAACAGCTGGGGCGAACGCCGGAAGGGCTTAGTCCGCTCGATGTAGAAAGCGAGCGCCCTGCGGACGTCGAGGGTATGCAGCTGCTGTTCCCGAGGCGAGGCATGTGGCTTCGGGAAGAACACCGGGAGGAAGATCTCCTGGTTGAGATGGAAATCTGACACTACCTTCGGGAGGAAGGCCGGATGAGGGCGAAGCTGCACCTTGTCCCCATGGAAGACAGTGTACGGCGGGTTAACCGTCAGAGCGCGGAGCTCAGAAACTCATCTAGCTGATGTAATGGCGACGAGGAAGGCCGTCTTCCAAGAGAGGTAGAGCAGGGAGCACGTGGCTAAGGGCTCGAATGGAGGACCCATCAGCTTGGCCAACATGAGGTTCAAGTCCCACGTCGGGGCAGGACGCCGCACCGGCGGGTACAAGCGGTCCAGGCCCTTGAGGAAGCGGGAAACCATCTGGTTCGAGAAGATGGACCGACCTTCCACGGACGGACGAAAGGCGGACACTGCTGCCAGGTGAACTCTCAAGGAGGAGACCGCAAGACCTTGCTCCTTAAGGTGCCAGAGGTAGTCCAGGATGGTAGGGACCGGGACCAGGAATGGATTAAGACCTCGATGATCACACCAGAGTGCAAATCTCTTCCACTTCACTAGGTAAGTGGAGCGAGTGGAAGGCTTTCTGCTCTCAAGCAGGACTTGCTGAACCGCTGTAGAACAGCCCCTCTCCGCGTGGGTCAACCACTCAGGTACCAAGCTGTAAGATGGAGGGACAGCAGGTTCGGATGGCGGAGTCTGCCGAAGTCCTGGGTGATGAGGTCCGGCCACAACGGAAGGGGAATGGGTTCCCGAACGGAGAGCTCGAGCAGCAGGGTGTACCAGAGCTGCCTGGGCCAGGCCGGCGCTACGAGTATGATATGGGCTCTGTCGCTCCGAAGCTTCAGGAGCACTCGGTGCACGAGCGGGAACGGAGGGAAGGCGTAGAGGAGGCGATCCGTCCAGGGGTAAAGGAAGGCGTCCGACAGGGAGCCTGGCGAGCGACCCTGGTATGAGCAAAACCGGTGGCACTTCCTGTTCCCCCTGGAGGCAAATAGGTCTATTTGGGGAAACCCCCACCTCCGGAAGATTGTGTGGACGACATCTGGACGGAGAGACCACTCGTGGGAGAGGAACGACCAGCTGAGATGGTCGGCCAGTGTGTTCTGCACTCCCGGAAGAAAGGATGCTTCCAGGTGAATTGAGTGGGTTACGCAGAAATCCCACAGGAGCATCGCTTCCTTGCAGAGCGGGGAGGAGCGAGCTCCGCCCTGCTTGTTCACGTAGAACATTGCGGTGGTGTTGTCCGTGAATACGGTCACACAGCGGCGTTGCAGGTGGGTGCAGAAGGTACGACAGGCCAGGCGGATCGTGCGTAGCTCGCGGACATTGATGTGCAGGGCGAGCTCCTGGGGCGACCACAGGCCTTGGGTGTGGATGTCGCCCAGGTGAGCTCCCCAACCGAGTGCTGAGGCATCCGTGGTCAGAGTGGCCGACAGAGGAGGAGGGCAGAATGGGACTCCGGCACACACGACCTCCGGGTCGAGCCACCAGTTGAGGGACTCGAGGGTCGGCCTGGTGACCGTGACCACCATGTCGATGGGGTCCTGATGCGGTCGATACACCGACGCCAGCCAAGACTGGAACGGACGGAGGCGGAGCCGTGCGTACGCGGTGACATACGTGCACGAAGCCATGTGGCCCAGGAGGCGGAGACAGGAGCGCACCGTCGTGGTCGGGAAGGTGACGAGGTCCCGGATGATGGAGACCATCGTCTGGTGTCGAGCGCGAGGGAGACAGGCCCTGGCCACTGTGGAGTCGAGGACCGCTCCAATGAACTCCACTCGCTGTGCCGGGATCAAAGTGGACTTCTCGGCGTTGATGAGAAGACCGAGTCGCTGAAAGAGAGACAGGATTTCTGTCACCTGGTCCCTCACGAGTTGTCGGGACTGACCTCGAACCAGCCAGTCGTCGAGATACGGGTAGACGTGTATCTGACGACGTCGGAGGGCTGCGGCAACTACCGCCATGCATTTGGTAAATACCCTCGGGGCGGTGGAGAGTCCGAACGGCAACACGGCGAACTGGTAGTGGGTCTTGTTGACCACAAACCGGAGGTAACGACGATGGGGAGGATAGATTGCGACATGGAAGTAGGCGTCCTTCATGTCGAGGGTGGCAAACCAATCTCCCGGATCCAGAGAGGGAATGATGGTCCCCAAGGTGACCATGCGAAACTTGGGCTTGAGCAGGTACTTGTTCAGCTCGCAAAGGTCCAGGATAGGACGTAGCCCCCCTTTCGCTTTGGGGATGAGAAAATAACGGGAGTAGTATCCCCTGCCCCGCCTGTCTTGAGGCACTGCTTCTATGGCACCCACGCTCAACAGAGTCTGGACCTCTTGTAAGAGGACTTGCTCGTGAGAGGGGTCCCTGAAGAGGGACAGGGAGGGTGGGTGGGAAGGAGGGGGCGAAACAAATTGTAGGCGGTATCCCGGCTGGACCGTTTGAAGCACCCAGTTGTCTGTTGTTAACTGGGACCACGCCGAAAAGAAATGGGAAAGGCGGTTGTAAAATAACGGGGAAGGATCCGGTAGGGAGAGAGATGGGCCATCCTCGAGCGTCCCATCAAAAGGCCTGCTTAGCCCCCTGAGGGGCCTTGGAAGCGGCCTGGCCCTGGTTGCAGCGGTTGCCGGAAGGACGACGGCGATTTTGGGCCGGTCGCCGGCTATTGTATGGCCGATATCATGACTGATAGACGGGTCGGGAGGGCTGCTGACGGAAGGACCTGCGCTGCGTCGCCGGCGTGTCCATGCCGAGAGTACGTATTGCAATACGGCCGTCCTTCAGAGTCTGGATTCGAGAATCCGTCTTTTCGGAAAAAAGACCCTTTGTATCAAAGGGCAGGTCCTGCAGCGTGTATTGGACCTCCGGCGGCAGGGTGGAAGACTGCAGCCAGGCGATGCGCCACATCGTCACGCTGGAGGCTAAGGTCCTAGCACCTGAGTCCGCAGCGTCGAGGGCGGCCATGATGGAGGACCTAGATGACCTCCTTCCCTCTTCCAACATCGCCGCGAACTCTTGGCGGGAGGCTGTTGGCAGGAGCTCCGTAAATTTCGCCAGGGACGTCATGATATCGAAGACGTACCTGGCGAGGAGGACCATCTGATTGGCTATACGCATTTGCAGACCGCCAGCGGAATAGACCTTTCGGCCTAGCAGGTCCATACGCCGCGCGTCCTTCAATTTGGGTGCAGGGGCCGGTTGGCCGTGCCGCTCTCTATCGTTAACCGATTGGACTACCAGCGAGTCCGGGGTCGGGTGAGTATACAGATACTCATAGCCCGTGGGAGGGACAGAGTATTTGCGTTCAACCCCACGGGCCGTAGGATGGACAGACGCAGGCGTCTGCCAGAGTGTGGTGGCATTCTTTTGAACTGTCCGCACGAAAGGCAGTGCGACGCGCACTGGAACCTCTGCCCCAACTACATTTGTGATGGGGTCCTCGTCCTCCTGTACCTCCGCTATCAGCAGAGCCATAGCCGTCGCCACGCGGCGAAGGAGGTCTTGGTGCGCTTTTAAGTCTATGGGCGGAGGCTCCTTCGTCGACGCTCCGGCCACCGCTTCGTCAGGTGAGGACGAGGAGGACAAGCCCTGGATGACCGCCTCCGAAGAGGGATCCGCCGCGTGCTCGTCGGGGGGGTCGGGCTGCGCGTGTTCCTGGGGTTCAGGCGGTATAGAATCCGCGGCTGGTGGCGAAGGGGCCGGTCGGCTGATTGTCGCCTCTGGTACCCTGCGCTCGGACACTAGGGGTCTCGGGGGGAAGGGCACCCCCTGAGCCTCATACTGGGCCCAGGGAACCCAGAAGCCCCACGGCTGTGCCCCTTGAGGATGGCCCTGCGTGGTGGGCGGCAGGTGTCCGTAGCCCTCCATCCCAGAAGCGACCGACGCGGGGCGGGATGGCCATGGAGGTGCCGAGGTGCTGACGGAGTGCGCTGCGGAGTGAGGCAGTCTGTCCCCGGAGGGCAGCGAAGAGCGATGCTGGTCCGCTCGGTACCGGGATGGCGACCGGGAGTGACGTCCGTCACGGTGCCGGGAGCTCGACCTGGATTGAGACCTGCGGTGCCGGGATGGAGACCTCCGGCGGTGCCGACGTGATGGCGACCTGGACCTTGTGCGACGCCGGGAGTACGACCGGTACCGCAATGTCGAGCGGTACCGGGACTGCGACCGACGTCTCGACGGCAATGGGTACCGCGATGGCGAGCGGTGCCGAGATCGCGAGCGACGGGACGGAGACCTGCCATAGGACCGGGAACGAGACCGGGAGTGCCGTCCATGTCACCTGTCCAGAGACGGTGGCCGGGTCATTCTGGCCGGCTTTCCCGCCGACACGACAGCCCGCGCCGGGGGCCGGAGGCTCGGTGCCTCTATGAGCTGAATCAGCTCACACGCGGAAGAGAATGTCTCCGGCGTTGACGGCAGCCGGGGCTCAACCACAGACGGTACCAGGGAGCGTGGCGGCGCCGGAGTCAAAGGTCCGGTGCACAACTTGTGCACGGTCACCGCGGGGGCCGCAGGTGGCGCAATCGCTTTCGCCGAGTCCTCAGTGCGAGCCTGCGCAAGCGTCTTCACCAGCTTATGTTTCTTTGAAGGCGAAAGCGAGCGGTGCCGGGACTTCATAGCCGCTTTCTGAGGCTGTGGTGCCGCGGAGCCGGAGCGGCTCGGTGCCGCCGGTGCGCTCTGTACCGAGGAAGCTCGCGGTGCCGGCGCGGACGGTGCCGGGGGCTGGAGCGACGCTTCCATCAGGAGCTGCTTTAAGCGGATATCCCGCTCTTTTCGAGTTCACGGTTTAAATGTAGAACAGAGCGAACACTTATCTGTTCTATGCCCTTTGCCCAGGCAACGGAGGCAGGCATCGTGCGGGTCTCCGACGGGCATAGGCCTCTGGCACGCAGCGCAGGGCTGAAAGCCCGGTGCTTTGGGCATGAGCCCGCACCGGGTGAGGCAAAGGGGGAAACCCCCCCTTTTACCTTATCTACACACTAACTAACTAACAAACTGTAAAAACTAATCACTAAACTAACTATGTACAAACAAGAAGCGAGAGCTAGGGTTGTGGAGGACAGAGACCACTCCACAGTTCCAACTGGCCGTCACGGGCGGTAAGAAGGAACTGAGGAGCGGACGGGCTGGCTGGGGTATATAACTCGCGCCATAGCGGCGCCACTCCAGGGGGCGCCAGCCGGCCCGCCGGTGTTGCTAGGGTAGAAAAGTTCCGAGATGCCATGCACGCATGGCGCGCACACCTAACTGGAATGCATAGGAGCAATCACTCAAAGAAGAATGGACATGAGCAACACATCTCGAAGAACACCAGTTACGGAAAAGGTAACTGTCTTTTCTTCTTTGAGTGATTGTTCATGTGTATTCCACAATAGAGGATTCCAAGGTATATCTGTTGGAGGTGGGTAGGAGTTCACAAATTCTTGGGACGGAGCACAGCCCTGCCAAACCTGGCGTCCTCCCTGGTGTGGGAGACTATCGCATAGTGCGAGGTGAAAGTGTGAACTGAAGACCATGTGGCAGCCCTACAACTGGATGGGGACATGGGCCAAGAAGGCAGCTGACAAGGCTTGCATTCGAGTAGAGTGTACCTTCACAATTGATGGTGGGGGGATTCGCGCCAGGCCATAACAGGTACGGATGCATGAGGAGATCCAGTTGGAGAGCCGCTGAGTGGAGATTGGCAGACCTTTCATGTGCTCAGCCGAGGCGATGAACAGTTGCGAGGACTTTCTGAACGGCTTAGTCTGCTCCAGATAGAAAGCCAGAGCCTGTCTCACATCCAGCGTGTGGAGGCGGCGCTCCTCACTGGACTCATGGGGCTTGGGGCAGAGGACCGTCAGAAAAATGTCCTGATCCACGTGATAAGTGGAGACCACCTTTGGGAGGAACGAAGTGTGTGGGCAGAGCTGGACCTTATTTTTATGAAACGGTGGCTTGGAGGTCATGGCCCTGAGTTCCGAGACCCATCTAGCTGATGTGATCACAGCCAGGAAGCCCACCTTCCACAAGAACGGTGACCAGGAGCACGTAGCTAGCAGCTCAAACGGGGGCCCCGTAAGACGGGCCAACACCAGGTTTAGGTCCCACTGGGGGACAGGGAGCCTAACATATGGGAAGAGACAATCCAACTCCTTAAGGAATCAGCCAGTCATAGCATGGGAGAATACCGGGTGGCCCTGCACTGGCGGATAGAAGGCCGACATGGCCGCCAGGTGCACCTTGACTGACAAGGACACCAGGACTTGGGCTCTAAGGTGAAGGAGATAGTCCAGAATAAGCTGGATCGGGGCAGCCACCGGGGAAAGGCCCCGCTCATCCGCCCATCTGGAGAACCACCACCACTTTGCCAAGTAGGCTCGGCATGTGGAGGGGGGCCTGCTTTCTAGGACACGCTGAACCCCTTCCAAGCACGTCCTTTCCTCCCTACCTACCCATTGAGCAGCCACGCTGTGAGATGGAGTGCCACTAGGCTGGGGTAGAGGAGAGCAGGTCCAGGCGGGACAGCAACGGCCATGGCAGGCAACCACCAGGCCCATGAGGGTCCCGTACCAATGCTGCCTGGGCCATGCCAGGGCAATCAGAAGGACCCAGGCCTTGTCTGACTTTATCTTTTCCAGGACCCTTGCTGATCAGCGAGAATGGAGGAAAGGCATAGAGAAACTGGTTTGACCAGGACAGGAGGAAGGCATCAGAGAACACCCTGTCCCAGCCCCCACCTCACAGAGCAGAACCAGAGACAGCGACAGGTCTGCCGAGTCATGAACTGGTCCACCTGGGGAATTCCTCACACTTGGAAAAGTCTGTGCACCACCTCTGGGTGGAGAGACCACTCGTGCTGAGAGGAGAAGTTCCTGCTCAAGCGATCCACCCACGCGTTCCGGGCGCCCAGCAGATGGAAAGCCTGTAGGCAGATGTCGTGGGCTAAACACTCGTGATGAGAGAAGTTCCTACTCAAGCGATCCGCCCACGCATTCCAGGAGCCCGGCAGATGGAAGGGCTGTAGGCAGATGTTGTGGGCTATACGAAAGTCCCCCAGCCTGAGGCTTCATGGCAGAGTACAGAAGATCCTGGGGGCACTGGACAGACCAACCGGGAGGACCATACACTGAACAAACGCTATAGCAAAGCTGGAGCAGAGCAGTTCCAAAGCACCTTCACTGGCAACAAGGAGGAACTGAGGGTGGGGGGAGTGCGCAGCACTCCTTATGCCATGCCATAGATGCGCCATTCCAGGGGTCGCCGGGGGAAAACCTTCCAGCACTGGTGCACGTGGCAAGCGCACACACCTACTGTGGAATACACATAAGCAATCATTCAAAGAAGAAAATACAGATTTTATTAAAATAATGAATCTATTTTAGTCTTTGTAGGTGTGGACTCATACACAAGTGAAACAAGGCACTAACACCAGCCTTTCTGATAAGCCAGAGCTTTAATCCAGTAGTATGAAAAGGGAAATGAAGGTAAAACCTCCCTTTTTCTTAGGACGCAGAGTCCACAACACAGATTGCAAAAACAGAATCCTGACCTGATAGGGTAGAAAACATGGGGAAGTCAGTGGGATCAACTGTTTTATCCTAACAGCCTCTGCTAGGTAAGGTGGCTTAGAAGAGACTATCGGAAGCAGGGCCGGCCGTACAGGTGGGTGCCATGGTCAGGGGGGCAACGTGGTCAAGAAGCAAGGAGCAGGGTAGCCCTGTGGTTCAAGGTCATGGAAGGGAGCTCAGTGAAATGGGGATGGAGGGATGCAGTGGGGCCAGAGGGATGGGTGGGGGCAGCGGGGGCCAGGGTCATCAAAATGCAAGTTTCCTTAAGGCTGACCCAGCAAGGAAGGAACGTTCTGTTTGGAGGGAGCGCTGGTAAGCTGAATGGGAGGAAGCAAAAGTTTTCACAAAGCTTCTGATAGTATAAGGAGGCCCTGTGTGGGGGCTTCAAACTGTTTACAAGTAGCAAAAGTTTCACAGGATTATCAATCTACCAGGAAAAGTTTCTGTATTTCTATTGTGGCAGCAAACCTTCCTGCCCCTTAGGGCTCATTATTTAAGCTTTTGTTTTTCATGCACGAGCACAGACCCTGGCAATCAAATGGCTAGGATCATTCTTCTCATGGGAACATAGGCTTGTGTTTTTTTCTCTTTGAAGTTTGTCAGCCTTTCTGTACCTGACAGAGAGAAGTCTCTCCCTGTACATTTGAGGGGTAACTAAATTCAAAGTTGAAAACACCCTTTTTCTATTCTTGTAGAATCTCCATTTACTTTACCATTGAACTGTTATGGGACATGACATAATTTCCTATGAGCCATGTGAACAAAGTGTGCCATTGTGAACCAGTGTGTTACTTTCAGCAAAGTTTAATAGAAATGTAATGTTGTTAATGTTGCTAAACTTCACCTTTGTAAGTCAGTTGGTGCATTTGATCAGCCGGAAAGCTAGGTTACAGCTAATTAAAACAGTGTACTTCTTCCTAACATCATATCCTCACTACTGAACTTCTAACCTGACATAAATACATTGCATACTGGAACCTGTTTCTCCTGATTATTAACCTTGAGCATGGCAACCTATAAATCACTGGTGAAACAGCTGGTGCTCAGCATTGCCCCAAAGGTGTATGATTATGATCATTTTATATATATATCTTGGTATGCAGACATGAAAAATTCATTGAAGAGCTTGGTATCCTAAGCCCTATTGTAATGAATTTTCTTAAAAACATAGATCATGCTTAAGATAGGTGTCTGCTCATTATAATGCAGCCATTTAGATCTTCTTGAATTACCTAATCCAGGCTCTGCCATTTTCTTAGAGTCAACCATGATGGTTCCTAAACAGATTTACAGTGGTCAGCTTCTCTGCACTCTAGGATAGGAATTTGCATTTTATCCTTATGCCCTTTATTCCCATAGAGGCCAGGACATGAATATACAAGAACATTAAGGGAACAGAGCGAGAATTTTCCTAGGTTTCAGAATCCACTAAGACATCCTCTGTGTGGATTTAAACTACTATGTTTGGTGCTTTAGATATAGTTAAAGCCCTATAGATAGATGCATCTGTGTCATTTTGGATCTAATAGGCAATGAGTGAAACTATAGTAAAACAAGTCTGTGCTAAGCTGTTTATCAAAGAAAAAAGTTTGTAAAGCAACCTTCATAGCAATAAAGCAGGTGGCTGGTCCTCCATGATGAGAAATTGTGCGAATGAGTTTGTGAAAAGTGTAAGCAGAGTGAAACCTAATGGGCAGGGTTTCAAATCAAGTGGTAAAGGGGCATGCATGCAAGACCTTGCCCTAAGGCAGATCAGCTATTTGGCTTACCCTGGAGCAAGTAGGAGTTGTTACAGTGACTCAAAAACTGTTTGAAGCTGTCATTGCCCACATACCTCAGGCCACAGAAACATATTTCCCTCCCTGCTAGCCACATCCATGTTAATGGGAGGGAGAAAAGCCTCTCTCTGAAGCAAGTTGCCGGCTAAAATGATAGCCGGCCCCTACGTCCCAATACTTCAGTTGCCTTTCACAGGAGTGCTCTTGCTGGCTGTGCCCAAGGTTGCATTCCTGATGGTAGGTGGCAAGGATGGATGGCTGAAGGCCTCCACTGGAACTGGCTCACACTAGTCATTTTCCACACTGCAAATCTTGACTACTTTTTGATGCAGTGCAAGAGGCCTGTGTCACCTACTATCTTTATTCCCCAGTGTCTCCTTGAGACAGGCCTCTCAAGTCCCTCATTGGTAGGAGAGAATGTACTGGAGAGGTAGCTTTATTATGTTAACTGCTGGCCACAGTTGATTTTTCTTGTTTATAATATGCCCCCAGATATCACATGATGGGCACAATGAATGAGGAAAATTATCTCCCTATCATAGCCTAGAGCAGCTATCATTGTCTCCATGAACTACACCAAACCTGTGGGGCTACATCAAAACTTTGCCACTCGGGGCACAGCCAGTTATTTTAAAGGAACATCTAACCCCACTCTGTTCCCCAAAGATGTCACTGCCTAGCCAGAGAAACAGCTACTGCCAGTCTTTCAAATCCTCAAGAAGGCAAATAATAAAGCCATTATGAAAAATAAATTCACACACACTCCCTCTAAACTGCTATATCAAACAAATCTTAAATTGCATGTCTGTTCTGCTTGCTGCCAATCGGAGAGGGCTAGTACAAAGCCCAAAAGCCTGGTGCTAAAGGGGATCGATGCCACCCCATTGCCTGTTCACTGGCTTCATGGTCAGTGTAAAGATCAATGCAGTTTTAGTTTGCTTTACCATACCTATCAGATGGTATGAGGACAAACACAAAGCATTTAGCTTTCAGACTATTCCTATAGTCTGAATAGACAATATACTTATTCCAAAAAGCAAACAGTAAAAATACAGCAAGAAAACCTCTGTTATTAATGCATTAGCTATCACTCGAGTCACAGCTGGCATAATCTGCTGAGTGGCGATCTAAAGTGCTATCTCCGCATCACAAGCCACACATGCATTACAAAGCATAATCTGCTCCAATTTACTTACGATCCTGTTAGCACTTCTACTGTAAACTGCTTTTTGAAGGTGTTCATTAAACTATGGGCAAGAAAACCCTACTCAGCCTAGAATACAATGAAACCTCCTTGCATGAGGACTGCTTTACAGGGCCATACTAAATCCATGTGAAAAGCACCCACCTGTGAAATGTTTCTAGCCAAATGCTAAACACACCCAGATGCTGCAGTTGTATATGATGATCCCTGCTATCTACCAATAGCAGAGAAACTGATACAGCAGCACTGAAGGCCAGTCACTCTGAAACTGAAAAGGCACCAGTGTTGGCAAATGCATAAGGAGGAGGACAGAGCTACAATAGCTGAAGACATAATAAAAGATATCCATTAACATTTGCTTGCCAAGAGATGCAGGAAGATCACTTTCCTGTAGTCACACATGAATCTAGGATATGTGAGAAATAGAAGTGGTCCAGTGCATGGGGAGAGAAACAGGTTAAATGAAACTGTAGTTTAAAGCTACTAGATAAAAAACACCACCACACTCCTGTAAGTGTGCTGTTATTGCAGAGACAAAACCCCATCGATAACAGAAAGTTGGGCGAAGGAGCATTGGTTTCAAGTTAAGAATTGGTAGTTTGACAGCTAGAGCATTAACTGTAGGAGTTTTTAAAACTACCGATTTCAGCAAGGAGACTAGTGGGCATTGGGAAAAACTGTGCTAGACTGCTTCCAACTATTCATCTGTTATCAGTCAGATAGCAATAAAGAACAAGAATGATTCCTCTAGCCCCCCAACTCTCCCCCCCAATGTATTCCACCAACTCCCCCGTGGAAGCAGTTGCAGACAATACCCGGGGGGGGGAGGGGGCCACTTTAAACATAGCTCTGCTGTTCTATGATAGTGTGACTAGTGAGAAAAAAAATTGTTAATTGGAATAACCACAGAACTGTCAAGCATTCCACAACCATTTAGTGTCAAAGCTGTCCAAGATGTAGAGAAGCCTTACACTGCACAACATAATGGATGATTTTTTTTAAGACTATGAAGCTGTAACAGTGTCATATACCTTACTCTTTAGAAACAGTGCCTCAATATTTAGCTCTATCTAGGTACTTATTCTAGTCTGTTTGTTACACTGTAACCACGGCTGGGATATCCCAAGTACCTTCCAACGCTATAGTAAGTTACATGGATCATATCCATTCCTCTTCTCCATGGGAAAATTACACACAAATGTTTGTTTGCCCTTTGTTTTATGATGCACTACGTGTAGTTTTATCAGGGAAATGCACCTCACCCATGGAATGGAAAGTAGCAAAGGTGGTTCTTAGATCAAGTAGGAGTGAGTTCCATACTCTTCAACTGGCCTTTAAGAAAGCTCTGTCTCCTGCACAGATGCAGTAAGCAGTTTCATTGTGCCAAAGAAATAGAATTAATGACTGCAGTCCTGGTTCCAGTCTTGAAGCAATCTTTGATGTCCTGGGATCCTATCATTAACAAACTAGAACATACAAATTGAGATCTTCAGTTTTTTGACACAACTTTCTAGGGCAAGCCAGTGTAGCAAATGAAGGATAGATCTGATGTGCCTATGGAAACCCATGTTGCTATGGACCATTGGAGTGAACAAGAAGTTTGGTGTTACATTTTGTACTAGCTGTAGCTATCTCAGGACTGAAATTTTCTTGCCCCAGGAGACTGAGTTACTACAGTCCCACCAGGATATAATGAGCCTAGATGCAGCTTATTCCCAATTTTCCCTGTAATGGGCATTGACAATCTCAATGAGGTGTTCTGCTATCTGAGTTAACTAGATTCTTCACCTACTTCAGATGTTCTGCATATTCTTCATGTAAGCAGGGTATTTAAGACTTTTGGTAGCCATGGGAGATGGATTTAGTGGCTGCTTTGAAGATTGTTTTTGACAGGTGAATGTAATACTCTTTCGAATTATTGTGTGGTATACACATTATATACTCAGTCAACTCCAAGTATTTTTCCAGTCTGCTTTTCTATAGTTCCACTACAATCTAGGGATAGTGGTTGTTATAGGGATCATCACTCCCATCCAAGTATGAATGGGACAGTGCTGGCTGTGTGGGTAGTTGCCAAGAATTTCACAAGAGGCTAGTAATGGATAGCCCCCTACTGAGGTGACCTGACTGGACACGACAAGGTCAACAGGAAAGCATGGTCACTCAAGCAAGTTTGGAGAAGCACAAAAGTACCATCCATACATCGGTATAAAGTGTTCCCAAACAACATTGCCATACGACTAACATGGCAAAAGGAACAAGACCTTTGAGGAATCAGTTAAGAGGGAATGGTGCAGATACAGACTGGCTCCACCTCTAAGTGAGGAAAACATCTTTCAGCCTTTCTGCACTTGGAAATTGGGGAGAGCACTGAGCATCATGAATGCCAGAAAAGCATGTGGCTTTGACAAGTTTTCACCTTGGTAAGAAAATGGTGGTCAATTTTCATATCCTGTGTCATCCAAGAAAACAAGATGCTAAAGATATGGAAGAAAGCTAGGGTGGTAGCTATACCAAAATCAGGAAAGAACCATTCCCTTCCAGCTATTTACCATCCAACATCACTTCTTAGCTGTGCTTGCCAACTTCCGGAGCAACTAATTCTGGAAAGAATCATGTCCATGGTAAAGCAGGGTCTGGGTGATGACCAGGCAGATTTGAGACCTAATAGGAGCACTAGTTACCAAGTCTTTGCTCCTACCACCTATATAAAAATGGTTTTCAGCAGAAGAAAAAAGTCAGGGGCTGTTTCTTGACTTACAGCAGCATATGATACTGTCTGCACATTCGTCTGCTGGTTGTTACTACAATGGGTTGTTATAGATGCAGAAATAATTCTTTGAAACAGACAATTCCACGCAATGCTAGAACATGGACTGAGCATATGGAGGATCCAGAAGAACAGATTACCTCAAGCATCTGTTCTTGCCCAACTTAGACAAAAGTGTGTGTGTGTGTGTGTGTGTGTGTGTGTGTGTGTGTGTGTGTGTGTGTGTGTGTGTGTGTGTGTGTGTGTGTGAGAGAGAGAGAGAGATCTTTTATTGGACCATCATTCTGGGACCAACCCAGCTACAACTACACACATCTCTCAATGGTCTTGCAGGAGGACTTTTCAGACTTCACACTGCTGATCCCAAGGCTATTGAATGGCTAAAACGTGTGTGATGTCTATCTAAGCCTTTTTGACATTGTTTTATTTCTACATCTCCCTACTTTGTGTTTTATTTTGAATCTTTTCTCAACTTTAATGCACTACAGATATTGAGCCCAGAACATCATAGGTGCAGTCTCATTGAAGCCAGCCATTATCACTGTAGTATCTGAGCACCTAACAGTCATTGCTTAATTTATCCTCCCAACACCCCCTGTGAAATAGGAAAGTATTATTCCATTTTACAGATGGAAAATGCCCAAAGAGACTCAAAGAATCTGGAAGAACTAGAAACTGAATCCAGAGTCCTACTTCAGTGGTTTAACCACCAGACCATCTTCCTTTCTAAACTTGTGGATACACAGCATTTAGAAATTAAACTGTTAACTCTTGTCTATAATCAATGGATGCTGGAATTACACACTTACCTTCTACTGTCAGTCTTGGATGACATCTAATTACTAAAATGGACAATTAAAAGAGCAACATTGCTTGCAAAACAAAACCATACCTGCTGGATGCTAGCCGGCTAACAAGTTGGAATTGGTGTGGGACTTGTGACAACTGGGAAAGAATGCAATTATGTTTTCTGACAACTTACAGGAAACACTATCAGGTGATGGGGAGTCTGCACTGCACAGCAGCACCTTGGTGAACTGATTACCCATATACCAGATAGCAAGCCTGCTGCAGATTATGAGAGAGCTGAAAATGGCATATCTGCTTGTGAGGAACTTGAAGACCGGGAAGGAAAGGCAATGCTTCACAGCTACAATCTAAAATGGAAATTCAGCTGAGATGGCTCAAGCTAGGCAACGTATAGGACTTGTATCAAGATTTCCTTGAGCCGTGTCTGCCTATTGATGAGCTGCTGTGCAGACTGGATACTAATATTATAGAGCTGTTTTTATTTGGTCTTGAACCATGAATGAAAACCATTCATTTCATCCCTCTCCTTTACACAAATCCATAGCAAGGGGGGAATAATAAAGCTATTGCTTTTTAAAAATTCTTCTAAACAAATGTACATATTTTGATCTATAAAGTTTCCAGGAACCAAGAACAAAGTAATATGCTGTCTCAAATATCTTATAGATTTCTTCTGAAAACACTTATTTGTGAAAAGTTAATTCAGGAAAAACACATTGAGAACAGATCTTTAGAGAGCAAAGATTTTGCTTTCACACCTTTGGCTCCATTTGCTATATATTTTAGAGGTGGGGGCTTGGCATGTGTTTGGGGAAATTCATGTTTTTAATGGTTTTAGGAAATGCTTCAGGCTTTTCAGAGTCTGCACAGATGCTCATCAGCAGCCAACCATGGCTGAAGGGGCAGAAACTATGGATCGTAGAAATATGCCATCTTTGTCTGGGGAAGAACAATGCTTCTGCAGTGAAATACAATGGCCGTTTCTTTATTTTCTACTCACCCTTAGAAAAAAAATGGAAGGGATCATGCAGTTGCCTCACAGGGCCTCTGAGCTGAGTGAGAACACATTAGCTCTGCAGCCACAGATATGCAAATCCTTTATGAGTCCAACAATAGCAGAAAAACCCTGTGGGAGGAGACTGATAGCACAAACACCAGAGCTGGAGTGGACTCCTACACGTACAAAAATTACAGGTTTCAGAGTTACGTAAATCTGCATCTGAAAGGTTGAAGCATCATCCAAGAGGAAAAGAGCTATAGAAGCCACCAGATCCTGAGTTGCTGACAACATCCACCTTAAATCAGCATTTGATACACACTTGTAATTACTACTGGACATTTTATAGCTTGCACTTAATTTGTCATCTATACTGGTTAATAGATATACTTCAGGGCCATCACACACATTTTACTATAAATAAATCCAAAGTTCAATGGCTGCACATTGCTGTCAGGATTCAGTGTTAAAATGCTGCACTATACATTAATAAGGCATGTAGGTAAAAAAGTCTTGTTTTTAGTTCCAACATACTATTCTGGGTGGCAATTCCCATTCATAATTGTGGGAACTCCTCCAATTTAATGATACTTTCAATAAATCAGCCTGTCTGTGACTACGTCATTTGTGCAAAATCTGACACTCATGTGCTGGCTTTTTAAAAGCCAGAACATATGTTACTAGGATTTTAATATGATCACTAAACACTCATTCGTGACTCTGAGATTTGTACCCAGATCTCTAGAGAAGTACAGCTAATTCATTAAACCACTGCAATATCTAGAACCAGGGCCGGCTCCAGCTTTTTTGCCACCCCAGGCGGTGAAGCCAAAAAAAAAAAAAGAAGAAAGCAAGCCGCGATTGGCAGCAGCATCTCTACTGCGTCACTTCATTCTTCAGCAGCAATTCAGCAGTGGGTCCTTCATTCCAAGAGGGAGTGAGGGACCCGCTGCCGAAGACCCGGACATGCCACCCCTTTCCATTGGCCGCCCCAAGCACCTGCTTCCTTTGCTGGTGCCTGGAGTCGGCCCTGTCTGGAATCCTGGCAATGTTAAAGTTCAGGCTTGTCCTGTTACTACTGCTAAAGTGAAGCCATGAAGTGTATAACAAAAACAAATCTACCTACTACATCTCAGCCTATTTTGAACATCTGAGTTATTTTTAGTTTAGAATTAGGTCACATTGTTTACCAGAATTGGGTACTATTTTATATTCACAGTTATGACCAAAAGTTAAATGCAGGGAAGGTTTTAACATTTACTTGTAATACCTTAATTTTGGAGTGAAGATTTTAGATTTAGCAAGACCACTCAGTGCATTCATGTAGAGAGATGAAAAAAGACTGGTGTAGTGTTGGCTGAAGGGGACTCTTACCTGAGACTTGTACAATGGCAACTATCATTCTTGGATTTGAATTTCTCTTGACTTGTTTTGGGCCAAACAGTTGGCTCAAGCATATCTTAGGCATCCACACTTGAAATCTTTAATCAACATTTAAAAGGACAAACCACTGGTTCCTCCCAAGGCATCATCTCAGCCAGAGAGAAAAAAAAGTAGACTACTCATAGCACCTTCCACATAATCAAGCACAAGGAAATTTACAACACAAAGTCCAAGCAGCACCTTTGCCTATTGAATTGGATGACTCAGAAAGCATCCTTTAGCCTATGCCTTTCAGACCCCACAAGGAAGAGCTACAAGTCAGAGGGGCCAGAGTCATCAGACGTCCTATGTCACTAGACGGCAGACCCATAGAGTAAGTTCTCAAGGTCACTGAAATGCATGGTGCCAGATTAATAGAGCTCTAAATGTCAAAGCAATTTTGTATGCCATACAAAATGTAATGGGAAACCTAATAATGGAAAATAGGTTGAAAAGCCTGCTATTCTCTAATTCCCAAAAAGGCCCTTTCTTTGAGATGCTTAGCCCACTGCAGTCAATGATAAGGTTATTCATGGAGGAGTCCTGTATTTGAACATTATTCCAGTAAGTAAAACACAAAACCTATAGTAAGTTCTGCAAGTACACAGGCTTAGTATTGGATATTGTTATGAAACTGTAGAGACCAAAGCTACTGGGGGACCCTGGGGACCAGTTTAGAGAGTTACCTAATTTCATCGGTGAGCATTTTCCACCACTTGTACTTTGTAACAGTTTTATATACAGCCTCAGTTAATAGAACAAGAATATAAACTTTTAAAAAAATGTTTTTTAAATATGTATCATATTTAATCTGATAGTTTGAGCAGTTTTGTATTCTAGGTGAGCAGGCACGAATAGTAAATACACAGAAAAAGGCCTAGTTGAACGCTAAATTACAAGGCACACCATTTCTATACTATGATACAGCGTTTCCATTGGCAATCGTTTTCTCACTTGTTCCTTGATATTGCCAGTAGGTTTCAAGTAACCACTCCAGAGACCAACAGAAAATGGCTGTTTAACAGAGATAGACTTCTCGTAAAGCAGCAGGAGATAACCTGTACTCCACATTTACTTACAAGTCCGGAGAGGTATCTTACCTGATACGGTGCAACCTCCTGTGCATGATTTTCCCCACAAATAAAATTTTAAAACTTTATAGTCTTTTCAGTGGCTAACGAGTAAAAACATTTCTCCCATGAAAGCAAACACTTTATATTTTCATGTAATACAGATCTTGGACATTAGATGGCAATCCCCCTCGCTTCCTTTTTTTTTTTTTTAAATATGAAGGCTGTTATCCATTCCAAAAATCAAGTGTCATCTTCTTTTAGAAACAATAATAGATGCCTTATATTCTAAATGTAAAAAGTTACAGTGTTGAAAATGCTGGTTGTTTTCCTTCCTTAACTTATTTAATATTAATTTGTCACATATCACAACGTTACACACAATTTCAATTTTTCTTTGATTAAGAAATGCAGGTGCTACATAATGCTAACTATTGCTATAGAAAAATTCAGAGGAACGTTTTATAGGGCAGAAATAATGTTATGGTCTAATGGACAATCCATGCTAGGATTCAGATTTTCCTGTGCTGATGTCCATTTGTCATCAGTGGGTATATCAAAACCATGATTTTAAAACTCATTCCTACTCTTCTCAATTAATAAAGGCTTCCCCAAGGATAGCATTAGCTAGTGTAAATTCCTTGCTGGTAATTGTGAAATTGAATAAAACTGGATACTGTATTATTGGTAAAAATAATATAGTTACAAATAATCATTCACAGCAGACACTTCTGAGAATTGCATAATTGGTTCCAAAAATCAGTTCAACAAAAATAATTCAAGTAACTTCAAAACCTGATAAAATGAATGCATCAGACGAAATTTGCCACACCTGATCAGACTTGTGGCCTTCCAAGTTTGGTATCTAGCTTTTTATGGTAGCCTATATGTGATGTTTTAGAGAAAGGCAAGAATAATGCACCTAGTCAACTGTGCAGTGAAGCATACAGGGAAAAAAATCCTTCCCTGACCTTCATTAACTCTGAATGATCTATTAAAAGGGGCAGAATGAGCCATTTTGATTTCTCCTCATTTAGAGTGTATGCATGTGATTCATTCATACAATATTCACTTTCTAGCTTTTCATTTCTAATCTTGTATTTTCATTGCTCATGAAGTGCTCTTTTTAGGCCAAGTTCTTCCCTCTCATATACATCTACCTCCCACTGAATTTGGCCCTTGGAACATTGATCTATTTGAGACCTTGTGTCAATCTGTACTGCAGATCAGCTTGAAGTTCTCAGGCAGTTACAATTCTTACGGCAGATAGTATAACTTTCTTCAAATGAGCATTAGGATTTACCCACTTCGGATATTCTGGGGAACATTTTCAGCACTGTGCATGGGTTTTTCATTTGTCACTGGAGTTGTGTGCCCACAGAAGTTAAAAATCTAGTTTTTCATGCACTATAGTGGAAGTCTACCCCTTTAACTTCATGTCAGGAGGGTTATGTGTATGTCCAGGTGACACAACAAAGTGAAAACAGTAGTTCTCAAATGATACATTATCTCAAATATCAAAGGTCACATAAGGGTACAAATCAGTAGCGCTCCAGAAAAGGTTTTGGTTTTAGAAAAGTGGGTCATTTTTAGTTTCATATAGGTTGTTTGACATGGTGGTTTCTGGCATCACAAGCTTTGGTCTACAGGATACCACAGAGTCTTTGTGTCCCTTGCTGACACTACAGCATTGTGTTTTTCTACCCATTAACCAAGGATAAATGACCTAGATATTGTGCCCATTAAAGCCTCATTTTTCTTTTGCCCTTTTGTTCTTTAGTGTACCACATTATCACATGCTGAACACATTTTAAAGTATTCTCAGTCCCACATGCCCTTTTGAGGGAGTAAATGCAGGGTTTTTGTGTGTTTTTCTGTGGAGTGAGTTAGAGTGGAATAATGTGAAGGTAATTCAAGATTTTTCGTCGTGCTTAGTTCGACATATTACTAACAGTTAATCTAGTAAAAGAGGATATAGCAAGGAACTGTACAAATGGCCACAATGATGTATTTTGCTTCTACTTTGAATACACGCCCATCCCCCCAAAAAACCAAAACCTCCACACCTATATACATACATACATGAGAGAGAGAGAGAGAGAGAGAGAGAAACACCATTTGTCATTTCTCTAAACACTACATTCTATAATTACAGCTCTGCATATCATGGGTCACTTTTATTAAAAGCATCATTACTACAGTTGGCAGCAATTTACATCTTATCTTACATGATAGCAGTTCCCAAAGAAAAAAATAAAAAGACATCACAACAAAGAAAACAATACATTTACAAAGTCATGTCTGTAAACTTCAAGGCTAGTTTAGAGTTGAGGTAATGCTGTTTAGCTTTGTGGCTAAAGTAACAAAGTCCTTTAATTTAAAAAAGGTACCTGATTTTCTTTATTTTTTTTCTCTTTCTTTTTTTTTTTTTTTGTTTATACCAGTGCATTACAAGATCACGAGACGATTAAACTGTAGTTTTATCCTGTAAGAACCTTCTCAGTGGGTTAATTTCCAAAAGGTACTCTTCACATTCAACAGCTGCCTTATTATTGCTGTGTCTCAAGACAGAGACATTCACACTATCATGGAGATTGTCAGAAAGAGTGTGTGTGTGGGTGTGTGCACGCGCGAGTGTATGAACTCCCATACAGTCAAAATGATGCGCAAGTATGATATGTATGGTAAATTTCATCTTGACCTTCACAGCAAAAATTAAAAATAAAAAAATTAAATATATAACTTCATACTTCCTTTAAGCAGCACTTCCTTCTATTAGTGCCACTTGATTACAAATTGCTGCTTTTATAATAATACCAATGGTACCAAAAGAAAAAAAAAGCAGAGCATTATGTCAATTTCCTTAAAAAGACATGATCACCTCTCAAATTTCATCTCTCCTAGGGATAATAAATAATGCACTGCACAATACTTAATGACCAAGATACCTTTTGACACATCTGTATAACATGACTTGAAACTTTTTTTTTTTGCTACACTATGTTACAGAACAGCTTATAAAAACTAAGTATGGACATTAACTGTGAGTGTAAACAGTAGGACTACCACTTGTCAAAAGTTTAAAACACTTTAACTGTAATTGGTACTGGTTATTCATCATTTTCATTGTTTTCTATTTCATCCCCCCCATCAAGCGAGTCTAATTCTTCACCCTGTGCTATTTCATCTTCTAAAACGGAGGAATCTGCAGTTTTATCAAGGCTCTCCTCTGCATCACTGCCTTCTAAATTCTCCTCTTCTTTAAATGCAGCCCCTTCAGTTTTGTCAGTAGCCTTTTCTTCATTGGAGCCCACTGCATTCTGAAGTCCGGCTAATCCTGGGAAACCAGGCAGTGTCAATCCTCCCAGTCCTGGAGGTAGAAACATAGATGGATAGAACAGGCCAGGAGCCATGGTGGACAATAGGAAAGGATTGAAGGCCAGAGGGTTTGTGGGCAATCCAGTGTTGTTGCTGGTGGCGGCGGCAGCAGTAGCAGCACTGACAGATCCATTTGCAGAGTCAGTAGCAGAAACGTCTGTGCTTTTCTCAGCGTCTTTGTTCTCCTCTTCGTTCTCATTTTTCTTCTCTTCTGCTTTTGAAGTGCCATCTTCAGTTTCTCCTTGACTGGAAGCAGGAGTGGTCTTTCCAGGAGCAGCTGTTATTGGGTTATTCAACAATCCACCCAGTCCAAACATGTTGGGTAACCCTGCCATACCTGGCAACATCAGAGGCAGCATGGCAGCTGGATTTTTAGAATCACCTCCAGCAGCCGCAGCTGTTGCTAGTCCTGGAGGGAAGCCCATGAGGCCGGCAAGCTGGAGAGACTGTAGATTCTGTAGATTCTGAAGGCTTGTGAGGTCCATTCCAGCAAATAGACTGTTCATTAGCAGTGGGTTGATTCCCGAAGTTGAAGCTACAGCGGCAGCTGCTGCAGCTGCTTTGGCAATTTCACTTTTTGGCCTTCTTCCTCTTCTGCTTGCTCCTTCCTCTCTCACAACTGGGCCTGTGAGAAGACGGTCAAACATGGACTCTGGAACAAAACCCTGAACAAAGAGGTGAAAAAAAGATTCTTTATCAATATACTTTCAGTTTTAAAATCGGAACAGTTGATTATGCCCTGTCAGTGTTCAATACTCAGAGTATATGTTTAATGGGTCATGTGTGAGAGAAGAATTGTTACACAATCATTCTACATTCTTCAATGTTGGTGGTGGTAAAAAAAAATCTCAAAATTGGTAAATGACAAATGGAGACAGACTAACATGAATGTTGGAGCTGGCAGAAAGCATAGGAAATGGAACAAAGTGAACAGCAAAAAATGCTAATTTTATACATATAATCACAACGATGGGACAAAACATGCTGAATAGAATCAGAGCTGTGAAACACACATTTCACAGACTGCTCACCAAATTCAATTAAAATACGATGAAAACACTGCAATTACACGCTGGTCATGGTTTTTCTATTTCTACTGAACTACTGTTTATCAGCTGGGCATTATCCTACGCTTTCACAGAATAAATGAGTATTTGCAGTGTTGCTTGCTTCTGCTTCAGACGGATCTTTTAAAATGAAAAGCTGGAAAAGTTAACCCCTGGATGCTGGTTGATACCAATATCCTTCAATTAGAGAATCCATTTCTTATATGGATGTGACTATTTGATTAATATTCAATTAGTGAATGAGTATTTGTATTTAGCAGTCACTCATTTATATGACTATGAAAAAACCTTAATGTATAATAAATGTTTAAGATAGCCACTAGTGCACAATCTACTGCAATCCCATTGCACATTTCTATCATCCTCTCCCAAATGTCGGATAACCCCATCCTGCCACTAATATTTCCTTAGTTCAAAACAAGCTACAGGCTAAAGGCTTAACAGTCAATGCTTATGTGGGGGAAATGTATACAGTGTTAATTTTTTTTTGCAAATAAACTTTAAATGGAACAACTGAGCCTTATACTTACAGACTGCTTAACAATATCAGTCCAGTCTGGAGCAACAGCAAATTCAGGATTTTCTTCCAACCACCTTGGTAGGTCCTTCATTGGAGGGGCCATAGCTCCACCCATCTAATTAAAAAGACATTAATTACTCTTAAAGAATGAAACAATGCACACATTTCATATGCAGAAGATTACTTTTATTTTCTAAAAGATTATAGTGGCTTTTAGTAGTGCAATTCAGAGGTGATTAAGGGATATTAAGTATCAGAGGGGCAGCCATGTTAGTCTGTTGTCCACAAAAATAACGAGGAGTCCGGTGGCACCTTAAAGACTAACAGATTTGTTTTTTTACCCATGAACGCGTATGCTCTAACAAATCTGTTAGTCTTTAAGGTGCCACTGGATTCCTTGTTGTTTTTAAGAGATACTGTCCATCTTAGGTCATGTCTATGCTGAAACTTCATGCGGGGCAAGCTTGTGTGTAAATCTATAGTGCTCTAGCATGGTGCGCACTAACTGTCTGTATAGACAAGCCCTTAGATACCAGTTGGGAGACTGAATATTTTTGAACTAATATTTGTGACTCAAGCAGAGTCAATAATTTGAAGTTTGTTATATATTTAAAAAATTTGACAAAAAAAGTCAAATTGTTCAGCAAATTATTCACCCACTAGCTAAAAGGGCTGTAAATCGGCAGGCTGCAGGCCCCTAAATCAGCCTCTCAGGATTAAACCCTAAATCATCTTGGCATGAAAGACTTGCTTTCTGGGTGCCAGAGATGCTCTGAAACAGCTCTAGCAGAGGAGAAGACTAGTCTAAGTTTTACCTTCTTTCCATTTCGTTTATTTACAACAGGTACCCTCTCTTCTCCTGTTAAGGTGTTTATATCCAATTTATTAGGGTTTCGACATCTGTGTCTTTTTTGCTTCGGCTTCTGAAATGGGGAAAACAGCACATCTGCACTCTTCTAAAAGGAAAAAACAAAAAATATACTGTGTTAGGTTTTTCTATTTTCCGGTCAAAAGAAATAAACCTTCAATCAACTCATTGCAATAAAAGTTTTTAAGACTGTATATAGCCAAATTCCTTGCTTTAAATTTTTTCTCAGAAATCTTCTCATTTTTGCCAGAGGGAAACAAACATTCTGCACAATTTGATGTATATTTTCCAATACACACATCGCTGTTAAATTTAAATATAAAAATGAAGTTAAAATAACATTCTGGCAACCTATGGGTCCTATTTCCATTGAAGTTTAGGGGAAAACTACAACTGACTTCAATAGGACATAGGATTAGACACTAAATGAGTATGCCTGGTCTTCACAATCTCTTTCAATAAATGTATTTCAATTTCTTTGAGCCTTAAGGCCACACTAATTTGATAGAAGCTATAGTTTTATATGCAACATCTACTTACTGGTACATAACTTGGCATATCAACAGTATAGGTAGGATGTGATTTAAGCCATTCAATTAAATCCTTGTTTTTAGGAGCATCCTCTCCCACCAGCCTGGTCCCATCCTCTAAGTTAATTACAGGGATCCGAGTGTCTGGGTCCAGTTGTCCAGGAGATGGAATGTTTCTTGCTGGTGGGGTCTCCATATCGTCTTCAAATACTTTGGTCACTTCTGCATCCTCCTGCAAAAAATTGATGCTGGTATGAATTTTCACCTCTAAGGAATATTACCTGGGAGAAGTGATTTCCCAAAATGACTAGCTAAAATCAGAGCTTACCCATCAGGGAATGTCCCTAGACTATTAAAGTTGTTTGAATAAATCTTACCATATAAAGCAATATTGTTACATTATGGACATTTGGGATGTTTAATGATATTTTACAAGAGCACATGATAGCCCCAAAAGCCAGTTCTGAGGCTATTTTCTAGCTGTTCCCAATGCAGAGTCCCCTGGTCTTTCCTCCATAATTAGTATTCAGTAAAACCTCAAACTGGAATTCCATTTTGTTAGTGCACCTGTAAGGTTTTTGTGAAGAGTGAAGTTTGCGATTACTATTTAAGAGGTGTATATCACACATAACAAAGTTGTCATTTGTCACCGTTAAAAGTGCTTAATTTGAAATGCATAACATTTTGGTCAATAATTGAAGAAAATATAGCTCTGAATATGAACAAGGAGCTGATGGACTTAGTAAAAAAGAAATTTCTACACAGTCACTTAAACTACAATAGCACTTCAAACTCAGATACCTAGAGTAATAGATACAAAGGAAAAAACAAAAAAAATATTGCTCTCTTACAACAGTCAGCGATGTCCGTTTGTTGCTCATAAACAATAGATCAAGCCCTTCTACATTTTTCCTCCTTCCTCTCCTCCTCTTCATGGGCGGTTCTCCATCTATTAAAGAACCATTTAGTAGATGCCTTGTGGGTGTGCGTGAAAGACCTGCTTGCAACAGCTCCATTTGAGTTTTAAAGGCATCAGACACTGGTGTGGAGACATTAGGCAAGATAAACTTAGAAGTAACAGATGAAAAATTTGAGGTAGAACTTGTTGCCTCTCGTGAGGCCTTTGATAAATCTACAACTTTTTCTTGTCCATTTTCTGAGACCACCTGAGACTCTCGTAACTGGGCAACCATTTCCATAAGATTTCTCCTCTTGGCCGCTCTCTCAGCCTCAATTTCAATCTTTCTCCGTCTCCTCCTCCGCTGACGTGGGACTGATAAATTGAGTGCATCTTCCTAATAAAAAAAATGAGCATTTCTAATTACTAACAAAGCTGTACTGAATTTTAGGGGGAAAAAACCTGATGTTTCACTTGACCATAAGACAGAAAAGCCTCATTTTATTCAGCAAAGCAGTTTAAAGCAGCCTATTTTTCCTTTTCATCTCCCCCACCCCTGGTTACTTAACATGCAAAATGAGGTTCCTTTTTCTATAATGTAACCAGAAAGATTCAACTTGCCTTTGATAACTGAGGAGAAGCAGTGATATCTTCACTGCCACTGATGCTGGCTTGACCAACCATGGAGAGCTCTGCAAAGCTCCTTTTCTGTAGAGGGCTGTCCACAGCTGTTGGAGTATACCCAGGTATGAGCCCCTGGAAATCAAACATCTGGCGCCTATTTACTGGCCACTTCCCTTTTAGCACTGCTTCGCAGATGTTGTCTAATCGGTTGATCATTACTCGGTCCTGCATAAAGGAAAGTACATAATGAACCTTTGGTGCAAAAGTAGCCATTTAAACTCAGTCAGACTGAGCACAACTGCACAGTTTAATAGCCTGCAAGACTTGAGAAATACAAGGAAAAATATCTAACAGAATGCTTACAGACCAGAAAATAAACCAGTTGTTCTAAACAGTTCACATACAGAGAATTATGGTGGAGAGAGATGAAGTTACTTTTCATCATTTAAAACTAACGTGTTGGGAGAACTTGTTTTCTATAAAGAAATATTACACTAGTTGACATTTACAAAGCACTCACTATTGTTTACATAATGCTGAACTTCAGTTCAGCAAAATCATCAGTTTGGACAGGAGAATTAAAATATCTGCCATCAGTATCTTAAAGCTATGGTATTTCATATCCAACAGGTTTGATTCTGCAATTCTGTCCCAGGAAGTGGTTCCTCATTAGCGTCACTATTAATAAAGTTCAACATTATGAAACGGGCACCAACCTAGGGACATCTAATGAATGTCAATTTTCATTCCACACCCATTATCACTTCAAATTTCATTGAAGCGTGTACATAAAAAAAAATTCTAATTACAGTTTAGTTTACTTAGACAGAATTTACACAGATTAAAAGCATTTGTTACTATGAACCTTTAAACTCCTTTGGTGAAACTTTCTGAATCTAGCAATAGCTGATTTTAGCATTTTGAATGTTTCCTAAAATGACTTTATGAAAAGAAAAAGAAGGATCACTTGATTTTTCCATGTCAGTATTCAATGATTTTGTATTCTAGCTTGCTTGAAATATACAGAAACACACTACAGATGCTCCCCGGGTTATGCATGATCTGACTTACGCAAATTTGCACTTTGGAAAAAGTTCCATAAGCCAGAAATAGGATTTTCGAGTTGCAGACATTTTTGCGTACGGGTGTATATTTCCCACTTATGCAAAATTCGAGTTACGTAAGGCTTTCCAGAACGGAACGATTGCGTAAGTCGGGGGGGCGTCTGTATATGAAAAATACTGCTGATTACGGAATAGAATCATCCTTTAGCTTCCTGAACAGCGGAACACTGCAAAAGCCACTAGCAAGTCTCAGCAGCTGCAGCAGACTGCTTGCTTTCCCCAGGAATAAGCCTATTAGAGCAAGTTTTTTTTTTCTAAACCAGATGGCCCTGTTATGGTGATTAGTAAGCTTAAGACTATTACTACTTTATTTCTCTCCCTACCCTCTTTGCAAAACCAGGAAACAAATTTATAAGGATTTATCACAAAATCACTGTTTTATAGATGTTTCCTATTAAATAATTATCTGCATTGTTACAAAAATAAAATATAGGACAACACTTCATCTGCAGTTGCTGCTTATGTTTACAGGAAACCTTAATACAATTACATCTGTCAACATTATATAATGGCTTGGAACAAGTAGGTCATTAGTATGCTCTCTCTACAATCTCCTCACCCCCAACATAAATGGTGATCTTCCAAACCTCTGCTCTTAACATTGTAGGCACCTCTGCAGATGAAACCCATAAATCAAGGTAATAAATTTGCTTCTATCAACAAAAGTGTGATTCTGTTGACATAAGAATATATAGTTTGCAAGAAAAATAATGCATTACACCAGTCTGTCTATACCAAAGAACGTAATGTAATTCCTACTTTTTTCTCTGCCTACTCTCAAAGAAATTGAAATTTACAACCTTATTTCATAAACTTCCTAGGTCTCTATTAGACCATTAATAAAATGTGTTTTGAACATTAGAGAAACATACAATCTGCAAAACTGAAAGACCATTAATGAAATAAAGCAGGAAGTTTTCCATGTTCTATTCATACTGAGAAAGGTACTGGTCAATCGTGAACCAACCTTAGGCCAGAAAGAAAAGGCAAATGTTCTCTCATGAAGCAACTGAGCGACTGAAGGATCTCCATCTTCCAAATAGAATCCATCACGGGTTTCATCCCTTGCAGTGCTCATAGATGCATTGCTTTCTTCATCAAAATTCTTACCCTGAGAAACTGTTCCTGCTGAGGAATAACAATCACCAGGCATTAGCTACAAACAGACCAATCATCCTAACTCAAAATCTTTGGTTGAAATGTGGAATGTAGAGGGGAAAGGTACTCTTTTTTTTTTTTTTAAGTACAATTTTGGTCTTTTTGTAATGTGGATTAGTCATGCTGTAGCTTCAGAGTTGAGTAACATTTGGTATAAACATTATTATTTTTCCAGAGGAGCTTTCCATATGCTAATGAAGAAAACCACTAACTTAAATTCTTCTGCTATAAAACATTGACCGAAACCTTGCAGCAGTCAAACTATTGGCATTTCAGGGTGAAAAAAGGGGAATTTAGTATACCATTTTGTTAACCCTTTCAGAGAAGGATTTCAGCTTTCTACTGAAATATTTTAAAACAATAACTAAAAAGTAAGATTGATAATCCTGAGGCACAGTAATGCTTGTAATTTAGATACTTATTGAATAATTGTTGGGGCATATCCTTGGCCCTTCTACAGCCTCTGTGCGCTCTGATGGTGCCAAGAGCCTATATTATTGGCTCAATTCGCTATCTTAATATTGACTTGCTCTGGGGGAATCCCCAGGTGAAACAGCGCTGTTGTAGCTGCTCTTACACCACCCTATCTGGGCCATTGGCCTAAGGAGAGTGGCTGGGGAGCAGATGTATCTGTCCAATCCTCAGTTGCCATAATGGCTCCTTGGCTGCCAACTATCAGCTGGCACAACTTTTAACATTAGCTTCATGGCTTTTCTCTGTTAGTCAAATCATTTCTGTATGCATTACCTTCAGGTTGGGAGGACTCTTCTGATTTGTCATCATCATCAAGTTTCTCCTCTTCGTCCTCTTCTGAACCTTTTTCAGAAATAGATTTTGGATCTACATCTGTACTCATTTCTATAGCTTTCCTTTCACATTTAACAGGTCCAGGCTCAGCCTCAGCATCACATTCCTGCTTAATGCCTTTTTCTGCAATATCTGTCTCCTCTTTAATATCAGACTTTTCTTTGGCTGCTGAATTTTCAGACCCCTCAACTTTAGACTCAGCTTGTTCTGTAGCCTTGTCATCTTGTACTGGTGTGGATGGAACAATAGGGGGCGTATGACTGCAGCCAGCACCCAGTGGGTTTAGTGAAGACACACTACTTGCATTACCTGCCCCTCTGTTTTGAGCAAAATTTCTGTGGGCATCAAGAAAAGAGAGTTCAGGGTCATTCAGGATGTGATAATCTGTCCTACTGACTCCATGTTTAGCAGCACCAATCAGTAAGTCTTTGTCATGTTTACCACACTCCCACCACTCTGGCAGATCCAAGCTTGGCTGGCACAATTTTAGCCTCTCCCCCAACTGAGGGTGATGGAGAACCTGCTCACGGATTTTCCGTAACAGTTCTATGCGATATAAAGTCCTAGAAGCACGCTCCTCTGTGATTGGCTCAATCATGGTGGAAAGATCAGGTGGTTCTGTAACAAAATTGGATTTTCATTGTTTAACCTGATTGAATATAAAAGTTGGTTTTTAAAGATTGAAAAATTACAAAATTTGTAATTACTATGTTTTGTTATCAAATCATGTTTCAACAGGATTAGTCTCTTGATTTTAAACAGAGTAAATTATTCATGTGGATTTTTATTATTATAAACTTACCTTCATCTGGTTTGGCTGGCATTCGGCATACCCGCCTGCACATAGTCACAAAACAATTAAAGTACTTCTCCAAACTTTCATCGGACTTCTTATCAAGCCTAGCAAAAGCTCTGAACTGGTTCCAGTCAAATTGTTGTTTCATAGGGTCAAAAATAATCCCAAAAGTAGATACAACACGATAAAAATCTGCTTCTTCTCTTCTTGTCCATCTAGAGTGCAAAAAATTAAGAATGGTTAGAACAAGGCCTGACTTACTGCACCGGAAGACCCCAAATGTTACCTATTAATCCAAAGCAAAACTGAAGTGATGGCAACATACATTTTCATAGATATCTGCCATTGGCATTTGGGGGAAGAAATCTTAAACTCACTTTTGACGTTTTTCAGTTATTATAGCTTCTCTTTCTGCTTCTAGTGCTCTCACTTCCTCCCTAGGCCGACGTCTCCGTCGGTCCGTCTTCATTAGTGCCTCTTGCCTCATTTGTTGCCTTTTGTAGCTGCGCTGATAGGCAGTAATGAGGCGACGCAGACGGGTAGTCAGGGTTGAAGTGGTGGGCCAGTAGAGTTGGCCTAACTCAGCATTGCTTTCACTGTGCTTGCCTAGAGAATAGAAAAATATTTGTGTATTGTAAGGATAACATTAGGCATTTCAAAGTCTTTTTGACTACACAGGATTCTAATTTTGTAAGGTGAAAGTATACTTCATTACTCTAGAAGTGAAATAAATAAAAATTGGGAATAACTATTTTTGTTTGAAAGGGAGGAATGGATAGGATTAGTAAAAAACCTACCTCAGAAAGTTACATAAATTTGACAAATACTTACGTATAGCCAACTGCCTTCCTCTTATTCCTAATATTTCTATCACATGCACCTTCCTTATTGACTTGTTTTGTGACATCAGGAGATTTGCATTATAGAGTAAAGTTAACGCGATAGATCTCTAAACATATGTACTAAAATTATTCAGTCCCTTATGAGGAAACACATTTACCATTTCCCATCTTATTATTTTTTACTCTTACACTTGGCAAGCTTCCTCACTACTGAGAAACATATTTTAAATGATTTCAATATTATCCACTGGAAAAATATCAATGGCTAGACTTTCATATCTTAAATATGTAGAGTTTTACCATCCCATAAACCCCACTGTGTAATCAGAAACTGAACAAGACACATAATAAAGCGGGATTGTTCACAAGTAGCTAAGAATTAAGATCTAAGACATCCGTTCTTAATCTGTGCGTTGGGAACCCAAAGAGGGTCATGACCCCCTTTGAATGGGGTCATCAGAGCTGATTTAGACTTGCTCAGGCCCAGGCCTGAAGCCCAAGCCCCGCTGCCCAAGGGCTTCAGCCCTGGACGACGGGGCTCAGGTTGCATGGCCCCTGCCTGGGGCTGAAGCCCTTGAGCTTCAGCTTTGGCCCTCCCTGCCCAGAGTGGTGGGGCTCGGGCTTTGGTCCCCCCAGCCGGTGCAGTGAGGCTCGGGCAGGCTCAGGCTTCAGTCCCCGCTCCTGGGATTGTGAAGTAATTTTTGTTGTCAGAAGGGGGTCACGGTGCAATGAAATTTGAGAATCCCTGACTTAAGACTCTGAAAGATTTCGCTCTTCTAAGCACTAAAAAGTTTTAACATCGATTTGTCCAAAAGGACTAAGCTAGTATCTTAAGTATGGGTATTAATATGGATAATTATTAAAATGCATTAGCCCCTCCCTTTTCATTTTCACAAACCCTTACTTGTTGTGTGGCTCTCTATGGATTCTTCTTTATCTTCTGGAGGTGAGTTTGCAAATTCCTTTGGGGAAGACAAGAGTTACTTTAGTTTTAGGCTTCAGTTGTGCTTTATCTTTTAGAGGAAAAAGGGCAATCTTCCAAAAACAAACAAACAAAAACCCCCAAACACTAGCAGCAAGGTATGATTGTCACAAATGTGTTTTATCTGGTGGCTTGTGAACTTTTATAATTAAACATCATTCTAAGAACATTAACATAGGCACTGAATGTCAACATTACACATCTGCATTACTACATTGAGGTTCTTACATCAATTTCATCCTTAAAAGGAATTCTGGTTGGTTTATATTCTGGATCTTCATCTTCTCTGTCAAACTCTCCTCTACACAAAATTTAAAATGATAAAAATAGTTATCAGAACAGAAGTATTTTTCTCAAAACAACCCATATTACTGATGTTATATGTCTCAAAGAACAAGTGACAAAAACAGAAGTGTGAAAAAAACAAGTATCCGTTTGTGATGTATTAATACACAAATATGTCAAGTTCACCTGTCTCAATTTATCTGCTTCTCTGAAAATATTAGTCTGAAGTATTTTTACACTGTATTAACTAATACATTATCACTTAGTATCCTCAAGTCAGATGTAAACACAATAAGTGAACTCACGCCAACATATACAGCACTTATTTTATTAAAATCAGTTTATTATTTATTACATTTATAAATATCCTTCTTACCCATCACCACCATCTGCTAACATATCTGTCCCTCTCTGTTCAGCAGCTATGGCCTTGGCATCAGGCATACCAACCCGTTCCAGAAAGCACAGCGCAGAGTCAGCTCTCATAGAATTGTACTTCTCATAGCCTGTATGGGGTGGGGCAGAAGGGGGGGAGGGAAGAAAAAAAGAAAAAGAAATCACACCACAACTCAACAGAATGATTGATGTTATAAGGACAAATGGTACATGTTTTACTTTCATAAAACAAATCTCTTCCTCATCATCTTGACTTGAATCAAACTATTTCATAAAGATACTCAGGATCCTGGAAATTAGTTTCTTTCTATTCATGTAACAAAATATTCTCGTATGAATAACTTCACCAATGTAAAAAGTACTAATGTGAAAACATTTGCAACAAATAATAGCAAATACTAAACCAGGAATATTTTCTAGGCTTTTTTTCCCCCAATATCCAGTTTTATATGACACATGAAAAACTTCTTAATGATTACTTTATGACCTCTGCAGCAGTTCTCCACATTCACCCCCCTCCTCCTTCACCTCCCTCTCTTTCTATAGCTCTGGCCCTGCCGGAACCTGCATTAAAGCTGAAAAAATGCTGCATACATGGGTTGTACGCAAGGCCAGCGAACCTGTCTTATTAGGTTTAGGATGATGCATGTCAGTAAGATGACACTGTTCCCTCTATAGTTTTCAAACTGCTGTTTGCTTTTTTTACTGCCCAAGTTGACTAGATGGAAAATGGCAGATCCCAACAGTGCACTGCAGGAAAATGATTTTTAGACTACACTTGCCTCAGCTGAGCCCACAAAACGGAGCTGCTGTACATAGGCAGAACAGCACAATTCAATTAGGATTTGTACTACAACACACTGCTCCTAACTGCTGTAGAGCCTCAAGCCAAACTGTAATCATGAAAGGTTTTATAAGCCATCATTCTCCCCTTTAGTCAGGCTGCGCTGCTGAGAATACCTCTGCGACCTCCAGAGAATTGGGATTATAATCAGGAATCGCTCACTGTATATATCATGCCAGCTCTGCATCCCCAGCCTTTCAAAGTTAACAAGGCTGCATCCCACTCAAGGGAGCCGGGAGTTCTCAGCACTGACATTTGTGAAATATTGCTTGGAACAAAGCCCAGGAGGCACTTGTACAGATTAATAGCAGAGGTTAAGCCCACCGTCCACTTTGACACTGGTTGGCAGAGTTAGCAAGTGAAGCAGTGCTGGAAGCAAAGTTTATGGAGATCTATAGTATTGCTTGGCTATTATTAAAACAAATATGGTTTTGTTTTATTTACAGCCAAGAAAGTAATGTTTTCTTCTCAAATGTTCTGCAAACATTTAAAAACAGCATCTGATATTTACAACTCATATTAGATTTTTTAATACAAGGGGGAAAAAAGGAGATAGAAGCCAACAGTTCTTTGGAACTATACTTGTTAATATTATGACTGAATAGTTTTACACACAGAAAGCTTTACAACTGCATTTTGCTCAGAGTGAGACATCACTTACCATGTTTGAATACACCAATTAAGAGGGATTTATCTGCTTCTTTATCCCACCAGTCTGTAGGAACCTCAGCATGGAACGGTTCAGGTATCCACACATCTACTTCACTGTAAAGAGAGGATTACATTTTTATTAAACCACTACTGAAGGACAAGGCACCACACACCTATATGCATTAAAGTGATGTGTTTAAAACTATTCAGCAAACATACATTTCTTGGAACAAATCTGAAATCGAGATTCCTGAAAATAATCAAAAAATGGTCCAATTGTAGGAATTATTTTGAGGTGTAACGCTCAAAAACTGTCCAAATGTTATTCATTTAAGTTTTTTTAATGTTAATTTAAAAATATATATTCAATGTTTAAGCAGTGAGTGAATAATCCTCCATTATAAACAAAGTTCAAAATCCCATTTGTCACCCTTTACCCCCAAATATCCAGTACTTAATGATTTATCCAGTTGCTTGAAAATAGATGTGTAAATTGATGGATTATGAAGCTCTTTAAATGTCACATTACAGTATTTTTCAGATATATTCAGTGTTACAAAGCAAAGAACAAACCTGCACTTGCACTAACCTTGAGTCAGCACCCTCTAAGATCTTGTCTGCTTGGTCCCCTATAACTTCTTGTCTTAGATAGTACAGCATGCGGACACGCAGCAGGACCCTGGAGAGGAAGGCAGAGGGGAAAAAAGTTCTTAACTTCAGGACTGTTTGCCAACAGTGGCTTTTGGCAGCTGCTGCTGTTCATCCATCATCCTGCCAAGGCTGATTAGCCATGCTGTATGGTAGGCTTGAAGCGTGACAGATGGTGGCACATAATCACCTCTGTGTGGTGCTTTCTGCTGGCTTCCAACAGGCCTGCCTGGCAACCGCTTACACTGCACAGAGAGGGATCGAGCTCAACCCAGCCCAGGCGCATTTCATTTAGTTCTACCTAGTGCAGCTTGTGAAGTTTAAACACGTACTCTACCACTGCCTCTGAAGTATTGAAGCAAGTTTGTAAACAACTGAGCAGATGGCTTTCAGTAACTGTTCTGCTTCATTATCTCATAAAATTTCCTCAGCTGCTGCCTTAATACCATTTTTGGAAGCACATCAGAAGTTGTAGGAATAAACGAGATATAAAATCTGGTTTTACTACCTTACCATAAACCCTCAATATGGAATGTCAGGTTTTTCAGATTATACAACTTTTTGCTTCAGAGAATGAAAAAACCAAAATCCCCCCATTTCCCTTAGGAGATATTAGCTATTTTTACACTTTCCTATTCAAACTGCTATTTTATTTCACCTGTGCATCTACATAACTACTTGTGGAAGGTGGAATTTTAGTTATTCAGGTTTACTCTGTCTCGTCTCCGAAATACTACAGATAATTTTTTGAACCATTATCAAGTATTCACAGTCAAAGTTTAGACAACTGGAAATGGCAGGGACTGGATTTTCAAGATGGCTAGGAAAGCATTCTTTACAGCAAAGATCTACCTGGAAAACATGCTCTACTACATTTACCCAATAAAGACACCCCCTGCTGCCCAATTAATGAAGTAACATCAATGCTGACTACAATGGATTGCTCAGCCCACCCTCTCAAACTGAATCTAAAGTCATCACACCAACTGTTGAACTGCTGCTGCTCCTCCTGGAATAGTGAGGGGGGATCAGAGAGGCAGAAATCTGATCACCAGGTTGCATGTAAAAACTTCAAACCACCACCAATTTTGAGAGCACCTCACCAGCAATTAGGAGCAGCAAACACCCAGTTTTGTGCATGTGATTTAAAGAAGTCCTGTGAAGGTAGCAGGGGCTACACTTTAGTTGGAATTTTGTCAAAAACGCAAAAAACTGTACACAGGTGTCAGACTGTTCCCATCCACTTACCCTTGCACTCATCATCCTTGTACTGTAAGGGACCCCCTCTCAGGCTCATGCATGGAAATGTACATATGACTGCACAGGCATTGCATCATCTTGAGTGCCATAATATTGACAAAAATGGTAATAGCAATTGGATAACACCTGTTGTTACATCAAGCCAAGTACGAAGGGAAGAGGGAAAAAGAGGGAGGAAAGTTGAGGGGGAAAAAAGGTTTCATCAGGTTATGCCACTGCCCCTTTCAAAAGTCCTGTATGCAATTATCACACAGAAGGACAGAATGTTGATCCTTATAGAGCCAGTTTTGGTTGCTTCCCACCCCGGCATCCTCTTCATTCAAGTCAGTAATGAGCTTCCTCCACTTCACACAGAGCTAAACATGTTGCCTCTACAGCCCCTGCTCTCAGCCCCTGTGAATCTGGGAAGGGATAAGACTGGGACTGAAAACGATCCTGCGCAATGACCTGCCATTCTGGGGTGCTGGGACAGTGTGTATAGTGTGGGTGCTGAGAGCCATTGAATCTAACTGTGAGCCCTGGATATGACTTCAAACCAGAGGATGCAGCAGCTCCCCCAGCACCCCTGGTTCCAGTGCTGCCATCAGCTTTCCTAATATTGTTAATTGTGTTATGATACCAATTTACTGAAGGCAAGAGTTGGAAGTCTAGGATTCTGATGTACAGATTGATGTAGGAAGGGGCCAGGACCTCTATTTGGGGGCTGAAAGGGACAGTTGTGGTGCAGGAATTAAATAGTTATTTGAAGAGCAAATGAAGGTGGATTTGAGTGACAGTTTAGAAGAATCAGAGGTTTTTGAGTCAAAGACTTGCATACTGTTATTCATTTTCATCAGTAGGTAGAAACTGCCTCTTAGCATGGCAAACATCTTGAAAATAACTGATAACTAGCTTAAGTGCCTTTCCCCTTCTCTTCCACTCCACACCTAATATGGCCAAGGAATATCTTTTCAGTACTGATTATTTCTTTTAAACAGCATGACAATAGTAATAAGACATGCAACATATGTCACAAAAAGCTTTGAGTGACACTTCAATGCAGGTATATTACATATTCCTGGATACCCATGTGGTAAAGTAACAGCACAAAAAGAAGAGGGTTTATTTGGGTGAGGAGAATTAGGTCCAAGATCTTTGGTCAAAGTTTGGGAACCCTGTCGTAAGTCTGGGACAGAGTATGCACAGCTGAGATGTGGAAGAGAACCAGCATATGATAAAAGGATAGTGACAAAATCCCCAACTACTAAAGGTACGTTTAAACTTACAGCCCAGAAAGGCTCTGGCAGCAGGGAGGCAGCAGGGAAAGAAGCCTTTCACTGCAGCACATAGCTACACTTTGCAGTGACAAGTTTCGATTCAGCCTGCCTTTCACTTTGGCATATAGCAGGGGTAGGCAACCTGCGGCACATGTGCCGAAGGTGGCACGTGAGCTGATTTTCAGTGGCACTCACATTGCCCAGGTCCTGGCCACCGGTCCGGAGGGCTCTGCATTTTAATTTAATTTTAAATGAAGCTTCTTAAATATTTTGAAACCTTATTTACTTTACATACTAGAATAGTTTAGTTATACGTTATAGGCTTATATAATGAGACCTTCTAAAAATGTTAAAATGTATTGCCGACATGCGAAACCTTAAATTAGAGTGAATAAATGAAGACTCGGCACACTACTTCTGAAAGGTTGCCAACCCCTGGCGTAGAGCTACACGTAATATCTGTACTCTGCACAATGCCGTAAGTGCAGACATAGTCTAAGATGCTACAAAAGCAAATCAAAAAGAATTCAGGTGGTCCCTTCCTATTATACATTTACTTTGTACCAAAATATACAGAGATTTAAAGACACAAAACAAACAAAAACAAAAAAAAAACCCCACAATAGGACAGTCTCTGCCCCTGCAGATCTGGAAAGACTAGACTTGGAAAAATGATTCAGGAAGGAATGGACATTATGATTTTGATGGGAAAAGACTGGAACAACTCCCAGAAGGGCTGAGTTTTAAGGAAGGATTAACAGGGAAGTGGAGGCTTGGGAGGCAAGAAGTTGAACTTTGTTCCAAGCAAAGAAAGGAGCAAAACTGAGAAGGGGTCAAAGGAACAGGAAGGAGAGATGTTTGGGTACAACAGAAGGTGCAAGAGGGAGAGTAGGAAAAAGTGAGATGAAGGCGAGAGGTAAAAGCCTGGGGGCCAAGAACCCACATCAAGAGATTCAAGGAAAAGGTTATGTGATTATGAGTCTGGGAGATGGGGAGGAGAAAGAAAAGAATTGTGGAGAACTACTAGCATCAGGATAGTTTTGGATAGCCCTGAGATGCCACACATTGTTGGAGAGGCTGTCTTAAAGCCAGGATTCACTCCTCTTTTTGGCACATTGGGAATAATGAAAACTCTCTCACTTAGTGAACAAAACAAACTTTCTTCCTGAAATGTCCTCATTAAAGCCAATCATCCCCCCCAAAAAGTTTACAGCCAATCACCCAGGCCTGGTCTGAAATGATGTGATGCTTCATCACAAGTTAACAGCAATGTACAGCAGTTTATGGCCCCACTACGTGGTCCTGTGGTTCTATTAAAGATATCCAAATGAAGGTTCTCACACATATTAAGAACTATAAGCTCACTATAAATTAAACACACTTACTTATTACAGTGATGTTTGAGGTGTTTCTTATAGCTGTCCTCTTGAAACAAGACATCTGGGTTACAGCTTGCCAGCCAATCAGCATCTTGCAGCATTGGCTGTGAACTCTGGGCTTTCACTTTTTTTCCTTTCCTTCCCCTGGGCACTGGTGCAGATAGGCCTACAAAACATCCCCCAACACTTCTCACAGTTTGAATTGAAGAAGTTTGATCCCAAGGATCCCAAAGTGCATTACTGACAAACGGATATGAAAACTAAGTGCCACCGCAGCCACTCTTGAGGTGAAACATGTCAATTCACAATTAATAGCAACACAACAATTTAGTACAGGGGATTTTGAATACCAAAGTCAGTTGAAACTATAGTAAGAATTTAGCTATGAAGAGTGCTACTACCCACGGTGTAGTGTATCTGGCCAGGATAATGGGGTTAAATTCCCTGCTTTTGTGAAAATTGACATGGGAACCAATGACTAGACATCACCTCCAGCAGCACTCTAACACCATGCTGGAGTATTTGTTCAATTCTGACTCAGAGGAAGAGTACTAACTCACTGAACCAACACCGCTTCCCCCAGCACAAAAGGTGTAGTATATGCTACAGTTTAGAAGTAGTATGTAGTACAACTGCAGCAGGGTTCCCCCACCTACAGTAGCACCATCACTGGTATGGTGGTAGACATACCAGAGTGGTTAACCAAGGCTCGTGTTTGTCCATCTGCAGTTGGAGTGATCAGATCCCAGATGAAACTTTTGATATTTTCATCTCCTTTGTAGTGATTAAGACAATAAACCAGGATTGTCCGGCAGATGGTTTCCACATCTTGTTCCGTTAGCGGACGTTTATAGCGCCCATGTGAAAGGATGTCTGTCCACCGACCCCAACTACAAGAAAAATATGCTTAAAGAACACAGTTCTGGCACTGGAATTTCCATTTGTGATTTTCATTTTAAACCCTAGGTGCCAGATGGGTTAGGAGCTCTTGTATTTGCATTAGCAGGTCATGTCAGGAAATCCAACTTCCAGCACTGAAAAGTTAAGAATGCTTATTTTACAGAGTAGGCAATAAGTTCACTGCTCGTAAAAGCTGCAATTGAATTATACTGGTAATAATAAAGTACATATGTCTAACAATGATGTTTCCAATAAGGTATGAATAGGGATTTGAACCCCAGAACGATTTGGGGTCAATTTTAGTTTGATCCTGAAATACATCATTCATAATAATCACATGCAATCTTTCTGGATAAAGAGACACAAAGTGACTAAGAAGCGCACCATAATGGTAGCCACATATAGTTGCCTGCCTGCTAAGATACAAGGACTCAAATTGGGCTATCCACCATGAGATAAGAAAAGTTCAGCATCCAATTTATCAACTGGCAAAACAGGATTTCAGTACAATACTAGATGATGTTTCAGTTACTGACTATAAATTATAAGACTTCCATACTTCAGAATATTTATCCACAGCTCTCTTTGGACTGGTATAAAAAAAAGACAAGTATTTTTTACATTGCCATTCAGATGCCTTCTACTTACCCATAGACCAAAAGGTTCTTCTCCACTCTAAAACATTCACTCCTTGCATAACCCTGGGATTTGTCCTGAGGTCTACGGGGCTTTGTACAGGGCTTTTCTTCAGAATCACTTTCCAGGTCTGAAAACTCCATTAGTTCATCTTCTTTGACTGCACTATACAGCCTGGTTTGCTTTCTTACTCTTGGTGTATCAATAACTAGGTTGTTCTAAAACGAAAATGAAAAGAACGTGAAAACTCAGAAAAATCCTCTTTTAAATGAATTATGAACTTGTATAAATGTCTCACCCTTCCATTTAAGGCATCAATATCCAACTCAGCCTTCTTAGCCCACTTCTGCCAGAAATTGGGGTCATCCAAGGAAATGTCTGTCCTGTTCCCAGATGCAACAAAACTAGCCTAGACAATATGAAAAAAACTACATTGAGTTCTTTACTGTGTATCACCAGGAAAAAGTTTCCATTTTCAGTTGTAAATGTAACTATTTTTTTAAAAAATTAGTATCATAAAAGCAAAAGGAGGTGTCCCTTAAAGTTAACATTATGGAGACATCGAAACATAGTAACGGGACATACTGAAACACCCATATATATTTATATGGAGATTTACTCACTGTCCAATCAATAGGCAACAGTAAGTTGGACAGCATAAATCTAAAAGCTAAATTAAGCAGAAAGCAGATTTATCACTATTTTCATCTATCTTGGTAATATTTTATCAACTTTTTCTTCAAATTTCAAAGCACACCTTAGCAAATGTTGAGCCTTTCCCTTCAGACTCAATAGTAATTGTGTGTGTTCGCCTTAGGAGAATCTGATCAATGTCTTCTTCACAAAATTTGGACCCTTCATCCTCTTCATCCATAAGAGCACCATAAGCCCCCTTTCGTAGAAGATCTTCTATTTCTTTCTTAGAAAGCTGCTGTACCTATAATTTGGGAGGAGAGAAACAATCTCCTTGGATATGTCATTGTTTACATCTCATAGCATAGCCAGACATTTTGCCTTTTACTTAACCCTTAAAAATTGTAAACTTCAAAAATGTTTTGTTGGTCAATAAAAACATTCACACTTGTTGCACTTATCTTCTGTGAAGAACAGTAAAAACAAAGGTAAACCTATTCTGAAGCTAATTGACAGTCAAAAAACCCCAATTTCCTTTAACTAAAGCTACAGTAAGCAAGAAATAGGATACATTTATGGCCTTTGGAAGTCTGCATCTGAACATATTCTCACCCCATTTGTAGCATTTTCTCTTCCACTCATAGACTGCAGTACAGCTTTATCAAGGCCAAGCTTTAAACTAGCTTTGTCAAACATTTCTCTTTCATAAGAATTCCTTGTTATCAATCTGTAGATTTTCACTGATTTGCTCTGTCCAATTCTGTGACATCGAGCTTGAGCCTGGCAAAGTATAAAAAGGAATATTCAGTTACAAGTTACATAGAAATGAAAAGTCAATGCCTAGAACTTCGTATGTTTATTTTAAACACTCAAATTAAAATTTTTAAAATATAAACTCCAAGCTTAATATGTTTTTAAGAGGCAATAACAGACATTTTCTCCTAACTGAGTAGAAAAATACATTGCAGACAACTAAAGAAAATGTTTAACAAGAATTGCCTCTTGCAATATTACCTGGAGGTCATTTTGGGGGTTCCAGTCTGAATCAAAAATGATGCAGGTATCGGCAGCAGTAAGATTAATGCCTAAACCTCCTGCCCTTGTACACAGCAGGAAAACAAATCTATCAGAATCAGGTCTGGAAAACCTGTCAATAGCTGCCTGACGAAGGTTGCCTCTTACTCGACCATCAATTCGCTCATATGGGTACCTGAAATAAAGTTGTGTTATAAGCAGATTTTACCATCACTTTCTCATCATTAGCTTTCTCATCATATCTTCCAACATATTTTTTTTAAAGGAAAAATCTCAGCATGACTACCAGGTCAGCAGAATTCCAACAAAGTGGAGACCTGAAGATGAGCTTTACGTAGCATAAAAGCTTGTCTCTCTCACCAACCGAAGTTGGTCCAATAAAAAATACTACCTTGCCCACTGTCTCAGCAAACTAGAGAGCGCATATTCTTGAATCAACTGTGTGCAAAAGTGAAGAAAACACTCCATTCTCTCCCTCTAAGCAACTTCCACGGCAGAAACAGCTGTCACCCGAAAGAGTGAAACAGGCCTTCAAGCAAGAGCTAGACGACATTCTTACTCTAAACTTCAGATGGACAATCTACCTGACCAACTAAAAGGTGATCCATTAAGGTTCTGAGAGATCACTTGCACTTGCCCATTAGGAAATACCCCACTCCTTTGCAATTACAGGTATGCTTTTTTCCTTGCCAGAGCATTAATGTGTAACATTATTAAGTATCTAAGTTTCATCCTTTTACAATATAGATCACTCACAGGTTAAATACTTTGGCCACTGAGGAAAATACAATTTATTTAGGACTGTATTGTATTGTTGCTCTCACCGTCTTTGAATGAGGTAGTCTTCCAGTATGTCCAAGCAGCGCACCATCTGGGAAAAGATAAGCACCCTGTGGCCACCAGCCTTCAGTTTTGGCAGCAGCTTGTCAATCAGTACTAGCTTGCCAGCAGCCTGGATCATTGCCTGGAGCTGAAAATCTGGAGAGTCGGCATTGTGTGTTTCTTTAAACTCTTCCAAAATTTTCTCTTCAGCACCTGCAAAGATTGGACAGCAATATACGAATACCATAAAGGTTTTATTAATAAAAACAATGAGCTTTCCTTCAATACCCTGCATATAAGCCCTAGGAATGTTTTAAGTATTATGTGTATAAACATTTACACAAATACATTAGCTTAGTTTTAACTAAATATATACACATACGCACGCACACACATACATACAGGAAAAAAAAGGTCTTAGCTTTCAGCAGAAAAAGATGAGGAGAAAACCCCTTCCAAGTAAACGAATATCAACTATGAGTAATACATGAATTTCAACAAGAGACTGTCAAGCCAGAAGTTGTATTAAAAAAAGCAGCAGACCAGACATTGACTGAACCATTTAAAAATAGATATTTAAGGGGCAGAAAAAGCAATTTAACAGATAAGTATAAGTGTGAAAGATGAGTATTCTGACATATTTAGAAATTGTATTTAGCTTTTTAAAAATATTTATATTCAAACATGAAAGAGTAGAAGCTGTAGGCCTGCTACTGCCACAGTCCCTTCACAGAGCCCAAGTTCAGCTAACAAAATATTTAACTGGAAAAGCAAAGAGCTTTGAAATTATTTTGTTTTACCTTCTATTTAGCTTTCCTCTCACTGCATGTACTCCTTTGTGTTTGCTTAGTTTGCAGAAGCTATCACACACACACACACACACATTCTAGTCACTCTTTTCCATCTAAGACTGCTATGGTTAAGAAAAACTGCATGGGACAAAAGGTAGTTCAAGTTTTATGCCCATTCTCTCTTCGACCTCTCTTCTGAGGCTGCCAACAAGAATGCCATTTTAAATAGGGAGCTTATTATGTGGACACCTGCCCATTAAGAACCGAACAGACCACTAAAAGCACATCAGATAGTTATTTTCAGCTGTGCAAGAAGCTTCACACATGGCATTTTTCACAATTTGCTTTCAGGTTGATTCCATGCATGAGAAATAGTATTTCTGTGACCTTCTGGACAATGGAAATTTTTCTCTCTGAAATGTTGAGCAAAAGCTGTTTTTTAAATTATGTATTTCAGAGTTGTACATGGACCATCTTGGACATTTGCCTTGCAAAACATGAGCGAGGGTAAGGGAAACAAAACATGTTATACTTTAAAAAAAAAAAAAAGTTTCCTTCCTAGCTTCCTAGGGCACTCACATACATGTAGTCGGAGTTCTGAACCAGCAGTCCGTACATGTCTGTTGTATGTGAATTGTCTCACCTATATATGAGCCCAAGTCAAGAAACAGGAACTGAAGTGACTACATTTCCAGTATGTCTGACAGCTCTATATTAAATCAAGGAGGATAGCGTACATATGATCGAATTTAGGCCAGGTTACCTGGACAGAGATCTGCATTGCTAAGCAAACACCTGCACAACTAGGATTGACAGAACAGAGTTCACATGAGAAAGTGCATGTGAAATGCCTCACAAACATAAGCATCATCAGCTGAAGCACATAGCTGGACTATTGCCCACCGGACTAACTAATCATTGATCCTTATGGCCTAAACGCTGCACAAGAATGATGACTCATTTAAAAAGTCTAATAAACGTAGGCAAGAACAGTAGAATTAGACAGATCTTCCAGCCCAGTCTCCATCTAGAATCCCTTCTCAGTGTTGTAAAATGTGCAGCCATCCTGATCTATATGCTATGAGAGTCAAATACTTTACTGAACACATGCCCCAAGCTGATTGTAGACTATCAGCCAGCTTATGTAGAGTACTACTTCAGTCACAATATTTAGTCCCACCCACAGTTTTCCTCTGATCACGCTCAAGTTGTACTACTATGAAATGAACAAAATCATGCAAACCTCTACATATAAATATGTAGCCAAGCTACATACAAAAGGACATACTAAGCCAGCCACACCATAGCAAGCCTACATACAAATCTAGTGATAGAGGAACCTCAAAAGAGCCAGAGTTTGGTTTAGATAATACCACTTCCATAAGAGACCTCTGCAAACACACTTTACCCTTTCCACAACCCTTCCCCAATAAACTCTGTCAAAGAATGCACCCACCCTGCCCCTCAAACACAGTCTTCCTCACCCTCCAATAGTCTTCATTATCCCTACTTGGTCATTTCTTTTGGGGAGAAGTATCTGGTATCTTTGGCTGACTGTAAGCCAGTAACACCAACTTTCCTTCTCCCTCCTCAGCTTTAGGTTGTTTATTTTTAGGGTGGGTGGGTAAGAGAAGCGGGATTTGTGGACCACCAGGAGGGCCAGCGCTCTCAGACTTGCCAATCAAAAATGACTTCCAGGAGCACACGATGTTGTGAGGGCAAGAGAATGCTAAGCCCTCTCACCATGCCCCACAACACTGCAGCAAGGATCAGCATAGAGCCACATTCTGCTGCTGGCTCCTTAGTGTGTGGGGAAGAGGAATGATCTATAAGTCCTTGAGAGTGGTTGTTCAGAAAACTCCGTTGCTCATGATTCTAAAAAAACCAGATACTGCTTTGTCTGTCTCAGAACACATACAAAATGCAGCCATTCCCTGAGATTAGGGGAATCAAAATAGTTTCTGCTGACTCCACATGGAATGTGCTCACCCAACCAAGGAACCATAAGAAATACCATGTGACTTCAACCATAAAATTTCCACTATTAAACACAATTTAAAAGTACTGTGAAAAGCTGCCTCAAAATTTACATGGGACCTCATGTAATGCAAGATACTTAATGCCCTGGTTTGACAAAAAACGGATGATTTTAAAAAAAAATCCTAAACCAAAAACCTTCATGTGCAACAAAACATGTTTGCAGAAGCTTTCATGAACTCTATTTTTAGAGTTTATTTCCCCTTAAATATTACACATCACTCTAGTCAATGCCAACTGTGCCAAATATGATCTGGTGACCTAAGGAGTCAAAATATTTGCATAATTGTGTACACTGAAAAATATCAAAAGAATAATCTGCACGACATCTTTAAATACAGCAGTGACAGTCCCTCTTGAGATCTTGCAACCGCACTAAGCTGTTTTTGGACAGAATAGTGATGCAAAGCTGCTGTATATATCCATTGTAGGGTTTTGAGATAGAATTACAACTAGCTTGTGTCATTGTTATAAGTGCAAAGATGTTAATTATTGATCAACAGGATAAAACCTGAGGCTCAGACAGTTACAGAAGGCAAGAATAAGAAGAATTTCTTCTCTAGAATTAAAGGACTTACTTTGGTAAACTTCATCTCATTATGATAGCCATGATTTTTCTGGCTAAAGCTGAGGATTTGTTTAAACATTTAATGCCATGAAGCTGACAGCACTGTTTTGCTAAAAGTACGTTTTCAAAAACTCTAAGCCCCCCCCACCACACACACACTCTGCCCCCAAACAAAAAGCCTTCAGTTTACCTATTGGATCAAAGTTTTTTTTTTTTTTTAAACTACTCTAGTCCAGGATCAGCTGAGCTTGAAGACACCCATCTAACATGACAAGATGCAAGATATTCCAAAATACTAAATCATATCTCAGATTAGTCAAATGACATCAGTATACTTACTTCTCTTTTTCCCTCTATAAAAAAATATTCCAAGAAAATTTAGTTAAGCAACACAATCTGGAAGCCTCACAATACTCAAAACTAAAAATAATTTCTTTAGCACTGTGGTCATGCATGCAGCTTAACAGAAAAGGCCCTTAAATCAGGGATCTTACAATCAGCATCACATCAAACACATACGATAGATTATTGTGGAAAAGGGAAGAGAAGCTGGAGGGCAGAAACACAGTAGGAGGGAAGTGACATTTACAGAGGTATGTAAATGCTTTGTCTCCAAAAAGCAGATGATAGGTTTGATCACCTAACGCAAGTAAGTTAGCATACTTTAGTTAGCTACATTATATCAGCTTGTAATGAAGTTATACTGGTCCATCATCGCGTACTTGCTATATTCCAGGGGTAGGCAACCTATGGCACGCGTGCCAAATGTGGCATGCGAGCTGATTTTCAGTGGCACTCACACTGCCAGGGTCCTGGCCACCGGTCCAGAGGGTTCTGCATTTTAATTTAATTTTAAATGAAGCTTTTTAAACATTTTAAAAATCTTATTTACTTACATACAACAATAGTTTAGTTATATATTATAGACTTATAAAAAGAGAACTTCTAAAAACGTTAAAATGTATTACCAGCACGCGAAACCTTAAATTAGAGTGAATAAATGAAGACTCAGCACAGCACTTCTGAAAGGTTGCCGACCCCTGCTATATTCAGTCCTGATCTAAAAACAGCAGCGTTACCCCGAAAGACCAATGACAATTAAAGTCTGGTATCTTACAAATGTAAATATTATTTCCAGAACTTGTTCCTAATTCTAGCAGGTCATGAAATATCTGCTTTAATATCACGCCTAATCACCACTTCTTACTCAACAAGTTCTATTCAGAGATTATTTTAACTGCATATCAAGATTCACTAGAGCTAGAAGATGTGATGTACCCAAATGCAGCTTTGTAGTGACATAAAGCAACAATCTCTAACTTGAGTGGTTTGACATATTGGCCTACTAAAGTCATGTTGGAATTCAAGTGGCAGTGCCATGGGGGAGGGAATAAGAAATGTTAGAGGGTAAGGCTGACCTAATCATCTCACAAGTTACCAGGGATACAGGACCAATGAACTTTTCTAAGCAGTGGTCCTGGATGTGGACCTGGACCTATGATGATCTTAAAGAGAAATGTTTTGTCACTCTGCTGGGGGAAATTAATAGTATGCTCGTATTTTACAGGTTTTGTCAAGACATGCAGTACATCCATCCATCTGTAGTAATTTTATCATGTGAATTTTTGATGGAAAGGGGGCAAATCTACTATTTCAGTGTACATACTGGAACACTATCATCTTGAACTCCCCATAGCTATTATGAGAGAGGGGATCAATATGCAGGCCTACCATTAATAAGGTATGGATGATTGCAGCATTTTCTTAGTTCCATCATAGTGTTTAAAAGATTAGGTACATTAGCTTGACCACTGCCCTTGGAGAGAAATGTGAAATTCTTTTCAAGAATAGCACGATAGTATTTCTTCTGGATGTTTGTCAGCTCAACTTCAATGATTGTTTCTTCTTTGGGGGCCAGGTTCTTTTCTACATCCTCTTTAAGGCGTCTCAACATCATTGGCTTCAAAATGGCTTGGAGCTTTTGCACCTAGGAGACAGCTTTAGTAAATAATTATGTAACAGTAAAGCCTTAAATACTAAGTTTTTATTTTCAAATCATATTGTGCCACCTTCACTTTTAAGGAGATGCTCTGGTTATCTCCGCCATATGCAACACCCTACTCCTAGAACTCCAAGAACCTCTAAAATTTCCTGTTCTCCATTTTCTACCACAACTCAGATACAGAAGGGTTTCAAAAAGGAAGATTTTCATACAACCCACTAATGACTGAATTCTGCTTTGGTTACCCTATGGATACATAAGACTACAGTTAAAAAAAAGTTACTGTATTATTTCTGGCTGGTAAATTTTTTCTCAGGTGTGACCATGTATTTGATGTTATGAAATAGATCTCACCTGAATAAAAATTTCCCAAGCCAAGAACCATCATTTCAGACCAATCATAGCAGCTAAGTGAAGTAAAGGAGCGTACCTGAAGACAAACTGATATCTACAACACTTCAGGGTCTTTGTTTTGTTTTAGACAGAACTGGCAGTAATGCCTATTATAGGTTGCCTAGCACTTTTCATTATAAGACCCTGTTTTCAGTTGCTTATAAAACTAACTGTTTAGGCTGAAATTTTCCATGCTGATTTCTGCCAAAGGCATAATATTACTTTATATAATAAAGATCCAAGGAAAAGCCTTTTGTGAGAAGTAGTTAGGGGGAAAATGTGTCTGTTTATTTAAGACGACTTGCACCTGCATGCTTTGGAGCAGGTATTTGTAATTTGGTAGAATTGCCCTGGAGAGATGCTTTTAGTGTCTGAGTGAAAACCTACCAACATTTGGCCAAACTATAAAGGTTCTGAAAATCCCTGTTTCTACATCTTCAGAGGTTTGTGTGAGGCTGGCAGCTAAATTCTCTAAGATTCTATCTGCATTGCCTGCCCCACCATGCAATCGCCCTCAGTGGCAGGCCTGAGCAAGAATTACCCTGCAATTGTTCCTCATCTACTAGTGGCCACTGTGGTGCTGGGCACCAGAACTGAGAGCAGAAAGACTATCTCCTGTGCTCTCAATGCTCCCTCTGCTGTTGATCAGCCAGTGTGGAGAGAAGGGGGGTAGACGAATGCAGAGGGCTGAGGATTAGATGAAAACAGGAAGCCAGGGGGCAGGGGAGGAAGAAGGTAAATCATTAGAGCACATGGACCTTCCAGAATCTGAAATGGAACCCAGGATTCTGGAGAAGAGAGGAGTGAGTGGGGACAGTTTCAAGTACATAATTTTTCACCCTCCTTCTTGTAACAACCTTTTGTTTTTTTTAACATCTGAGGATAGGACAAGAAGCAATAGGCTTAAATTGCAGCCAGGGCTGTTTAGGTTGGACATTAGGAAAAACTTCCTGTCAGAGTAGTTAAGCACTGGAATAAATTGCCAAGGGAGGTTGTGGAATCTCCACCACTGGCGATTTTTAAGAGCAGGTTAGACAAACGTGTCAAGGATGGTCTAGATAATACTTAGTCCTGCCATGAATGCAGGGGACTGGACTAGATGACCTCTCGAGGTCGCTTCCATTCCCACAGTTCTATGATTCCAGAGTCCCAACACTCCTCTGCTGTTCAGCAAACAACTATGAAATCCACTGTCAAAGCGAGGTGCCTCATCCCTGTCTTGTGGCTGGTCCATGCAGGGGATATTTCTATCTGCAACTTTGTTAGTTCAAGTGGTATGGGACTGTGCTGTGAATCCAAAGGTGCCAACCCTGCTGATGTCATATGTAGAGGGTTATTATGATCCATATGATGTAACTGCTGTTTTTTCAGTTTGCTTTTTTAAAAATATATGCAATTAAATAAAAAAAAGTCCTTAAAAGAAAATTAAGGTCACATGTCAAGCAAACAGAAGTTAATACTACCAGAATTAAGGTGTTTGAAGCCGAACCAAGACAGGATCCTGCTGAAAAAGTAGTATGTCAGCGTTTAATTAAAGACTGTATCATAACTCACAAGGCAGCTAAATTAAAGTTGCATGTACAACCTTTATCCTGGCATTTCCTAACTTTTGAGTGCTCAACTTTGCAACCCTAACCTCCTTTTAATGTAGTTTTTGTATGTAATTAAATATCAAGAGAAACTAATTTATATCAATGACTTAAATTTAGCACCTGTTATGTTATGCTGCATGAATTTTTAGAAATCTTTTAGTTTCTTTCAATGGGAAGCACTAGAATAGTCTATTTCTGAATAAAGATTACAAGCACAATAATGTCTGTATTGGGTTAGGTCATTTACTAATCTGGGATCAGACGTAATCCTGCTCCCACTGAAGTCAATGGCAGTATTCCCATTTGTTTCAAGGGAAAAAGGAGCAGCTCCTTATTCTGTTGCCATGTTAAAGGGACAATGTCAACTGGAAATCTAGTCAATCTAACCAAAAAAAAAGAGTGAAAGCTGTTTCTGCTACTACACCTGTCCCCAGATCCCCCAGCCATTTTAAAAATCCCTTTTAAAACATTTTTGAGCTGCCCTGGTGCTATGTAAATGATTGACTCACCAGAGGACACAGTGAAATTTATTACACAAAGTATACAGTCTAATGCACAAAGTAAATACACTAGAAAAAGATTTGTCTCCTTTAGTCTTCCCTTTCTGAAGATCTATGGTGTTGTTTGTAATAAATCATAATAATTAGTTAATAAAAATTACTGTAGCAGGATTAAAACTGTCTCTTTAAACAGGAAAACAGTGCATGACTAAAATTACCTGTTCTTCAGTTTTCAGATCACCAAACTCTTGCATGAATGTGGTTTCTGAAGGGAAGCGACCTGGCTCCAAGAAATGAAGCAAGCTGAACAGCTCTTCTACAGTGTTCTGTAATGGGGTACCAGTGAGCAGCACCTTGTGTTCCTGCAAGAAAAATAAGCAGCTGACTAGAAACCATCTGTGGAGATGTTTTCTCCTTATTATGTTTTTGTCCTCATCATTCAGTAGTCCCTTCAACTCTATGACTCTTTGTAAATCTTTTGAGACACCAAACGCTCTGGTCTTCCTCCAAGGGCACTCTAGAGCATTAACTCCAAATCAGTCCAGGCACTCCACTCAGCTTCTTGCCAAAGATAGGTCCTTTAGCCAACCAGCCAGTGTCCTTTCTTGCTTATCTGTGCTGCATGACCCCATCCCCTCCACAAATCTTACAGACTTTTAGACTAGGGATATGCTACAGGCTCTAACAACTCCGCTTCCCCCACCATCTCTCATCACTAACACAATGGAAATCCTTCAACGTACTACAGTACATTAACAATATAGCTGGAACTAGTTACCTCTTCTCTACTCTCCACTTTAATAATAAAAATTCTACACTACTCATGTAGCATTAGAAAAGGGCAGTTACCTATCTGTCCTAGCTTTTCAAGCATCTCAAAACCAGCTGAGTAAACATTTATTTGTACACAGTACCCTACGTTTGTTCAAAGATGACCCATTTTTTTCTTAAGAGTCAGGAAGTAGAATTATCAAGGTGCAGACAAGGATGAAGGAAGCAGATTTGGCAAGTGAGCTGCTGAAGCATAAGACCGAGAATGTGGGAGAAATTAAGATTTGGCCCCAGAGTCAATGGGGAAGGACAATTGTTGCGGTATGGTGGGGGAGCAAAATGAAAAGTTTCATATTGTTTAAGTAATATAAAAAAGGCAAACAAAAAACTTTAAAAAATGGTGTGTTTAGTTTTGGTGGATTGAAAGCTGAAACACAAAGAATAATGCTATTTACTTATATCAGAGTAGCTCCTGGAAGCTGATCCAAGACTGGGACTCCATCATGCTAGGCATTAAACAAATGCAGAGTCCCTGCCCCAAAGATTTTACAATGTAAACAGACAAGACAGTCAAAGAATAGGAGAAATGAAGTATCATCTGCATTTTACACATTAGGAAAGGAAGCACAAAGGTTAAGTGACTTGCTCAACATTACATAGGAAGTGTGTAGTAAAGCAGGAATCAAAAGCAGATCTCTTGAGTCCCAGTCTACTGCCTTAGCTATAGCCCATCTTCCTCTCAGACATTATAATAAATGCCTTTACAGAATTTTACAAACATTCATTAATTAACCCTTAAAACCACTGTGAGCAAGATAAATGTTATTTTACAGATAGAGAAAACAGGCAAAGGTTAAAGGCAGTTTGCAAAATAAAAATAAAATAAAATAGCTGTTTTTGAATATTCATTTTTTTCCTTAAAATAAAACAAGAACAAAAAACCACATTGGAGATACCAGGTTTTTACTTTCTTAGTTTTGTTGGAAAACCTACTGTAGGTCTGAAGACCACTTTATTTCATTCTTCTGATGCTGCAAGGAAATCTTCCAGCAAAAGCACAAGACAAAAATATCAAGAGTATCATGTCTTAAGCCCACCCCCTCTGCCTCCAAAAAATTACTTTTCAAAGCATTTTTCAATGCTTTTTTTGGTATACAATAAAGAAAATGGGGCACCTTTTAACTACCTCCCATGAAAGTCAGTTTTAAGGAACTTGGTCTAAGTTATACAGCAAGTCTCTGGCAGAGGCAGAACTGGAACTGAGCAGTTCCGATCGCCTACATCAGAGTTCATTTCACTTCACCATGTTTTCATTAATTACACATTTAAAATAGATAAGTGGCCAATTTTTAAAGATGGGAGGCAGGGAAAGGTGTAGATGGAGATAAAGGACAAAAACAGAGTTTAAAAATGGCATGATATGGGAGGAAAAGTAGGATCGAAAGAAGGACTTCTCTTTGTCTTCCTTTCTTAAGGGAGAAGACCAGCTTCCAGGATTAAATTTAATGAGGAGATTGGTGGGTTCTTCAGCACTTTAGTTTAGGGTTCAGTTTAGTTTAAACTAAAAGTTTGTAGATTTGTCCATTTGGCTAGCTAGAAAGTCTTTAAGAAAAGTTTCTCATATAATTCTCTCTCTCTCAAAATTGAGCTGATTTAGTGGATAACACAGGAAAAGGCTTACAAATTATCTTCTTAAGAAATTACCAACCAGGACTATAAGTACATAAGATCCAAGAAGCACCTACCAGGTCCATCATCTTCAGTCCTTCCAAGAGCTTGCAATTCCTGTTCTTCAGCCTGTGGGCTTCATCAATTACTACACAACGCCATGGAATGTTACGCAGCTCAGGGCAATCAGTCAAAATCATTTCAAATGTAGTGATAATAGCATGAAACTTATAGGACCCCTTTATTACCCGACCCTGAAAGAACAGCAATGATTATAAGTAGACAACCTTACTAATGAATAAAGAAGAAATATTAATTTTTTTTAAACTTCACATTATATATAAAGAAAATTAAAAAAACAGTGCAATGAGCAAAGTATTTAAATACAATCATTACCACTGACATCAGAATAAAGGAATGCAAACAAATAAGTCTGCTGCTTTATGCTGTTTTGTGTTTGTTAATTCTGCACAAAAACCAGTGCTTTATCAATGCATATGAGACACAAAGATAACGTCACTGCAAAAATTTTATCACATTACACCACACAAAACAACATATCAATGCAACACCAAGTTTTAGTGTCATTTCCCCCCCCCCCTTTTTTTTTGGAGAAATTTATCTTCTCCGTCAAAGCTGTGTTTGACAGTTTTCAAGCATTCTGAATAAACTGAAGGAGAGAGTTCCATTTTTCTGAGTATTCCATATTTTGTTAATTTATAGGTCAGTACTCATGTCTTAGTGTTCACTACACAACTGTGGAAAGATCTTTGCATATATTTCTCCAGTATTTCCATAATTTGAAGTAAGAAAATTCTATGGGACAGTTTAGCTGATTACTGGGGGCATCACCACCATTTACTTTGATTAGTTAATCCTACATTTTTCAGTACCAGTGTCCAATAAAACCTATTAAATATTTTATTCTGGAAATATTGTGAAGACAATGGACTGGATGTAATTCTGATATATTTCTTCCCAATCTTCTTCAGACAAAAAATGTAAACTAGCTTCAAACACATGTTTTAGTTCCAAAGTCAGTGGCTACAATTTGACAATATTTGACATAGTTGTCATTTGCCCAGCTTTTCCTTCCTCCCACATGCTGAAACCACAGTTACTGTAGGGTAAGTAACTGCATATACCCGTTTGTTTATAAGCCCACCCCCCAAGATGGTTAGGTAAAAATAGCAAAAAAACTGTATGATCCTTTCACTTCAGGGGTTGGAAAATGTTGGCTCCTGGCCCTTCAGGGTAAGCCGCTAGTGGGTCTGGACATTTTGTTTATCTGGAGCATTCACAGTGACAGGCATGTAGCCCCTCAGCTCCCATCGGCTGGGAAGGGCGAACCGTGGCCACAGGGAGCTGAGGGGCTCTATGCCTGCAGATGCTCCAGGTAAACAAAATGACAATGTATTAGCTATTCAATTCAATTATTCCATAGAGTTTAAAATCATCACATTTTGCTGTAGACCCACTTATACGCCTACCCCTGCTCTTTGATGGGTCACTTTTTTACCAAAAATATTCGGCTTATGAATGAGTGTCAGCATGGATCCCAATGTGGGTAACTAGCAAGCAGTGTCCCTTCTGAATTGTGGAAATGAGGAGTGCCACCCAAGGAGTCAAACCTACATTCCTTCAATGTTTCCACAGCCTCTCTCTATTAACTGATGGGACCAAACCCTTTTAACTGTCTCCTAATCTCTTTTTGTGGCTATATCTGGTTCATTGCTTGGCTTTTTAATCTCATCACAGAGTATTTCAACATGTATCACACACTATCTCCACCTGTTGGTTAGCTGCTGAGTCACTCTCACCAAATATCAGTGCAGATGTTGGTCGTCTGCCTGCTTCAGGAACATGCCAGAACTTGATGACTTTTGTCAAACATTATGACCTTGATATGTTGGGTAGGTTTGATGCCAAGTTCAAGACAGCAGAACTACGTATTCTTCTCTTATGGTATCAAGTATGGTTTTGAAAAGAAGGCTGGTAGGTTAAAATGACGGATTTCAGTGAAACTTTGAGACCAAGACCAGATTTGGGATGAATTTAGGATGAAGTCTCAGCACTGACTTGCCCCTGTGAAAAGGTGTGTAGGGAGATCTGGCCATGAGAACTTGGAGCTCATTGACCCTCCATGCTGAGCTGATGGCCACTAGAAAGACCATGTTAAAGGTAAAGTGATGTATCCAACAATTGGAAAGCAGCTTAAAGGACAGGAACAATATTGCAATCCCATGTAGAAATCAGCTCTTCAACAGGTACTTAAGTATGCAGGAGGATCTTTAAATGAATCTTGATTCTGACACGTGAGAAGCCTCAGTATGACTGACTGGAAGCAAGACATGATGATACTGTTGCAAGATGGACTTTTGGAGAACTAAATGCCAATCCAGTTTGTTTCTGGTTCAGAATATAGTTGAAGATCTGTGGTGTCAGAACCTCAACTGGGTCCATGTTATATTGGGCTGTCCAACAGTTTCCATTTGGAGGAGGAGATTTTCCAAGCAGAATGCTTCCTATTCTGTATAGGGAATTTAACAACCTGTTGAGAACAGTCTCTTAATGGTGCTCAATCAGCCAACATCTAAGCCAACAAGTGCCACAACTGCAGGACCAGGATATCATATCTGGGAAGATCAAGAAGGGAGGTCTGAATGGAAATGTGCAAGAGATCTGACAGTCAAAACTGCTGTGTCCAATTGGGAGCCATTAAGGTCCACATGACTGTCGCAACCCTATACATAGTTATGGCTCTGTATGGCCAATTGTCGGTCCAGGGCCATCTTGATCTGCTAAAAGGACAAGGCAGCCTCCATCTTGGACCAGGTTCTTGTTCCACAGGAGAGGGCAGAGACCTAATTCTGCCCAGCAACACCGTGGTGTTGTGTGCAACCCTGAGGTGTGGTGTGCAACATTATAGCGCTGTGTGCATTTTCCCGCTCTTTTTGGCCTGGTCATCTAGGGGTCAGGCTAGTGCCTTGTGCAGAGATGCCAGTGTGTCGTGTGCAGATCCTGTTGGCGTGGGGGGGCAACAGTTCGGAGCCTGAAGGGTGTAGGAGCCAGGGACCAATCAGATGCTGACATGAGTGAGTGAGACCCTTCGAATAAAACTAGGTTTCCCCCAAAAAAATTTGTGGAGTATCCGCGTGTCAGCTGAAGGGCCTGATCAACCTTTCAGCCAGGGTCTCCTCCCGTTATAGCTAGCTCGTGTCGTGTCGTTTTGGATTCGTTATCGCTTTGGATTTATCGTTTTGGATCTATTTCCATCAGCTCGTCATGCTTCTGGTGTCTGCTCTGCTGGTCAGCTGCGCCTGGAGTGTGGTATTTGCTTTCTAATTTCTGACAGCTTGCTTACCTAGCTTCCTCTTTTTCCCCCTCCCTAACTCGGTACCAAGTGTGTATACAGTATATGAGAGTTGAATTATTGAACTCATAATTGCACAGTTGTTTAGTTTGTATAGTTGTTCTGGGTTTTAGTAGATAGTTAACTATAGACTGTTTTAAGTTGTGTGAGTTACTGCTCTGTCTTTGTCTGGAGTGCTTGGTGCTGCCTCCACCTGAGGATTAGCTGACCAAGGGGTTTCTGTCCCCACGGTCTGTGTGAGTGGAATCTGCACAATCGCAGCCACACCACACTCTGGGTAAATCCCTTAGTGTGAAAGCAAGGGCGGTTGATGCAGTGGCCTGTGGGTCTCTTTTCTGTGTTGCACCGGGCACCACTCTGACGAACCCGATTTCCATCTTGTGTAATTAGTGTGTCTGCCTACTCAGTGTGAAGCAGTGAGCAGTATAGATTTGTATTGTTAATGATTTTTGGGTGTGTCTGTATTGTTTAATAACATCCCAGCTAAGAATTGCCCCTCTCCTCGGCCAACGTTGTAACTATCCCCCCAATAAACGCAGCCGCTTGGCTTTAAACCTTATTCTGGTCCAGCCTGTTTTTCCTCTCTCAATACCAAAGCTGATTGAACCGCAATCGGTTTCGGACAATGACCTTGTTCTGTCTGACTTTGGATATCACTGTGGGCATCAAGGGAACCAGGGAAAAGGCACATTTGAGACCGGTAGTCCACTGCAGCAGAAAGATGTCTCATTAGAAGCCCAGGTTCATGCCCTCTCTGGGCAGAATTTCATTCATTTGGCATTGTCCTCCGTGGTGACCAGATTAATTATTGGAGCCCTCCAATGGCAAAATATCAGCTCTGTGATAGATTTCTGCAGCAGTCACTCTTGGCTGGTTACCATCTGCCTGCTTCAGAAGTTTATCATGTCACGGCTAGTACCTGTAAGGTTCCTGTTTGGATGACACCATGTCCACAGCCTGACAACTTCTTGGCAGTGAGGGGATGATTAAACACATCCTTGATTGTTGATATAGTGTATTCCAGATAGGCTATCCATAAAGATCTGCACCGTAGAGCTCTTCAGGAATGCCACGCAAGCCAGCCAGATGTTCCTGAACTCCAGGATGTTCATATGCAGCACAAATCACCCTGGCACCAGGTGCCATTCATCTGCAGGTGGTCTAGGAGGGCATCCTAACCTGTTTGAGGCATCTGATGAGGCATAAGAGTAAAATGTTTCTCCAAAGAGATAGAGGCTTTTTGGGTTCTTGTCATTAGCAGTAGTTCTCTTATTCCAATTGTTCCTGTAGTGCCTTGTTTGATTTCAGTTGTTCCTGAAATTACTAAGAAGCCTGGCTTGGGGTGGGCATAACAGTACTTAAACCCAGATTGAAGAACCTAGTACTGTTTCTCTATCCATTTTTCAGTCAAGTTATTATGGTTAGTGTATGCCCCAGGGTTTTAAACCCTCATTTATGGGGAGGGTGATTCTGACAACAACTAGTCCTGCCAGAATGTTGAACAACTTGTGAGATCTCTTATATGACCAAATTCTATCTCCAGAGTCTCAGCAATTCTAATAAGAAGCTCTTGGAATGACCTGAAGTCATCCAGCACTAGTATCGGTTCCAAGGATACTGTCAGATGACGATGACAGGCCCTTTGGTGGTGAAACAGGACATTGCTGATTCATAGATTCTAGGACTGGAAGGGACCTCGAGAGGTCATCAAGTCCAGTGCCCTGCCCTCATGGCAGGACCAAATACTGTCTATCTGGGTCCAGACATTTATCTAACCTACTCTTAAATATCTCCAGAGATGGAGATTCCACAACCTCCCTAGGCTATTTATTCCAGTGTTTAACCACCCTGACTGTTAGGAAAAAGTTCCTAATGTCCAACCTAAACCTCCCTTGCGGCAGCTTAAGCCCATTGATTCTTGTTCTATCCTTAGAGGCTAAGATGAACAAGTTTTCTCCCTCCTCAAGACACCCTTTTAGATACCTGAAAACTGCTATCATGTCCCCTCTCAGTCTTTTCTTTTCCAAACTAAACAAACCTATGAAGGAAGACTGAAAGAACTGGGTCATGTACATTTAATCATTCTTGTTGCTCTTCTCTGGACCTTCTCCAATTTCTGCAGATCTTTCTTGAAATGCAGTGCCCAGAACTGGACACAATACTCCAGTTGAGGCCTAACCAGTGCAGAGTAGAGCGGAAGAATGATTTCTCGTGTCTTGCTCACAACACCCCTATTAATGCATCCCAGAATCATGTCTTTTTTTGCAACAGCATCACACTGTTGACTCATATTTAGCTTGTGGTCCACTATAACCCCTAGATCCCTTTCTGCCATACTCCTTCCTAGACAGTCTCTTCCCATTCTGTATGTGTGAAACTGATTGTTCCTTCCTAATTGGAGCACTTTACATTTGTCTTTGTTAAACTTCATTCTGATACTCTACTCTGGGGTCTGGCTCTTCCTGGTCATCTAATATAGGTGATGTGGGCAGAGAAGTAGAAAGGAATGTGAGCTGTTCCTCAAATGCAGTGGAGAGATCATCTCCTCAAGATCTGTGAGGACAGACTCTAGCAGGCCCACCAGGTGTATGGCTGGCTTGTTTGGTAGTGAATAGATCAATGCCATTCCTGTCATGAGGGCAGTTGAACATGACTAGGGGAACTGGAAGGCCTTTCAGGGGACACTGACCACAAATCTCCAGGGAGAAGTTTCCTGCTTGAAAATAGCAAGAATATGAGACCTGGTGACAGGAAGGAGGAACGGACTTACTCTATGGAAAACAGGGTATACATCAGTACCAGTAACTGTCTTGGCTTCCTAGCAGCTCATATTTGGCTTTAGGCATCAACTCAGGAGGGTGCGCTGCTGGAGTGGGGATCAGTGCTCAAGAAGACCCTCCCTCTGTGCCACACATTACACTGGGAACTCATCTGATTCTCCACCATGACTTCCAAGTCTTTTTTAGAGTCACTGTTTCCCAGGAGAGAGTCCCTCATTCTGTAAACACGGATTTTGTTCCTAGATACACAACTTCACTTTTGGCTGTACAGAAACACACACTGCTTGGTTGTGCCCAGCTGGATAAGTGATTACATTTCATCAGTTACCTGTCTTCTTTATTAGTTACCACTCCCACAATCTCTCTGCCTTATTGATTACTGATTTTATATTTATCAATTTTATATTTTCTTCTAGTTAATTTATAAACATATTAAATTGCTTAGGAACAAAAACTGAAGGACCCCAGCAGAAACACACTTGCTCAATGATTATGATTACCTGTTTACAATTTCATTTTGAAATTTATCCATTAGCTAATTTTTAATCCATTTAATGCCAAATTTGTACCATTCTAGTTATTTTAATGAAAATGTGTGAAGCCAAGTCAAATGCCTTACAGAACTCTATGTATTTCACATGAACACTATTATTCTTTATCAATTAAACTTGTAATCTCATCCAAAAAGGTATCAAGTTAATTTGATAGGGATCTATTTTCCATAAACCCATGTTCATTGGCATTAATTATAAACTGAAGCCCTATTATTCAGAAGACAAGTACAGTGAAGCTGCAGTTTTTATATCCTTCTACTTTCCTAATACTATTTTGCCCGCACCAACAACCTCCCTCCATAGATGCAAAGTGCTTTAGACTTGCTAGCTCACGTCCAAATACTGACTAGTAAACAAACTAGCTATCTGCCAGAGGTCATGGCATCTCATTCTTTTTAATAATAAAAAACCTGCACTAAATTTATCAGAAGTTAAAGAGGACAGTAATAACTGAACTATGTTGTCTCCACTATTCAGCAACATACAAAAGGGTGGATTTTAGGATCATATTTTCTTTATCCAATCATCCGTTTTTAAAATGTTGTTTGTTTCTCCCTATAGCCCCAACACCTATCATCCCAACTAATTCTTTATTTCTAGCATGTTCTATTCAAAGTGCTTTTGGGGGGTTATTTATTTTATTTTTCTGGATTTTTAGCTATTTTGGAGTTTTATGCAGGTGTCCAAAATCAGAGGTTTTGGGGTTCTTTGTATATGCTGTTGTGAGAAAAGTCTATTATATTACTTTAATATAGTACCGTGCACTTTAATGAAGACATGTTTTAAACGACAATATATTCAAGTGCCCATGGGGACCTTTAGTGCACACCAGCAAGGTCTACACAGACCAATTAATGCACAGCACATTAGAAATCACACCCCTGTAATATTACTCTGCTTAGATAAAGCTTTAGATAACACTGGAAATGGTTACTTGTAACTGCATAAACACTTTGGGGGGGGGGGGGGTGCTAGGGTTGTTTTATTGGTGTTTATCGGTTAAAACCTAAAATTAGAAGCCCTAACTATTCACTTTCCAATATTCTCCTTCATGCACAATGGTTTTTCATCAAGACTGTAGTGATCTCAAGAAATATTTGTGCAATTTATGGCAGCTGATAATATAGAAATTTCCATTAAGCTGGATTCTACCTTAGCAGTATTAGAAATTGATGTTCAAAGCACATAAAACTCAACCCACTATACCCTCATGACTTGATTTTTTTAAATTACAGTTTTACAAAATTCCAAAAAGTACCTGTGGATCTTTGAAGTACATTTCATACAACTGAATGGTCCGCCGGCTGGCTTGACTCCCATGATACACAACCACATTCAACTCTGTCCAGGTGCGGAACTCCCTTTCCCAGTTAGGAATTGTGGACAGTGGAGCAATAACCAAGAAAGGACCGTGGATTCCTTTCAAATAGATCTCATAGAGAAACGTAATAGACTGGATAGTTTTTCCCAACCCCATCTCATCTGCTAAAATGCAGTTTCGTCTGAAAAATAATACAAATGGCTCTATTATGGCTCTATTCTGAATATGGCATTTACAAAACAAAAACATCTGTAAAGCTAAAATCTGCAAGATCAGATATATAAATTAATAGATTAGTATGGATTTAAACAGGACAAAACACTCTCAGAAAGTTTTAAATAAATATTATATTAGCAGGTGTTGCAACAGGATCATTATATTTCTCATTATACAGTTCTCTCTCAAGTATAGGTGTGTGCGTATATATGTTTGTCACATAAAGACATGTCTTTATTATGTAACATGATGTTTTTATATATATAAAATAAAACTATATATTATCTATAATATAATAAAAATTATTAACTTTATGTAATCCACGTAATAAAAATAGTTAACATAATTTTGAAGTCTCACTTTTAAAAGACTATAAAACATTTAAAATATTAACATATTAAATTTGAACTATAAAATCTGCTCTAAAGCAGCAGTTCTACAATAAAAAGTTACTTTACGCACGTGTTGTACCAGTTGAAAAGAAGCCAGTTTACTCCCTCCAACTGGTATTCCCTGAGTTTGTTATTGTTTTTATACTCCCTGGAACTCTCCGATTTCTTCCAGTCATCAGCAGGAGGTCGCTCCTGTTTCAAATACAGCAAATCCCATTAGTGGTTTCTGAAAGACCACATTACTTAGCTATTTTCAAATAAAATCCTCTATACAGAGCCAATTCTTACCACACGCTCCATTTGTGGCTCCCTAGACATCAGTTTCTCAAATTCTTCAATCTTAGCTTGGTCTATGTCTTGCTTCAGCTCCCATGTGCTGTCTTCATAAGGAAGTGAACACCACTTCACCAGATAATGAGTAACAGGCTTTGGTTTTGATCAATAGTTAAAGAAAGGATAAAATTAGATTCAAATGTAAAACAATACAACAAACTTTTCTACATGACATGTAACTAATTAAAGGAAAGCTGCAGTGTAACATGAAAGATATTCTAGACACTACATACAATGAAAAAGAATTAACAGATTTTTTTAAAAAATGTCTTTAAAACAGCCAGAAGGATAATCTAACAGCAGGCTGACCTGTTGTAAACCTGATGATTTAAGATAAAAATAAACGGAATGCAGTTCACCACCAAGATGAGTGGCAAAGCTAAATTTTGTCATTTTAAATGCCTAAAATTAATCAAAATTTTAGAATAAATGAAAACTTTGCTTTACAATTATGACGGTCCCGAGTCTTTGCCACACATTCAGATGGTGAGCTGTATTTGTCCTGTCCATGTATCATCACAAACTTTGCAGCAGGAAATCCAGAATCACTGAAACAGCAACTGTCAATGGGAGACATCACTATTCATTGATGCAGTGATAACAAACCAGAAATAGGTATTACTAAAGCCTTTTCTGCTCTCAAGAACAAGATGGCCCACTGGAGTTCTCCTGGAAGTCAACCACGCAAGTGATCCTGCTCAGGGGATGGGGTCATAAATGATGAGCTGACAATTTAGGTTCTTGTGTAGTGATGATTAGAGAGGATTAACAAAGTGCCTAGCTCCTTTGGTGATGGTGAATTCAGATTAGATATGGTTTAATAACTGTATGTTTAACTGTATGTAGCTGTACGTTTAACCTCTATAAATGTCCAGTACACTTTCTTTTAAAAAGTTAGCAATTACCATGAGAGCTTTATTTTACAAAAATAGCTACATTATTAAACTACATGCTTTTTCTACTTTATAGACATATCCAGAGGGCAATAGCTTAGTAATAGTTCAAAATGCTACATACGTTTCCTAAAGAGCAAAATGCTAAAAACTAGACATCTTGTCATGTTCTGATCAGGTGTACTGGAATCCAGGCTTTTTAACATTTGAAATGTATTGTTGAATATCCAAAAACAATTAACTAAAGAGTGGTAGAATATTAGGTCTATGAACTTTACTGCAGCAGCATGTGTATACATATACATATCCCTGTCATAATGCTCTCTATCTTCACTTCTACAGGATGAAATAAGTCATCAAAAACCTACTGAAGTTTCTAATATTTATACAGGCAGTTGTACAAATGGCTGAAGATGTACCGACAGTTTTCTTTACCTCTCCATTATCATCTGTGCTATGTGAAAAATCCATTATTCTATCAACTTCCACATAGTCTGGATTAAAAAGCTCATCATCAATCTGTTGAAAGACAGCAGGCAAAAAAACAAAACAAAACAAAAACTTTGTTAGCCTGTCCTTGGAGCAAACATTACACTTTTCACCAGGTAACAATATTTTGGGTTACGGCAACATAAAATTTATATTTGGCAACCTTCAGCATGTTAATTGAAATGCCACAATTCAGCAAGATCATTCCCCATGAGGAAATCAGACTTCTCAGACTTTGTTAACTGGGCCTCTTAATTACTGTGTGAAACCTTTTACTGTGAGAGAATGTTTAAGAATATTTTAAATGAAGTGTGAAATTACAATTCACTAATGAGCAATCGAAAAGGCTTATGGCATGCGATGCATTTAGCATTCTTGAAAACTACAGCTTGCAATAAAGAAATTAGAGCCGTGTACACTAAGTGCCATTAGATTACCATAACTACAGGAGTTGTCAGACTGCTTCATAAGCAAGATTCAGAGAATATTATTCCAAAAAATGGAAAGCAAACAAAACATACTTCCCTCCCTGAAGTTTATAATTTGTTACCTCCCTCTTCCACCCCAAGTTCTTTACTCAGTGATATATGCACAGAAATGCTCTTTCATTCTTTTGCTTTGTACTCAACTACATTGATGGCTGTGTGTGGTGGGGAGAAAGGAAGAGTTGTAAGAATGTATACAGTTTAATATTATGACAGCTTACTCAAATAAAAAACATCTACAAGCACTTGTTAAACAGAAATGGTATACTCGAAAATAGTAAAAAAGTGAAATACGTGGCCTGGTCACCTGTTACATCAGTGGTCTCCAACACGGTGTCCGCGGGCGCCATGGTGCCCACTGGGGCATTTATGTGCCCCCGCCTAGTGCCCAGCAGGGGAGAGAAGCTGGGGCCCCGCGCCTGCCAGGCACAGAGAATTTCGGGGCTGCAGGCACCGGTGTTCTCTGTCCTCGGCAGGCACCGGGCCGCAGCTTCCCTCCGACTTTGAAGCTGGAAAGAAGCCGCAGCCCCGCCCCTGCCAGAGAACTCCAGGGCTGCAGGTGCCAGTGTTCTCTGTCCCTGGCAGGCACAGGGCCGCGGCTTAAGCCGGAGAGAAACCGGGGCCCTGCGCCTGCCGGGGACAGAGAACTCCGGGGCTGCAGGGTTCATTCTATGTGAAAGTAAGAATAATAAATATATTTGGACCAGCAGTTCAACAATGTTTTACTTTTTTAAAATAAATCAGATGAAAAAACTGTTTAAGATATTTATTTTGTAGAAACTCCTTAATTTTTCTTACAGGTAGATACAAAAGAGCAAATTCACATGGTAAGGTGAAAGAGTAATTGCGGAATAATTTAATTAATACCTTTTACATGTAAAATTACCCTTTTTATCTTATGGATTCATATATTATGTAATATTAAATATGATGTTTTTCGTATTATTTAATGTACAAATACAAAATAAGCCTTGAAAAATTGTTGGCGCCCGCCACACACTTCTAAAAACGTGAATGTGCTACTGGCCACAAAAAGGTTGGGGACCACTGGGTTACATAAATTTCACAATGTTGTGTCATTAGCCAATTTTTCTAGAGTGCATCTAAGATACCTACTGGCAAATATATCAAGTATCGGGGTTCTTTTGAGATAGTCATTTAATCTGAATGTTCCTTAATCATTAGAATAACCTGATACAGCTGTCCTCCCACTTTCTAATTAATTCAAAAGCATCTTTTAGATGTTTTGACCCATGGCTCATAGACATTTTGTACCTACTTGTAAAAGCACAGAATGTGGAAAATAATAGAATTCTGGTAAAATTTACACAAATCTCTCTGCTAACTGTATTTGGTCAGAAACCAACAGTGATTTTTTAATGGAAGTTTCCAATTCTCTATTGGCCTTGCTTAGCCTGAAGTAGTCTATGAAATAAAAATTCATAAAAAAAAGAAGATCAAGGCACTAAACCCTTTATTTCAAATTACTAAATTTTGCTGAAAGGTAAGGTTTCACAAGGATTGGCAAACCAGAAAAGCTGCCCCTTTATTGGCAAGACCTCTGCTATAGTACTGCTTGTGGCTCTAAGTGAAATTAAATTGGTGATCAAAAGCTCAGAGTCCCTAGTGGGCAGTAGTCCAAATCACAGAAAATTGCCATGCATTTTTCTGGCATAATTGGCTGCTCAGAGGAGAGCTCTGGTACCGATTCTGCAGGAGACTCAGTCTTTTCAGTGACTATGGATAGTTGAGTAGGGCTTACATTATTGTCAAAGTTCTGAATTTTAAGATCAACAATTTGCAAATGTCTATTTACTTACAACCCATATGGCTTACTTAAACATGTTTAAATTTAAGAGAACCCTTCCGCCCCTGCGTGTCATCATAAAATTTTAAACAGACCTTTGTCTCCAATTCTCTTCTTCAGGATAGAGATGCTACGAGTCAGGATGATATCACAATCATTTCCACATTAAATTGTGGTGGGATCAAGTTCTCTTAGAACAAATAAGCAACAGGAAGATCAAGTAACTTCCTGTTTATAAAAGTGAGCAATTAACCATTTACCAGAAAGAAACAGCAATAAACCATAAACGGAAACTGTGTAACTTTATGTAACTGAATTCAAAAGCCTCTGAATTTAGCTTAAGAATATTTTTACATTGTGATTAAAGCTAATTTTATATCAACAAGATGTTCAAAATCTTATCTACATATAAGGGATTAAGCATTTATGAGAATATCCTTTTTAAAATAAAAATCATACCTCTGAGAGGAACTTGTTCTGACCCTGCTTTGCCTTAAACCTCTTAACCTTTTGCTGAATTCTCTTGTCTTTGTCCAACTGTTCTACAGATGCCCACTGACAATGAAGGTAAGAGCTAGAAGATGGAAGAAAGAAAAACTTCTTCAAAGCAATCCCAGCCCAAATGTTTCCACTGCATACTCTGATTTGCTTCCCTGCATCTATTCTTTTCTCTGATTTCCCCCCAAACTTTTACTGGCAACTGAACAGAGTAGCACCATGTTATCTGGAATACCAGATACTATCTTTCATTTAACTAATCACCTTTACTGGCAGCAATTGTACTTACTATCTAATAAAGGTACTGGCCAGAATCATCAGTATGGCTCATATATACATACCTCACACTTCTGGCCTTTGGCTTAGAGTGCTCAAGATTAATTTTATTGGGAGCATTCAGAATATGTAACAAGACAAAAATGTACACTCTATAAACTTCACTACTTATTAATTCAAAAGTATAGTGGGATTAAAACTCATTGAAATGGTCTAAAAATACCTTTAAATCCACTGTGTTACATAGTGCATATCTCTAATGTAGAGCTGTAATTAGAGGCCCTGTGCAAGCCAATTAGCACTACAAGACAATTTTAATCATACTTTTGGGAATATTCAATCATCAATAGCTTAAGCCTTAACACATTTTCTTAAAGATTAAAATGTTCCATCATCATAAACCTGCAATTAAAATTGGTTTTATTTTAAAATTTTGTTTTTAAGTAATAAAAAGTTCAATATCAAGTTATACAATTACTATAAATAACACATAAGCATTGGTCACGTGTGGTTAACACTACAATAAGAATTACAAATAGAATGAAACAAAATATACAGGATTTAAGCTATTAATCGTGTCAGATCAATATGAAACAAAGAACAATAAACCTGGGGAGTTTAGCTGCTTATATTTTATAATCAGTATAGTTAAAAGCAGGGCAGGTGCAAGGATGTTTCATGCCCTAGGTGCCCCCTCCCCTCCCCGCAGCAGCTCCCCAGCCCATCCCCCAAGGCGCCCCCTTGCAGCAGCTCCCCCCTGGCCCGGGGAGCCATGAGGCAGTTCCCCGCCCCAGCTCACCTCTGCTCTGCCTCCTCCCCGAGCACGCCGTCGCCACTCCACTTCTCCCGCCTCCCAGGCTTGCGGCGCCAATCAGCTGTTTGGCGCCACAACCCCGGGAGGGAGAGAAGCAGAGCGGGGCGGCGGCGGTGCAGAGGTGAGCTGGGGTGGGGAGCGGTTCCCCTGCATGCCGCGCCCCCCCTTACTTGCTGCAGGCGGCCCTCCCCGCGCCCCCGTCCCAGGTCCCTCCGCCTAAATGCCGACGATGACCGGGGCGTCTGAAGATCCGGCCACCGCAGTCACCGCCGAAGGACCCAAAATGCTGCCCCCCAAATGCTAGCTCCCTAGGCGACCGCCTAGGTCCCCTAATGGGTTGCACTGACCCTGGTTAAAAGGAAGCCAACCTGCAATTAACTGGAAATGAAAGTGAATTTCTATCAGATGTTGAAATTTATTTTACCATTTTAATATACTGTTTCCCAGTTCAGCCCCTACTCTTTCTCCCTTCCCTAAAAGGGAAAATGCACTAGAGTTCAGAGTCAAATGTGATACAACATGCTTCCATTGCTAATACTGGACATTCCAGGAAAATTTAGCTGCCATCATGAAACTGTTGGAAATAAAATTCTATTTAGCAGTCTAATAAAATGTCAGACATTTTGTTGAACACTCACCTTTTTGGGGGAAGGAATGTAAAGGTTAATTATTTTGATGACCTTTTTGTAAATTAAGAAATTAAGGCTCCAATGCTGCAGTCAGATCTATGGAGGCCTAGGCGCCTGTCTGCATGGATCTACCTGCAGACTCAGGGCCTTATCGAGCAAAAATCAAAGCCAGTTTGACCTTGCTCTTATAATGGTTTCATTTTAGAGAAAAAACTTAAATCATACAGATAAGAATGTATTCAGTCACCAAATCTAGCATCATGTCAATGCCAAAATGCCTATTTATTATTCATTGTTTAAGGTGAGATGTTAATAGTGTGTCACTTTCTAAATATAATTTTGAACAAAATATTCGGAACCTGCTGATATTTTTAAGGAAAAAGGTAACAAAAGTTACAAGCTTACTTACAAGTTTTTGTACTTTACATAGAATTCCTCTGTTTCCACTTCCTCTCCATTCTCCATCTGTAACAAAATAAGATTTCAACTGTGTGTTGAACTACTAAATATCTCAATAGTTTTAATCATTCCCTCCAACTAAAGTACAGTATATTGTCCAAAGGTATTACTGATTAAAGTTTCAGAAGAGTGTGTGCACATGTATATATGTGGGGGGGGGGGATGTATGAAGGGAAATGGAGAAAAGAATATGGGTAAGAAGTTTCCTCCATCAGCTTACTCAAGCACATATTACACTGCCTACTACAACTTCCAAGACATGAATCATTTTAACTCCTCCCTAACCACATGCAGCTTCATTCACAACAACCTCACCCCAAAACTGGCTTTCTGCCAAACCCACAGTGTTAAATAGAAGCCAAGCGTACCATTTTCTCAGGCAGCAGTCAATTAGCAACTGCACTCCTGAATACCATATGTATTATTTTTGGCCGGATCATGGCAACTTTACATTGTGGGTTTTGTAACATTTTAAAATAGACTTTTAAAGGGGGTTTATGCCTCCATATAGTTAATAACACTAAACAAGAAGCCATATAAAACTAAGCCTTGTACTTCTGCTATAATTTTAGTGCATCATTGTTCATGGATTTAGTTTTACTCAATGGTGCAATTAAATTCACTCAGGCAAGATGTCTCACGTACAGAGCAGCCAAATTAAATTAACACCAAAATACTACATTTCAGCAAGGTTGAATTTGTGATAGAAACCAGCAAAGCCAAGGGCATTCAGTGTTAAGGGTTGAGACTGTGCTTAACTCATCCCTGGTGCCAGAGTATGGGGGTGCATATGGCATGTAATTCAACAAAGTCTTATTCCTGAACTCTGCTATAGGACAAATTAAGGACAAATTTGAGGACCGCCTCAAATTTAGGATTTTATTTATTTCACAACATTAAGTTAAACAGTTGTTGTGTTAATATGCTTTGGAACTGTTACTGTCTATTATATAATAACACAATTTTCAAAACTGACACAGCACACATAAGCAGGGTCAGTTCTTGGGGTTCTGTGAAAAGTATTATTTGCAGAGCTACATACACCTACATTCCCTCCTATGCCTTGAATCCTCATATCCACATATTCCAAACCCCCCATTACAGATGGAGAAAGGATGTGATGCCCTGAGACAAAGAGGAGACTACTTATCTGCCAGTATTAAAAATATTTTGCTGACTAGATATTCTATTCATTCATTCCACTGCTATTGACAGTAGCAATAGCTGCTCTCAAGCTCCGTTCCAGTACACTCATGTTTCTACTCTTTGCAATAGCAACAATAGCTGCTCTCAGCTCTGTTCTAGCATACTTGTGTTTCTATGCTTTGCTTCACCAAGTACTCCCTCTCTTAATATACCAGGGAGAAACTGACACCATCCTACACCATGCTCCCTTCGCCCCCTTCCCAGGAAAGGAAGTAACACTACCCTCCACCGAGATCTCCATACAGAGTTACATCAGGGGAGAGAAGGAAAGGTGTTCTTTATATCTATCTCCAGTTTCTCCTAGCTCCTATGTAGAAAAAGATGAACAATTCCCAGTTCTAATTTCTGCAGGAGTAGGTTGTGCAGCCGCTCTATGAAGACACCTCCAAAAGAGGGAGTTTGAACACTGCCAAGGCTTTCCCACTCAAGACAACTAATGGTATATGGAGATTTCTGAATTGGATATTTGTATTTGGAGGTCCTAACATAACAGAAGTACAAACTCCAACTAGGAGTATTTTAGTAACCTGAATCTTGTCAGCATCTCTATGTGATACCAACCATTTAGGAAAGTAGCTCCTAGTAAAAATAAATAAATAAATAAATCAATCAGATTTAAATATCCTGGTGATCATTTTAGAACTTGTACTTTACACACACTATGGCCTAATCTCTCTATTTTTATTTTTAAATTGAAAATTTTAAATGCCAATACCATCTAAAAACTGATTGATGTGTATAACACCTACATAACTTTAAAGTTAGCAAACATTTTTGTTTATTAAATGTAGCATACTTCTGCTAGGGTTTAGCCTTATGAAAATGTCTCCACTCAATTGATAAATTAACAACACAACAATTTACACTGAAAATGCTGACAGACTCTGTACTACTGCAGTACCAGAATGTGTTACTATATTACCTAATAGATACTAAACTTATTGTGTGTGAAATAAATACACTTATTTTCATCAAACTGTATGCGTCTAACTCACTCTTTAAAGCAAATATTTTGGAAACAAAACTCTTGTTGAATCATAGAATATCAGGGTTAGAAGGGCCCACAGGAGGTCATCTAGTCCAACCCCCTGCTCTATCCCTGCCCCCCGAATCTAGAAGTAAGTTTTGGCTAACACATTTACAGTAACCAAAAAGTAATAATCTTTTACAAAGTCCAAGAACTAATCTACTTGTTCTCTGTACATCTAAAAACCCTAAGGTTGACAATACATTGATTCAGCACAAGTTGTGAAAAGCAGCTTAAGAATATTATATAACTGCAGTCTAAAATATTCAGTCATGAACTTTGTTGTGACTCAATAAAAATAGACTGATGTCAGACTAAGTAGAATGTTTGTGAGTTTCTCAGATGCCGATGAAGGAGTCCTAAGATGGTATGCATCGTGTTTGGGCAACCATGGACACGCTAAGTAGGCCTAATTAGAGCTGGCTGAAACATTTTTGCAGAAATATACTATTTCACTGAAGCTGAAACATTTCACAAAGATGTATCTGTTTCCATGAAACTTTTATCAGGATAGCGTTTAGGCCTGCTGAGGGAAGGATACAAGGGAAAGGCGAGGACAGAGACTATAGCCGACTGATAAGGGTACTGATAAGGATGCCTGGGATGTGGTAGAACCAGGTTCAAGTCCCTGCTCTGCAGTGCTAAGGGATAAAAAAAATTCTTCTAAAAATGCTGTGAAACAGAGGTGTCATCCTCCAGTCCACTCTAGCACTGATCATATCCAGGTCTGAAACTAACTGGCAACTTTGTTTATAAGCTTAACAGAGGATTGAATGATCATGGGGACTGAACTACATTCACAGTCCAGCAGTGATCCATATCACCACCTCCTCTAGGAGAATGTTATAGCACACATTATTGAGGCAGCATGGATAAGCTTGCATTGTCACTGCCTGTATTTTACCTACTCTGTGGCAGTATTTGCAGATAGTTATTGAGACTACTGAGACTAAAGAAGACTGAGTAAATTCAGAAACAGTTGAAAGTTACATGAATGGTTAGCACAAGGGAGGATGAAAATAACTATTGACAAATGCAAAGTAATATACATTAGAAAGAATAATTTCAACTATTGATACACATCACAGAATTCTAAACTATCCAGTTCAGAAAAAGATTTGGGCATTGGCAGCTGGGTGAAAACATCTGCTCAGCATGCACTATTAGGCATATTTTCAGTATGTTCTTTCTATAAATCAATTGTATGCCTTCAGTTCTAGTCAACCCATCTCAAAGAAGATATAGCAGAAATAGGGGGCTGTGGTCACAAAATGAGTGACAAAATGATTACAGAGATGGAACAGCTTCCATATGAAAATACACTGAAGTGACTGGGACTGTTAATTCAGAGAGAGGACATGACAGAGGTATCAAAACAGTACATTGGCTAAATTGGCACTATTTACCCCCTTATAATAAAGGCAAGGGAACATTCAATAAAACTAAATGACAGAAAATTTAAAACTGATAAAGTATTTTATCTATTTTAATGTTTATATAATGAAATGGTTTACATTTTGTTTTCTGTACATTTAAATAAAATGAATTTTAAGCCCAATGTTTTAGGCTCTTTACACAGAAATATTCTGCATCTAGCAATTCTAAAACCAGACCCAGGATATTTTGGTGGAAACAAGTAAAACTCAATGACAAGAAGGCTGTCCAAAAGCAGTCTCATTATCTAATATTGTCCTTTGCTAGGACAAAATCTTTTGTTGCACCCCAATTTTCTGAAAGGTTTCCCAGTGAAGCCTTTTCTAAAGTTTATTTTGTGTACTGGTCCTGATCACAGCTATTTTATTTTGATTACTAATCTAGCAACCATGGTTTTGATTATATCAGTAATAGTGCAAAAGATTTAATAAATACACAGTTGGGTACTTTAGATGTTAACATTTAACATCCTCAAACATTTTTGGTATAGGGAGTAGGGTGAGATGGAGAAGAAGAGAGAGAGGATAGATACCTCTCAAACCTGCAAATGCAATCCATAAAAAACATTAAAGGAAGAGCTCAAAATAGAGCTTGCCTCCAGCCGAGCTTGCAATCAAAGACATGCAGGCACCAGACCAACCACTTCCCACAAACTGCAGCAAAATACACACTCCCCATGGGTAATCACACCTTTGCTTGCAGGGACGAGGAAGAAGAGAAGAATAATTGGTGACAAACTGCCTCCAATGTAAAAACATTTATGAAGAGACCAGATTCTCCACTGTTGTCCAGAGGACCATCAGGACAACTAATTACTGAGTTTAAGATTACAATTAAGTTTACCTGAAAAAATAAGCCTGTGGGTTGAAATACGAAACATAGATCTGAACTATAATAAAGTTAGAATTATTATACTGTGATGACTGAAAGGCCAGGTCATCAAAAACAGTCATGACATGCCATGAATTTAGATTTATAAAGCACCTGAAAGTACTAGTGCAACCAGGAGTAAGGTTCAAAAGCCTTACGAAACCCCCAAAAGAATTGAGGAAAAGTTTTTTCCTCTCCTTCTGGAAAATACTCTCCTAGGACATGTGAAAGTCTTTTTATTTAATCATGATGAACTTGAATATATTTAGGTGAATCATAGAAGCTGAATTTCACACAAAAGCTAAAGCATAAACAATGAGTAAGCTATAGAGAATGTCTTGGAGAATTCAATAACGTTTAGACCTTTGGTAAATGACCACCCTCTTTGCATTTCCCACAGAGTAAGGAAATCCAATAGTTTGGAATTAGCATGTTATTTTGCTGTACAGGTCAGCCAAGCTCTATTGAGGAACTCCTGTTCCTACATTCAGCGAAATGATTGCACAACAGACATATTTTGGAGGAGAACCATGTTAACCCTTCCACGGCCTCAAACTTCATTATTCAACATATTTCTGCAGATGGCCAGATATGATCCTCTTGATCACATGTTGATTCTGTTAACTGCATGGGGATGTCCATTGTGAGAGGATTTGAAATGAAAAAAGCCTGCCCATGATTTTACCACAAATGCAAAAAATTAAAAATTTAAGTTTCAAGAGAAGGATATCTCCCACTACACCTCCAAAGCAGTAAATGGTACTCCACTGTAAGTTCTGATAAAGTGAATGCATTTGCAAAAGTAAAAATTGTCATTTGTACATGCACAGAAAAAAAAATTGGAAGGTAGACCACAAACATTTTCTTGTGTGCACACACACACTTAAAAAGCCTATATAATGGCACTTTTAAGGAGCCCTCTTCCTTCGCTAAAGCAACTGTTTAATTGGAAATATTTAAATTTTGAAAATGAAAAACTAGATTGGGTATGGGCATCTTTTGTTTATTAAAAAATAAAAATTACCTGTTTCTTGACTGAACGACTACTCATGATTTTTTCTACTACTGGACCTTCAGCATCAGCTGATTCCTGCAAAATGAAAGTTGCGCAATAGTTACAGAAATAAGCAGAGTATTTTTGTTCTTTAGAAACTTTCTTCAGGAAGACATCCTTTAATAATTTATCATAATCCGAGTTTAGTTGCAGGAGAATTTTTTTCTGGTGCATGGACTGTAGAACTCAATTGCATTTAATGCCTTATTAAATCAGGTGGTAATTACATTTTAAAGAAATATTTTTAATACAATAGGAGGCTGACTAAATTCTTGGTTGACATTCATTGGTGGGAATCACGCCAGCAGAAAGGCTAATCAGTGACATACTGCATGTGCCAGAGACATGTGTGTGTTTTCTTGTTGTGTAATTACGTGGCCAGTTACTTCTCCCATAAAGCTGAACACTAACTTTGCTGCCTAGATTCCCAAAATCAGAGGACCTTGGAAAACCTCAGTTGGCAATGCACAGTAACAGTGTCCATGTGATAGCTGTCAAAAATACGTTTGTTCCCCCTGTTAAAGCTGCAGGTAAACATACCCATGCCTCTTCTGTTAGGGGTATTTATAGAAGATCACATATGACATTTCACAGAGCTTAACATAGCACAAATTGCCAAATGAAGTACCAAAAAGTATGTATACATTCACCAATGGCATGTCGGTTAGTTAAGTGAAGTAGTGATATGAAAAGAGCACTACAAAACAATAAGATTGTTATAGTCATTCGTGCATTATTACCCCTCATTTTATTCGAACTATTTTATCCATCATTTACATTGCACAGAGAATAAAGTGTACCCTGCTGGGTACTACAAGGCAGTAATTTCATAAAGGGGTTCTTATGGTGCCTAGCAGCAGGAGACAAGCTTGAGTGGTTTATTAAAGTCATAGAAGCCAGACCACTGAATTCACAGAAGTAAATTCAGTCTCCTTGCTGTCTAGTTTTAGGCTTCTCCTTAGCAAAGGCTGTTATATTTCACCAAACTGTGTCAAATTACATTATTGTAGGCTTGTAAAAAACAAAACAAAAAACCCAAACCGTGAATGAATATAGCCTTTAAGAACCTAAACAACTAATTTCTTTTGCCAACCTGAGATGAAAATCCCTTGGTAAAGAGGCAAACACTTAAAATTTTAAATACCTAGGATGCTGTTACAACATTTCCAGTCCGTCCATGTTTGGAATATGAACTGACCTGTAGCTCTGACTGAGATGTATTTGAAGGGGAGTCTCTTCCCGCAGCATCCGCATCATCAGCCTCCTCATCTGAAATCTTGAACTCCAGGTCTTCTGTGTAACGTTTTCTCTTAACCTGCCTGCTGGATCGTCTCTTCTAAAAAGAGATCATTGATATTCTTTGTAAGAAACAAAAAGGTGGGGTACAGAATAAACACGAAAAAAGCATCTTTACAGTTTTCATACACTGTACTACTTTTTAAAAATCAATTACAGCATTCTGGTAGTGAAGTGGCATTTTCAGTGGAAATTTTTTAGTTGCTTGTAATTTTTGCAAAAAAAAAGTTTAGACTAGAATTCCTCATGCTTGTTTCTGAATTGGAAGGATGCTTTATTTTATTTCTATTTTAATATTTAGCTGTTTATAGAACTCATAAGCAAAAAGGGTGAATTTTCCTTAGTTTTGTTTTCAGAGTTGGTATATATGTAGTCATGAATGAAGACAGTTGCACTCACTGATGACCTCATCTTCATTATTTCATTGTGAGCTCAGGGCCTATACACTTTGCAGAATTAAGCCCCTTGTTTAAAGGTTTAAAAAAAAAATCTCCAAATTTGAAAATAGAGGCTAGCAAAAGTGTAGTACAATATTTTCCTTAACTCCAGATTCTAGTTTTACTCTAGTCATTCATGCTTTTAGGATTTCCAGGGAGAACTGGTAAAAACCTATATAGTTAGGTTGTTTCACACCTTCTTTTATAAAAGATTCTTGAGAATCTCCAACATCTCCACCGTTACAGCTGGACAAAGCCCTGGGGCTAGATATGCTTTCTGCTTGTCCCATGAAATTCTATTCTGGTTTTGCTGGATACATAAACTGAGGAAAAAGTTCACTATTTCCCTTCTCACTTTCAAGGACAACCATAGGTGGTGTGTGAGTCTCTTATTTGAGGAGGCTAAGCCCAGGAGTGCCAGTAGCTCCTTAGAAGTGTGTGTGGGGGTGGGGATGGGGTAGGGGTGGGGGGGGGAGAGAGAGAACACCAGCATCAAGACTGTTGCCAAGCCCCTGCCCCACCCCTCCTCCTGAGGCCCCGCCCACACTCCACCCTCCCCTGTGGCCATCCTTGCTGCTTCTTCTGCTCACACTCCACCTCTTCCAAGGCCCCATCCACTGCTCACTCCTCTCTGGACCCTGGCTCAGAATGGGGCAGGAGAGCATGCCCTTCCACTTTTTCTTCCTTAAGGTGGAGTAGGAGGAGGGGAGGGACCAAGCTGAGGCCAGGGCCACCGTCCGGGCACTGGTGCCTCCACCCCACACTTCTAGGGAGCTTCCGGTACTCCTGCTCCCAGGGTGCAAAGGGGGCAGGTCTCCAAAGGGAGGTGAGCCGCATCCAGCATCTGCCCCCCGCATGACCAGCCTCTTTTTTTTTATTTTGGGAAGGCTTAACCTCCCCCAGCCTCTTATACATGCTGCCCATGAAGACAACTGTGGATCTGAGATTTAAGTTTTGAGAATTTGACTTTGCAACCTAAATAATATGCTTACATTAAAACAAGTTAATTCAAATATATGTTTGAGGAGAAAAGAGAGAGAGACTATAAGAAGTATCCTATAAATGCACATCTACTGCAAAATTTAAAATTTATTTTTAAACAATCATTAGTTAACCCCCATTTTCTGCAACAATCCTTCTCAACTTTTTCAACTAATCACTAGTGTGGCAAATTATACATTTCTAAAGCTAATATGATATTTTTGCAGTAGTTGTTCTAAACAAAGAGGTCATAGTACCTGGATTGTTAACATCTTAGATTCTTATTAATGACAACCTGAACATTTCAATTTACTCTTCACTATTTACACTAGTTACTTATTTCATTTTTTCAGCTTGGTGATTGAAAAATCATAAATTAATTACAATTTTGTTTGTTGTAATTTTCATTTTATGGTTCATAGTGCTATAATGTTCAGTATGCAAACACAAAGGGAATATTTATAAAAATAGCTGTTTCTATTGGACTATAATAAAACTATTAGAAATCTACCTTTTCACAATCCCTCAAGCACCAATTCTCTCATTGCCTTCACACAATAAATACAAAGTTAAATGGTAAAAAATTAAACACTAAAATTATGACTGTTCCACCTAACAAGCCACATAGCCTTCTATGTATGCCTCCCTCCCTTCTACCTGTCTTTCCTTTGTGTCATCTCATGAAACTAATTCAGATTATAAGCTCTTTGGGGTATACAGTGTGCTTTTACTTTGAAAAACACCATGCACACCTATAGTGCTAAATACAAATGTGTATGACTGGCTCAGTAGATGTATACATTTCAATCCATATTTATATATCTTTTGATCTGTATAGATGGAGCTAAAGATATTTACATCTGGATAGCTCTAGAAATATTTATATAGCTATATAAATATTTATATATAAAAATACTACCTTCTCCTAGGTTTTCTTACAAAATCTAAATTTTGGGTCAAGTCTGAGTTTACAGCATATCTTTAGGCAAGATATTGCAACTATATAATTACATCTTGGAAGAAAAAAGTTATGGGAGTTCCCGTTAAACTGCAATATAAAGGCAATAGTTGGATGTTTGAAAATATTTGCTACTACTTCTGGTGCCAAAATCTCTTCTTGCATTTCCTTAATGAAAAGGATGCTTAACTACTAAGGATAATCCTACATTTTATGGTTATTTACATGGTTAGCTTCCTGTTTCCTGTAATGTCCTCATGAGCCTTTTCAATTTTTCTGTATTCTTGCCTGAATCCATGTGTGTATGTGTGCACTTTCAATTTAACATTTTATTTATTGCTGGTTTGTAGGTAGCAAGATGGACAGAGTTTGAATAAAAACTACAGATCTATATTTAATTTTTCATTGTGGTAATACTTACAGCTACGACATCATAACACACTATAATGTGACAGCACAGCAAAAATATTAAGACTATACTGTTTTCCGCTAATTAAGGAGCATTATGTAACAATAGGAAAAGCTACACATTTGTATCTAAGTCTTACTGAGGATTCAGTACTAAGAATAAGAAAAATTTTCTAGTTTTAGATTTTAGCTTCATATTGTCTATAAACTAAATATGCATACACAAGTGCTGGAACTAGGGGAGCTGCGGGGTGCTGCTGCAGCCCCTGGTTTGAAGTGGATTTCATTATATACAGGATTTACAGTTTGGTTAAATAGCTCTCAGCACCCCCACTATTCAAATTGTTTCAGCATCCCAGTATGCATATGTAACTATTTGTATTACTCTCTATAGATTGGTGATAAGCTAATGTGAGTTCTTATTAACAAGCATGTGTGTGAAGGAAAAAAGTAAAGTTTTTGCAGGAACATTAATTCTGAATGCCCTAATGTGTATAACTATGTCCTTCATTAATCACATATAAATACAAAAAACAAGCATTTCAAAAATATAAAACTTTAAGAGCACAAATGAAAAAAATCAAATATTTAAGTGATATCTTATTACCAAATGATGAAAAAACTAATTGTTTTTCATTATTTACAGAGAGAGATTTATATTAAAGTTATTATGTCTTCCTTCTAATCCAATCTGAGACAGTTTTTGTCCAATTAACACTCAAACTAAAAATACCAACACAATATTGTTTAAGTTGATTTGCACAAAACTGAACCCTCTAGTCAAACATGCGTCATTTACATCAGCAACATGCTGAATTCACCCATTAACCAGGCTAAAAGGAACACTGAACACATAACTAAAAATGCATCCTTTAGATCATCTTAATGTCACGCTGTTTGTATCTGCTCTTCTGTTCCAGAATGCATTATTCTGAGATGTCATAGCTACTAAGGAGTGAAAGAAAAAAAAAAGGAATGGACTGAGGGAAACAGACAAATAGTGCTTTGGGTTGTTTCTATTTGTTTGCTTTTTGAACTAGTATACTGTAAAAGTTAGAATTTATTATAATAAAACTCAATAACCTTTATTGAAAAAACGGGTGAAAAGAAAGACTAATTGTGCCATGCACTAAAATGTCACCTCTTGCCAGCCTACTTTACAACATCCAGAAATGACACATTCTGTGGCATTGCTGGTCAGTGGAACATCTTTAACAGGCTCACAAGAGAAAAAAACAGTACATTTGTGACATGTGTGCTGAACACCTCTCTGTGTGGTTACCTGAGCAATATCTGAATATCTCCACTAAACAAAATGCATGTTTTCATTTCCAGATTTTATTTAAAATAAGAATGCAACAATAACATGAGCAGAATACATCAGCAAATTCCTAAGGGAATATAGCACTCTTGATGTTTACAACTGACAGACCTACAGATGGAAGTCCTTTATTTATTCACAGGACAGGTATAGTACAAGCAGAAGCAATAACAGTTTCCCTACCCTGCTCTGTCATGCTTTATGCTTGACCTAAAAAGGGACAACCAAGAAGTAAATGCAAAAAACCAAATGTTAGTTGGGCTGGACTACATAAAGACTTCTGGTAATACATTTACACTAGAAAGGTCAGCATCAGAATACAGTATAGTGACAGGGGAAAGAAATTGAAACTCATTTGTATATATTCACAGATGGCAAACCAGTAAAGCCAAATTACAAACAAGAGAGTTCTTTTAACACACTATTCGCCACTGGGATCTCCGATTCTTACCTTTCTTGATATACTGTTTCAGCCAACAAAGAAAATATTTTAAAAGCATCTCTCTAATGGAGTCAGAGTTTATATTTTATACATACATAGATACATATAGTTACCTTGTGCTAAATAATTACATTTTGAATGTCAAAATAATGGCATTACCTGAACACCTGGGTCATCTTCTTCTTCATGAGGAGATGGTGGTGGTGTTTTCTCTAAATCCGAGTTTTCAGAACCTTCCTTTCCCTTGTTGACCTTTTTCTTCACTGCACTAGTTTCTGAGTCTGGTTTCTTGTTACTAAAACATAATATCGTTGATTAGTGATTGAGTGAGAAAAATTTAAACAATAATGTACTATAATATGTTGAACTATGAAGACATGTTTATCCCTAGTTATTTTATTACTCTAATCACTTTGCTTTATTTTCAGGAGCTAAACAAATCTTTAAAATATCATTGACCTCTTATTTTTATACACTTCCCTTTGACCTTTTCAGCAAGACAGCTTACTTTCCTTTGCTAAAGTTAAGCTGCTGATGTGGCCTGCACTTAATGTTGGATGGACTGACTGGAATATTTGATAAGAGTCAAATGAGTGGCTAAAATGAAAACTTGACTTACACTTCAATATCTTTGTGAATTCCAAACAGTAGTTGAGCTCCATGATAAATCTGAGGAAAAGTGAATGTATGATCACTACGTGCATTTTTCTTAAAATGCAAGTATGGAGAACAATCAGCTGAGCAGAGCCATAGGAGGAATTTATCAAAATAGTGAACAGAATGAGCAAATCATCCTTTTTATTCTGTAGTTTCATGGTATTTACAAGGAAACTGAGGCAGGACAGTTTATTTCAAGTCTCAGGTCAGACATACCCAGTCAATTAGTACAACCATAATTTGTAGGTGTGGTCAGTTTGTGCAGCAGGGATTAATTACATTTCACTTCACCTGACCAGGTCTGTAATTGTCCACTGTAACCAAAATGATTTTTTTCCCTAATCTGCCTCTGCCCAAGTTCTCCAGTGCTTTTTACTGGGGAATGGGGAGAGAAGAGATGAACACCAACAGCTGAAGATTCATGAGAAAGGCTACATCAACACCACACTAATGTGATGGGGGAATTTTGTGTGTGTGCGCGCGCACACGCATGCATTTGTTTTTTAAAATAGATTCAAGCTTCCAAGGAGTTGGGTATTTTGTATAATCATCTCACTGTATTTAACACTGTCTGTGCATATAAACTTAATTTAAAGAAACAACATACCTGAGAAGGCATACCTCAAAATCTCCATCTTCCAATTAAATACTAGGGGATTTTGAACATTATATAGGTCAAATTCTTAAAATGACACCAAAAAATGTAAGATTGAAGGGGAAAATTTTATGAGCAATTTAAAATGTCCTCAATTTTTGAAGTTTTAGGTAGATTTGTGTGTTCTATATATGTGTCCTTTTCCTCTCCATGTCTGTTGCAGGTTTGACAGATGATTGCTTTTAAAGAATGGCTAACATTTGTGCTGAAACATTTAAAAAAACATTTAATGTAGAATCATATATTGAGTTTTGTCAAGTGAAAAACTGAAATAGGCAGACATCTCAAGAACTTTTAAACAGCTTCCATTTATTTAAATTCATAATTGCATATCAGGGATGCTAGTTGGAAAAAAAACTTGGTAATTTTCAATTCTGTAACTTCTAATAAGAAACTCAAACTTGAACTGACTTAAGCATTTATCAAATGAGAGCATATTTATATTAAGGTTTGTAAAACAAATCATACAAATACATTTACACCATGTTTTGGTTTTAAGAATTTCTAAGATGTATTATTCCTGTTTTGTAACATGGTTATATATTTAAAAACAAGAGATTTTTGTATATTTACATGTTAATATATTGGGAAATTTAAAAATACAACTTAATTAGAGCAAAATTCTAGGGCACAGTAATATAGTTTAGCTTTCAAAAATCTCTCAATTCTGACAACGTTCTAAAGAGTTTGGTACCACTGAAAGAACCACATAAGACAAATCATTAAAAAAATAATCTATAAAACAGTTCCCCTTCCAACCGTCCTAGTGTGCATGCTACACATGGACAGAAGTCTCCCCTACTATGAGGCTCCATTTCCAGCATTTATTTCCGCTCTAACTGCCACAAATTATACAATACTACAGCTGAACACTGGGCCCCTTTCCTTTCATCTGCACGCCAAGAGCAATCAGATTACCCTGGTAACCAGTGGTCACATGACCAGCACCTGCTCTTTTGGCTGGATGCCACTGACTAAAGCCATCTGCTTCTCTCAATCAGCTTTCAAACATTCTCAACACCTGCGCTGCAGCGTTTTGTGGTTTCTTTTATCAAATCAGTGCAAAACTGCTTCCAAAACTTTACATATTTCTCAAATTTGTTTAAATCAAAGGTAAGCTTGTCAGGGAGTTGAACCATTGCCAGGTAAAGTAAGTTGACAGGCTAGTGCTTTTCACTGGTGACCTCTATAAATCAGAGCAAAGCATACAATTTAATTTAGTAGTAGTTACTGTGCCCTGGGTGCACAATCACATATGAATAACAGGCTTAATGTCCTGAAGAACAGCATAGCCCAGGTTTGATAAAATATCAATTTGCTGAAAGACAAGAAAGTGCTAATGATTCTCTGTCTGCCCTTCCTAAGAATGCTCTATGGAATGTCCACAAATTGTTCAAGTCATACAGCATCTCCAAATGCTTATCATACAGGAAGATTCAGACAAAGAACATGCATCCAAGTGAGGTACTTGTAGCGGATTTAACTACACAAAGATTTCTTTCTGAACTCTATTAGACCTTCCCCTCTTAGTAACAATAGAGGGTGTGAGCTAAACACCTTCATATGTGCCTTTTATGACCTACATATACAAGCTGTGCTTCAACTCCCCCCAGTCTCTCTTAGTAATAGGAGATATGTACCAAGTAATTTGGACAGGATTTCAAATCATCCTCATGCCATGGCTGCTGAAAGCAGGTACATATAAAAGTACTATTCACATGGGGGAAAAAAATAACCTAAATTGCTTTATTACAGCAAATTTTCTACAAGTCCTATATTTGGCTTAGTGAACAAGTAAACTGCAGATTTCGTTGTTTAATAATTACAATTATTTTTTTTAAATCTATCCCACTATATCATTTAGAAGAGAAAGAGTGAAGGAAACTACAAAAGCAACAAGGCTCAGTCTCTGAACTGGATGAGGATTTGCATCCATACTATAGTCATGCTGCAGGCCCACTAGGAGGTGACTTCACCTGGTGGGTGGGAACAAACGCTTCCTGAAGCTGTCAACAATCTTGCTTTCCTCTCCATGGTTCACAAATCAAGTGCAATGTTCATAACTGCTAAGTGGATCCCTTACAACCTGCTTTGCTTCCTAACTAGTTAAATCCACCTGCTAATAAAAAACAAATCCCATTCAGAGTTTAGATACTTTAGGTATTTAGGGCCCAACTTTTAGATGTAGGTGCCTAAAGTTAGATGCCTAAAGACAAATTTAGGTATCTAAAACCAATGTTAGACAGCTAAAAACTGATTTTGATGCCTTAGAAGCCTGTATTAAATATCAATATGTACAGGATGGTATTTCCTAAATTTTTTGAATAAACTCAAGATAATGAGATAGGCTACTTGTACATATTTAGGTCATAGGCACAAGATCTCACAGGCTAAGTGGTTCCAGACACCAAACAGAATGCATCAACCTGGCACAGTTTAAAACAAAAAACAAAAATAAAAACAAAAATCAGAATTTGCTGTTAAAAATAGCCCTTTTATTTAAAGCACACACACCACCAGGCATCATTTCAGATTCCATGATTCGGAATCCCGTATCCAATACTAACTTTGTGTTGAATGTTCTTATTCCTTAAGGCAGCATATCATACCGTCCCATATAAAATCACTAGCAGCATAACCATCGGAATGGCAATGGGGGACAACAATAATAAAAGGAATACAGCACGAGAGGAAAAGTGTGACAACAAGGAAGAAAGAATTAAAGTTGGAGACAATGTGCGTCCCAACAAAATAAGCTTTTTGTCAGTCAGACAATAACCACCACCAGAAGAGCCAGGTCAATGCATCACAAACTGGGATTGCTGAATCATGCAACTTGAAAGTATCAAAAAACAGTGTGGCAGGCTCCAAAGGACTGAGCAGGGAGGTCAACTAGTTCTTGTTATAAATGTACTCTGTTGGGTTATTTAATCTGATCGGGGATTACTAACGGGTCCATTTATTCATTAGTGTAATGGACAAGAGTGTCAAGGTTGACCAAAACATTAGATGGGTACTCTTATTGTTGTCTAAAAATCCAAATAAATAAATCCTATGGTTAAAATTCTGATCCCTTTCTTTTTTCATTTGTGGGACACTAGCCCACAGACAAATTTCTAAAATAAACCCTGCAATAAAAGGAAAACCTGAAAAAATTAACATGCAACCACTTGCCCTGGAAAATGAATTTAGCAAACAACCCTGTCCCACAGTTGAGTTCTGCTCCCCAATCCACCTGACAACAGAGTAGGGGAGCGGCATGCCAACCCAAAGTACTGCAGGCATGCACTCAAGGAAAGTGGATGAGTCTTGTGACTAGTGCTCTGCTTATGTGCTGCAAGCAGAAGAGGAATCAGGGTGCCCTGCAGGGATGAATGATTCTCTCTCCCATTTCTGGTGGAGATGGAAGTCTGTTTCCATCCTCTATAGGTGAGAATGTTGCATTAACACCACCCCATTCCAGTAGCTTTGGACTGCAGGAAGGCAGAAGGCAATAAGGCAATAACTTATTGCCTTCATCCCAGAAGGCAATAAGTTAGATATACTCAATAATTCAGAATTTAGTAAACACTCATTAGTCAAAGTGATACAAAGAGTTCCCCCAGCAGGGTTCAAGAGCTCTGAAAAAACCAATGGTTCCTTTTATTCACAAGCAGGATGCTGCCCTAGACTCCATCTTTATTATGGCTTTTTGCTTAGGTTTAGTCCTCCTGATAATAGGTACAGAGAAAGCTTTAAAACACAAATCCTCCCAAATTTAATTGTGTCCCTTGCACAGGGCCAGGGCCGGCTCCAGGCACCAAGCAGGTGCTCGGGGCGGCCAAGGGGAAGGGGCGGCACGTCGGGCTCTTCAGCGGCCGGTCCCTCAGTCCCTCTCGGAGGGAAGGACCTGCCGCCGAAGAAGAAAGTGGCACGGTGGAGCAGCTGCTGATTGCGGTTTCCTTTTTTTTTTTTTTTTTGCCGCTTGGGGCACAAAAACCCTGGAGCCAGCCCTGCAGAGGGCTGTTTTCCAATACAAATATAAAGAGCCAGGGGGCTGTGTTACAACATGGTTATCTCGTGCCCGGCTCAAGATATTGGTTATGAATGGGCCGACTATGTCCCATAACTGGCTAAAGGCTTGGGTCTAGGTTAAAGTGTGCACACTAGAATTGTTAACCACGTTGTAACTGGGTCACAAACAACCATGTAATAACCAAGTCATCTGACTCTCATACTGCACCTTAAGTGACTGCCTTAAGGAGAGCTGCGTGGACTTTAGGAGCAGATACTGGACATTTCAGAAGTGTACATTTCCCATTTCCCCATCTTCCTCAAAACTAATGGATGGTTTCCTGTAGACAGAGACAGACAAAACTTACTACTTCCTCTCCCTCAAATGCTGGCACTGACGAAATTTCTGTACAGCCTGGGATTTAGTGTAACATTTTCTAAAAGCTTTTAGAAAAACCAAAAAGCTTTTCAGATTTTTATACTCAGTTGAAATAACTAATAGAAAAAATGGCAGTAGGGATGAACAAATTTCTTTTAGTAACCTGGGCTACCCGACTAAAAATGAAAACTGGCAGACTTTAGTGACCCACAACCTTTGGCACACATGTAGTCAATATACTGAAAGAATGTTTTTGGATACTACCTTATCTGTACTCAGGGCTCAAAATTTTGCACTCTCTCAAAAGTATTATATGGCTACAGTGATCTTGAACTGATTTCTTGGGAGGGGTGGGGGGAAGGTCCCCCCTTCATTTCCTCCAGCCGCCATTTCTGTGTATCGTTTTACTATTACTTTTTTAGGGCCAGGCTAGCAGCCACAGGAAGTTAAACCATGCCATCCCAGTCCATGGACTTGCTTTCCAAAAGTACCAACTGTACAGTGAAGTTCACTTTTGAAGTTTCCTAGATTTCTGGGGTGCCACTGGAAATGTATTTCACATGAGCACTACAAAAGTCAACTTCTTCTCTTATTCAGCTGTTTGTTCACCATGTGATTATGGTGTATCTCAACCACACAGCTTACACATTTCTTCAAGGCTTACTCCAAAGAAAGGAGGAGGGAGATTCCAAGATTTTTCTATACTTTCATGGTCAATAAGAGGATTACATGGCTAGTTAATTCAGATGTGCTGTTTTAATAAAATTATGCATATTGATTAGAATAATCTGCTACTTTAGTGTATTTTGCCCATTTTATAATTGAATTCAATTCATTTTTTCATCCTTTCACTTCAGTGGTAGTTTCTGTCTCTGCCTGTGCACTGTCTATGTAAAGATACTTTTTGAACGATCCAGTAAAAGGGGCTACCCTTTTCCAACCGAATTTGATGAATGGAAATGCCTCATATTTTGTATGTAGAAAGAAAGACACCGCTGATTGTCTCTGAATTTTCTCTCACTTCAAACACTTATTCCATCCCCTAAGAAAATGGCTTTTTACATAAACTCAAGTCAGTTTATTTGAGGTTGAAAGTAACCAGTATCACATATAAACTTTCCAAAATGCAAAATTGGCACTACTGTAATCCAATGCCTAGAAGCAAGCTACTATGACAGTATAACAAGCACTAACATAACCAAAACACCCCATCACCTTCAGCACCACATATTCGATTTATATAATTATCCTTTGCCACTCAGAATTTACATTTAGGTGCATCCATTTTAGCCATCTCTGCTATTGTGATGTTATATTCTTCCTAGTGGAGTAGCACTATAGCAAGACCAAGATACATCACTTAAGGTTCCTCTGACCATCTGAAGCACTGTGGCTCAGATTATTGGTTTATCCTGTTGATTCACTTAAAAATTTGATTCAATTACCAGTGTTACTGGACAGATTTCCCAGTCTTTGCATGGCAAAAGCAGGCAAATATCTTTCATAGAAGTCATATTCCTTATTAATCTGTTACACACACACTCCAAGTCAGCAGGTTCTTCGACAAGGTTTACCCCCTAGATACTGAAGTTATCAAAGCAGACAAACTGGACTTGAAAAGTACATTTGGCAATGATGAATCAAGGCTGTGACTGACGGGGCAAGTACACTTTTCTTGAACAGTCCTGCCTATTGGGGTAAGAGGCTGCAAGTGATGTTCATGCTCCCAGGTACATTTTTCCCACAGAGTGGGAAGACCAGCACTTTGCAGCTATGAAAAATATTACAAAATTCACCCTTCCAATTACAAGGGGTACTGCAAAGGGAGGAGGAAAGAGAATTAAGTCCCGCCCTCTCCACCCCCATAGGCATGCAAGAGAGCAGCTCTGTTCCCTGGAAGGAGAGTCTACTCCCCTGCCCCCAAAGTGCTGTCCCATGACTTCACTTGGGGTGACCTGCACAGACTTATCAGCCTGGGTTATGGGGCATCTCAAATGTTGAGGCCTGATGTCAATCTCAATTCATAGGAAACGACATATTTTGGAATCAAATTCTTTCTAACCTTGGTTTGTTAAGCATTATTAAATTCTGAAAGACTGTCTGTAGAAACTATATTCATAGCACCTAGTTGAAAAGGTTTGCAGTGAGAAGCATTTTTTAAATAAATCTCATGTCTTTCACTTCTTGATGTAGAAATGGCTGGGTGAGACCTATGTTATGGTGAGAGGTTGAATTAGATAATCATAATAGTCCTTTCCCTTTGTGGCCTTTTAAAAAAAAAAACTCACAAAACCCAAAAACTATGAATATCCTGTCCCCATGCAAACAGTTCATCTTTTCATTTAGCTGATACAGTCTTCTAGTTTCAAAAGGATACAGTGGGAAAGCTGTTCAGTCCAGTACCTAGATTCAGTAACATGTAACCAAAAATTAAACTACTGTACGTATAAACCCATCATTTCAGCAATCTGGAACATTATATATAAAATTTTGTAACTTATAAGTAGGTTCAACTGTCCTGGAAAGCTAATAAAGCGTTTACAGTACATTTCACTCTGCCAGCTTATACAGATTCTTCAATAAAACACTAGTTTTGCTATCCACCCAAAGAACCTTTCATTCTTACTAGAAGTCCATACTATCTGAGCTTCATTCATCCATGTATCTGTATCAGAAAGAATTAAACAGTAACCAGCCTTGCAGAATACATGCAAATCAGATTTGTTAATCAAAATGTTTTTAATCTTAATACAAATGGATTCTACAAACTGATTTGGATTAACCAGGTCTGGCTGTGCTTCCATCTGGAAGTTATATATTTTCTAACATTAGCCACATCTTGAAAAACAGATTCAGATGTTTGGAACAGGTTCAGAACAGTTGTAAGAAATTTTAGATACAAACGAAAAAATCAGTTTTAATGTCTTTTTCCCCCTTTCAGTTTTCTCAGTGAACATTTGTACTCATGATAGTCTGGGGGTGGAGGAAACAGGGGCGGGGAGGTGGTTTGCTTTGGAATGACTGTGTACAGTACTGCGATTTGATCTCTTATATTGCCTACTAGGATTTTAATCCTGATCCTAAAAAGAATCATGATACCAAGTGGAGATAATTCTCCTGTTGCAACTACTAGGAAACAGGGTTAGAGAAGCTACAATTTTTGTATCACAGCATAACTATTTCACTTAGGGCTGTGTGTTGCCCTCCCCCATTTAAGAAAAGGCAAAATGGTTAAAATTGGTATAATCTCTAGACAACAAAATGTTTCCCCCTCCCATTCTTTTTGCATTATTTTTTTTTAAATTCCATTAATACACACAGCACATTATTTTTGTTTTGAATGCCAACTTATCACATACCCAAAGAGAGATTTCCTGACCTACCTTGTCTTTTTGCTAGTCTTGGGTTTTGGTGTGGTATTTTTTGCTTTCTTTTCCTTTGGCTCTTTGGGAGGCTTGGGGGTTTTGGGAGGCTTGGGTTCCTTAGGCTCCTTCTTTTCCTTGGGTTCTTTAGGATCCTTCGGTTCCTTTTTTGACTTGGGCTTTTTCTTTTTCTTTTTCTCTTCTTGGGAGCAATCCAATGAGTTCCTGGTTTGATCCTGGCTGTCAAGACCACCAGGAAAATCTTCCTTACCAAAACCTTTACTGGGACCCTCTGCAAGAATGTGATTGTTTTTCTTTTTCTTCTTCTTTTGCTGAGGCTGCTGTTCAATCGATGGCAGGTAATCATCATTTTTCACTAGCTGGGTATTCAGTCCACTAACCTGAGTCATATCCGGCACCGGTTTCTCTACAAAGGGCTCCGATGGAGAATGCTAAGAAATACAAATAGGCATTAAATTAGTATAGCATAATAAAAACACACATTTGTGGTCCATAAAATTTGTTTACTTAGAGCTCTACATTTTAGGGCTGAGAGGTCATGGAGGGAGACAAGAGAAAACAGAAGGTAACGTTAATTGGTAACATTTCAAACAAATATTGTACAATAATTATGCTGCTTTAAGGTTGTGGCAGAACAGCTATAAAGTACTGAATATTGCAAGTATAAAATTCTTCACAACTAAAAAAATCTGTATAAAAGGTATAAATCCACAACATTTCATACACCCAATAAAATTAATTTAAACTTAAAAATGAAAAGATAAGGCAGACATTGGCTTCATCCCGCCAACCAGCTGTTTTATTTAGCCTGACCATATGAAGCTGGGGAATATATTCTTGGGGGCTGGGGGCAGCAGCAGCATAAGCTGGGTGGCATAACAGCAGAGCCCCTTCCCTGGTGGCATGATGGAGGGGCAGCCAGGCCAAATTTGGGTGCCATTATGACTTGGCACATGAGGCCCTGCTGACACCAATCTCTACCTCCACTCTGCTCCCCTTCAGCACAGGCTCCAACTCCGTCCCATGCCACCTAGCTCTGGTTACTTCCTATGCTTGGTGGAGGGTAAGGAGTGAAGGCCCTGGCTGAAACCTCATTGGCTTTCAGCTCCCAAATCATCAATGGGTAGGCAGTAACGAGCTGGGAGGCATGGGACTGAGGTAATCTGTGCTGATGAGGCAGTAGAAATTTTACTAAAAGACTGCGTACCTCAGCAACCTGGCTCAACCTTTAATTTTTGGAGGGAGGGAGGTTGTTTTCTGTATAGCCTGACAAAGGGGTTTTTAGTGGATTTTATGGCCCTCTGCTATCCTAAAGTTGTCCACCTCTGAAATAACCTTAATTTATATAAGACTTTCCCATATTCTGGTAACAGCTATTTTGTATGCGTAATCTGGGACTTTTGTCATCTGAAAACAAGTATTGACTTTGGCTTCTATACATACAACTGGAAAATTAACAGGACACAATCACAGGGTGCATTTACACAAGAGAACTGCATCGGTGCCATTTACACTAGTGCATGCATGACATCAACATTTTCACCAACATCCCAAGGACTGAACTGAGGACCTCCAGAGCTAAGAGCATGATCTTTTACAGCATATGCTAAAGAGCCATGGTTCTCTAGGTGGGGTTGTAATGGACTCTTATCCTCTGCAGATCGGGCACAAAGGAGGACTAATACAAAAACATCCATGCTGTTCTGAGTATGCCCAGCGTACCATGTTCTCACACAGCACTCCTCGAAAGCACTGCCTGTGTGTTATACATGTCCAGGGGTGGGCAAACTTTTTGACCCAAGGGCCACATCTGGGTATGGAAATTGTATGGTGGGCCATGAATGCTGATGAAATTGGGGGTTGGGGTGCAGGATGGGATGAGGGCTCCGGCTGGGGGCGTGGGCTCTGGGGTGGGGCTGGGGATGAAGGGCTGGGAGCGCAGAAGGCTGCTCCAGGCTGAGACTAAGGAGTTCAGCGGGTGGAAGAGGGATCAGGGCTCGGGCAGAGGGTTTGGGGCATGGGAAGGGGTCAGGGGCGCAGGCTTACCTCAAATAGCTCCCAGAGGCAGCGGCATCCCCCTCTGGCTCCTATGCGAAGGGGCAGCCAGGAGACTCTGTGCACGGCCCTGTCTGCAGGTGCTGCCACGCAGCTCCCACTGGCTGCAGTTCCTGGCCAATGGGAGCTGCAGGGGCAGCACTTGGGGCAGGGACAGTGTGCAGAGCCCCCTGGCTGCCCCTTCGCATAGGAGCTGAAGAGGGGACATGCTGCTGCTTCTGGGAGACACGTGGAGTGGAGCAAGCCCTTGACCCCACTCCCCAGCGGGAGTTCAAGGGCTGGATTAAAATGTCTGGAGAGCGGATGCCGACCCTGGGCTGTAGTTTGCCCACTCTGTATGTGTCCCACAGTTCCTGGCATGACCGTCTGGAGCAAGTATAGAATGTCTGCATTTACTCTTATTTTTGTTTTGTTCCACTCAGTGCTTTAGATAGTTCTGCCCTACACAACTATCCACACAAACGCTGTGAAGACAAGGAGTTATGTCATGCCATGGCATCACACTATCAATGCAGATGCAACTAGCTTTCCTCTACACCCATGGGATCTCCTATTAGATCAGCTAAGAGTTTGATCATCCAGAGTTTGCTATGACACTACTGAGGATGTAATGAGCAATATTACTGCTTTTCCCTATATTACTTTTACAACTTTGTATTTTGTTGTGTAGTTTGCCTTCCCTATTTCTTTTTGGGTTTTGTTTCACTGAATTGTTTTCCCTCAAGATGAGGGAATGAGATGACAGGCCTGATTCCAGATGGAAGAGGGCCCTACACCAGGCTTTTCCTGAGGTCCAGCCTTTTGGAAGACAGGGATCACTGAGCCATGGAAAAGTACGGGACAATAAGTAGTGAGGTGGATATTTCTTCTGGGGGACAAGTAGCCTTCTGTAACTGTATGTAATGTCACTTTTTTCTTTGAGATGTTGGCTGTGTTTCAGAGTTGCAACTGTCTGACTGCAATTCCAACCCTGGTCTGCCACTTAAGTACTGGTAAAGAGGGGTGGGTGTGGGTGTGGGTGTGGGTGTGTGTCCCCGTCCGACCCATCAGGGCCTAATACATAACAAATGCATGTGGACCTATGGTATGTTACAGTTTTGTCAGGAGTCTAAATTATGGATAGCATGCCAAATTTTCCTAATATAGACACATTTTATTTTGACATCCAGGTTTTTTTATTTCAGGATTTTAATTCCTCGTGGCTGTTAGAATAAGCTGCTGAATGTAAATCCAAGTAGTTCTGTCCTAGCAGCTATATGTACACTCAGAATATTCAGCACTTATCCTATTAATGGCCTAGCACTGCATTAAGTTCACCAGTGGTTGTAACCACAGAAACACTAGCATAGACTGGGGGAGGTATTTTTCCCCTCATTGTAGATACAACTAGTGCCTCTGCTGCAGATCACAACTTTCCAAAGTAGCTGCAATGAAATTACCAAAAATATCACTTTTACTTTACTGATGCTTGGGAAAGCCTTAGACATCACCCCATAGGAAATGGAACTATTCATGGCAGAGAACTGAGGAGAGGGTTGAAGAGAGGGGAAATTGGACTGGGAGACAGAAGACCAAGGTTCGATTCCTGGCTATGACAATGACTTGCTGTGTGACCATGGGCAATTCTCTTCATCTATTAGACTATGTTCTTTGGTGGTGGGAATGTCTCAAGTATTTGCTGCAATGGAGCCCCAGATCTCAGTTCAGACCTCTAGGTACTATTGTAATAGTGATGAGGAAGAAGATTTTCTGCTACAACAGGAGAAAGGGATGGTTGAGAGATAATCTTGGAAGAATGAGTTTAATTTAAGAGAAAACGGCAGGGCAGGTTGTTTCAAATTTATCAGACACCTTACTGATAGAGGCCAATATAAAACATGGCATCCCTAAACATAGTCCAGGATGACACATGGGAATTACCACACAAGATCATTCATGTGGTCCGCAGAGTCCTGTATCTGACTGTAGAAACAGATATTTCAGAGGAAGGTGCAAACAACCTGAAGTTAGGCAGATGTGCCTGCACATTAGGTCTCCTCCTAAATCCCTGTGGGCGATTAGCTTCCACCCAGAAGCATGAGGCTTAATATTTCTTCCAAAAATCTCTGTTCACATTAGTGATAACTATTATTGATACAAATAGTTATTATAAGTTATTACCCAGTGTCCAATTTTTTTTAACCCTGCAAAATTTCTAGCCTCAGTATCACCATGTCGCAATGATTTCCAGTTTAATTACATATGTGAAAAAAATATTTCTTTTTATCAGTTTTGAAATTGTCACCTTTTAATTTAATTGAATGTCCCCTTGTACTTGTGTTATGAGACAAAAAACAGAAGCTCTTGATCTACCTTCTAATACCATTCATTATTTTATGTACTTTTATCATTTCATCTTATTCATCTCCTCTCTGAAAAATAATAAAAATACCAAAGTCTTATATAGTGCTCTTCATCCATAGCTCTCAAAGTGTTTTATAAAAGAATAACCACACTCTTATCAATCTTTGAACCTTCTAATTTTGCCCCCCCCCTTTTTGGAAAAAAAGATAAGCAACCATTTCTGCACACAGCATTCGATGTTAGGTTACACCCCATCAACTTACACAAAAGTATTACAATAGTCCCCATATACCTATCCTAAAACCTTGTTTAACTGCAACTTCACATTGAGCCAAGGTTTTCACTCAGCTGCCCACAATGGCACTCAGATCCTTTTCCTGACTGATACAGTGAATTTAGAACTCTGTAAGGTATACGAGTAGTTCAAATTTTTCCCTCCATTGTTCATTTACTTTGCAATCTGCTTTCCATTTTCCCAGGAAACTAGGGTGGTAAACACTCCTCCTAGGCTTTCCTCCAGGTTGCTGCCTTTGGATATCATCACAAAGACTTTTTCTTTTAAATCACACTTTAGATAGTAGATTTAGTTGTATCAATCCAGACAACAATTGTCCAAGCCCTTGAAATATCCTTGCTTATTTTTTTGCCACTTGATTGCTTTCAGCACTGCTCTTAATCTGGACAATTAAACTCTATTAAATCAGTTTCATTGGTAGATATTCAGAGCTTCTGGTTTTGGTTCCAATGCCAAGGGGAAATATTTATTTTAAAACGCTGTGTTGGAATTTTAAAAACAGACATTTCTATTGATCTTAAGTTTTGCAAAAGCTAAAATATCTAATTTTGGAGCCAAATTAGAGTTTTTATTTTAAAATTGATTCACAAGGAATTTTTTTTTAAAAAATGCCCAAGAGCCAGACAAGCCACTAACATTAACAGTTTCAATAAAGTCTTTTCAATGCATCTGCTCAATGAGCTACAAGACTGAGGATGTTTAAATTTTAGCCACTTTTCAAAATGTGCCTGTGAAGCCAAGTTCACAGGATTGATCCACTGATTTCAAAATGAAAGTTATTTTATTTGTGTGCATGCATGCGCATGCACACACTTTCATGACGTTTTTTGTGCAATCCAAAAATATACCTGCCTCACCTTGCCTCTCCATCTCCTGAATGACTTTGTTCAAAAGATTAAAAAACTATCTAGAAATGGCAAGATTTAGAACAGATCAGTAAAAACCAGGATATTTGAAGTTGAGGCTCACATTCTCTCCAATTTTCCCCATACACAATGGTGTAAAAATGACTGGTATTGCTGTCACAAATTTAACTTTTCTGCCTCATGTCAAGACTTTACATTAAAATATTTAAAATACTGTTCCCGATCTCATTCCTTTCTTAAGAACTTCTCAAAACTACAGTGAATTAAGTTTTGTAAGATGTCAACCTGTAGACTTTCACATTCTTTCAGTCCCACTCACTACCTCAAAAAAGCATACACTCAAGTGGTGGTTTAAAATATGTAATTTATATATTTCATGCGCAAATTACATATGAAATTGGAAAGCCAAAAATCTAAAAAAAGTTATACCAACTCCTATTCACAATATTAGGTTATTGAGAATTAAAAATAGGTATCCCAGTTCAAAAAAATACCTTATACATTTAAACATTTCTATATTGCTAGACATTTTCATTCACATACCTCAAAAGCATACATTAGTGAAACAGCCTATGTCTGCTCTAATTTGTTTTCAGTTCATATTACTTCTGTCTCATTTTACTTTGCAAATGTTTTAGTTTTAAAATTATATCAATATGATCTTAATTTTTAGCATTATACTTTTCAAAAGTGGATGTGATTAAGTCTAATTTTCTGTGCATTTTGGGTTAATATTTTTGCACCAAACTTGATAACCCTGACTGACAGCCCCACATTGCTCCCTAGTGTGAAGCTGTGTAGGAGCAGCTACACAAATCTGAGAGGAGGCCGAGAGATCAGAGGCAGCTTGAAGGAGGCATTTCTCCACCCTAGAACAGTTGTCTGAAATTTTTTTTTAAAACAGGGTTGAGAAGAAGGAAGGTAGGACAGGTTATTACCAGTAAATATTGGTTTAAACCTATCATAGGGACTTATTTCAAATAATTCTTCATCTTTAAATCTACATTGGATTAACTACAGTTACAGGATCACAATTTCCAATGACAGAACCCTGTTTTCCATTTATAAAAAATTACAAAACTATATGTACTACATACTTTTACAAAAAGATTGAAAACTTACCTGCACACTTTAGAACACAAATCATTCCCCCCCGCCACACACACACACACACACACACACACACGCTGCTTTTATTAATAAATGAGGCCATAATTTAGTATCTTGGTACAGAATTTAATCTTCCACATGAAAGAAACCAGTAAAGACTAAATACAAATAGGTATTAATCCTGTTTGATATGCAGGCAGAATTATTTTTGGTATTATTTGAAATAAGGTGAAAAAGGTGCTCAGAAATATTGCAGTGTTTACTAGACCCACATCTCCTTAAATCTTTTAGAGAAAAGCTGTTTTTGTAAACATTTAACAAAGAACAGATGGCCCGTTTTAATCATGTGAAAAAAACCTGGAGCTCACATTAATACTCCTACAACAGACTACTGGGTCTAGTCACCTCCCTAACCAGCAGTACTGTCTTCAGTAATGCCATTTAATTTTACTATGGACATTTTCTCATCAATTCCCACTGCTTGACAGTTAATCAATGTCATTAACATTCAATATGACCATGCAGGACATTGCTAAAATCTTGTTTATTAGAGCAAATGTGGAGATTCCCAAATCTTCAAAGATTTTAAAAACACAATTTATTAAACAATAACTTGACACTCAAAAATTGCCTTTGATAGCAAAATGTTTTCATAAAATTAAAGCCCAGCCATATTTGAACAAATTTCACACAAATATGGCATTTATTTGAGAAAATTCTTCAGATCTGTACAATCTTACCCCTGGAGTTCACATTTATTTATTTTTTAATTTGCAAACAAACATTTGATGCTCAAAAGATTTAATAAATTAAAAGTAAAGAAGCTTGTGCTCCATGAATGTTTACACATTTAGATCCAAACTCATTTTCTACTGCTCAGAAAAGATGGATGGCTCAAATGAGGCCTGTTATGTAAAGTGGCAGGATGGACAGGATGCAGAATTAATCCAATGACTGTTAGTGTGAGCGAAGGGGGGGAGGAAATGGTGGGGAATTAAGGAGGAGACAATCTTTCTGTTGCTTGAACAAGGATTGAAACAACGTGAACTATACTTAAGTAGTGATAGCAGATGAGTGTCAGTTCCCTGGCAGAGAAGCCTCTTGAGATATTGAGCTTTTCAGCTCTACAGTAAGAGCAGCAGAGTATGTGACGTGACTCAGCTAACTTTGTCAGATATAAACACCAGAATTAAAAAAAATCTCTATTTCCTCTGACAGCTTAGAAACCCCATTTTAATTTGCATCAGGCGCTCTTCTAGCCTCCAGGAGCCCCTTCAGGCTCTATGAAGCACATCTAGGGTAACCACATTTTATTTACACTTTTGGAATCTTATCTGTTAATCATGGCGTATAACTTGAGAAGAAATGTCCAATTAGTTTCCTGACTCCAAAATCTGAACTGCTCTCAACACCATCCCCAAATTACGGGACAATATGATACAGATCCAAACTTTTCGGTTTAAGCAAATCACGACTGAATACTTTTCCTCAATAACAAGTATGATTCTGGTAAGTTTTATCTCCTCCATCTAACAGATAAGTTGATTCTCTTCAGAAAGATGCAGACAGCATCCAGTGACTGAATTCAGACCTCTTTTTAAAGAGGTGGCAGTAGGGGCAAGAGGTTAGACAACAGGAGACAGCAGCAATGCATCGGGAAAATAGAGTTCTGTATAAGGCCAGGGCTCTACCAAATTAGCAGACATGAAAAATGCGTCACGGACCATGAAATCCGGTCTCCTCTGTGAAATCTGGTCTTTTTTGTACTTATATCCCTTACTATACAAATTTCACGGGGGAGACCAGTGTTTCTCAAACTGGGGGTCCTGACCCAAAAGGGGGTCAGCAGGTTATTGTAGGGGGTTGCAGTAATGGCACCCTTACTTCTGCACTGCCTTCAGAGATGGGTGGCTGGAGAGCAGTGGTGCTGGCCAGGCGTTCAGCTCTGAAGGCAGCACCCTGCCAGCAGCAGTACAGAAGTAAGAGTGACAACATCATACCATGCCACCCTTACTTCTGCACTTCTGCCTTCAAAGCTGGACAGCTGCAGGCTGAGGGCCCAGCTCTGAAGGCAGCAACACAGAAATATGGGTGGGAATACCATATCACGCCACCCTTACTTCTGTGCTGCTGCTGGCGGCAGCACTGCCTTAACAGCTGGGTGCTCGGCCAGCAGCTGCCGCTCTCCATCCACTAAGCTCTGAAGGCAGCACAGAAGCAAGGGTGGTAATACTATGATTCCCCCCTACAATATATCTTTGTGGGGCTCCCCCACCCTCTTTTGAATCAGGACCCCTACAGTTACAACATTTCAAAATTTCAGATTTAAGTATCTGAAATTATGACATGACTATTTTAAAAATCCTATGACACTGAAATTGACCAAAATGGACTGTGAATTGGGTAGGGCCCTAACCATGGAGGTTAGTCATTAATAGGTTCAAGCTCGATGGCAAGGTCATCAGGGAGATGAAGTCTCCACATGCAATATATGCCCCATTCCCATCACTTTGAATCCCTTCATTAGCTTCTCATCTTCTACTTAATTAACTTCATGCTCCTAATCTTTACTTACCTGTACTAGGCCCTATAGGACTTTTTACCTAAATATCTATGCTCCTTTTCTTTTACCGCCCCTCTCACTCCATATGTTGTTCCTAAAACTTTCACCCTCCTGATTCCTTTGCCTTCATACCACTCGGTTTCGGGCCTTCTTTCATGCTGCCCCCTACATCTCGAACATGCTCAAGCCTAGTCAACACTAGCAAATCCAGTAATAGCAATAGTCCAGATGCAAAGCTGGAAGAATCAGAAGACAGGGCTCACCACTATGTGTTTGTCAACCCTGCAACTGAAGGTGTGCTTGGAGCTGGAGCATGCATACCCATGCTAGCTATAATCCAGCGTATGAAGCTAAAAATAGTGGTGCAGATCCAGCATTGCAGGCTGCGCAAGCCTGACCAGAACCCTCGATACGTACTGTCATTACTAGAGCCCACACTTGGATCAGTGTCGCCATGTCTTCATTCCTATTTTTAGCTGCAGTAGTTAAACATACTATGAGAATGTTTACCTGAGCTGCAATCACACCCTTGATTTCAGCACAGACATACCCATAAAGTCTTAATCAACTACTAATACAGATGCACCAGTACTGGAATATGGGTACAGACTCAATGTCATCCATCAAGACTATTCTTCCTTCTTTAAATGCCTCTGTGCAACCTCTCTTCATATAATCCTTCCTCATTCTCATCTGCTCCTAAACCACCATCCTAAATTTAACTGCAAGATCTTTTGGAGCAAGGGTAGATCTGATAATACATAAGTGTTCAGGCAAAATAGCATTATTCACTGCCATTCACTTACAAGATACAATAGTAGTAAGACCTCAAATACTTGCCATAGTTAATATTTCAGGATCCAGGGTGACAGCTGATTTAATTTTCTACAAACTAATTTTTTCAGAGGTCCCTTTTACAATATAAAGAAAAGCCAAAACAGTTAAAACTTTTTGAGAAGAACAATTCTGAAGAGTTTCCACGTTTTCTTTATATACTGTAAAGAAGGCTAACATATTATAAACTATTTTACAAACAGGTAGGGTAATAATTAATTTTGTAAATCTGGGGACACATTGCCATGTCTCATTAACACCTTTTGAACAAGAAATAGTGGTAACAGGCCACTTCACCTAAACAATCTATGCAATCTTGTATTTAGCTATGATATTCTGAGTACCTTTCCCAGACCTGAAGAAGAGCTCTGTGTAGCTTGAAAGCTTGTCTCTCTCACCAACAAAGTTGGTCCAATAAAAGATCTCTCACCCCACTTTGTCTCTCATATATCCTGGGACCAACACGGCTACAACACCACAGCATATAACAGTTATTAGTCATTTTTCCCAGGGAAATACTCACATTTTTTGTTGAAGTGTCCTTTAAATGCCATTTTATTTTTAAAGCAATTTTTGATCCCCTTTGACTGATTATAAGGGTCTATTCTGAAAAGGAGAAACTGATTGAATATAAAATGGGAAGTAGTAAAACTAGCTACACACACTTAGGTGTTTTATAACTGGTACACAATTTTCAGACAAATTATTTTCAAGTTGACAGTGTCCTAAAGATCACGAGAGAATGGTTAGAACTGTCGTCCAATAGGCCCCAGTTCTATATTCTTGGGCCATCACTGCAAGAGCACATTCACTCACTATTTAGCTGAGCTGAAGCTACAACCCAATCATGGTTTAGGTGTGTCACCACCACAACAAGCTGATAATTCCCCCATTACAGTGTTGACAGCCAGTGGAAAGAATTCAAGGAAATTAACTGGGTTTGCAAATGATCCCCAAACAAGGAAGCATGTGGATACATTTTGCAGTAGTTGGATGTAGCAACATTTGCTTTGATACTTGCCTGGAGCACTGGGAGTTACAATTCCTAAATTGTGGTCTGTGAAGCACTGAGCACTTGATGGTGGCTATGGAGAGTTGACTAGTCACATTATATTGACTCTCCTTGCTTTCCACTGAAAGACTTAGAACTGATAGGCGGGGAAATTGACATGAAGAGCAAGAACAGATACTAAAGACAGCTGACTATACACCTACTTTCCAAGCTGCTTTTTCATATAAGCAATTGCAGTAGTTGCCACAGCCATTTTATACATGGGATGTGGGATGGTCCACAAAACAGCTCTATTATGAACTGGTCCACAGTATGAAAGTGTTGAGTACTCCTGGCTTAAGATAGCTGTGCAAGATCACTGCTAAAGAATTTAGGGTGAATTCTACACATTACAAATATAGCAATGCACACATCCTAACTAACTTGACACGTTTTTCCTATGAATAGAGTAGTCAAAAACTCCCAAGTTAACAGATTTTACCAGCTCTAGTTGTACTGCCATCAACATGATGGGACAAACTGAACATAGAATTCATCACAGTAATGACCCCAGCACAATATCTTCACCACCCTGCTAGCAGAGTCCTATTTCAAATGGATTGCACTTATCCAACCCATAGTCACCTCTATGACAGTTCCTGACACCAATTTACAACACAATGGAAAAGGTTGTACTTCAGTTATCTATGGTCCAAGAGGCAAGAAACATACTAATGAAATTCCCACCCTGCATTTTCCATACTTGTGCCCAAAGAACTCAAACATTAAGCAAAAGGTGGAGGGAAAAGGATGGACACACTAAAGGAAGCCTGACATACACGCAACTAACTCACCATTACTTTTGATCTCATGTCTTTGAAGTATGACCTGAGCCAATGGTCTGTTTTTAAATGATTTTGGTTATCCATTTTCTTATAGTGTAAGCTGGGCTTTTCAGTTGCTCCAACACATGATCAAAAAGGAGCCTAACACTAGAAAATCCCCCTGGTTATTCCAACAGTACACATAAAGAGAAGGTTTACTCTCAACTTTATTTACAACAGGTGCTGGCTATGCAACTTTTGCTAACCTAATGGAAGTTGCCTCGGTGAATTCTCATAACTAACTGCCATTACTCCAGACAAATATTTTTAAGGAATGTTACATAAAACTGAAGAATTTGAAGTAGACAGTTTTGTGGGAAATTCAACACAATAATTAGGCTGATATTACAAGAAAAAAATCACACCTATTCACCTTAATGCAAGTGTTCAGAACTACTGTAAGTTGTTCTGCTATACAATTCCTGTAAATAATAAGTTGTGTGCTTCTATCTCAGTATAAAACTGAACACAGCAGCTATAGCAAAATCAAAACCCTTTCGCAGCTATGTCTAGAAACAAGAAAGTTCTTTTGGAAGGATGGGAATTATATGCTTCTTGCTACCCTCCTACTTCTTCCCCCAACATAAAAATATGTTCTTTCAAGTTAGGCACTGAAGTTCTAGTCTGTAACATATAGCCTAAGTTGGAAGGAGGCAGTTTCAGCATCACATTCATAATCTTGACATGACATTGTAGTCACCGTCAGGCCTCGGTTGGTTTTCTTCTTAAGAACTAGCAGTCTTTACTTAGTATGTTCAACACTTTTATAGCCAGGTTATTGTAATTAATAAATACCCCAATAATTTTTTTTTAAAATCAAGCAATGCTTCAGATTACTTAAAAGTGTTTTAGAATTGCCCTTGTTCATTTAGGTTCTTGTCTAGCAGTAAAGTTCGCTTCTCCTACCCACATCTTAATTACAGTAGCATATCATAAACATCACCCGGCTTAGTGCAGAGCAGTACTCCAAATACCAATACACAGAGCAGACAAGCCACTAATGTTGATCCTAAAGGATAAACTAGTAAGGTCCATTTATCTTCCCACTTCAAGATGAAATTGGGAAACAAAATTAACCTAATACACACTGAAAATTAGGAATCCCTTCATATACTAATGTTCTGTCTTTTCTCCCAACCCCATACAAACAGTTAAGGACAAAATTGCTTAATTAACAGCTAAATATGACATTATATATTCAGAAGACATGGCACTGCTGCTTGTTTAGTGAACTTCTAATTCAGAAAGAATAGTATATACTTGGGCCTAGCTCACTAATGAAAGCATCATCTAGTGGTTAAAAGCTCAGAACTGGTAGGCCAGGAGATTTGGGTTCTATTGCCAATTCTGCCATAGACTGAATTTGGGCAAGTTGTCTTTTTTGCACAGCTGTTTCCCCACCTGTAAAAAACAGGAATACCACCAACCTGACCAGTGCATTGTGAAGATTAATTCACTGTTTACAAAATGAACCTCTTAGATGAAAGATGCTTTAGAAGCTCACGTTAAGACACGAGAATAAAGGCAATGTCTACAAAATGGTTTCAAAAAATTCATTTTTAGAATATTGTAAAATTAGTATTAATTATATTATGGAATGAATAATTATTTATACTAAGATTTTGAGTTAAGATTCAGCTTATCTGATTACACATGTTAGTGTTAATATTAGAAGAGGCTTCCAATACCAGTTAAGAATCAAGGGAGAAGAACACGCCATCACATGCTATGGAGGTAACTGCTAGCTTTTCATCCTAAGAGTTAGGTTCTTTGACTGACTAAATTGATTGGTTTTGAGAAAGTCTGCACAAGAATAATACATTAACCTACTGGTGCAATAGCAAATGTGGATCCAGTTTACTGGGCCAATGAAAATAGTGTGTGCACAGTCTACAAAGAAAGTTTCATGAAATTTGTCACTAAGCATACCTACCAACAACTGTATGAACAAAGAGCAAAACCCTTCCCCCCAGAGGGGTAAGCATATAGCACTGTTACAGTAGCCAAGGAACAGGGAAACAGCTTATTAATGTCCCCCTTCTCCCAAAATGAATCAAATACTTAACTTTACTGACAGCAGAGTTTAATTACCCTCAACTCATGAAACTTTACTAGAGGTTAGGCAAAGACAGTTTAAGATTTAAAGAGGATAATTATGTCCTTAAGGCTCATTCCAGTAGGAGCTACACATGAAACTGAAGCTATTAAAGCAATTAAACATTTTACCAACATTTAAAGGGTCAAAAAAAAAAAGAGAGGGTCATTTACCAACTAGAAATATAGTAACACCAGTGTTACGTAGCTGAAGAGATCACTGACATAACACTTTACAGATGGGGCATTGTTTTAGAACCCTTAGTTTTGATTCATGTGTGCGCACACATTTTTATAGTAGGAACAGGAGTGACCCCCTATTTAAGGTTGCCTAACACTTCTATTACATCAAAAAAACAAAAAAAGTATAAGAATTTGAACAGCTCTAATATTTTTATGGTTTTCAGCAATATTCTGAAATTTGACAAAGGGCTGGTTCAGGAAAGTTCCTATTGCTGTCTTCATGAAAATCAATTCAGATTAGATTGAGTTATAAACCAATTGTTTTCTTCCTAAGATAGAACACCATTTCCCATCCATTTAACAGAACCTACTTTGTTTTTGGTTTGGCCAAAATCCAGCAGCATTCGAGAACACTGCATGTGTACCACCTTGGTTTTTCAACTTCAGAATTCTATACGGAGCTCATACCTGGATGTGATACACACAAAAAAATATATATATTCTTCGCTTTCTTTTATTCCCTCAAAATTCTCTTTGATTTAGGAGAAGTTGTAGCACAGCAGAAACCAGGAGACCAACTTCGCCCCACAGCCTCTGAAAAGAATACATATCTTTGTCCCTGGCTATGCCAGCTATAAATTCAGGTTACTCATACATAGATGAAGAGAGGTTACCTACTGTCCATAAATGGAATTCAAGATTTGTGGTCCCTATCTGTAATCCACTACAGGTATGTATATGCTCCATGCATTTAAGACTGGACGATTCTTTCTAGTAAGGTCTGTTGGCATGGACCTGCACACACTGTCCTCTTGTGCTCTGAACCAGGGCATAAAGGGTGGGCTTCTTCAGTTCCTTCTCTGCCGCAAATCACAGTTAAGAGCCAAAGCAGAGCCAAAGCAAAGTAGGTAACAGAATACGGATAGGGACCACACATCTCAAAGAACTAAGGTTAAAGAAAGTAACTATGAGGCTCAGAACACTCCCAATGCCAGTTAGCACACCTGCCATGACATATAACCAAAGGTGACATGAAATATATCACTGAAAAACTAATAACTCACTGATCATTAATATTTTTATTGATTTATGTATAGTAAACCCACAAAGATCTTTACAGATATGTGCTGGAAATATGTTCTTAGAAAGTATCTGGCAAGTAGTGCTTAAGCCACTCCTGTTTCAAGTAGGCAGAACGACATTCCTCTGTGTGGATGTGTCTCCAATGTAAATTAAACAAGGTGCGACCAAAGAAAGAAATGCACATTTACATGAAAGGTAAACAAAGCCGTAAGTGGGGGAAGCTGACCACTTAATTTCTGTGGGGAATGGAGATTGCATCCCCAGGAAGCCTTCCTGCCTCTTGAAGCAAGGTCAATGAACTCTGGGAAGATAAAAGCAGAGAGAAAAGGCCATTTTGGCATCCTTCTTATCAGAGGAGACAAAGGAACCAAACACTTTGAGCTCTACATGAAGGGACCTGGCCAGAGAGTCTAGTCAGCCATGCTGGAAAAAGAGACTTGGTGAGAAACTTCTTTGAACAAGAGTCCAGTTTGTTAAATCAGCTTTTAGTCTTAAAAGCTTATTTTTACGTTTGTTTGTTTGTAACCCTTTATCATCTTTATTTCTTATACTCGGTATCACTTAAACCTATGACTTTGTTTTCCTTTTACTATAAGCCAGTTCAGTGCTTTGATTAAAATAGTGTTTGTTAACCCCACTTAAGGTAATAAGCTGCTGGGTACTGTCTCTTTAAAGAAGCAGGCAACAGTTTTGTAAGTGTTCAGTGAGAGGGCTGGATACTACACGGAAACTTGGGACTGGGAGGGTGTTACTGGATGGCAGAAACCAGGATGTGACCTACATGCTTGTATGCTGGCTGTTGGTGTCAGGATTGTGAACCACAGCAACATAGCATTTAAAGCACCAAAAGTTCCAGGGCAGACAGTGACCCTTACTAGATTACATCATAGTGACCTTCCTCTTTCTTCTTCAAGTGCATTCCATTGTGAGTGACTGACAAGCACTACTTATGATTTCATTTTGACAAATAGGAAAAAACTGATTGAAAATTTGAAAGTGGAAGGCAGCTTGGATAAAGTGATCATAAAATGATGAGTTCATGATTCTAATGAATGATAGTAGGGAAAACAGCACAATAAAGAAAATGTATTTTAAGAAGGCAGACTTCAACAAATGCACAGAGTTGGTAGGTAAGATCCCTTGGGAAGCAAGTCTGAGGGGAAAAAACAACTGAAGACAGTTGGCAGTTTTTCAGAGAAACATTAAGGGCACAAGAGAAAACTATCCCACTGCATAGGAAAGAGGAAATATGGCAAAAAACTACCCTGACTTAACCAGGAGATCTTCAATAATCTGAAACTCAATGAAGAATCCTACAATAGGTGGAAACTAGCTCAAAATTACAAATGAATATAAAACAAGAGGTATGATGGGATAAAATTAGAAAGGCCAAGGCACAAAACGAGATGAAACTAGCTAAAGACATAAAAGGTAACAAGAAAACATTCTACAAATACTTTAGACCAGAGGTCGGCAACCTTTCAGAAGTGGTGTGCCAAGTCTTCATTCATTCAGTCTAATTTAAGGTTTTGCGTGCCAGTAATACATTTTAAAGTTCTTAGAAGGTCTCTTTCTATGTCTATAATATATAACTAAACTACAGTTGTATGTAAAGTAAATAAGGTTTTCAAAATGTTTAAGAAGCCTCATTTAAAATTCAATAAAATGCAGAGCCCCCAGACCAGTGGCCAGGACCCAGGCAGTGTGAGTGCCACTGAAAATCAGCTCGCGTGCCATCTTCGGCACACGTGCCATAGGTTGCCTACCTCTGCATTAGAAGCTAGAGGAAGACCAAGGACAAGGCAGGCCTTTTACTCAATGGAGGGGGTCAACAGAAAATGTGGAAATGGCAGAAGTGCTAAATGACTTTCAGTTTTCACCTAGTAGCAATTGGATATCTACAGCTATGTCTACACTTGGAGTTTTTGCGCTGTCAATTTCAACGGTGATAGTGAACTAGTGAAAGAAAAGCGCTGGTCTGTGTACTCACTCACTTCCACCGGCATCAGAGATTGTTTACATTTTCAGCACTTCCATCGCTGATGAGAGCAGTGCACAGAGGCAGCTATCCCACAATGCAGCTCTCTCCATTTTGACAATAAGCTTTGTGGGGATGGTGGGAAACGATCGCCGGGCATCCTGTGTCCCTGCACAAACTCCTCTCCCCAGACACTGATCAGCTCCAGTAGCTCAGCATTACTCCAAGCAGGGGATTGTTTGCTCTGTGGAGCAGGTATTGTGGCTTGGCCAGGTAAGTGAGCACTTGCCAAGTAAACAGGAAGGGGAGTTTCAAAATTCCCGGGGCTTTACAGGGGAGGGGTAAATGTCTGTTTACCTGAAACCAGAGCACCAGAGCTGCTGGCCAGAGTGGTCACCGAGGCACTGTGGGATATTCTGTGGAGGCTAAAAGCTCTGTAAACAGGAAGAATGGTGTCTTCACTTGCACATCACCGCAAAAGCATAAACGGTAAGAGCTGTATGCCTCTCATGGAGGTGGTTCTCTTTTTATGGTGAAACTTTTGAGTTTCACCGCAAAAAGTCATTGGCAAGTGTAGACACTCCCATGGTTTTTGCTCAAAAAAGGGACTTTTTCTGCTTTAAATGGCAAGTGTAGACATGTCCTTACTTAATGAATGCCAGTGAAAATGAGGTGGATCAGAGGCTAAAAGAAGAACTTAAAAATTACTTAGACAAGTTAGATGTTTTCAAGTCACCAAGGCCTGATAAAATATATCATAGAATACTCAAGAAGCTGACCAAGGAGATATCTGAGCCAACCGTGATTATTTCTGAAAAGCCATGGAAGATGGGTGAGATTGCTGGGGACTGGAAAAGGGCAAGTATAGTGTGAATCTATAAAATGTGGAATAAGAACAACATGAGGAATTACAGACCAGTCAGTTTAACTTCACTATCCAGAAAGATAATGGAGCAAATAATTAAGCAATCAATTTTCAGACACCTAGAAGATAATAAGGTGATAAGTAACAGTCAGCATGGATTTGTCAAGAACAAATCATGTCAAACCAACCTAACAGCTTTCTTTAAAGGTGTAACAAGCCTTGTTGATACGGGGGGGAAGTGGTAGATGTGGTATATCTTGACTTTAGTAAGGTTTTTGATACATTTTTGCATGACCTTTTCATAAACAAACTAGGGAAATATAACCTATGGAGCTACTATAAGGTGGGTGCAGAACTGGTTGGAAAACAGTTTCCAGAGACTAGTTATCAGTGGTTCGCAGTCAAGCTGGAAGAGCATAGTGAGTGGAGTCCTCCAGGGATCAATTCTGGGTCCAGTTCAGTTCAATATCTCCATCAGTTATTTAGATAATGGCATAGAAAGTACACTTATAAATTTTGCAGATACAACCAACCTGAGAGGGATTGCAAATGCTTTGGAGGATAGGATTAAAATTCCCAATCATCTGGACAAACTGGAGAAAAGGTCTGAAGTAAATAGGATGAAATTCAATAAGGACAAATGCAAAGTACTCCATTTAGGAAGGATCAATTGCACAAATACAAAATGGGAAATGACTGCCTTCCTAGGAAGGAGTACTCAAACATCAAAATAAGATCCCAAGATGGGGGAAGGTTAGAGTAAACCATTCAGAAGCCCCATAGTCACTGGATGCGTGAAGAGGGAGTTGCTGTCAATCAGAGGGCAGCAGGTACTGATGGCTGCTAGATGAACCTGAAGTGAGCTAAGTAGAAAGACCTGAGGATTTCAAGGCAAGTAGGTAGTCCAAAATGGTAGAGATGTCATTTCCTCTAGGGATATATGGTAAAGTAGAGCTCAAGTAGAGAATCTTTTTCATTTAGCTAAGAAACACTTTCTGGTGAATTATTTTCTACTATTGCTAAGGATAGCTTTAGCAGCTGCTGAACATTTCTGATCCAGGTTCAACACCCTTCCAAATGCCATACTGCAAGGTGAAGTGACTGAATTCAGACACTTGATCCTGCCCTTGACCTGTGTCAGGAGGTCTGGGAAGGAGCGAATGATAATTGGTGGGCAGGACAACAGTCAAAGAAGAATCAAGAACCAAAATTGTTGTGGACATCTGGGAACAATGAAGATGATCCACCTCAGTGTACTCCTGGGCATTTTGTGCCAAAAATTAAAAATTCTGCAAAGTCTGTCAAAGTAACACTACATAATCATACCAGTTTCAATTATTTTGGTAATTTATTTCAAAATACCTGTCAGCAAGTAAGTCTGTAACAATACAAACACACAAAATTCCCCCCAGGAGTGGAGAGTTAAAGAAACCCCTATGACAACCCAGTTCCTCTTTCTCTGCCCCCTCCCATCCCCAGAGCCAACCTGCACGCCCCCCCCCCCCCCACCCAAAACACCTAAACTCCCTCCATGCACTAGAGCCAAGCCATGGTGGCCCTTCCAGTCCAGATACCCACACCCTCTCCCCCCTCCCCGAGCCTAGCTGCCCCGCTCCCTTGCCCAGACACCTAACTCCCATCCCCCTAGAGCCCAGGGATCCAGATGGAGAAACAGCCTGGTGCTCAGTCCCAGGCTTGCACAGAGTTTCCTGCATATCACCCTCTCCTTCCCTCAGAGCATGCTGGGAACTGCAGCTGCCAGGAACCCTCTAGCTTCCTCGCCCTCCCACAGCAGTGTCTTCTATATGCAAGCTGGGCTCTGCCAATTCCACTGGCCCCTAGTGGCAGCTAGCAGCACTGCAGCCCACTTCAGTAGGAGAAAGGAAATTCTGTGTGCACTTTAATTTCTGCAAAATTCTGCACTGCGCAGTGACACAGAATTCCTGCAGGAGTAACAATGGCCTATTGTATCTTTCTGAGAACTCAAGGTAAGATTGGGATACGGGGAAAGCATACACCAGACTTTCAGACCATGGGATTAGAAAGAAAACTCCTCTGGAATTCTGGCCCTGTACCTCCCTGGAAAATTACCTTGTGCATTTCTTGTTGTCCTGCAATACAGACAGGTCCAGACACAGGGATCCCCATCATTGGAATGGGTCTCACCACTGAGTTCTGAATCTCCCATTTGTGTCCTCCTTAAAACTAAAATTCCCACCTGGGGAAGTGAGGAAACAGATTGACAGAGTGAGACGGGTACCCAGAAGTCACCTATTACAGGACAGGCCCAACAAGGAAAACAGAACACCACTGGCCATCACGTACAGCCCCCAGCTAAAACCTCTCCAGCACATCATCAACAATCTACAACCCATCCTGGAAAACGATCCCCCACTCTCACAGGCCTTTGGAGGCAGGCCAATCCTCGCTTACCGACAGCTCCCCAACCTGAAGCAAATACTCGCCAGAAACTACACACCACACTACAGAAACACTAACCCAGGAACCAATTCCTGTAACAAACCTCATTGTCTTCTCTGTCTCCATGTCTACTCTAGTGACACCATCATAGGACCCAACCACACCATCAGAGGCTCATTCATCTGCATATCTACTAATGTGATATATGCCATCATGTGCCAGTAATGCCCCTCTGCCATGTACATTGGCCAAACCGGACAGTCTCTACGTAAAAGGATAAATGGACACAAATCAGACATCAGGAACAACATACAAAAGCCAATAGGAGAACACTTCAATCTCCCTGTACACTCATTAACAGATTTAAAAGTAGCCATTCTTCAACAAAAAAAAGTCAAAAACAGACTTCAAAGAGAAACTGCAGAACTACAATTCATTTGCAAACTTAACACCAATTTGGGCTTGAATAGGGACTGGGAGTGGCTGGCTCACTACAAAAGCTATTTTCCCTCTCTTGGTATTGACACCTCCTCCTCAATTATTTAGAGTGGACTACATCCACCCTGACTAAATTGGCCTTCAACATTGGTTCTCCACTTGTAAGGTTACTCCCTTCTTTTCATGTGTCAATATATATTTATGCCTGTATCTGTAATTTTAACTCTATGCATCTGAAGAAGTGGGTTTTTACCAATGAAAGCTTATGCCTAAATAAATGTTAGTTTTTAAGGGGCCATCAGACTCCTCGTTTTTTGTGGATACAGACTAAACACAGCTACCCCTCTGATACCTGCTGTCAAAAAGTGATGGCTGAGGACATCTGCCAATGTGTTGGGGATTCCAGGGAGGTGTACCACCGATAGTATAATTTGACAATGACTAGATCAATTTAATAAGGGGCACCTTTACACAAAGGGTGTACATTTTGCTTCCCCCTTGCTTAGTATTCTGCATCAACATCATATTGTCCAACATCACCTGAATACACTCTAAGTGGATAAATGGTTTGATATTCTGCTCTCAGTTCCAGAAAATTTATAACCATCCTTGACTCACAGGGGGTTCCATATAGCCTGGGCTATGTGTTCCTTTACATGAGCTTCCCACTCTATCAGAGAGGCATCTGTGATTAATATCTTCTGAGAAGGTAGCGGACTGAACGAATTTCCACATACTCCTGTTTCATCCTGTAACCAAGCTAGAGTTTCATACTCTGTGAGGGTTCCTAACTAATCTGTCCAAACTATGCCTGCCTGGTATGTCTAGTATGAAGCCAGGCTTGAAGGCAGCAAAGTCGGTGTCTTGCAAATGGGCTTACATATGTGAAAGACGCCATATGACCCAGGAGGATGAGGCATGTCCAAAACAATGTTTGTGGACTCTTTTGGAACTGATTGATCAGAATGTTCACTAATTGGACCCTATCCCTGGGGAGGGATGATCTAGCTGCAAGTCTACCTTCTTGAATAAGGGCCTGGGATTACGCTCTGTCCTCTTGAGGGAGTTTGTCTCTAAATTTTGCAAACTTGGAATATTTGACAAAAAGTCAGACATTTCAAGTAGGGTTTGATAGTTAGCTTTTTGGAATTGCAAGCCTGTTGATCAAATATCTTCCTCCCCAGAAGGCTCAGGGCATTTCGCTTCCCTATCCAAAAGAGAAAACCTGCTTTGCTGTTGACTACTCCTTTCCAGTGTGGCTTGTACCACTAGGGAATTTGGCATGGGATGAATAAACAGGAACTCAGCTCCCTTATCTGGGACAAAGTATCTTTTTGCTGTTCTTTTAGATGTAGGTGCACATGTTGCTGGAGTATGCCTCATCACCTTAGCCAGCTCCAGGATCACTTTGTTTACTGTGAGCACCACTGTACTCAGCCCTGCACTTTGCAGAATATCCAGAATATTCATGGCATGACTTCTGGACTTCCTCCAGAGGGATCTGGAGCGCCTCAACAACACTTCTCAATAGCTCCTGGAACTGTTTGCAGTCAATGCATGCATAGATGATGCTGAAGCATCAACTTCAGGGAAGGAAGATGTTATACCCAACTGAACTGGAAATGCTGTTGGATCTGGGTTCTTTCCCCTGCCCCTCCACGGGTTCCAGAGGGAGCTCTAGCTGGTCTCTGGAAGGAGAGGGATGTGACACTCTATGGGACCATACCAGTATGGCCAGTGGAAAGGATCCATCATGGATTGTGGTGGTCCCCAAGCATGTGGTACCCAGCAATCCCAGGGAGGGTGCGGTGAAAGAATACAAGAGGTTCTAGATTCTGCATCCAGGCTAACCTTCCTTGGTGGGAGTAATAATAATCTTTCCTCAATGTCAGATGCTTCCGATAGAAAGGTATGGTTGGTCTTTAATGTCAGCGCCCTCAGAACTGCTGATGTCTTACTGAGGAGTGGCAGTTGGAGAAGTGTCTCTCTCCTTGTAGTAAGCCTGCACCAAAGTGTATCTGGTGAAGAGCAGTTCTGAAAAATGAGGATCAGACTGGAAAGTGATAACCTCAGTTGTGGTATACCCCTCCCTAGACAAGGGATGAAGGTTTTTGTCTCCCTGTACAGATGGAGCTGGTGTGTGAAGCCCCTTAAAAGTTTTAGCTTCTGAATGGGAGTGTGCCGTACCATCAGTGCTTGTGGCTCATTTTGAGACTTCCTAGCTGGTATCTTTGGTAGTGGACATCTGGGCTCATGGTGCTTCTCTTTTCACAGTACTGCCACTGAGGCAGTAATAGCTGGTAACACCATAACCATGTTCTTAATCTTCTGAGCCTAAGTGTTGGTGCCATGGGTCTTTGTAGGGCCAGCACGCAATGATTCAGCCAACTTTGACAAAATTGGGGAGAAGGTCTTCCTCTTAGAGGATTTGAAAGGGGACTTCTCTCTGAAACGCGGAGAGTGCCTCTCTCGAGTAAAAGAGAGTCCTTAATTCTATTCCTACTCACCCCATATTGGAAGCGACATACTAGGGGGTGCGCTTCTTAACGCCACTGTCCAATGTACAGGTGGGTCTGCCCGGCTTGGGTCAGACTGCAGTCTCATCGCCTAACTCTGCAAGATGCTTCCTGAGCCTTGATTCTCATACCTGGCAGGCCTGGCTGGGGAAGGAGCAGCAGATGCTGTACCTGGCTTCAATCTGCACTTACCCCAACTATACTAAAACATATAAAATTAGTTAAATTGTTTCTTAAATAACTATGTACAGATAATCAAAGAGAGCAGTTCGAGGACACCAGAATGTTCTCTCTCAGACCACACAGCAGTAAGAAGAAACTGGAGAGGTGCTTATACCTTCATTTCAGAGCACGAGGACAGAGAGCACAGACATAAACCAACGGCCACTAGTAGCAAGAACCTTCCTGTCTCAGGTGCATGAAGTGCATGCGCACCCACAGTGCAATACACACAGCACTCAAAAAAGAACCCACTCCTTTCAGCGTTTTATCTCATCCTCCTCTAGTGGCAGATTCACATATGATAACAGTCCGCTCCAGCCACCAGCTAATGGAGTTAGCCTTGTAGCTCAAGCAGTAGAGGTCAGTAACGTACACTGGAAGATGAGGACTCAAAACATGATGATACAAGATGGGTGATCGTTACAATTGCACAGAACTTGTTTGACTTTTTAAAGCAAATCTCAAGAGTCACGTACAAGGAAAAAAACTAAGTTATTTAGGTTTCAATGTCAAGCACTTGAAAGTTAAGTGCCAGAATTAAGGTAATCTTTCAAACTAATTCTACTTCTTTGTGTATATGCATTAAGATACAGTCTCGATTTATATGATCATATACACACTCTCCACCAGTCACTGAAGCCCTGCCTCATTCAGTTCACAGGATGGATTGCACTCAGAGAATCAAAGAGGCTGTAATCTGTAGGTCCCCTACTTTACTTGCTCTTGAAGTTGGAAGGAGCACACAAAAAGGGACAGGAGATTGCATCAGAAGATGATTGTGTGGTTAAGGCATGTAAATGTCACCCATCTTGCCTCTGCCACAGGCTCTTAATGTAATGTTTTTCTAGCCATTTAAACCAAAACATTTGCAGATGACCACTAAGTGTCCATTCCTCATTTTCTGGGTACATAACTTGTACCTGCAGTAAGATTTAGAGACGCGCCAAGCACTCACAAATGCAGCTGAATTCAATGGGAGCTCAGCATCTCTGTCATTCAGGCAGTGCAGTCTGAAAGAATGTGCACAAAGCTGAGCATCTGGTACTCCAGAGTCCTAGCTCTGTCTCTGATTCACTGTGTTCTTTTAGGCAAGTCGCTGACTTTCTGTCCCTGTTCCCCCATCCATAAAGTGAGGATAACAAATACTCTTATCTTGCAGAGTTGCAAAGAAATTCACTAATGTTTTGAGGGTCTTGTATACCACTGTGATGAGTGCCACAGAAAAGCTCAGGAGGCAACTAATAATTCCTTATTCAGTGTAGGATTTGGACAGAATACAGTAAATAAATCATAGGACCACACAAGGAGCAATGAAAATAAAATTACATTAAATAGTCACTGACCACTGACTGAGATGGGGTCCTATGGAAAAACAGTAAGTGATCATGTGTAAAAAAAAAAAAAAGACTGAATCATAATGCCTATTAACAAAAGTTGCGAAAGCAACCTTAATTTCTGCATTACCTAACCTTTGAATGCTTAACTTTGCAAACTTAACATGCTTTAGACACAAGTTATATATTTGAGTGAGTGTGTATTCATATATGCCTTGTGTGGACTGATTTTAGAGGTGTTGGACTAATATTGCTTGTTCTATAGTTTGGGGATTTTTTTTAGGGGGAGAGGTTATTCAGTTAACCACAATGTTAGTGGCCACCTGAACATTCAAGATTTTCGTTTTTTGAGGCACAGTATATAGGAACATAATAATAAATGAAACAGGCTAACTAACAACCTGTTAATATATTTTTACTATACATACAAATAAGTTACATAGCATGTGGTTAAGCACAGTTATACTTTCCTGAGATGTCCTCATTATACATCTCTTCTAGAGACATTTTATCTTGTTTGTTCACAGCAATATGAATAATTAAGGAGTGTGACACCCTGGTATATTGAAAAAATAGAAGAACAAAGTAGCTTTCAACATTTGAACATTTAACCTTCACTGTGTTCTTGGAATTTCCTCTCCACTTTGATTTTTTTTTATTGCAATAGTTTCAATGTCCAGTTTTTCTAACAAAGCAAAGAATCTCAAGCAAAGAATACAGAAACAAGATCAATTGTACCATTTGGATGCTTACTCAGGTAAGATGTTCAAGAAATAATTTCTCCCTTTACATTCCGGAATTTTTAATAATCATTGTAGTCACATCAAAGGTATATGCTCCCTGGAGTAAAATACAAGTCCTCAGAAGGTGGTCAAAATATGATGGGCCAGGTAGCTTTCCTTCAATTAATCAGTAATGAAAGCACAAAACTGAAAATTAATTCCTTGTGAGATGTCACTACATCTTCCTTGATTTTAAACAAGTTCTTAAATATAAAGGACAAGTGGCTAATTGTGGAAAATAAACTTTATTCAGTGGGCAGAATACCTAAATACCTTTCAAACTCAAATGGTTGGTTAATATAAATTTAAGCACAAACATACAATATATATCCAACAGTGATGTATATTACATCAATGATATCTATTTTATGAGATAAAACTACTAAAGCTTTAATGGTGGTAATTAAAAAAGCCAAGCGTTTGAGTGGCTCAATGGCTGAGTCATAGACCTTTTACCCATAATGGGTTCCATTATAGCCCTGAGCTCAATTTGGAAGTGGTGGAGGTGGGTGAAGGAAAAGAAGTACTTTTAAATGTGGTTGTAAAATAAGGTTGTATTCTTTATGCACTGGGCAGTTTCAGCTCACACTGCAGTGTGACTTAACTGGTAGATATTTCACTAGATGTTCAGAATCCTATTAGTTAAGAAGGTGCACAGTAATTTTAAAAAGCTTGACAGCTTGAAAATATTTTTCCAACGACTTTATGAACTATTAAGCCAACATAAACCCAACACCATTTGAACTATCATTTCTTATGCAGCATCTCTGTTTAGTTTGAAGTTATCAAACTCTAACTGCCCTTCAATAGCTACATTGTTGTCAAAGTTCCGTACCCACATATGTTCAAACAAAACGGAAGACAAAGCTCTTTAGCTGGAGTGAAGAAGAGTTTATCTGCCTGTAAGAACTTTGAGCAAGGTATTAGTGATGAAAATCTGAACTATATAGTGAAGAAATCAGCAAAGGGATCAGAGGATTCTTCCTTAGATTTCAGAACAACATTCATTTTAATAAATAAATTGGAGTTGTAACACTATTATACTTTTAAATTTGGAAATGAGTTACAGCATGGTATGCACCATTTATGGCTTTAATATTCAAAGGAAAACCTTTGTAGTTTCAAGCATGCACATTTACAGTTATTCTGTTGGTTCATGCCACAGTTGGGATCTGCAAAGGCACATCACCTGTATGCCCCTCAGTTTAAAATGGAAAGGGCTACCGACAAGGCATTCTGACGGAAGAACCCTCAACTCCACAATTTCTTCCTGCAATTGTCTGCCTGAGCCCACTTTGGATAACTTTCCAGACACATTGCAAAAGGCCACATAGGCTGTGAGTACACCAGAGTTGAGGGATTTTTTTTTAAAGTATTGATTGATTAATTATTATTACAGCTATATGGAAAGTCTACCTTTTATATTTGAAATAATTTTATGTAAATATTTAGGGCCTGGGATGCATGTTTCTAACAGTTGTACAGGGAGATTAAAATTTTACAATCTGTTACAAAAGATATCCAATTCATTTTTAAAAACCCTCTTAAAAACTAACCTTTAGAAATATAAAAACATACAGTTTTTTTAGATACGACTGAAAAACAGAAGCTCTTTAACAAATAAGAGTCATTCTGGAAAATAGTATTGGTGATATCTCTGAAAATCAAAACTAAACTGACAATATTGCTAAAGACTTGCAGATTACTTGGCAATTATATAATAGATCGGTTCAGCAATGCAAAAAAAGTTAACCCTCAAACAGAATATCACTAATAAGAAGCATTTAGAACTTGCTTTGAATATATAACACTGAACCAATACTAATTAATCCTTACAACATTCACAAAGGTGGGGTTAATCATTCCTTTTTCACGTACGAGGAAACAAAGGTAAATGACCTGACCAAGGCTTTACAGTTAATTGAAAGCACAACTTAGATTAAAACTCATAAGTTTCTAGCTTCTGGTTTCCTTCTCAAATTCAAACCACTGTTTTTGTTTGTTTTAAATATAAACAAAGTATTTTCCCCCTATCTTCATGTGGTCTGTAGTTTTAGATTTTTTCCACTGTCAACTATAAATATCAAATATAAAAATTAAACCTTGTCTAGTGGCAAAAGAAATCAGAAAGCATTGGGAATCTTCCTCAATGCTTCTGTTTTTGAGTAGGTGAGAAGGCAAAGAGGAATCTAGCTACAAAAAAAGGGGTCCCAGCAGTTAGCGTATTTGATTATATAGTCCATTTTTAAAAGTGGGGAGGGGAGAATAGATAAGGTTATGCTGAAAAACAATTCCATGTAAGTTACCCAAACAGAGCTAGATAAACCTCACAGTTTTTTCCCTCAGAATCGCTTGTAAAGTTTGAAAGTTCTCCACACATCAATCAAGATTAAAGATTTAACTTTCGTAGTTTTGTTTTTAACTAAGGACAAGACACAAGGAAGCTTTCTTGTAAACCACCAGGTAATTTCTACCACCAATGTTCTTTCACAACACTAATGTCACATAACTCACTTTCTTTTAAACAATGAGCTCAATTTGCTCAGGTGTTCTATTATGGGCTAAGTTTGTCCAAACTGATGTGGAGATATCACATAAAGGCCACTAGGAGATGAGAACAAGTTTTCCCTTCTGCACTGCTAGTCCTACCAGTAGGGATCTCAGATGTAAATAGTTAATCGCGAGAAGAAGGCAAAGTGTAAATCATACTCTCGTAAAAAGTATTTTCTGGGGTCCAGATGTCTAACCAATAGCATTTTTGAGGGAAAAATCGAAACATTTTATGTGGCTATCTTACACAACTGCATAATGCAAGCATTTTTTTATTTAAGTAGTCGCTGTAACTCAAAGAATGAGTTTGTACACTAAGAGGCAGATAATCTTCACAATAACTTCTGCAATACAAGAGTTAAGCTATGCAGTATTTGTGACTTTTGGTGTAAAGTGGCATTTTTCTAGGATTAAAATAATAGCCATTTCCACATAGACAGATGATATTCCTTTTAAATCCACGCAACAGTGCTATATGAAAATGTCTAAATATCTGGGACAGAAAAAAAAGTTTGTAAAATCTTCTAAATGATTAGAGACAGCTACTGTCTAAAAGTAGAGTGGTCACTTTCAAGTACATTGCAATGCTCAACCCATTGTACCAAAAGTATAACAACATTTGAGGATGTAGGGTACCCCTAAATATAGGGCAGAAATAATTTTATGGCACTAGAGAAATTTACAATAAGACAATAGAGTAGCTGACTGCTGCTCAGAAAAGTGTGCAAGTGTGTGGGTTTATTTCTGAAATTTGACCTGCTGAAAAAGTTGTGGATCCTGAATGGAACTCTAGATAAAGCAATCAGTCTCTCAGGGAAAGGATGGGTTTGTGGCTGAAGCACAGGACTATGATGCAGGACACCTACTCCCATCTCTGCCAGACTGGGTGGGTGACCTACCCAAATCCTATGATGGAAACTGATACAGAAATACAGTATACAGTAAACTAAAAGGGTCTTTCCCCAGTAGTCTTATTGATGTGATAAAACCAACACTGGTAGTTCAGATTTGTAGTCATTTGAACTTCCATAATTTCTGTAACATACTCATCTCTCAGCTTCAGGGAAAGGTACATTAACTGTTTCCTTTGGGCCTAAAATAAGGCAGGCATTTCTACCATTATGTTGCTCTTGAGCCTGCCAAAAAATAAAAAAAAAATTAGGAAGTGACAAAAAGCACGTTACTTTAAGAGTAACCAATAGAACACTAACTTGTTCAGTCATTCACCTGGGAGATTTGACCCTGAACAAGTCATTTGTACATTTAATTTTACAGCAAGGTACAACTATAGACGTTTCCAATAACTTTTTTTAGTCCACAGTTAGAACAGATTCTGCTAGCTTCTATCACTGCTTAGAGGAACAAGGGGGTCCAATGTATATATGTGAAATACAAGACCAAAAAGGTTGGTCAAATAAACACAGCTGAAGACTTATCTATCCATTATAGATTTAGTTTGGGGAAGAAAGATACTATCTTTCCAAAAGGTTTTTCCAGTCAACTTCAGCATGAAAATTAGCAAAGTGGGCCTGAAATAATAAGCTTGTTACAGTCCTTTTACATTATATATGCTGGCCAAGAACTGGGCATGTTGAAGGGCCCAAAGTACTACTCAAGCTATCAAATAATAATGCCATCCTTAGAATATCTGTCGTCTGATCACTTTACAAGGTCACATCAAAGCAAGGTTTTTTTCTAGCTTCTGAAGTCATTGAACCGTGGGCCATGAATTATATGCATTCTAAATAGATACTTAGAACACGGAATTAGATTCTTAAAACAAAAATCTTTAAAACAAGATTCCAACTTATGAGCTCCAATACTTCATTTAGTAGTACCATAAAGCCAGGTAACAATAAATGCCATGTGATTAACATGTGTCTCAAATATTAACATAAAAACTATCCTTGGTAATAAGAGTACCTATCTGGGTGCAACCATTATTTGGCTGCTATATGTTGCATAGCTTGACGGGAAGGAGGAAGAAATCAGTTTGGCATCATTAGACAACAGTGATTCCTGCATGGAATACAGAGCTTCTTCTCCTTGAAAAAAAAATTCAGAATTTCATAACTTTGCTTCTTTACACAAAATAGGTCACCCGTAACCCTGTGGCAGAGCTGTTAGCAGAAAAAAACCTGCCTATTTTAAGCTTAAAAAAATAAAATTTAACTTTTGCATCAAACATGGTTAAACCCTAAGCTAGAAATACTTCAATGGAAAAGGTTGTAAGAGGAGGGAGAAAGTTGTCTAGAACCCTCATTCCCTTTGAGCAGAGAGAAACATTCTAAATTCTAAACCAGCTCTTGTGGGAAAGGGATGGAGGGAGAGATTCATTTTCCACGAAAGCTATATTAAGCCCTCTGATCAAGGATGTTGATAAAGAAGTTGTTTCAAGGTTGGCGATAGAAGCCAACAATAAAGAGAGCCTTTACATAATCCACTGTCCTCCCAGAAGTTGCTAGAGAGATGCTGTAGTCCTAATTAAATATGAACATGGTGGAGAATGGGGGCGGAGAGAGAAGATACAATTAGCAAAAATAGGAAGGATACCCACCCACCCCCAGCCATAAACAACTTGTGACAGTTACTTAATTAGCTGGTACACACACTATCATGGTGAGCTCTGTGAATTGCTCAACACTTGTCACAATCTTGTTAACTAATATTTCAATAAGATATTTTGGAGTGTGCAGATCTCAAATACCCTCACAATGAAGTTTCTAGTCCTCTAGTCTAATAAGGTAGAAGAAAATGTGTCAAGAAGTCTAAAAAAGCAATATGGATAAAAATGGCTGTAATTCCTGTAGACCACCAATTTGTATCAAACATTAACTTGATATAAAAAGTTTGGACAAACTGTGCAATAGCATGTGCAATCCCTAAATATTGTGGTTGCTAGATCAGCATTAGTTTACCCTGAAGAAAAAATAAATATTTATTCATGGCTATATTTCAGCTTTAAGATATAGATTTACATCACTAAAAGGAAAACTGTTTAAAATGATTCTTCAACTCTTCCCTCCCTTCCATAATCCATACAACAGAAGACTAATTTTATGGTGCTTCAAATACACTGTTCATCAGCTTTAGCTCAGTCCTGAACTTGACACTAGGAAGGCAGCATGATCATGCAGAGTATGAAGCCAAGATACCTAGAACACCATAGTAAATGTCTGGAAAGCAGCATACACTGATAAAATGCACCTAAAAATAGAAACCTTATTTTCATCCTTGAAGAGCACATATGTTTTATTATTTAGGAATTCTGGTTAAAGTTCTGTTTTTGTTTCAAGGATTTTTAAAGGGGTGTCAAAGAATCATTGGTACAAACCAATATCATGTGCACCTGAGGCTTTCCACTCCTTGCAGTAACTCTCGATAACCACAAACCCTCCAGATTCATTGGGTGGAATGAACAAATTGGTTTAACAGCTAAATGGGCTACTAAAGTACAAGTTTCAAGAGCTCATTGAAAACTTTTTTTACATTTTTTAAATAAAAAATTCAAGGAACGCCAATATTATGATAATTTTTGCACCCTATCCCAGGCCCCACAGTCCCTTTGTTGTTTAACAGGACCAAATTGATAGCCCGTATGATTCCTAAGCCAAGCACTAATTGCAGCTACACTTCCAGCAGTTCTCAAACTTCGTTGCATTGCGACCCTCTTCGGATAACAAAAATTACTACACAACCCCAGGAGGGGAGCCTGACCCCCACCACCCTGTGCGGGGGCGGGGGGGAGGCGCTCAGGCTTCAGCTTCAACCCCAGGCCCCAGCAAGTCTAATGCCAGTCCTGGAGACCCCATTGAAATGGGGTCACGACCCACAGTTTGAAAATCGATGAGGGTAGATGATACCTTGTGGCTGCTAGTGCCTGTTTCTCCTCTGCTCAAGTACAGGTGGCAGACCACTGACAAGGAAGCGTGGCCAAGAATGCTGCCTATTAAGTAGGTCAAGAACTTACATTTCTTCTTATCGACATGCATGTATTTTGGGCATTTTATTTTATTTATTCATTTGTCGGTTTTTCTATGGCACTTACCAGTGTGGTACTGAGCACTTCAAATACTGAGTACAGAAATATCCCCATTTTACAGATATGGAACTGACGCAGACAGAACTTAAATGACTTGGTCAAAGTCACTTAAGGAATATGCGCCAGAGGTAAGAATAAAAACAGGATCTCTTGAATACCAGTCCAATGTCTTCACCACAAAACCATCTTTCCGAAACATTTTTTCGGGAGAATAGTAAGAGAGAAAGAGAGGTTTATTTCTTAAATAAATATGAAACCCAATTTCTAATCTTTTTTAGGCATTTATTCCATTGACATTATTTCTTCCAGTTCATGGCCCCTACCACTGAAACATTTGCAATACCCCATTGTGAAAATGATTATGAAAGGTATTTATTTAATAGCTATGAAGCCAAAGATTTAAGAATGTATCTTGCCCCAATCTAAAAACATATTTAAGATTACTGTCAATATATATTATACACTAGTATGTGTAACTTTTACTCAAAAATATCACAAATTCAGAACCATAAACCGTGTTTATAAACTGTACATTGTATCCAGCAACAACTGACTGATACAGATGAAAGATTTCTTCCAAAAATAAAGCTAATCACTTCATATTAATCAGCCCTACCATATAGGGAAAATTACAGTGTTATCACAGTCAACAGGGCCAAAAAGATATGGGGTACCAGAGCTGTAAGTGGTACAGGGCCATCTGGAGAGAGAGATGGAAAGGAAAGTGGAAAAACAAAGTTCACATTGGCATCTAAATCCCAGGAAGTTCTTTATGAAGCTATTTTCCCCTTTATCTTTCTTAACCTACAGGAACACGATTTAGACCTAAAGCCAGTAGGAAGTACTAGCTGCTCAGCAATGGTGGTCGTCAATGTGTTTTTGATTACAACAGCTGACATACAGTTTAGAAATAAAAGTTAGCTACATTTAGGCATAATTAAAGTTTACTGGTTGAGATTTTTCAAATTAGTACACAGATTTTAACCATATAACTAAATTCCCTGCTTTGAGAAGTGTCTATTACACATTCACCCCTCAAACTCTTCCATACTTCAAATAAAAAAACAACACCACTTTATTTTCTCTAAACAGGCTCAGTATAGTTAAGTTAAATAAATCAGTTCTGTTCTTATCTTATCGTGTCTTAACTACAGTATTTTTATACCAATGCAGTAAAGTCATTGTATGCCATATACACTACTGAAATGCAATAGCTGTTGCACTACTAAAGCTAAATAATTGTGGTTTGCAAAAAAAAGGAAGTTACCAGCAATTTTATGCAAGTCTAAAACTCAAGAACATTGAAGTTTCTTGAGATGCAGTTTCCACTGAAGAAAGTGGCTTCATACAAATGTACACCAAAATCAATACATAGATAAGATTGTTTCCTCTTTCCTTCTGGAGGTAGCTGAAATGGAGGGAAGCTGAGGCTGGTTATACAGAAGCAGTTGCATTTAGCCTTTAATGCCCTTTGCACCTTCCCCTGCAGGACTGGAGGAAACAATGCATCAGCTTCTTCCTCCCTTTCAGCAGCATCTACCTGAGAGAAGAAAATTTGGCAGTGATTTGAGGAAAGAGGAGGAGAAGCTGCAGAACCAGCAGGAAGAAACTTCTCCCCAGAAAACTCTGGCAGATCAGAGGACTGCAGAACTTCTGGAGTACTTCCAGCCCTTGGATTACACAGCAGGTGCAAGTCTTGTAAGCAAATGCCAAACTCAACTTTTCCTTAGATCCGCCCTTAAGACCACAGTGCCCTCCACACAGAGAAAGTCACTTTGAGAAACAGGCACAGAAGTTGAGAATTACCTGTAGATGGACAACACAGTGTGATTTAGTATATTAGATACAGGAGTGAATCTGAAGACCATGGTTTTAACAACTTGGATTCTACTTGAGCAAAATCACAACCTCTCTTCCCCTCAACTTATTTCAGTTGATAAAGTGGGGGCAATACCATTTATTTACCTACTTCCTAGGGAAGTTGAGAATCATAACTAACATTTGTAAAATGATGCATTCAGGTCAGTCAGATGCAGAGGAGTTGTTAGAACTGGCTCAGATGTCTGGTCAACCACTGATCCATTCTACCATGATCTGTATTCATAAACCTCCTTACATCTTCCAGTCACAAAATGTAGACACGAATGAGAATTTTTATTGCAAACTTAAAAATGTAAAAAAATCTGAGCTGAGCAGGGTGTAGTCACACAAAACAAGACTGCACGAGAATTTGCAGTTTCATTTTAAAAAGTTTCTAGCCCTCTTGGCTGCAGAGAAAATGTAAAGCACATGCACAATAAGGGCTCAAACCAGAAGCCAAATTAGAAGAACCCAGAGTATATTATCTAAAACAGCTTTCATGAGTTTTTGGCTGAAGACTTTTGAACTCATGAGATTGGTGGTACTGTTATAGTGTTGTTTGTTTGTTTGGGGCCCAGTAACAGCAAACAACAGGACTGCAATATGATCTGTGTCTACCTAGTGAATGGATAAGGGAAAGTGACTAAATGTTATGCATGATGATGAAGCATACGGGGGTGGGGGAGGAGAGGAGGAAACTGTACAAACAGTGGGTTTATTTATGTAAAGACATGGAGGCAAGTTTTACTTTATTTTATAGTATATTTAGTAATTTAATAGGGAAAACAGGTAATTGAAGTAACAAATTAGTTATAACAAATATTACTAATTGAGGCAGCTGAGAAGACAGCAGTCTGGGTAATGGTATCATCAACTGTGAGCAAACAACCGTGAGCAAAACTTTGATTTTTAAATATTTTAGCTAGCTTTCAGAATGTAGAAAACAAGGTTTGCATTTGGCTCCAAAATTTTAGGCCTCTGTAACCAAAAAGATGGTAAACCTTTGTAGATAGTATCTTAAAACTTTGCTGTTGGTAGCTATTTCATGACATGCCAAAAACTAAGCTACCATTACCATCTATTAGACAGAGTTCCATAGAATTGTTGCCAGTTACCTAGGATTATTAAATAAGAACTCTCTCTCTAACAGAGAATCTTTTAATACTGTTTTCTCATACAGTGAAGGCATTATGCTAAATTTGAGATGCCATTTCTCCAGACTGATGTCAAAAACCCAGTATTATGGCATCTCTGCAGGAGAAAAGTGTGGATTTGTAAAAGAGAATAATCCTAAAATAAATCTTCAACAGCACGAAAAACACTGAAAAGTATAAATGAGAATTGTATTTAGTGGATTTCTTCCTGAAAGTTAATATGGCTGTTTACAGTTATTTTACAGTATCCCTTCTATTGTTATTTTAAAAGCCACAATACTGCTTTGAAAACATCAAAGGTCAAGCATTGCATTGGCCCACTGAATTCAGTATCTGCATGTTGATCCCGCAAGAGGAAGACTGATGTTAAAAGCAGGATTCATAACCCAGAGTGGTGGAAGCTAAGGCTATGTTTTCACTGCATGCTAAGCATGGCATAAAAATCGCAGGGTAACTTTACCAATGGTAGTTTAACCCATGATAGCATGACCACATTACTGTCTGGTCATGGTCCACACCAACACTGGTACCGCATCTGGCTGAGGTAAGCAATGGCTATCTGGGCACATATCCTAAGATTCACAGTGCCACAACTCACTGTGCTACATTGTGTTCATATTTGCAGGGTGTTGTGAGACAACTCGTCTGCTACTGCGGGTATCGTGTGAAGAAATGGTCTAGGTCCATGAAATTCATTTTCTGGCACACCCTCTCCATGCTTCTGTCTCTACCCCCAGAGAAAGTCATATCCTGTCTTTGGGATAACCCTGTGTTCCTTCCCCAGGGCAGATTCTGCCCTCTGCCACATCTCTATGCAGACTGTGAGGACTTTGAAGTGTCCTCAAATCCACAGCCACTCTCTGAAAAGGATCTTCTACGATAGGCAGTGACCTCATCACTGCTGCACACATATTTTGGGTTTTTCCCAACCCGAGGTAGGACTCCCATTATGCAGGCTTCCTTAACTGCCTCCATTTCCTCAGCAGGGGTCTGCGCCATAGCAACAACTAAACTATGTATGAAGCTAGTGAAACTACAAACAGTAAGCAGGAAGCTAAGCAGAGGCAGACTGGAAGACCAACATGTCTTGAATGTTGTGACTGCCTATGGCTGCATGCCTTCACTGCAGTTACCTCAGGGTAGCAATATGCATTAACAACTACTTAAGGATCTGCCCTGAAGTTCAAGGGAACAATAACTACCATGTTGCGTAGCACTGAGAGAGATATGATGTGTGAATGTGTAGTATGTTATGGGGAAAACTTGCTGTTGAGCCTCAGATAAGTCTACAGTGAAGACAAGCCCTTAGATATAGTCAGCTTTGAGGGATCAGAAAAGGAGGAAGATGAGCTAAGTTACCAGCATCTCACACCCAAGAAGTAGAAAGCAGTGGCACTGTCCTGGAGGGTGCCAACATTCATTTCACAAAGTGATATATCACAAATTTTATGTGATTTTTTCCCCCTTTTTGAGAGAAGGCTGACAAAGTTACTGAATTTTAAGCTGAAGTTCACACATTACCAGGATTTTCAGAGTATTTCAAGTCAAAGACCAATTCTCTCCTTTCCTTTGCACCAATTTTCCACTATTTTACATTTAGTTCATCTGTTGACCATGCAGATATTGAGATGTGCATTGAAATAACAGATTTATCTTTAGAAAATTTTTAAATTGTGAAAAGCGACACTTTAAAAATAAAGATTTAAATGCATGCCAAAGTACATTGCCACTTTTCCACGGCTAGAATATGCCAAGAGATCTGATCTGAAATGACAACTTAAAGACCAAAAGAATCATAGAATCTCAGGGTTGGAAGGGACCTCAGGAGGTCATCTAGTCCAACACCCTGCTCAAAGCAGGACCAAACCCAACTAAATCATCCCAGCCAGGGCTTTGTCAAGCCTGACCTTAAAACTTGAGACCATTACTCCTTGTTCTGTCATCTTCTACCACTGAGAACAGTCTAGATCCATCCTCTTTGGAACCCCCTTTCAGGTAGTTGAAAGCAGCTATCAAATCCCCCCTCATTCTTCTCTTCTGCAGACTAAACAATCCCAGTTCCCTCAGCCTCTCCTCATAAGTCATGTGCTCTAGCCCCCTAATCATTTTTGTTGCCCTCCGCTGGACTCTCTCCAATTTATCCACATCCTTCTTGTAGTGTGGGGCCCAAAACTGGACACAGTACTCCAAATGAGGCCTCACCAGTGCTGAATAGAGGGGAATGATCACATCCCTCGATGTGCTGGAAATGCCCCTACTTATACAACCCAAAATGCCATTAGCCTTCTTGGCAACAAGGGCACACTGTTGACTCATTCAGCTTTTCGTCCACCGTTACCCCTAGGTCCTTTTCTGCAGAACTGCTGCCCAGCCATTCGGTCCCTAGTCTGTAGCAGTGCATGGGATTCTTCCGTCCTAAGTGCAGGACTCTGCACTTGTCCTTGTTGAACCTCATCATATTTCTTTTGGCCCAATCCTCTAATTTGTCTAGGTCCCTCTGTATCCTATCCTTACCCTCCAGCGTATCAACCACTCCTCCCAGTTTAGTGTCATCTGCAAACTTGCTAAGGGTGCAGTCCACACCATCCTCCAGATCGTTAATGAAGATATTGAACAAAACCGGCCCCAGCACCGACCCTTGGGGCACTCCACTTGATACCGGCTGCCAACTAGACATGGAACAATTGATCACTACCCGTTGAGCCCGACCATCTAGCCAGTTTTCTATCCACCTTACCGTCCATTCATCCAGCCCATACTACTTTAACTTGCTGGCAAGAATACTGTGGAAGACTGTATCAAAAGCTTTGCTAAAGTCCAGAAATAGCACATCCACTGCTTTCTCCTCATCCACAGAGCCGGTTATCTCATCATAGAAGGCAATTAGGTTAGTCAGGCATGATTTGCCCTTGGTGAATCCATGCTGACTGTTCCTGATCACTTTCCCCTCCTTTAAGTGGTTCAGAATTGATTCCTTGAGGACCTGTTCCATGATTTTTCCAGGGACTGAGGTGAGACTGACTGGCTTGTAGTTCCCTGGATCTTCTTTCTTCCCTTTTTTAAAGATGGGCACTACATTAGCTTTTTTCCAGTCATCCGGGACCTCCCCCAATCACCATGATTTTTCAAAGATAATGGCCAATGGCTCTGCAATCTCATCAGCCATCTCCTTTAGCACCCTCGGATGCAGTGCATTCGGCCCCATGGACTTGTGCTCATCCAGTTTTTCTAAATAGTCCCGAACTACTTCTCTCTCTACAGAGAGCTGGTCACCTCCTCCCCATACCATGCTGCAGAGTGCAGCTGTCTGGGAGCTGACCTTGTCTGTGAAGACAGAGGCAAAAAAAGCATTGAGTACACTAGCTTTCTCCACATCCTCTGTCACTAGGTTCCCTCCCTCATTCAGCAAGGGGCCCACACTTTCCTTGACTTTCTTCTTGTTGCTAACATACCTGAAAAAACCCTTCTTGTTACTCCTAACATCTCCGGCTAGCTGCAACTCCAAGTGTGATTTGGCCTTCCTAATTTCACTCCTGCATGCCTGAACAATACTTTTATACTCCTCCCTGGTTATTTGTCCAATCTTCCACTTCTTGTAAGCTGTTTTTTTTTTTGTGTGTGTTTAAGACGAGCAAGGATTTCACCACTGTTAAGCCAAGCTGGTCGCCTGCCATATTTACTTTTCTTCCTACACATCGGGATGGTTTGTTCCTGCAACCTCAATAAGGATTCTTTAAAATACAGCCAGCTTTCCTCGACTCCTTTCCCCGTCATGTTATTCTCCCAGGGGACCTTGCCATCATTCTTCTCTTCTGCAGGCTAAACAAACCCAGTTCCCTAAAATCCTAAATGTAGTTGTCTGCATAACCATTAATCAAAAATGCTTTATAATTCACTGTTCTGGAAACTGTATCTGAAAACTCTTTGCCCAGCTATTCCAGGGAGAAAAAACTCCAGGTCAGCTTTTCAAACTGCCCACACTCAACACATTAACCTCTAAGAACAAGTCAGGTGACTCTACAGTCTACCAAATCAGCATGCTGTTGTGGACTTGTATTTTTATGCTAATACTGCAAACTGGCTTCAGCCAGCCTCATGAACAGATAATTTAATGGCACAAATTACTTTCCTCCAGTTAACTTATGGCACCTGATGTGGCAAAATGCTCCTAACAATGTTTCTCATCAAAGTAATTTGTATCTCCTTAACTCCATTTCTTTTAAACTAAGACTTTTTGCCCAAGGGCATATACACTCAAGAGCTAGTCTCTAATCTCTTATTTACAAGAATGTATATAGTCCCTTTGTTTTCTTGGGAACCAGGGGGAGGAGAAATGGAGGAAGAAGAGGGTAATCTTTACATCCAAAATTAAATCCCAAGATGCTTTCAGCATTATATAATGCAAACAATTCTCTTAGAGGCCATACATTTTTCTTAATTATTCATAAACATATTAGAGTTTTGTAGTTTGCACTTTGAATTTCCTCTGCAAAATATAAAAAAAAATAATTGGCACTAAAATGTTATACCTTTTGAATGAGAGAGATGGAATGTAGACAAGCTCACTGTTGGAGCATTTCCATAATAATAAATAGAAGACAGCTAGTCAGTATAACTTAAGAATAGATATGAAATATCTTCCCTGACCTTAACTGAAAAGAGTTTAAAACAGTCTCATAATTGTTCAGCTTCTTGAAAGAAAAATACAGATAAATTTTAATTATGTTCTGTCCCTCATACAAATGCTTGGCAAAAACAAATTACCATTACCCCATACTTTTTTCTGTACTAACCTCCCTCCCAACTCCTACAGATTTTCTTCTTTACTTTTCAATTCCGGTAGAATAATCTTCATCCAATGTTGATAATATTGGGATGGCTTGCAGTTTCTTGCAAGTGATACTGCCACAGCAGTCAGCAGTAGTTACTGCCTGAAAATTTTATTTTACTCTGGCATGTTGAAGAACCCTACAGCCAGCCAAAGAGAGATTAAGGTATGTATGCATGTTTTGGCCGTCTTTGACTCCCAACGAAACATGCAGCTGGCTTGGATAGAGAAAAACACCAATTTTTCCCAGGTCATCCTCTCCACTCAAACTGGCTAAGAGTTTTTTGGACTGCCAGAATTTGCACCCTCTCATTGTTGGCTTCAGGCCTAAAAGATGCCTCAAACAGATTACGATTCCAGCAGCAACCATTGTTTTATGCTGTCTGAGGTGGAAGAGCAGTACACAGGACACTTCCAGAAGATCTAACAATAACAGCAGCATTGTATGAGAAAGATTATTACTTCTATTTCTGATACAGAAAGTTAAGACATTTTTATTTTCAAAACAAAGACCAACTTTTTTAAAATTCTTTTTTTATAAAAAGAGTTTAATGAAAAAGCCAAACACATGCTGGATGAGAAAAGTAAAAACTAGTCTTTGCTTAAAATTCAATATCTAATAGTGACAAAACACTGACTTGTTTGCAGTGTTGTAGCCATGGGATATGAGACACAAGGCAGGTGAGGTAATTTATTGGACCAGCTTATGTTGCTGGAGGTGACAAGCTTTTGAGCTTCACAGAGCTCTCTCAAAAGCTTGTCCCCTCCAGCAACAGAAATTGGTCCAATAAAGGATATTGCCTCAACCACCTTGTCTCTCTCAAAGGCCTGACTTGTTAATCTCATAGTATCAGTATTTTGTTTAGCCATATAGTATTAATTTAGGTTTGGTAACCAAATCAAAGGTAACTGGCAGTATAAGTTACAGATCAGTAAGAAAACATGATCTGGTCACTTTTCTTGCTATAACCCCACCTACTTTGTATGCAAATTAAGCCAATTGGGGGGTGAAATTTTCACCCTTCTAGCATGCAAAGAACACCAATTTATTCACACTTTCTGATGTGTAGTTTACTGCATCATTTAAGCTGCCTCTGAATTTGACTATTAGAATCTAGGCTATTCAGATTTTTAAAATGTAATCTTCTTCTTAATTTACACAATTTTCAGACACAGACTACTAGGACTGAGGGTCAATCCCAAGAAGCTTGAAAAACTAATGGAACTGTCACAAGAGTTACCCTGGTAAGGATCTACTGAATGGTCCCTCCCTTTGTTCTCTCACACCCCTCAATCACGCAAATGTCCCACTCCTTTGCGAGTTGCAAAGTTGCAGCTACTGGTAAACTGGTAAATTTTAATCAGTGGGCACCATGAATGAGTTCAGTACAACACAAACTAGGAGCATTGGCTCAGCTCTTCTCAGAAACTCTATTTCAGCGAGAAATCAAGCACCTCAAATAGTATCCCCTTTCCACAGCAATGTTACAGTGCACCTATTGCACTGCTCCTCATTTTACTTTCCAAACATTATTGGAAAAAAGCTTCTATGTCCCATTATTTAATTATTCCTATATTTAACTACAGTGATGCAAATTACTTAGTGCTTGTGAAATATGATCAACAGACAGCACTTGAGACTGAAGACTTCAACTTATGCACAGCTAACTGTGAAAATGTCTATTGTGCCTCCCTCAGTATATCTGAATCCTGACTGGAAGGAGTCTCTGTGCCCATTCTATTTTTGGCATCTTTGCCACGTCTGCCAACAGTGCTAATTACAGTGGTGATCCTTGTGATATGAACATCAGTCTACAAGGAACCAAACTGAAACCTGCAACTCACTCCTAATAGGCCAAACAGTAAAGGATTCCACTTTCTACTGATCTGGTCTAGATATCAACTGGTGACCTAGGATTGTAAAGATCCTTATCCCATTACTAACCCTCAGCTATCCAGTCCCTGTGACTCCCAACCAGCATATATATGTTGTTGGCAGTTTTTAAGCAACAAGAGAAGGTGTGCAGAATTCTGTATATTTTAACTTCGCTCTCAATTTATAGACAAGGAAACGAACGTTTAATTTCCTTCTAGGATGCCGCTACATACAAAACAATTACTCATTTAACCATGATCATTATAGGTGATTATAGTCCAAGGTGGGACTAGCTTGGAACCACTTAGAAACAATTACTAAAATCGCCTCCACTCGCGTCAAAGTTACGCAGTGGTTTTTATTTTTTTGAGAAAGTTACTTTTGTGTTTTAATTTTATACAAAAATTATAGAATCATAATTTAGGGCTGGAAGGGACCTTGAGAAGTCATCAAGTCCAGCCCCCTATGCTGAGGCAGGAACAAGTAAACCTAGACCATCCCTGTCAGTATTTGTCTGACCTGTTCTTAAAAACCTCCAATATGTTGGGGATTTCACAACCTCCACTGACAGCCAATTCTAGAGTTTAGCTGCCCTTACAATTAGAAAGTTCTAATATTTAACCTAAATCTTCCTGGCTGCAGATTAAGCCCATTTTTATTTCTTACCCTGCCTTCAGTTGACATGGAGAACATTTGACCACAGTCCTCTTTACAACAGCCCTTAACATATTTGCAGACTTATCAGATTCCCCCTCAGACTTCTTTTCTCAAGACTACCCATATTGAGGTGGGTTTTTTGTTTTTGTTTTTTATTAAACACACACTTTTCCTCATGGGTCACATTTTCTAAACCTTTTATCATTTTTGTTGCTCTCCTCTGGACTTTCTCCAATTTGTCCACACATCTCCTAAAATGTGGCACCCTGAATTGCACACAGTACTCCAGCTACGACCTGCTCCATGGCAAGTGGAAACGGACAATTATCTCCCACATCTTACATATAACACTCCTGTTAACACACCCCAGAATATTAGCTCTCTTTTACAATTGCATCACATTGTTGATACATATTCAATTTGTGATCCACTAAAACCCTCAGATCCTTTTCTGTAATACTGTCACCTAGCCAGTTATTCCTCATTTTGTAGTTGCCATTTGATTTTTTCTTCCTAAGTGAAGTGAAGTACTGTGCACTTATTTTTACCGAATTTCATCTTATTTAATTCAGACCAATTCTCCAAGGCCCTTTTGAAATCTAATCCCATACTCCAGAGTCCTTGTAACCCCTCTCATCTTGGTGTCATCTGCAAATTTTATAAGCATACTCTTCACTCCATTATCTAAAGTTATTAATGAAAATATTGAATAGTACCAGACCCTGGACTGACCCTCACGGGACTCCATGGATATGCCCTCGCAGTTTAACAGCAAACCATTAATAACTGCTCTTTGAGTATGGTCCTTCAAACAGTTGTACACCCATCTTATGTGAATTCATCGAGACCGTATTTCCCTACTTTGCTCATAAGAACGGCCGTACCGGGTCAGACCAAAGGTCCATCTAGCCCAGTATCGGTCTACCAACAGTGGCCAATGCCAGGTGCCCCAGAGAGAGTGAACCTAACAGGCAATGATCAAGTGATCTCTCTCCTGCCATCCATCTCCATCCTATGACAAACAGAGGCTAGGGACACCATTTCTTACCCATCCTGGCTAATAGCCATTTATGGACTTAACCACCATGAATTTATCCAGTTCTCTTTTAAACGCTGTTATAGTCCTAGCCTTCACAACCTCTTCAGGTAAGGAGTTCCACAAGTTGACTGCGCTGCGTGAAGAAGAACTTCCTTTTATTTGTTTTAAACCTGCTGCCTATTAATTTCATTTGGTGACCCCTAGTTCTTGTATTATGGAAATAAGTAAATAACTTTTCCTTATCCACTCTCTCATGAAAACGTCACATGGAACTGTGCCAAAAGTCTTAATAAAAATCAAGATATATTACATCTACTGCTTCCCCCCCATTCACTAGGCCAATAACCCCATCACAGAAAGAAATTAGGTGGGTTTGGCATTTCTTGACAAATCTATGCTGGTTATTCCTTATAATCCTATTATCCTCCAGGATCTTAAAAATTGATTAATAATTTGTTCCAGTACCTTTCCAGATATCCAAGTTTGGCTGACTGGTCTACACTCTCTTAGGTCTTCTTTGTTCCCCTTTTTAAGGGCAGGTACTATGTCTGCCATTCTCCAGTCCTCTGGGACATCATCTGTCCTCCAGGAGCTCTCAAAGATAATTGCTAATGGTTCCGAGACTGCTTCAGCAAGTTCCTTAAGCTCCGTAGGATGAATTTCATCAGGCCCTGCTGACTTGAATACATCTAACTTATCTAAATATTCCTTATTTTGATTTATGTTCCTTCCCCCATTAATATTAATTGCATTAAGTATCTGATCACCCTTAGCCCTTTTAGTGAAGACTGAAGCAAAACAAGCATTAAGTACCTCAGCCTCCTTGATGTCGTTAGTTAGTAGCACTCCTTCCTCGCTAAGTAAATGACATTTTCTTTTGTCTTTCTCTTAACATATTTAAAGAGCCTCGTCTTATTCCCTTTTATGTTCCTTGCTAGGTGTAACTCATTTTGTGCCTTAAGCCACGTCTACACGTGCAGCACTGCAGCTGCACTGATACAGCTGTGCTGCTGCAGTGCGTCTGGTGAAGACGCTATGCTGACGGCATTAAAAAAAAGCCACCCCCATGAATGGCATAAGCTAAGTCAGCGGGAGAAGCTCTCCCACCAACTAAGCACAGTGCACACTAGCGCTTATATCAGTGTAGCTTGTGTCACTTGGGGGGTTGAATATTCACACCCGTGAGCAACGAAGTTTTGACGATATAGACACTAGTGTAGACATAGCCTTAATCTTTCAGATTTTTCCCCTATATGCTTGCACTATTCTTTTGTTCTTCTCCTTAGAAATCTGTCCACGTTTCTACTTTTGGTAGGATTCCTTTCTGATTATCTGATCATTAAAGAGCAAATAATGGAGCCACACTGGCCGCTTACTATTCTTCCTATCTTTCCTTTGCTTTGGGATAGTTTGCTGTTGTGGCTTTAATACTGTCCCCTTGAGAAACTACCAGCCTCCTTAACTCCTTTTTCCCTTAGATTTGGTTTCCCATGGAACCTTATCTACCAGTTCTCTGAGTTTTAGGTTTTTTAAGTTCATTGTCCTTATCCTGCAGCTCTCGCTCCTTCCTTTATTTAGAACCATGAAATCTATCATTTCAAGATCTTTCATGCAAAATGTTTTTCACCTTCAGATGTGCTACCAATTCCTCCCTGACTGTCTAAAAATGTCTGTCCCCCTGGCTACTTCCTTCATTTTCTGAAACAAGAAGTTGTCTCCTATACATTCCACAAACTTACTGTAAATTTTGTTTTGCCATATTACTTTTCTAACAGATGTCTGGATAAAGTCCCCAATTTTACTAGCAATACTTGTGTTTTGGATATTTCTACTACTTGTTCGAGAAATGCCTCATCCACTTCCTTTTCCTTATTTGATGGCCTGTCGTAGACCCCCCTGCCATGACATCACCCCTATTTTTTTTCTTACCCCTTTTATATTTACCTAGAGATTTCAACTGGTCTGCCTCACCTCCTCCTGGACCTCAGAACAAGTGTATATATTCTTGATGTATGATGCAACACCTTCCTGTGCTTACTAAAGAAGCTATACACCTCTATGCCAACATTCTAGTCATGAGATTTAACCCTCCAAGCTGTGATGCCAATTAAGCGATAATTTAGCCTATGGACTTACACTTCTCGTTTCATACAAAGTAAATTGAAAGAATCAAGCTTTTCATGAGTATCAATCTCTCGCCAACTCACATGAAGAAGGCAGAGAGATCATAAGACATCCGATGGACATGAAGCAAACAAATTCTGTATCATTGGTTTCAGGTTATAAAAGCACAGCAACAAAGATTTCAAGACTATTGTAACCTTCACTAAAATGGGCGCTTCATGTTCAAGTCATATAGTTTTTAAGGAGGAAGGGATACCAAAGTGTCTATACCAAGTATTAGGCAGGTGAGACATGGCAAGCCAAGCTGCATACTGTATCACACAACCTTGCACCACTACTTAGTGCAATTTAATCCATTTAACATAATTGCCCATTAGGAAACTGTTTTCTTCTATTTTAATTTGGTCAAACTAGAGGAATCTAGATTTTCCATTGAAGGAGTAACATCTCTAGCCACAGAATGCTTGATTTATACTTTAAAATATTAGAATGAAAGCAGTCGTGATTATAGTCAATTACTCTATCACCATTCACCTTTTTCCAATTATATGTATGAGTTCAGGATCACTAATGAGCTATCCAAGCTTTTATTTATTTAGCACACAAATCGCTTTTATTTTATATTTCACCACAATAGTCATTTAAAAATTAATAAGTGTCTCAGAAGTACATTTGGAAAGATTTTTCACTGAAATGGTAGATAGAACTTTCTACATCGGGGTGGGCAAACTTTTGGGCTCAAGGAAGGGTCACATCTGGGAATAGAAATTGTATGGTGGGCCATGAATACTAACAAAATTGGGATTGGGATGCAGGAGGGGGTGAGGGCTCTGGTTGGGGATGCGGGCTCTGAGGTTGGGCCAGAAATGAGGCGTTCAGGGTGCGGGAGGGGACTCCAAGCTCAGGAGGGGAGTGAGGGTTCCAGCTGGGGGTGCAGGCTCTGGGGTAGGGCTGGAGATGAGGAGTTTGGGGTGTAGGAGAGTGCTTCAGGCTGGGACCGAGGGGTTCAGAGGGTGGGAGGGGGATCAGGGCTGGGGAAGGGGGCTCCGGCTGCGGGTGCAGGCTCTGAAGTGGGACTGGAAATGAGAGGTTTGGGATGCAGGACAGTGCTCTGAGCTGGGATTGAGGGGCCTGGAAGGGGGATCATGGCTGGGGTGCAGGCTCTGGGTGGGGCTGGGATTGAGTGGTTTGGAGGGTGAGAAGGGGATCAGAGTGGGGGAAGGGGGTTGGGGGGCAGGGAGAAGGTTCAGAGGTGCAGGCAGCACTTACCACTAAGCAGCTCTCAGAAGCAGCAGCAGCAGCATGTCCCTTCTCCAGCTCCTACGCAAAGGCGCAGCCAGGCAGCTCTGCATGCTGCCCCATGCACAGGCACCACCCTGCATCTCCCATTGGCCACGGCTGCCACTCTGTGCAAGAACTGGAGGGAAGCCACGCTGCTGCTTCCAGGAGCTGTGTGAAGCAGCCCCGGCCCTTCGAGGCTGGATTAAAATGGGTGGCGGGCTGGATCTGGCCTGAGGGCCATAGTTTGCCCACCCCTGTTCTACATTAAAGACAATATTTCTTCCAAACCCTCTAATACTGCAAAATGTGAGACTGTTGAAAATTTTATTGAAGTGCTACCAAATGTAACACTGAGTGAAACCCTGGTGTAAATTTACAGTGCTCTATATAGTTTTAATAAGTAATATTTATTAAGGGGAATTCAAATTATGCAAGTCTTTTGGGAATTAGGGCCCATTCCCACTACCATTTTGTGACAGATCTTTACCTAAGTTTCATTTCACCTCTTTTTTGCCCAGGCTATGTTCTTATTTCTTCGTGCATCTGTATGAACATGTTTTTGCAATTCTGCTTTCCATTTTTGATTCTTGATTTTTCCTCCCTGCTGCTTTGACATTCGCATCCTTTTCTCTTCATTTGTCTCCATGTCTTTACCTTGTTATGATGTTCTCACCTCTTGTCTGTCCTACAGCATCCTTCTCCTCCTTGTATCATTTTCTCCAACCTGTCTTACTCTTTTTCTAGATCTCTACCCATTCTAACACAAACACTTAGTTTTGCTCTCCTTTCCGTCTTCCCCTTTCCTTGGGATACAGCTGGCAACATGAAAGTATTTCCAAGAACAATTCTGCCAACTAGCAGATGATGGATAATTCTCTGGGCATTCTGCTGATCTTTAATTTAAAGTCTCCTTATAAAGTGAGAGGAGAAAAAATTGCAAATAAAACATTCAAAATTCACTAGAATGCACACAGCCTGCACAAGGCTCCTTCAACTCACTAGCTGATTTGAAAAAAAAAAAATATCTCTTGAAAATATTCACCCCCCTCAACCCCATTTCTCTACCCCTGCTCCCACACAGCTTCTCCTCTTATCCCTCCATGGCTTCCACCTCTTGATTTCCACCCATTGCTTCGCCTACCCTATGGCTTGACCTATATTTCCCCAGGATTTCATTTTGTCCAGTGAACGCAGAAGCCTCTCCCACCTGCTGAGTCACCATCTCTCCTCCACCCCCCACCAGCTGCCTCTCTCCACCCATGCATCTGATTCCCAGATCCATCACATGCTGTGCTGAGCAGCTAGCAGAAAGCAGCCGGCAGGCAGCAGTCAAGGGGGCTGCTGAGCAGCTGCTTTCCATGCAGTGCTGGGACATGGGCTGGGACAACTGTTCATATGATTTATTAGACTTATTGTATCAGACCTTATGACTGCATTCCAACAATTATCTCCAAATATTTATGGGTAGTGCTACTTGGGATTGATTTTGGCTATAATGAGGGATTGAAAAATGGAATATACTCTACCATGGTATATCTGCCACCTATACATACAACAAAAAGCTCATGTCTCATTGCCATCACTATATCTCGATTGATATGCCCAAACTTCAAAAAGACGAGAGATCTGATTTGATCATGCACAAAAAGAGTACAGATGCTTAGTCAAACCTGCTAAGTTAGGTTGGAAAAGGCTCTCAAGAGTTCCAGTACTTTCAGCTTCTGAGTGGGAAACACTGTCAGAGCAGTGCTATTTTAAGTGGAAGCAGGAAGTTCAGAGACTCAATAAAACCAAAGTTGTGTGCATGTGTGTGACATCCAAGCCCCAAGAGGTTTGGTTTTAGGCTAAGGTTCACATCTGCTCTTATTTTATCTCAACCAGGTTGCCCACCTCTCATTATCAGGTGCATTATTTAGTGCTGGAAAGTTTCATATGAAAAGACTGGGGAACTTTTCCTTGAAGAACTTTCAACTTTATACTAAATTAAAACATTTCAAATCTGCATCCCAAGCCTAAATTTGCTTTAATCAAGAAGTATAGCTATCTTAGGCCAGCTTCACTCTGCAAGTTTGCAAATGCTTAAGTGTTGGTTTAATGATACTTTGAAAATTTAGACACAAACTTTCAGCTCTCATAAGATTCACCACAATAATAAAATAATTGTTGCATTCAGGATAAGTTTGATGCTGCTTCACATTTAAACGTACTACAGTGTAATCCTGTAAAAACCATCACGAGACCATAGGCAACGAATGAAGTTCCGGTAGCTTGCTACTCAATAAAAATATAAGTAAAATGGGAAAGACAACCACCAGTACACAGAATAGTTAAGGCAGAACAATGGTTTCAGAGCAATAAACCTGTATCCCAGGGTCTGAATAGGTATATAATTGAAAAACAAACACTCTCTTTCAGCTGGAAGTAACTTACCTGAAGGACAGGCACTTTTTGTGGTGTATTCTGTGGTGACTGGTGAAGCTGTGCCCAAGGCTGGTGGTGGGGATGTGGTGGTGAAGACTGATGATGTATCCCTGGATGAGGTGGCATGGGAGGACAAGTTGGCATTTGCTGTTGAAAAGACGGCTGTTGGCTGGGATGCTGCTGGCCAGATATCAGTCGTTCTTGTATTGCTTGTGGATCTGCAAGGCCAACACCTGGACAACCATTTGGTCTCATGTGCCCACCCATTTCCCGTGGAGTTGAAGACATACCCATAAATGGACGACTCTGTTGCATGTTTCGGGGGCCCATATTCCTCTGTCCAATTCCCATGGCACCAGGGGGCTGGTGTGATGGCTGAGGATGGGGTATATTTGGATAACTACCAACTTCCATTGGTATTCCAGCACTACCAGGCCTAACCTGTGGAGGGGGGGTACCCGCTGGATTACTCATTGCTTTCATAGGTGACATGGGAGGTGGAGAGGCATAAGTTCCCTGAGGCTGTGAAGGGTGCATAGTTTGTGTGTTCATTTGGTTGAGTGAGCCACTAGGGTGAATGGGCTGCTGGTGCATTAGTCCTTGACTGCTGTTTGATGGAAATCCTACAGCATTTGTGTATCTTGGTACAGATTGATTCATTGGAGTGTTACTTGTAAGGCCTAAATTCTGATTCATCCCTGTATTGTTAACTAATCCCTGATTTAGGTTACTGTAAGGATATCGAGAATACTGCCCTGAGTTGTTTATAGTAGGTGAGGGTACTGTCTGGCTCCGAGAACTAAAATTAAGTGTTTGTGGCCTAACAGCACCCTGCTGAGGAGGATTAGGGGAGAATCTGGGACTGTGGGCTACTGATTCTCCATGGAGCGCGGCGGGGGGATGGTGGTGAAATTGTTGGACTGAGTGTCGCAAAGAAGGTGCCATGCTGGGATTCTGTTGGGGCACATGAGACAAGTGGCCAGGTCCTGAGGTGGCAATGAAAGGATTTCCCTGATTAAGACCTTCTTGACCTTGAGAAAACTGGTTCATCCTCTGCTGTTGTGGTTGACCATGCTGTTGCATTGAAAAATCACCACGAGCCATGTAGTTTCCCATTTGCTGCATGTGCTGAGAATGCCCCTGCCCAGGGGGTCCTGACGGTGTCTGTGGTGGCTGCGTCGGTTGCTGCTGCTGCTGGTATGGTGCTCTTATTTGGTCGGGCACCTGAACAGCCCGCGGTCCCCACATGGAGCCACTGTCTACAAAGGGTTGCCCGTGCCTTTCATTCTGCATACTAGAATAGACTCCCATCTGACCACCAGTGCCACTGCCATGAGGAACCTGAGGAACTGGAGGGTTGTGATACTGTGAGTGAGGAGATGCTATACCATTCCCAGGAGCATTACTCATCATTCTGTTAGGCTGATCCATCAGATGTATTTTTTGCTGTTCATATTGATTATAGTGATCAAAGTGGGTCAACTTTGCTTGGTTTTGATTGGTGGGAGGATGATGAAGAGAAGACTGTAAGGAGGGGAATCCTTGATCTATGGGCATTTGCTGCCCCATAGGATTTACTGTATTTTCAGGATATCCACATTCCCCAAGACTTTCCAGCCCTTCACTGAAAATATTCCCATCTTCTCCAAATAGACTCATCATTCCTGGATCTGCCATCTTTTTTCGGCACAAAGCTCCTCAGAGCTACAAGTAGAAAGCTAGTCTGTGCTTCACCTCACTGAGGCGTTTGTCCTCAAAGCCTTTAATCCTCAACTAATCTCCTTCATGTCATTCCATATTTCCTTAATTCTTTCGGACCACGTAGTGTCAGCCAAAGTCTGGTTACCGATCCTAGAAAAGAGAGGAAAAAGAAAAATTGGAAACAAATAATAAAATAGTCATACAATATTATAACACACCTCTGTTAGTTGACACTAGATTGTTTCAGATGCTGAAGTGTATTTTTTAAATCTGTTTCACTTTAAGAAAAACTCATTAGCTTCTATCAGAAGCTTTATTATGATAGGGCACTAGAGTGCAAGCAAAACACTAACCTTAACCTTAAATTAATCCTTTCACTACACTTCCTAGTGTTCCATTCTTGGACGGAACAGAACAAAAGAACACAACATGCAGCAGCAGCAGCTGCCACAGCAGGCAGGCAGATGTATGAATATAGCCAAGCAGCCCATCTGCTGAACTAAAGCCCTGAAAATGCTCTAGTTACCAACAGCATGTCCTTAACCTTATTCCCCTGAGCAGTGTAATCAGATGAGCAGGCAGCAGCATCAAGGGCTATGATAAGCTAAAGTTAGTTAAATGGACAACAGGATTGTGCAACACCAGTAGTGACCCTTTTAAAAGCTAAAGATTTTAAAACTGTAGATTTATATAAAAATTAAGGTGTTATTTTGCATAACAGTGATACAGGTCACAAACAGCTACTTTGTTAAATTAAAAATGGAACTATACAATATTGTCTCCCTCATTGCAAAACTATGCAGTTATTAGCTTCAAAACTGAAATAAAAATGAAAAGTTTTCATTCTGCAAGAGGGCAGATTTCTAAATGCAATGTTCAAACTAATACCCAAGGCTCCAAACCCACTGCAGATCAAATCCATGACAGAATTTGTCTGTGGATAGAGGAAGTTCAATAACTGGGGTTCACTATTCACCTTCAGGCAAACTCTTTACTAATGGCATAATACACATTTGTGACTACATACTAAAATGCTTCAGAGTAAGACATACATTCTGCTTTGTATACGGTTGGTTTTCCTCCTGAAAACAAAACTCCAACTAGCTACGAAGAACTGGTCACGGCTATAGTATTTTATTCATTTAAATACTTATGGCAGGTAATTATTACTGTTTGCAGTATTGTTGTAGCTGTGCTGGTCCCTGGACATGAAAAACACAAGGTGTGCAAGGTAATTTTTTATTGGACCAACTTCCCTTGGTGAAAGAGACAAGCTTTTGAACTACAGAATTATTCCTCAGGCCCAGACCTGAAGAAGAAATCTGAAGTTCAAAAACTTGTCTATCTCAGTTAAGTATTACAGCACATGTTCAGTTAAAAACTTTACATTTATAGTGACAGATTACTTTCCTAACAGAAAGGTTCCAAGAAAGTTCTAGCTTTTTCCATACAGGACTCAACTAAGTTTAGGATGGGATGAATGACATTTTCTTAAAAGTCATCTGCAAGTGGGATTATGCTCTTTTGTCATTATTAAAAAGAGGACCTAAACAAAATCTATTTTTTTATATTAGAAATTCAGATTCTGTGATCTATGGCTGGAGGACATCTCAACGTGGTAAGGGCTTGTGCACATGCAATTGGAACCAAAATAATTAACTCCATTGTAACTAACTTTGTAAACTATTATTTCAGTACAATTCTGTTTCAGAACACTTATTTCTGCGTTATCAAAAGAGTTGTTTAAAACTTTGTTTTTATTGATACCTATTTAATTTAATAGCCAACATTTTGGAGAAAGGCCATCTTTTTGATGTTTCAACCACCATCCCTTCAATTGGAGGTGTCAGCTAACATGATACATTCTGTATCCTCCAGCAAAACCAAGAGAGATACTGCAAAGGGAAAATGTCAATAGATTTTTGGCTGTGCATTTATTTAACCACTTTCCAAAGACCTCTCTACAAAAAGAATACAAGCTCCCCTTCTTGTTTTTTTTTTTAAATCCATTGATCACCGCTTTTAAACGACCATCAATCCAATAAGATCTAGATCATTTAGGGTAAATTTCTTGAGTCTCAAATATCCTTAGAAGTACAAACTCATTAAAAAATCAGTTACAAAGGACATAATTTTAGAGGTGTTTAAATATTTAAATATTAACACTAAACTTCAAGTCAGAAAAATCAACCATATCAATGGTAAGGCCTGTTTCACTCATGCAATCTTACAGCACAAAGCTGCCATAAGCTAGGCCAAACTGTTACTTTGAACTTTCTTTGCATAGAGCAGTGGTTCATAATCCGCGGCCCAATCAGCGCACAGCTGCAGCCCATGTGAGATCCTCAGGGCCAAACAGATTGTATATATATATTGTGTGGGTACAGCCCACAATGGTAAATAGGTTGAGAAGCACTGGCACAGAGGAATCCCTCCAGTGGCTTAGGGCCACTTCAGCAGCTCCTACATTACCACTCCACCTGGCAGTTGGTGTAATACATATAGCAGCTGGGGCACTCCTCTACATAGTCACCCTCCAGCTATCAGAAAAGCCTCCTTGCCAAGGAGTGGACTAGCTCCTGGAGTTCCAGGGGAGCCTAAAAGGTAACTTACAGCCACAATAGCTTCCTACCACCCACCTTCTCCTGCGTGGAACACAGCTTGGGCAAATCACAGAATCTGGCTCAAGCTGCCCAATCATCTAACTGTTCAGTTATGTAGCATAATATACAGGTCAGAATTTGTTCACCAATACACCTTCTTATAAACAATTATGTCTTAAAAAAAAAAAACCAAGGGTGGGAGAAAGAAACAAAGGTTGGGGAGAGAAATAAAAAAAGTCCCTTGCTGCCAGTTACACAGGCTTTGGGATCTACAAGTAAAAATTCTGACTCTGGTAAGTGTCATGGCCTTTCCAATCCAGTTTCTCCAGAAATTAGTTTCAAATGCATGAAAATTAAACTGTTATACCTGAATGCTTAGTTTATTTTCCATGACCTAACAGGCTTCCAAAGAAACTCCAGCGGGAGCCAGCCACCAGTAGCAGAGCCAATTTCAGATGATGGTGGTCAGTGCCTGCTATTTCCATGGAAACTGGTGAAAATAAGGTAATAGGTTTTGTTTAACAATTCACTTTATTTCTGGCCATTTGACCCCAATTTCTGCAGAAACTAGACTGGAAAGGCCACACTGAAGAGCTGGTAGTCTGTAGCTGAACCAAGTTACACTCACTTAGACCACAGGCTCTCTGATGGAAACTACAGAGGCCAAGACCACTGTGGATTTTCAGGTATGTAGTATTTCTAAGCCATAAACTTAAGATGCAGTGTACAAAAACTTGTTTCTTTAGCTACATTACTGACATCTTTGATTACTATAAGTGAAAATACAATTTATTTGTTACTATTTATGCTTTTTGCATATGTTCTGCATTTCTCATCTTGGACAATGAAAAAAGTTTCTCTTTCAGGTTGTTAGTGCTTGGGATTCAAAGAATGCATGAAAATATTTGTTTAGAGACAAGTGTTTGCATTAGTTTCAATTTCAGGAACATTTCTGTTAGCCTTATTTTTAAGGGTTTTTTATATTTAAATTTGGTATCAAATATAAAAGTTGATTGTGGCCATTTAAATGGGAAGCAATAATTTAGCTGTCCTTACACTTCTTTAAAAAAAATGGGTTACTGTTAAAAAACCACTATCAAGAAATTTGGTTATCCCAAATATCTACTTCTGTCAGGAAGATAGGAATATTTCATAGAAGATCTATCTTAGGAGTTTAAGCAGCATTATACAAAGTGTGTAGTTACCAAGAAAGCTATTACAATATATAATTAAGATGATCAGCCAGAGAAAAAATCAAATAAAAATGCACACATTGACTTTGAAATTGTCTTTTCCAGATTTCCTAAGTAGGGTATCTTACCAAAAAAAACAAAAAACAAAAAAAAACAACACAACCATGTAATCTTAGTTGTGTTTAGGTCTTAATCTCAAATAAAACAGTGCTATGAAACAGTTCTGAAGGTCCCATATTGGTAGAGCAAAGCAAGTTCACTTGCTCCACTAAATGTTATGCCTTTAACAGTGCCTAGCGATCACTGAAAAATATACTCAAACAGTAGTTCGTTGATGAAGATTAAAATTTAAGCATTCAACTTGGCTAGTAAAAAAAAGGTTACGTAGTATGTCTAAAGACTATGGAGGTGGTGTGAAAAGTTCTTGGCATTATAAAAAGTTCAGTATTTCTGTGTACTGCATCTTCTTCACTGTCATCATTTCCAAAATGTCTTAAAATTAAGAGTTCTGTTTCCATAGCGTAGACAAACAGGCTAGCCCATCTTTCTGTTGAGAACGTATAAATAGTTTGGGCATGAGAGAGATTTATGGTCTTGAAGAAAGGGATGCTCTGAGCACCTTTGAAGATCAGACTACCAGGGTTGTTTGCATTTAATAAATAAAACAATTATGTTAATGCAATATTAAGGTTGCATAGCTAAAATAATGCAAATTAAAAATCCAAACACAATGTTAAGATAGCCTCCAAAGGAAAAAAAAGATCGATCTATGCATTTTTTTTAAACTTTGACATATAAATAAGGCCTGATCTTTTATTAATTTTTGTGCTGGGGGAGAGAAAAGTTTTTTTCCGCCCACCCATTACAGAAATATCAGCAATATATACTCTTCTTCCCTGTTTTTCTGGAGGACCATGGAAATGGAAGTGAGAGCTTTTGAAGCCCTCAGTTAATGGGACAGATTTGCTGACAGTATGTGGACACTGCAGTTCAACATGAGTCAGGAGACTTGGCTTGCAGGGCTGTAAAATTATGGTGTGGCCGTTCGGGCTCGGGCTGAACACTCAAACATCTTAACTGTTTGTCTGGCATCTGAATTAAATCATTACAAACAAAAATCTTTATGCAGCCCTATCACAAAATTCTCTCCTCTCAGATTTTAGCTTATTTGTGACATCAGAATCTTACTTGTTCTCCAGAGCTGACTTTCTAACTGGAAAGAGCCATCATTGTTAAACCATTCAGAGAGTCTTTATATATCTTAAGAGAATAAAAAGATCACCACTTTTGGGGGGTGGTGGGGAGGAGAGGGCAGATTATTCTTTAAATTGGTTGAACTGTATATGCTAAATGTTTCAGGGTATACATTTTACAACTCTGTAGTACGCAATAAGTTATGCATTAACACAAGCATAAAAAATGTATCCAATGCAAATGAGAATGTGCTCTTGGGAGCTTAAAGTCAGCAACACACAACTGGATTTCAACTGTGCAGCCAGTACACAGTATTAATGAACTATTTGAAAAATAATCTCTTTCATAGACCAAATAAGTTGATTTGAAAGCCTCGTTCTCCCAAGGCAATGACATGGTGAGAAGGGTAGCCCAAGCCACCACAAAGGTGTCCCTAGATTCTGTCTCAGGGCTCCATCTTCTACCCTCTGGCTAGTAGGGCTTCAAAAATTTGAAAAATTGTCATATTTTAAAATTGGTGTCAAACAGCTTTCTCCATCTTCTCCCAATCCCCAATGGGTATTTAAAACCTTTGCCCCTCCAGTCTATTCCCCTCATGATAAAGAAAAGAAAAGAATTCCATTGTAATATAAAAGGGAGTTATTTATTTAGGTCATTGGACACAGACAAAGATTATTCTTTCTGGCGTGCTAACTCCTAGCCTAGACACAGATTGTGCTTCCTAGTATTCCCATAAAAGAGATCCCTGAATTTTAGCCCAGGTAGGGATAGAAGGGAGTGGTGACTACACTACATCCAAATAGCTCAGCACCCTGATTGAGAGAGAATAGTCAACTGAGGGCTTGTCTACACTTACATTTTATAGTGCTCTCACTTGCTGGCTCAGGGGTGTGAAAAATCACCCCCCTGATTGCAGCAAGTCTGAGCGCTTTAAAGCGCTAGTGTAGACAGGTTCTGAGCGCTGGCAGCCGTGCTTGGAGCTAATCCCCTCATGGAGGTGGATTACCAGAAGCGCCGAGAGAGCTCTCTCCCAGCACTTGTGCGCGACCACACTTGCACTTCAAAGCGCTGCCACGGGAGCATTCCCGCGGCAGCGCTTTGAAGTTTCCAGTGCAGACATACCCTAAGGGTATGGCTACACTGGCGAGTTGCAGCGCTGGTAGTTTGCAGCACTGGTCGTCCAGCTGTGCAGGGCCAGCGCTGCAGTGTGGCCACACTGACAGCTACCAGCGCTGCAGTGTGGCCACATTGGCAGCATTTCCAGCGCTGTACTGAGAGGTGCATTGTGGGCAGCTATCCCACAGAGCACGTCATCCCGTTTTGGCGCCGAGTATTGTGGGAAGGGGAAGGAAGTGTGTGGGTCATTCCGCTTCCTGTTCCAACGCCCCGTGGTGCATCGCTTCACTTCCCAGCAGTCACACTTTCGCCGTCCACGTTTCTTGCCATTGTGAGTGCAGCACGCTGTGAAATGGAGCCTGAGTTGCTGAGGAATTTGCTGCTGACTGTCGCCAGCACATCACGTTTGGCAGTTGAGCTATTCCTTCAGCTCCAAAGTGACAGTGAGGATTCCGATGATGATATGGATTTGCCTAAAGCGGGTGACATGAAATTGCTTGTGGCGGTAACGGAAATGCTCAGCACCGTGGAACGCCGCTTTTGGGCTCGTGAGACAAGCAGTGAGTGGTGGGATCACATTGTCATGGAAGTCTGGGATGACGAGCAGTGGCTGCAGAACTTTCGTATGAGAAAAGCCACTTTCATGGGACTGTGTGCTGAGCTCGCCCCCACCCTGCGGCGCAAGGACACAAGATTGAGAGCTGCCCTGACGGTGGAAAAGCGGGTGGCTATTGCAATCTGGAAGCTGGCAACTCCAGACAGCTACCGGTCGGTCGGGAACCAGTTTGGTGTGGGAAAGTCGACCGTTGGAATCGTGTTGATGCAAGTTTGCAGGGCCATTAATCGCATCCTGCTAAGGAGAACCGTGACTGTGGGGAACGTGCAGGACATTGTGGATGGCTTTGCAGAAATGGGTTTCCCTAACTGTGGAGGGGCAATAGATGGGACGCATATTCCTATTCTGGCACCACCCCACCTAGCCTACGAGTACATTAATCGCAAGGGGTATTTCTCTATGGTTCTCCAGGCGCTTGTGGATCACCGTGGGCGTTTCACTGATATTTACACAGGCTGGCCTGGAAAAGTGCATGATGCACGCATCTTTCGGAACAGTGGCCTGTTCAGGAAGATGCAGGAAGGTACATTTTTCCCAGACCGAAAGATCACAGTAGGGGACGTTGAAATGCCCATTGTGATCCTTGGGGACCCCGCTTACCCATTAATGCCTTGGCTCATGAAACCCTATACAGGGAAGCTGGACAGGAGCCAGGACCGTTTCAACTACAGGCTGAGCCGATGCCGAATGACTGTGGAGTGTGCTTTTGGCCGTTTAAAGGGGCGCTGGCGGGCGCTTTATGGGAAGCTAGACTTGGGGGAAAGCAGCATCCCTGCGGTTGTATCCACGTGCTGTACCCTCCATAATATTTGTGAAGGGAAGGGTGAAACATTCAGCCAGGCATGGAACAACGAGGTGCAAGTCCTGGAGGCTGAATTTGCACAGCCAGACAGCAGGGCTACTAGAGACGCCCACCACAGGGCAACAAGGATTAGGGATGCCTTGAGGGAGGAATTTGAGGCAGAAAGCCAACAGTAATGTTTTTTTGCCTTGACCACGAGTGACGTGCACTGGTTACAGTGCTTTTAAGTGCCTGTGTTTTCCTTGATGTTTGTTACCTGTGTTTTCATTGGGGTTTGTTATCTTTCACTTTATGCAGTAATAAAAACTGTTTCATAATCAAAGAAATCATTTATTTAAAAAAAGGAAGTACACGGGCAGGGGGGTTGGTTGTTGAACTGTACATTCATAGTTTTGCATATGCACTGCCAGGAGTGCTGTGCACCTCAGGATTGTACTGTTGCATGGTGATGGGGGTTGAGTGCAGAGGGTAAGGGTCGTAGTTCTCTGGGCTCATAGGTGACCGTACAGGTGTCGGGGGCAGCTGATGATGGTGTAGGTAAGAACCTGGATGCTGGGGAACGGGACTTGGAGCTGACATTGGTGCATAGGGGAAAGAGGTTTGGGAGGGTGGGGGTTTTGCACGGTAGTGCTCTGCCTGCATTGCTACCAGTGACTGCATACAGTCTGTTTGGCGCGCAATGAGGTTTATAAGCTGCCTCGTGGTTTTCTTCTGCGTCAACGCCTTTCTCCTGCTTTCTGTTTCCCTCCAGTGCTGCATCTTTTCTCTCCATTTCTGCGCATTTTTATTCTCTGCTGCACACTGGTTCATAACTGCCTTGACCAAATCTTCTTTGCTTCTGTTCGGTTTCCTTCTCAGGTTCTGAAGCTTTCTTTCAGTCACTGATAAGACCGGCCCAGGACTACTCAAGGTCACTATAAAAATACAGCAAATGATACATTTTAAGAGAGCTTGCATTGTGTATAATCTGAAGTAAAAGTCTCACACAAGCATTCCTCAGACATTTCAGCAACTGCTAGAGAATTCACAGCCTCCCAGAAATGGTAATGGTAATTAACCCTGGGGTTCCTGCCTGCCGCGGTATGCTTGGGCAGGGGGCTTCAAGCTTCATGGCTACACTGCCTGTTTTTGGGCTTTGTTAAAGGTAGCACTGCCATGTCCCTCAGGAATTAACCCTGGGGTTCCTGCCTGCCGCGGTCTACTCGAGCAGGGTGCTTCTTGCTTCATGGCTAGACTGCCTGTTTTGGGGCTTTGTTAAAGGCAGCACTGCCATGTTCCTCAGGAATTAACCCTGGGGTTCCTGCCTGCCGCGGTCTGCTCGAGCAGGGTGCTTCTTGCTTCATGGCTAGACTGCCTGTTTTGGGGCTTTGTTAAAGGCAGCACTGCCATGTCCCTCAGGAATTAACCCTGGGGTTCCTGCCTGCCGCGGTATGCTTGGGCAGGGGGCTTCTTGCTTCATGGCTAGACGCCTGTTTTTGGGCTTTGTTAAACGCAGCACTGCCATGTCCCTCAGGAATTAACCCTGGGGTTCCTGCCTGCCGCGGTATGCAGTTGGGGAAACCAGCACTGAAACACTCCCTCCATTTCCCACAGGAGTTAATACTTGAAGATATCTCCCTTCTGCGGGTTACCAAAGAAGCAAGGGAGGGTCTCCTACAACAATGCGGATTCCGCCCGGGTCCTTATGCAGCGTGCCTCTGTGCAAGCATGGTTCCCCCACCCCTCCTGGAACAGTGGCGCGGACGCGTTAGCCTGAATGGGACAGGGACCACAATGGCTCTCCCTTTAAACTTGGTCACGCGAATTGCCTATGCTCTTGCAGAAACTTTTGAAGAGATTACAGAGGCAGATTACTGCGACGTGATAGACCACATCAATGGGATATTCCATGTCTAGGCATGCAGCCATACCATCCCCCTCCTCTCCCAAAACCTTTGCATTGCAATAAAAGCTGCTTACCTGGGACCTGCTCCTGTGATTCTTCTGCACCAAGTTCCAGGGGCTGCGACTGGCTAGCTTCCTCCTGGCTTGAGAAGAGCTCCTGACTGCATGCCTCCTCCGGGGTGTCTTCCCCCACCACAGTAGCCTCACTGTCTGCCTCCCCCTCCCTCCCCCACCGGCTCTGAACTGTCCATCGTGGTCCTTGGATTTACAGAGGGGTCACCCCCATAAATCGCATCCAGCTCCTTGTAAAACCGGCAGGTCGTGGGGGCACTGCCGGATCTGCGGTTCCCCTCACGTGCTTTGCAATAGGCACTCCGGAGCTCCTTTACTTTTACCCTGCAGCGCGTCACGCTCATGGCCCCTTTCCAGCATGGCTCTCGATACCTGGGCAAAGGTATCATAATTCTTACGGCTAGAGCGCAGCTGTGCCTGCACAGATTCCTCCCCCCAAACACTGATGAGGTCCATCAGCTCGCCATTGCTCCATGCTGGGGCTCGTTTGCCACGTGGAGGCATGGTCACCTGTAAAGATTCACTGATTGCATTCCATACCTGGCTGAGCAAACAGGAAGGGGATTTTTAAAATTCCCAGGGCATTTAAAGGGCGGGTCACCTGAGGCCAGGGAAGTAGAGTCTGACCTGATGAGCAGAGTGGCTGAACAGGCATTCTGGGATACATCCTTATACCCTGGAGGACAATCACAGCGCTGGTGTGTGGCCACACTTGATGACCAGCGCTGCAGAATCAGCGCTGGAATCCTTATTCCCCATGCCGAGTGAGGTGTACGGCCAGCGCTGCAGCCAGGGAGTTGCAGCGCTGGAAGTGCCTTGCAGGTGTGGCCACTTACTAATTGCAGCGCTAGTGGAGGCTTTCCAGCGCTGCAAATCACCAGTGTAGCCATACCCTAAGAAACTTACAACAGATGTTGAACTCTGAATCGTTCTACACCAACAGGATAGTTGTTTTCAACAACAGTTGAGAGAGAGTTGTGGAGCTGACGAAGTGAGGACAAACTTTAATACTCTACATCGAACAAGCTAAGATTTTCTAGCACAGGCAGCCTTCCTGTTATAAAATGTCCAAGCAGCAACTTGTTTCTGCTTGAGCCGGTCAGAAAGAAGATGCTTTTGATCATCAAAGAGGGTGGAATTTCTTTAGGATTTTATAAAATTCAGATATCCACTGCACATGCTCAGAAGTGATATTTTCACACAAAGAAAATGTGTTAATCTTAATGAGGACTATGTTCTGTTTCAATCATCAGCCATTTGTACCACAAAAAAGGATTTAAAAATATAATTTCAGAAAGTAGTAAGTTTTCTTCTCTCTCCTACAACTCAAAAACAGTGGAAAGAATTTTGAGACTTTCCAAAAGAGACCAAGCATAGGAAAATTCTGCCCAAAAAGCAGATGTTTCACAGGTTTAGAAGCAGGAGAAAATGGAAGTGGTTGTTAACAGAAATTTTTTGTTATCTTCACTAAACCACAGGTAACCAATGTCTTCTATAATTCCACTTAACCTGGCATTACTGTCACAATCCTTCTCTACAACCCAATGAACACTCCCCATCCTCCTCCACACTCTGTGGTGCAGTGTTGCCAATTTAGTCATTTTCCAATCCCCCTCCTATAAATTCTGACCCCCTCTAATTTAAACTCCTGGGGGAAACACTGCCTATAAGAGCCTATCATGCAGGCTTGTTAACATTGCCTAGAGCAGGGGTAGGCAACCTATGGCACGTGTGCCACTGATTTTCAGTGGCACTCACACTGCCCGGGTCCTGGCCACCTGTCTGGAGGGCTCTGCATTTTAATTTAAATTTTAAATGAAGCTTCTTAAATTTTACATACACCAATAGTTTAGTTATATATCATAGACGTATAGAAAGAGACCTTCTAAAAATGTTAAAATGTATTACTGGCATGCAAAACCTTACATTGGAGTGAATAAATGAAGACCCGGCACACCACTTCTGAAAGGTTGCCGAGCCCTAGCCTAGAGGTATTACTGTTGGTTATTTCCTCCACCTCCAAAATAGTTTATTGTTTAGCAACCCCATATGCCTCAATAGGCTCCACTCAGTATTTTAAGGCCTAACTGACTTAGAAGCCTAAGTTTCAAAAGTGACTTAGACACTTAGGAGTGAGTCTCATCAACTTGCATTGAGACTTAAGGCTCACCTACACTTTGAGTAACTGTGGGTATGTCTACAACAGAAAGAAAAACCCGCAGCTGGCCCATGCCTGCTGACTCGGGTTTGCAGGACTCCCGCTGTGGAGCTGTTTCATTGTTGCAGAGATGTTCAGGCTCTGAGTCCCACCCACCCCACATGGTCCTAGAGTCTTAGAGCCTGAGCGTCTACACAGCAATGAAACAGCCCCACAGCGGGAGTCCTGCAAACCCAAGTCAGCAGGGATGGGCCAGCTGCGGGTTTTTCTTTACTGTGTAGACATGCACTGGCATGCCACACAAACTCACCATGTGGCCAATGCTACAGTGCAGTGAAAATCCTGGAGTGTGGCTTAAGCTAAGTCTACACTAGCACTTTTTTTGACAAAATTTGTGTCAGTCAGGAGTATGAAAAACACACACCCCTGACCATCAAAAGTGCCAGCGTGGACAGCATTATGTTGGCAGGAGGCGCTCTCTTGCCGACATAGCTACCGCCACTCATTGGGAGTGGTTTAATTATGCAAGCAGGAGCATTCTCTCCTGTGGGCATGCAGTAGTCCATAGCGTAGATCCTAAGGCTACGACTACACTGCCCACGTTACAGCACGGCCGTGGCATCGCTGTGACATGGGCAGTGTAGTCACGCTTTATTGCCAGGGGAGAGCTCTCCCGGCAATGATAAAACACCCCAAATGAGGGGTGGTAGCTTTCTCGCCGGGAGCTTTTCAGCACTAAAACATTCAAGAGGGGTGTTTTTTCACACCTTGAAAAACTAACCTTTTAGCTCTGAAAGTGGCAGTGTAGACACAGCTTAAGTGCTCAGAGCAAAAATTAATTTTGTATACATCTCAGTGCAATTAGTTCATTCTTCACTAAAAATAAAAGAATGGTTCTTTTAAATAGGATATCTTAGTGGCAAATCAGTCAATTCTCTTAAGACACTGAAATCTCATGTTAATCTTCAATGAGAAAGAATCCTGTCTCCCTTCCCTCAGACACCTGGCATAAGTAAAAAATATCTATACTAAAAATGGTTCATCGAAAAAAAATTAAGGCTAGGCTATATACATACCTCACTATTTCTCAGATTTCTTGCATAAAAATAACTTGTTAGTTTTCATGTAATATTAGGCAGGAATTAGATCGGGGTCGGCAACCTTTCAGAAATGGTGTGCTGAGTCTTCATTTATTCATTCTAATTTAAGATTTTGTGTGCCAGTCATACATTTTAACTTTTTTAGCAGATCTCTTTCTATAAGTCTATAATATATAACTAAACTATTGTTGTAAGTAAATTAAATAAGGTTTTTAAAATGTTTAAGAAGCTTCATTTAGCGTGAGTGCCACTGAAAATCAGCTCGCGTGCCGCCTTCGGCACGTGTGCCATAGGTTGCCTACCCCTGATTTAGATTGTTCTTTATTTCCTTATTACATCAAGTACCTTGGCACAGAACTTGCTTTTACAGAGGTAATTGAGGGCACAAGAGTTTTCAGAATATCTGGCAGCTTGTTGCTGTCAAGCAGCTGATGCGAGAATGACCAGCTAGTAGTTCAGTCAGTGCCACACATTTGGAAACAATATCCTACGTCATTCAAATTCATAGAAGCTTTGATACAAAGCTACAATAGTAGCACCATATGCAGAATACTGCTATGATGCAAATGCATTGAGGGCTTCCCAGTACAGAATGTCCAAGCTACAGTCCTAACATGTGACTCTGCCAGTTTTAAATGGACAGTTATGACACAAAATAGGAAATCAAGCACGGTCTTTTCTTCCCAATCTAGAAAGAAACCAGAACCACTAGAATTTCTAGCCATCTATTACCCCTACAAATTTGGGGTGTTAAGTGGTGCAGCATTGAAAAAGTAACACTACTTCTAAGTTTAAGTATATTTAAACACAATATGCTTACATTTTTAAGGTAGAACACTACAGTTTCAGTGTGATTTAGTCTGATCTTTTAAAATGCCTTGTTTGACCATATGACCACATCTTACCCCCTCAGAAGTTCAAAACAAAGAGGGAAGGAGACGGTTTGTCTAAAAATACTTCAAGATAAGGGGGAACAAGCAAGATAATTCCTGAAATATTTGAAAATTATTTTCAAAATGTCTGATAGGAATATTTTTTTGAAAAAAAACATGAAGGGAAGTAATGAAATTTTTGCATATAATTGTGTAATACATATAAATTAAAGGTGAAGTATACTCACTAAATCAAGAAAGAACTTTGACAGCAAAATTCTTGTTAATAATCCCTAGTATAAACTGTACATTTCACTAATTTCAGTATACAAAAAAGAGGGAGTAAGATTGGGAGGGAGCAGGGAGAGAGTCAGAAGGAAAGAGTTATATTGTTGCCATTAGCTATCAAAAGATCTGCTAGCAATTACATTCTCCTATAAAGCTGACACTAAACCAATGGAGGATTCAAGAGGTGGGGCCAATGGCGACATGCTGAGGCACTGAAAAAACACCAAGCACAACTGATTACTCTCGTTAAGGGCCATGCTTTTTGTATACTTACTGCAGTTGTCACTGATTAACTAACTGATCTGGCAATTTCCTTCATTCTTTTGCATTTAAAAAGGATCTGAGAGGCTGAAAGTCATCCCCTTTCATATTCCAGGAGAAGTTTAAGACTGCACCCTGTCCTGATCATGTTATGGAGGGGCCTCTGTTCAAACAGGCTCCTCTTATGCACACTACCAACATTCTTTTTTCCAAGCTCAGGAGGGCTGCAGCTGAATCTCTCTGCAAGAGCACAGCATATGCGATTGGGAGGGAAACGTATCCATCATGAATAAACTTGAGCACAAAGACAGGCTGAGTGTCACAGGATACAAAAGGGTAGAGGTCACAACAGTAAGCTGGAGGGATTGCGCAGGGCTGTTAATGCATGGCTGCTTCATTCATTTTTTGGCATGCAAAACAAACGTTAGGCAAGAGCGTTTCAAGTTTAAAACATATCTATGAAGGAAACACATCCTGAACATGAACTAAAAAATAATTGACAAAATGCTGAAGCCAATAAAATATCAGAGATAGAGAGGACACATAATAGAACATTTAAGCTATAAAAGGACAGCAAAAACTAAATCAAATTGTTGAAAAACAGCTTTAATGAATTTTAAAATTCTCAATTTTCCATGTTTTTTTTAAACATCTGATTACTACTGGAGTATAATTATTTCTTTTAGGATCCTGGACAGGAAGCTTATCAGTTCTCTTAAAGATTTAAACACTCCTGAAATACCTACTGCCAGCTACATCATTCTGAGCATTTTAAGGAAGCCAGAACTTGTTATTTACCTTATCTGTTATAAGGCTAATACAATCTTGTTTCATTTAGAGTTTATGAAGCCTGAGAAATCACTTGATGAAATTATAGTCTAATACCACCACACATGGTATATTTTTCCCCATATATTCTGTTACTTCAATTTATTACTTTTGTAGTTGAAAATTATTTTCCTGTACATGTGTTCTTCATAAATACTGGCAGATTACAGTCAGTATTTGTACAGGAACCACATATACACACTAATTTTTGAGAAGATAAATACACCTCATACATTACAACTGAAAAGCCAGCTTGAGTTTTCATGGGACTTATCAGAACACACATTTTATTTGTGTGAAATAAAATGGCAGCTCTTCACTTGTGCTGCTTACATGTAGGGAGATTACTCATATTGCTTCTGGCATTTAGGTTTTTATTCACTTTTCAGAGTTAGGCAAAAAGTTATTGGCATCAATAAACTTAACATTTGTCTTGCAACTTAACTATGTAATATCAATATTCACAAAGCATATTAAGAAACTTAAGAAGTAATTTATCTTACAATAAAATGTGAACTATTTAACAGGTTACAAAAGGATTGTGTATGATAATCATGCAATGAACCACAGTAATTATTTCAAAATGCACGGAACACAAATGTGATCTGCCACTTTGCAGCTCTGCTGTACCCTCCTGGCACTAGGTCTTATATTAAACTAAATGACCTCACAGGTTTTAATCTATCTTGGAGGAACAAACATGTAAAGAATTGTTAAGTCTTTGCCCAGACATCCTGTCCATTTTTAAATAGTAAGTTTAAATGTTAGTCACCAACTAAACACCAAAGCTACTGTAAAGAAAAGATTTGTTTTTAAAAAAAACATTTAATGCAAGAAATGCATTCTGGGATACAAATCATTTGATGTGATGGGCAGACACTGGTGGCTACTCACTCCACTTACTGAGATCGTTATCAGTCGGAGAGTCAAAAAAATCCTAAATTAATGTGGGTTCCAAGGCTGATACAGAGAAACATAAGAATACAGTTCTGCAAGAAGAAAAATAATCTTTAATATTCTTTATACCAGCCTAGGACTGAAAACTAATAAGCAATCCTAATTGAGTGATAAGACTAAGAAATTACAGCATGCAGGTCCCTTTTGGTCAAATGTGGCATCATTCTAACTTATAATAAGAGGTAAATGAAATGACCCGTTTCCAAGTCCACTGCTTTACCCATTTCTTAGCCTGAATTCTACTTTCAAGACCCAGGAAGCAGCCAAGAGTCCAAGAGGAATAACACAAACCTGAGCAGCTAAAAATTTACTTCTTAGCTTGTATGCCTCACAAATACAAGAGGAAATTAAACTATTGCAAAGTTAGAGACAGGAAGATCCTATTTAGCTTTGCAATACCACAAGAAGCTTCAGACTTTCAAAAGTCTTTGTCCTGTGTAAATAAAATTAAGGTTTGTCCAGAATGTAGTAACCACTTATGGTATAGGGTGGGGATAAAAAAAAAAATGGGGGAAGTGTGTTTTTACTCTAAGTTTAACTGCAAAACTGTTACTGTGTCCCCCTTATTGCAACAAGGATTTTTTCATCATTCCAGCAGAGGAGGATCCTCCTGTGGTGTACAGCACAACTCTTCCAATACCACCTCACATGTCCCTCAACTTGACTTGTAGAGCATAGGTGGAGAAAAGGGGATATGGCTGACTCTTTTCTATGCTTCAGTAGGCACACTGACCCACTGAGGATAATGGCAGACAGTTTAAGTTACACAGCCTGAGGACTGCTATAAAGTGAGGATATAATTTAGTCTTAGGGCTTGTCTACATGGCAAGATACTGTGTGGCAAGCCAGGGTGTGAATCTACAGCACACCAGCTTGTCACTGCTACAGTGCACTGAAAGTCCTAGAGTGAAGTCAAGTGGCAACATTCTCCACCCACCCATCCCCATACTCTTGAAATCCATGCAACAAATATTTCTAGGGCACTGACTGGTCATATCTAAATGATAACCATGGAATAGCAGCAGAAGGAAAAGATGGTTACTCACCGTTGTAACTTTTGTTCTTCGAGATGTGTTGCTCCTATCCATTCCAGTTAGGTGTGCGCGCCGCGCGTGCACAGCTCTTCGGAACATTTTTACCCTAGCAACTCCGGCGGGCCGGCTGGGCGCCCCCTGGAGTGGCGCTGCTATAGCGCTGGATATATACCCCAGCCGGCCCGTCCGCTCCTCAGTTCCTTCTTGCCGGCTACTCCGACAGTGGGGAAGGAGGGCAGGTCTGGAATGGATAGGAGCAACACATCTCAAAGAACAACAGTTACAACTGTGAGTAACCGTCTTTTCTTCTTCGAGTGATTGTTCCTATGCATTCCAGTTAGGTGATTCCCAAGCCTTACCTAGGCGGTGGGGTCGGAGTGAGACGTGGCAGAGTGTAAGACTGCTGAGCCGAAGGCTGCATCGTCTCTGGATTGTTGCACCAACGCGTAGTGGGAAGCGAAGGTGTGGACAGAAGACCAGGTGGCCGCTCTACAGATGTCTTGGATGGGAACATGGGCCAGAAAGGCGGCCGACGAGGCTTGCGCCCTTGTGGAGTGAGCGGTGAGGCGGCTAGCTGGCACGCGAGCAAGCTCGTAGCATGTCCGGATACATGCAGTCACCCAGGAGGAAATCCGCTGAGAGGAGACCGGCTCGCCCTTTATGCGATCAGCAACCGCTACGAACAGCTGGGGCGAACGCCGGAAGGGCTTCGTCCGCTCTATGTAAAAAGCGAGGGCCCTGCGGACGTCCAGGGTGTGAAGCTGTTGCTCACGAGGTGAGGCGTGCGGCTTCGGGAAGACGACCGGAAGGAAAATGTCCTGGTTGAGGTGGAAGGCCGACACCACCTTAGGGAGGAATGCCGGGTGTGGTCGAAGCTGCACCTTGTCTCCGTGGAAGACGGTATACGGTGGACCAACCGTTAGGGCACGGAGCTCGGAAACTCGTCTCCCTGACGTTATAGCGACGAGGAAGGCCATTTTCCACGAGAGATAGAGCAGGGAGCACGTGGCCAGAGGCTCGAAGGGTGCTCCCATAAGCTTGGCCAGAACCAGGTTCAAATCCCAGGATGGGGTAGGACGTCGTATCGGCGGGTACAAGCGGTCCAGGCCCTTAAGGAAGCAGGAAACCATCTGGTTGGAAAAGATGGACCGACCTCCTATGGATGGACAAAAGGCGGACACGGCTGCCAGGTGTACTTTCAAGGAGGAGACCGCGAGTCCGTGCTCCTTAAGGGACCAGAGGTAGTCCAGGATCGTAGGAATAGGGACCAGAAAGGGATTAAGGCCTCTGTGATCGCACCAGAGCGTGAAACGTTTCCATTTCGCAAGGTAGGTTGAGCGAGTGGAAGGCTTCCTGCTTTCCATCAGGACTCGCTGCACCGCCGCCGAACAGTCCCGCTCCGCGTGGGTCAACCACGCAGGTACCAAGCTGTAAGATGGAGGGACTGTAGGTCCGGGTGGCGGAGTCTGCCGAAGTCCTGCGTGATGAGATCCGGCCATAACGGAAGGGGAATGGGATCCCGAACTGAGAGTTCGAGCAGCAGAGTGTACCAGTGCTGCCGTGGCCAGGCTGGAGCGACGAGAATGAGGTGGGCCCTGTCCCTCCGAAGCTTGAGTAACACCCGGTGTATGAGTGGGAATGGAGGGAAGGCGTAGAGGAGGTGATCCGTCCAGGAGCAGAGGAATGCGTCCAACAGGGAGCCTTGAGAGCGACCCTGGTAGGAACAAAACCGGTGGCACTTCCTGTTCTCCTTGGAGGCAAACAGGTCTATCTGGGGAAACCCCCACTTTTGGAAAATTGTGAGCACCACATGCGGACGAAGGGACCACTCGTGGGAGATGAATGACCTGCTGAGACGGTCGGCCAGCGTGTTCTGCACTCCTGGAAGAAAGGACGCTGACAGGTGAATCGAGTGGATTACACAGAATTCCCACAGGAGCATCACTTCCGTTCAAAGTAGGGAGGAGTGGGCTCCGCCCTGCTTGTTCACATAGAACATCGCCGTTGTGTTGTCCGTGAACACCGCCACACAGCGCCCTTGCAGATGTGCGCGGAAGGTGTGACACGCCAAGCGGATCGCTCGTAGCTCCCTGACGTTGATGTGCAGGGAGAGCTCTCGGGGCGACCAGAGACCCTGGGTGTGCAGGTCGCCAAGGTGAGCCCCCCATCCCAGCGCCGAGGCATCCGTGGTCAAGGTGACGGACGGACGAGGAGGGCGGAACAGGACTCCTGCACACATGACTTCTGGGTCCAGCCACCAGCTGAGCGAACCGAGGACTGGCTTTGTGACCGTGACTACCATGTCCAGGGGGTCGCGGTGCAGACGGTATACCGACGCAAGCCAGGTTTGAAATAGGCGAAGGCGCAGTCTCGCGTACGTGGTCACTAACGTGCAGGACGCCATGTGGCCCAGGAGGCGTAGGCAGGACCGAACCGTTGTCGTGGGAAAAGCGTGCAGGTCCCGGATGATGGAGACCATAGTTTGGTGCCAAGGTCGAGGGAGGCAGGCCCTGGCCAAACTGGAGTCCAGGACCGCTCCGATGAACTCCACCCTCTGCGATGGAGTTAAAGTGGACTTCTCAGCGTTTATGAGGAGGCCCAGGCACCGAAACAGGACTAGGATCTCGGCCATTTGATCTGCTACCAGCTCTCGGGATGGCCCGCGAACCAGCCAGTCGTCGAGATACGGGTAGACATGTATGCGATGACGGCGGAGGGCTGCAGCAACCACTGCCATGCACTTTGTGAAGACCCTCGGCGCAGTGGAAAGGCCAAAGGGAAGTACCGCAAACTGGTAGTGCGCGTTGTTGACCACGAAGCGCAGGTAGCGTCGATGGGGAGGGTAGATCGCGATATGGAAGTAAGCGTCCTTCATATCGAGGGCGGCAAACCAGTCTCCCAGATCCAGGGAGGGAATGATGGTCCCCAGGGTTACCACGCGAAACCTGAGCTTGAGCAGGTACCCGTTGAGCTCCCGGAGGTCTAGTATCGGTCGGAGACCTCCTGAACAAGCAGGGCGGAGCCCACTCCTCCCTACTTTCCTTTCGCCTTGGGGATGAGAAAATATCGGGAATAAAATCCCCTGCCCCGCATGTCGTGCGGCACCTCCTCTATGGCACCCAAACTCAGAGTCTCGACCTCTTGTAAGAGGAATTGCTCGTGAGAGGGGTCCCTGAAGAGGGACAGGGAAGGTCGGTGGGAGGGAGGGGGCGAAACAAACTGAAGGCGGTAACCATACTGGACCATACGAAGTACCCAGTTGTCCGTAGTTATTTGGGACCACGCCGGGAGGAAGTGGGAAAGGCGGTTGCAAAATAACGGGGAAGGATCCGGTAATGAGACTGATGGGCCGTCCTCGGGCGTCCCATGAAATTGACTGCTTAGGCCCTTGAGGGGCCTTAGAAGGCGCCTGGGCCTGATTACGCCTGTTGCCCGACGGTCTACGGCGGTTTAGGCTGCCTCTGCGGCTGTTATAAGGCTGTGACCGGGCCTGGGTAAATGGTCGGTATGGCTGCTGGCGGAACGACCTCCGCTGGGTAGCCGGTGTGTGCATACCCAGGGTGCGAATAGCGATTCGACCATCTTTGAGGGTCTGAATCCTTGAGTCCATTTTCTCAGAAAAGAGCCCCTGAGTGTCAAAGGGCAGGTCCTGCAGGGTGTACTGCACTTCGGGCGGCAAGGTGGAGGACTGCAGCCAAGAGATGCGCCGCATGGTCACTCCCGAGGCCAGAGTTCTGGCACCTGAGTCCGCCGAGTCTAGAGCGGCCTGTATGGAGGACCGGGAGGCTTTCCTGCCCTCCTCAAGGAGGGCCGAGAACTCTTGTCGGGAGGCTGCTGGGATGAGCTCCGAGAACTTGGACAGGGACACCAGAATGTCATAGGTGTAGCGAGCGAGGAGAGCCATCTGGTTGGCAATCCGGAGCTGGAGACCACCCGCCGAATAGACCTTCCGGCCCAACAGATCCATGCGCCGTGCTTCTTTGGATTTTGGCGCCGGAGCTGGTTGCCCATCTCTCTCCCGGTCATTGACGGACTGCACCACGAGGGAGTCCGGAGATGGGTGGGTATATAGGTACTCGTAGCCGGTGGGAGGAACCGAGTACTTGCGCTCGACTCCGCGAGCGGTGGGAGGGACGGACGCCGGTGACTGCCAGATGGTAGTGGCGTTCTTTTGAATGGTGCGGATAAAGGGGAGGGCCACCCGCAGCGGGGCCTTAGCTCCGAGCACCCTGGTCACCAGGTCGTCATCCTCAGCAACCTCCACCACGGGGAGGTCAATAGCCTTCGCCACCCGGCGAAGAAGGTCCTGGTGGGCCCGCAAGTCAATTGGAGGGGGGTCCGCCGTAGAAGCCCCCGCCACCGCTTCGTCCGGCGACGAAGACGAGGACAGACCCTGGACCACGGCCTCTGGAGGTGGGTCTTCCAGGGGGTGGGAAGCCGCCTCAGACACAGCATGCTTCACCGTAACAGGTGGCGGTGGGGCCTCGCCCGGTGGTGATGGGGGAGGCCTGCTAGCCGTGGCTTCCGGCATCCTGTGTTCGGAGCCCGCGGGGAAGGGGAGCCCTTGCGCCTGGTGGTAGGCCCAGGGGGCCCAAAAGCCCCACTGCTGTGGTCCGTGGTCCTGGCCTTGGGGGTCGGCCCGGAGATCTCCACCGCTGCCCGCCTGAGAGACGACCGAGGGTTGGCGAGAGGGCCATGGGGGGGCAGAGACGCTCAGAGATTGCGCCGTCGATGCCGCCAGTCTGTCCCTGGACGGTGCCGGTCGTCGCGGTACCGGGAGCGAGAGCGGGACCATCAACTGTGTCGGTGCCGGGAGCTCAACCGCGATCTCGACCGACGGCGGCGGGAGCGGCTTTGGGAGTCACGGTGCCGGGAGCCGGACCTCCTGCGGTATCGGCGGTCAGGTGACTGGGACCGGGAGCATCTCCGGGAGTGTGACCAGTACCATGATGCTGAGCGGTACCGGGACTGCGACCGGCGCCAAGACGGGGAGCGGTACCGCGATGGTGATCGGTGCCAGGACCGGGATCGGCGTGACGGCGACCGTCTCTGGGATCGGGACCGAGACCTGAAGCGCCGTCTATCCCGTCTGTCAGGGGACGGGGGCCGCATCATAGCCGGCTTGCCCGCTGACTGAACAGCCCGCACCGGTGGTGCCGGGGGCCGGAGGCTCGGTGCCTCTGCGAGCTCGATAAGCTCTCTCGCCGTCGAGAAGGTCTCGGGCGTCGACGGGAGAGGTAGCTCGACCACGGTTGGCACCGGGGAGCAGGGAGGTACCGGACTCAACGGCTCTTGGGGTGCCGGAGTTGACGGAACCGTGCACGGCTTGTGCACCACCACAACCGGTGCCGGAGGTGCGGGCGGTGGCTGGGTGAGCGGTCCCGGTGCAGGAGGCTTAGAGGCCGTCTGTGCCGCCTTCCCTTTCCGTGCCGGAGAGCGGGAACGGTGCCTGGACACCGGTGCCAGTTGCGGAAGTCGTACAGTCTCAGTACCGGACCGGCTCGGGACCGCTGGTGCGCTGCGCGCCGAGGAAGACTTCGGCACCGCTCGGGTCGGCGCGGCAGGGCTAAGTGCCGACTCCATAAGGAGCTGCTTCAATCGAGAGTCCCGCTCCTTTCTCGTCCGTGGCTTAAACACTGTACAAATCGGGCACTTGTCTGGCCGATGGGACTCCCCAAGGCAGTGCAGGCAGGAGTCGTGCGGATCCCCAATGGGCATGTGCCTCTGGCAAGCCGAACAGGGCTTGAACCCCGGTGCCTTGGGCATGAGCCCGCACCAGTTGAGGAAAAGAGGGGCGAACCCCCCTAATTCCCCTTACTACACTAACTATACTAAACTATTTAACTAACTTAACCAACTATATATACTTATCAAACGGAGAAACACTAGGGTTGTGGAGGTGAACGGAGCACTCCACTGTTCCAACTGGCCGTCACGGGCGGTAAGAAGGAACTGAGGGGCGGACGGGCCGGCTGGGGTATATATGCGGCGCTATAGCGGCGCCACTCCAGGGAGCGCCCAGCCGGCCCGCCCGAGTTGCTAGGGTAAAAATGTTCCGAAGAGCCGTGCACGCGCAGCGCGCGCACACCTAACTGGAATGCATCGGAGCAATCACTCGAAGAAGACAGACAAGATGTAGGTCCAAGGAAGAGCATCCTGTTCATTCACCTAAGAATTCAGGCTCGAATCTAGCAGAGTAAGTGAGGCAGTGCTCTTCTGCAACCAAAAAGTGTTCTGGGAAGAGCTTTTAAAGGTCTTGGATGTAGATGGTAGACAACTGAGTCACTCACACTTTAATGTTTAAGCATACCGCCAAGTGGGATGGTATCTAGTTTTTAGGTACCTTTCAGCTTAGCAAAGCAGCTGGTATGGATTTCTTCAAGAAAGCCTTACTGAATCTCATGTGGTTTATTTACACCACTGCGAAGGAATCACAGCAGATATAAGAAGCCTCTTCCAGTTGATTTCAAAGTGATAAGTGGAGATATACTACTATTGTCTCCAGTCACAGTCCTGAAAAAATATCATTTGCTTTGCACCATTGTATTATGTAGTGAAATCCTCAACTTATCAAGCCTACCGTAAGTGTTTAGCTACTACAATGATCTCATGGCTGTCCCCATCATACTACTGTTATTGCCAGTGTAATTTATTTTGTGCATAAATATATTGGTGGGTGCCAGACATATGGTCACTTATTTCATGCTGCCAGTATTATTCTTTGCAGTGAACATCTGTAACTTTGAACAGGGGATCAAATTCACGTTACACCATAAAGCACACTGTTTATTATCATCCCGACCCATGGTAAACACAGATGGCCCGCTACCTGCTCTAGTTGAATCTTTTACTCGTCACTGTCCTTGACTCTTTATATGCATCAAACAGATCTCCCAGATACATCGTCCATCTGGACAGGCTGAGGGACTTATTGCAAGTCACTCTACCCATATACAAGATTTTACTGTGTCAAGCTGTACTACTGTTTTAGGATTATGGCTAGCCTAGAATTATCAGAAGATTTAATATTCTCTGCTTGACAGTGGACATGAGCCATTAGGGAAAAAGTATTTGTAAGACTCAGAATGATGCCAATCCAAAACATAGGGGCATATAATGGAAATACACCACTTTCACAGATCACTTCATAAAGTTAAGGCTAGACTGCCTCAAGGAAATATATATCCCCTGAACCTCAACAGCTATCTGAAGCGCCTCCTTCCTGTTGGGCAGCTTGCACTACTGATCTGTGTGTGTCTCATCTTTCTTTTTTGGTGAATGAACAGATGAGATCATAAGGAAAGTTACAGTAAGCCAACTCCAGTAGAATCTGAAGTCTTCAAAAGTGAGTTTTATTTTAGGTTTTGTTACGGTACTGAGACTTAACTGGTTGATCTGGTAATGGACATAGAGTGTCCATATAAAAGTGTTAATGTGATTATTTTGATTGTGTTCAATTGCCTTCTGTATTCTTCCCTATGAGGCAATGATATGTTTCAGACCCTAGAAGGGGAAGATATTTACCTAAACAGCTCCAGTTTTTTCTTGCCAGGAAACCAACATAGTAACACTGGGAAAATGTTCATCTGCCCCAAGGAGCTATCTTGTTCACGGTTCTACAATATTCCATTCTCACTACTGTTCACTGTGTAACCAGTGCCATCAGGAGGACTTCAGTTTATAGCTGACACCTCTATGTTTCCAGCTTACCCAGCCTGTATGATGTGGTTCAGTGACAAACATCAGTGTCTAGAAGAGATTAGGGCTACGGTTGAGCACCAGCTAAGGAAACCCATTCTGCTAAAACATATAATGCAGTGATAGCAGCAGTTTTCACTTGGATTTGTTACTCAGATTCACAAATTGGGTCTATCTAGAACACTAATTTGCTTCTGGATGTCTGGGTGGCAGCTGTCTTTATGCACACAATCATTTCTACTTTGCAAGAAGGTTGTGAACTTTGTCTTTCAAAAGCACACTTCACTAGAGTACTAAAATTATTACAATGTACTTTCTAGAAAATTACATCTTGAAAATTGTGGCTACTGAGAAACAGTGCTGCCCATTTATTAAGTGTGGCTTTTTTTCTCATAGAATGTTACACCTGTTATCTACACTAGCGAAGACTTAAATTTTCCATGTGAAAGTTAAGAGTTGTTTTTGATGTAAAATCCCTAAACAATTTGGATCTTAGCCACCTGAGTCACCCTCATTCCCCATGCAACATTGAATATGAAGATACTTCACAGATTAGAAATGTGATCTCTTTAAGCTTGATGTTTTGTGACTTTTCAGCACTAAAAGCTTTGCATACATATTTTTACAGAAATAAAATTAAAAAGTTAACAACACAGAATAGGAAGAGCTTTATAAATTCTAATCCTTCCTAACTTTCTCTGCTCTACCCAACAAAATCATTTTCTTCAGAAGGGGGATCTTATGAAACTGGAATCTCTAAATTTGGTGGACAGAACATTTTGCTGGAAGATTCTCTTGAATAACTGAAGTATCTGATAATTTCTTTTCACTATCAGAATCAGCCTATTTGAAAATGGGCAAAGGAAAATTCACGTAAATACAGAGCTCTTATCCTTCTAGATCATCAACTCTGGTAGGAGAGATTACCGGATATTATGTATGGTGCAGGGTTCTCAAACTCTCTCACAGCATGAACATGTTTAATAGAGGATCTGTGGACCACAAGGGTTGCATACTTGTAAGAATAAAAGTAGTATAGTTTAAGATTGCTTAATGGAATTTAGTAACTAAAACGCAGGAAAGCCAGACTCAACTGCTACCTCTTCCTCTGGTCTTGACATCTGCAGTTCTGCCTCAAATATCAAGTCCATTCAAAATGCTCCAGTCATTTTCCTAGCTCACCACTTTGACCATTTCACCGATACTCCACTAGTTTCCATCTTCTCTAGCACAAATACAAGCTTCTTGATTTTTACCTTTAAACCCCTTTATGACCTAATCCAACAATGACTAGTTATTCTACCCACCCACTGAATCATCAACCACCACTTTCACTCCAACGTTCCCAGCCTTTATTACCCAACTGTCAGCTTTTCCCCTCAAATACTTTTGTGCCTTCTCTTATGCTGCCCTTCATGAAGGTAGAAAAAAAGCTCCCTCCACAATTCTGCAAGGCCACTTTATGTCCTTCAGATCCCTTTTTAAAGATCACCTCTGCTACGATACCTACAAAAAATATGGCTAAGCAGATGGTGAGCTAAGTACTACCTACTGTGGAAAAGTTGTTTCACTGCTGCGCCAATCATTGTTTCATCCACATGTCACATCTTGCAATAACCAGAATTGTCAGCTCTATAGTAATTTGCCAATGAGCAGAGAACGGTGTCAAGATAAACCCTGTATTATGAACAGAAATGATATAGAGACTAAGTAACAACATTTTCTACTATTCTGTGTAGCTGCAGCCTGCGACTGCCCTGGGCTTCTTTGTTTCCATGCCAGGAGAAAGCATGTCCCAGGAAACCAAAGATTGCATCTACAAATGTACAGGAAGTAGGACACCTCTGTACTTACAGGAGGATTTACTTTACAGTGCATTTTACAATTTTTGAACTCCTTTTTAAAAATTTCTGACTGATCTAACACACTATCAAACTATTACAAATACAATAAATGACAACTCCTCAGCTTGCTTGGACACAACCGTAACATCTCTCAGTCAGTCTCCTAGGAAGTTTCAGCAATCTTCTCGATCTGCTATACTTCAAACCCTCTTTAGGCAACTCCTTAACTGTAACAACTCTCTCTCTCATGGTCATTACTACGGTCAGTTTGTGAATTATTTTCAACTTCCATGTCTGCTGTCACTTCACTTGTATATGCCAAATTGTCTGGTATCTTGAGCAGATGCTTACAATTCCTTTGTGAGATTTTGCCTTCATCTGTGGTCAGCAAGTGTGAGTGAGGTAATTCTAATTACTGTAGCTTTGACTGGCCAGTGCCCAATCTTGCCAAATTCTCATTGAGTCTTATTTTTTTGACCTGTGGAATAGGTCTTGCTCTTATTATAATACTACGTCTGATAGTAAGGAAACCATTGGGAAAACACAATTACAGACTTTAAGCATCTTTTGTTTTTGTCCCATATCTGGAACTGGATATTTATACATCTGTTGTAGAGTAGTTCAGCAGGTGATTTTTCCACATTGCAGCATTGTAGCTCTATAGTTGAGTTGTGCTAAATATGTATCTTCTCTTGCATCCATTGCTTTTTTGAGCAAGTTCTTCACTAAGTATACTCCACATTCAGCTAATCCATTGACTTAAGGATATATAGTGGTCTCATGAAGAAAGTAATACATTTTAGCAAATTCCCAGAACTCCCTGTTCTTCAACTGTGGTACATTGTCAGTTATTACTATGGCTGCAAGTTTGTCACAGAGATCACGGATTCTCTTATTTTCTGGGACTTCTGTTCAAGCGGCCCCTGGGCCAGCTGCACCGGCCATTGCTGGGGCAGTCTCGGGCCACCACCACCCTCAGCAGCAGCAAGAGTTTCTGTGCATGTGGGAGGGGGCTCAGGGCTGAGAGTTGGGGCGCGGGAGGGAGTGAGGGCTCTGGGCGGTGCTTTCCTTGGGAGGCTCCCCGGAAACTGTGACATGTCCCTCCTTCTTAGCTCCTAGCTCCATGTTCTGCCTCCGCCCCCAGGCACTGCGGTTCCTGGCCAGTGGGAGCTGTGGAGCCAGCACTTGGGGCAGCGATGGCACGCCGAGCTAGGAGTTGAGGGATACACATGTCGCTGCTTCCGGGGAGCCTCCAGCCCCACCAACGCCCTCCCCTCGCCCCCCAATGCCCCCCTCCCACTCCCCCACACCCCCAAGCACCCACAGCACTCCCCTGGGCTCTGGACCACCCCACCCCCACAGCATCCCCAGGCTGCCACCCCATTCCCCCAAGATTTAGTCAGGAATATATAGTACACATCATGGACAGGTCACAAGTCATTAATTTTTGTTTACTGCCCGTGACCTCTCCATGACTTTTACTAAAAATACCAGTGACTAAAATGTAGCCTTAGTTATTACTATGCTTGGAATTCTATGATGTGCAAATACAGATTTAATGTGCTTAACTATTGCTGCTCTGCTGTCTTCAAGCATGGCTATTTCTGGGAAACTGGTAAAATAGTCCATTTTAACTAGGCCCTCAAGCCTTCCCAAGTTGAACATGTCAATTCCAGCTTTGTCCCATGGAAATGCGAGTTGTTTGTGTGGTATCACTGATTCTTTCTGCTGGGAATCACTGTACTTCTGACATGTTCCGCACTTGATCACCATTAGCCTGGTCCACACTCGGGGGAGGGGAAAATCAATCTAAGATACACAACTTTAGCTACGTGAATAACTAGACTAGACGTAATAATCAACCCACGCTGGATTGATCGCTGCCTGCCAATCCAGCAGGTATTATAGACATACCCTTTGATGTCACCATTCATCTGTGGCCAGAATACAACTTCTCCGGCTCCTTTTGGTATGGTCATTCCTAGATGCCCTTCTTGTACTCATTCCAGTATTTTCCTTATCATAGTGGGAACCACAATCTGTGTTTCCTTGAAGAGCACTCCTGAGATAAATGAAAACTCTTTTTATGGTTAGAATATGCAGGCAGGAAGAGTTGCTCTTTCCTCTTTTAATTATCACTTGTACCTAAGGTAACCAGACAGCAAATGTGAAAAATCGGGATGGGGGTGGGCGGTAATAGGAGCCTATATAAGAAAAAGACCAAAAATTGGGACTGTCCCTATAAAATCAGGATATCTGGTCAACCTACTTGCAGAATTTCATTTTTAGCTGTTTGTCTTCAATTTATCTCATATGCCTGGAGATACATGTGAACAAAAGTATGTTTATGGCTTGTTTCAGATCATCAGAATGTGTATTGTTGCATGGAGCCTATGTCTGCCATTCATAAGTGGCAGCCAGGAAGGAACTCCAGGGTCACACCATACTTCTATATTTTCAAAAGTAGTTGCTGTACCATTGGGGGGCAATTCTCTAAGTTCTGTTTGTGACCAGTTTCTGCTCCCAAACTATGACCACAGAGAAAGACATTAAATTCCACACAACCACAGTCCAGACTAGTGTCTGTTTTTCAGTTTGTGCATACATCACCTCTGTAGCTGCCACAGCCCTCAAAGAATCTGAGATTGGCAACCATTCAGTTCCAGGACACTGTGTGGTACTGTTCCCAGTCCTCTGTGGGGAGTTTGCTATCTTTCAATGAGTCAAACTATCACTGTAGCTGGTGTCAGGATGTGCTTTAACTTACTAAACTTTTTCATGCTCCAGCATCCATGCCCATTCAGTGAGTTGTGGTGGTGATGTCTTAAGATGAGTTGTGCAAGAGTTCAGTATGAATTTGAGAATTCAATATGTCTAGCAGCCTTTCAACTCCCTTTAGGTCTCAGCATGTTCAGTATTCCTTGAATCTTTGATTCATTGAGGAAGATTCCCTTGAAGGTCAGTCTCCCTCTCAAATAGGTCATTTGAAATGGACATTTGACTTTATTCAGTTTCAGAATATTAGCCCTCAGTTTCCAGAACTCTCCTCAGTTATGCCTGATGTTCAATGGCAATGCTGTCCAAAATTATATCAGCCGTGTACATTTTCACACCTGCTAGACCCTCTAGCATCTGACTCATTGTCAGGTGAACTACTTCTGGAGCCAAACATATTCTGAAAAGTAGGCTTGGGAAGTAGTATCTGCCAAATGGTGTGTTGAAAGTGCAGATCTTAGTGTCCAATGGGACCTACAGCTATCCAGCGGATGCATCCAATGTATTGAAGAATCTGGCTCCTGTCATATAAAAGACAACTGACTTCTTGGGGTGAAGTGGAAGTTTCTCTTCTCATATTTTTGTTCAGCTCTATAAACAGCTGTAATCCCCCTCCTTTTTTCTTTCTAAAACTACTCAAGAATTAAACCAACCTGTTGGTTCTTCTATACTCTGAATTATACCACTTGATGTTTCACAGCTCTTATTCTAGCATCTTCCACAAGCCTTAAAAAACTTTTCATGTAGGATGTACTTATGTTTACTTGCCTCACTGTCTCATGTCACACAAGTGCCATTGGTGCACATTTTAATTAACCAATCTTTTGAGTTTTCAGCCTCTTTCGTTGTTGTGGTTAAGAAGGAGCTCTTCTTCACCTGAGGAATAACATTCTGCACTTAATGCACTTTCCTGCTTCCTCTAGCATAATGGTTGGGTTTATTACCATTTCTACTTATTGGCCTGTATGCAAGGCATTTCCTATACTCATGTTGGTTGCTACATTGCTGGCATTGTTTATTATTTCCCATGTTTCTGTCCTTGGCCTACTTCATTTTGGTGAATGTTTCCTTGTTCGTTTAGCACATCTGTGCGCTCTGTGCCTTTTTCTAGGCTATTTATAATATATGCTATGAAGCAGAAAAAATATAGTACCACTTCTAGCATCCGATTCATTCCCTGTAGAAACTATTCACTGACTTTTTATTGTTACACCACAAGTCAATCTGGTCTTTAATGAGTCTTAATATTCCATAGTCACAGGACTGACTTTTTAGTTTTAAGTCTGTGATAAACTCCTCTGTTTCCCCTTCATTCGGTCCACTGAACACCTCTTTCTGATAAGTAACATTTTTCCTAAGTCACAATGATCCTTAACGATTTTTGTTATTTCTGCAAAACTTTCCCCTCTCCCCCCATCACCACGTGTATGGAATGTACTGTATACATCCAGGGCTTGTGTTCCTGCCACTTAAGAGCAATCTTTTGCTCATCTTCCAGTTTATTTGCCTCCATGTCTCTCATACAGCTCAAAAATCGTTGTTTGAAATCTTTCCAGGCATATTTAGCATTTCCCCTGATTCTCAGGGTTTGTGGGAGTTACTTGGAGTTGCACAGGCTCTGCAGCAGCCACTGCAATCCTCCTCCTCTCACAGGGTCTTCCAGCACGCTGTGCCCCCCACGCTTGGTACCATGTAGTATTTTTATGATGACCAGAGACCAGTAGCAAGATAAACCCTTTATTATGAACAGAGCTATGTACAAGAACAATGAACCTACTATGTATAGCTACCGCCTAAAACTGCCATATTCTGGGCTTCTGTGTTTCTGCTCTATGAGGAAGTGTGTCCCAGGAAACCAAAGACAGCATCTACAGTGTACAGGAAGCATGGCATCTCTATATTTACTGGAGAGCTAACTCTATAGCACAAGCTCCTTGAGGCTGAGGTGATCTTTTTACTTCATCTCTATAGAGCATCCAGCAAACAAGGTCATGATCAGAGATTCTAGGCACTACTTTAACACAACAGTAATAAAACCAGCATTGTTCCACCAAGAAAAAACTAATCTCCTATTAAATTTATTATGTGAATTGAATTTGGCCCTAGCAAGAATTCTGACATGCTCTCTGTATTTCTTTGTTAAATAGCACTCCATTCAAGATGTGACTATCTGCACAGGCCTCCTTGGAAGGGTACTGTAAACAACCATCGTACAACTAGCCAGTCCTCAAATCTCTGCACTGCTAGGTAATCCCAATAAAACTGGTCTGTAAAATGGTTGTGTGTTTTCTGTACAAGTCGAGGAACTCTCCACATGATTTAGTTGAGCTCTGATATCTCAAACTATCAGAAGCCCAGTTGTTCACACAAAATGTGAATTCCTCACAGGGGCGGCTCTAGACATTTCGCCGCCCCAAGCAGGGCAGCATGCCGCGGGGGGCGCTCTGCCGATCGCCAGTAGGGCAGCAGGCGTCTCCGGTGGACCAGGCGTGCCTGTGGAGGGTCCGTTGGTCCCGCGGGACCCTCCGCGGTCACGCCTGCGGGAGGTCCACCGGAGCCGCGGGACCAGCAGACCCTCCGCAGTCACACCTGCGGGAGGTCCACCAGAGCCACCTGCCACCCTACCGGCGACTGGCAGAGCGCCCCCCGCAGCATGCCGCCCCAAGCACGCGCTTGGCGTGCTGGGGCCTGGAGCCGCCCCTGATTCCTCAAACTACATGCATAATTCAGGTATTTGCATGTACAGTTCAACCTTTAGGGGTCTACCTGCTCTGACACGTGCAATCACAGTAACTCCATGCAAAAATTAGCAATTTTCATTTCATTGGCAAACCAGATTGTATGTTCTGGAATTGTCAAGCATCGCTTTCCTTTTCTGAGATTTACACTCAAGAGTTTAAGCCCAGAAAGGACCACCAATTATAATGAGGAAACAGATTTATTAGCCTGGCTTCTAACAGATGAAATGCATCTGTGCTAATAAATCTGTGTTTCTTCATTATAACTTAATGGTAGGGTTATAGCTAGCAATTTGAAATTTGCACAGAGAGGGCCATATTTTCAAAACTAACTATGCATTTGGGGAGCCCTCCCCCCCCGACCTAATACATTTTAAAGGAGCCCTATTTTTCAGGAGGCCAAGTGCTCTGTGCTGACAATTAGTCCTCTTTAAGGGATTTCAAGTTGGGCCTCCAAAATCAGTCACTTTAGAAAATTAAGATCACCGTGTCCCATTGTTAACCAACCGCTCCTCCCTCCAATCTCCTAAAGTAGGCTTACCAAAAAAACACCATAAATATGGGTGTAAATATAAATATCTAGCAGCGTTAATAAAAGGACTGAAAAAAACCATGATTAAGACCATAAAAATCTTACCCACAGAAATTAAAAACTGGATGCCATAGCACCATGCTAATAGAGGCACTTAAAGATTCTGGAGATAATTAAAATTTTTAAATGTAATTATAAGAAGTTAGAGATACATACTTAAGGGAACAGAAGATATGTATATATTTAAAAAAATAAAATAAATTTGATACTGCCCAAGTAAATTTACTTATTCTTCTAAGAAATGGTGTAACTGGCCCTTTAAAAGTGTGCAGATACAATGAGGGAAGAGACTCATGCTTTCTAGGTCAAACTGACTGGCAAGTGACTCTGCCAATGATAATTCAACATAGACAATGGCAATTTTGTTCAGCTGAGGCAAACTGGGGAAAAAATGACTGAGTACAGTCAGAAAAGTAATATAAAAAGGACACTGTTGCTCAACCATTCTGTTGTGTGTATTCCATGTCATTTTCGTTCCAGTTTTTCTTCTGCTTTTCACACCTGTTACCACTGCAGAGCCAATACATCGCAGAGAGAGCTAGATTGTCTGGTTTATGAATCAACTGAATTATTAACCAAGTTCAAGATGCTGCATCTGATTCTGCTCTCCCTTTCACCTGGGCAGCCCCACTGAAGGCAGTCACCTGGATAACCCAACTAAAATCAGTATGGTTACCTAAGTGTGATTGAGTGCAGAATTTGTACTTCAGAATCCATTACTAATGATGATCCAAGAGATAGAAATAAAACAGCTTGACTTTCAGATCCCAGACTCGGTTTGAAGTGCTGACATTTACAACAAAACAACTCATTTTATTTGTAAAATTTGCTACTTTTACATGACACTTTACAAGGACAGCAAACATTGGACCCATTATTTACATTTTCACAGTTTTCATGGAAAAGTTCATTTATGTTCTTTTTAAAGAGTTTGAAAAGTAGGAAGCTACATATTGTAGTTAAAGGGCATTACTTTTTTATTCTAAGTTAGAGTTATTAGTAACAACTTTTGCATTGCTAATTGTAAAAAAAACAAATCCAGTTTCTGAATTTAACAGTTTCTTTCAAATAGATTTGCAAGGATTCTTCTACTTCCCTGTTGATGTTTGCATGTGTCCTTCCAAGAATACTGAGGTGAGTGAAACTGACTACAGAAAGAGATATCAATGCCCAAAGTAAACTGAAAAAAGCAGAAAAACTGTGCTTACTTTTCAGTTACAGTAATCACAAAATGGTCAGGCAAATCAAATTTAAGCTGGTGTCCTTTTAAGAGAGTCTCATGGGTTAGTTAAAAATATTAGTAGAATGATGAAGAGTATTGCATTTTAACATTACAATAAGGATTCATGTATAACGTGGTTATGAAACTGCACAAGTGAGCACATCATTTACATTTTGTCCATCTGCCATTAACAATCCCTAGGAGAGGAGGTGTGGCTAGGTACAGGTTTGGAGACCTGGCAGGGGTGTAAGATAAAAAGGGACTGAATTAGGGTATGTCTACACTGGAAACTTCAAAGCGCTGCTGCAGAAATGCTCCCACGGCAGCGCTTTGAAGTGCAAGTGTGGTCGCGCATGAGCGCTGGGAGAGAGTTCTCCCAGCACTCCTGGAAATCCACTTCCATGAGCACTCGGAGCCTGTCTACACTAGCACTTTAAAGCACTCAGACTTGCTACGCTCAGGGGGGTGATTTTTCAGCCCCCCTCCCCCCGAGCCAGCAAGTTAGAGCGCTATAAAATGTAAGTGTAGACAAGCCCTTAGTGTCAAAGTAGAAGCAGGCAGTGGCTGCCAAAAGAAACACCTAAGCCTGTCAAAATCAAGCTTCACTCCCTTATGGTTTAGAAGCAACAAACCATGGTACTGCCTTCCTCAACCGTGCACTGCTTCTTGCAAGTTGCTCACTGCTCCTCACAAAACAAGAGATCAGCCTTTTCTGTAACTGCCTGCCCCTGCTCTTTGCTGCAAGTTATTAAATACTTTCTTAATCAGTTAACACTGCCACTTAATTCCCAGTTCACCAATGAACTCAGGTGTAGCTTATATTAGAGGCTTTGCCATATAATTTGGGTCTAGTATGCTGCACAGTAAAGAAGGCCCTGAATACACATTTTATTGCTTTAAAAGAAAACAATAGCATTTGCCTGTAAACACAGCTGCAGGTTATGGACAAGGTAACAGCAGACATAAAACATGAACTTTATTCACAAAGTGTATTTCCCCCGGCCAAGGTTTGTGGGTGGGGAGAGATAAGAGTGCGTAATTAATTCTCTCTGAATTTTTTACGATGCTCTAGTAATCCGGGTTATTGTCTGGTCCTTTAAAAATTCTGTTTAGCTAGTGGGATTAGGGAGCAGTCATAACAGAGGGTTCTGTGACAGCTGGAAAACAAAGAACAGCTGAAGAGAGAAGGAGAACAGAGTTTTACAGTAAAGAGAAGTTGCATCTCCCCCTCCTCTCTAAATTTTTAGAGAGAAAAAACTGCAACATTTCCTGCACCCAGCCACCCTATTTTGCTGCATGCTGACCTGAGGACTCATTAGGCCCCAGAAGTGGGAGGAATGGGTGTATGGCTGGGTATGAGGTGCAACAGCACCTGCCCAGAATCATCTAGCCAACTCCTCCTTTCCCAGCCCACAACTCTCTTCTGTGAGAAGTTGGAAAGACAGACCTAGGCAGAGCCCAATGGCAAAAAACAGTTAATGACATCCTTTCCCCTCCTAGTGCAAGATAGCTAGAGAAGTGTGACTTCAGGAAAGATGAGTACAATAGAATGGGGAGAAAGAGAGGAAGCTGCAACTGAGGAAATATAATGGGGAGATGAATTTGAAAGAGAAAAATAAGTAGAGACAAAGGCTTACCAGAGAGGAGAGTTTTGATAGAGAGGAGAAATAAAATGACAATGCCAGAGGGACACAAGAAATGTAGAAGGGCAAGGACAGGACAGGTGAAAAAATAAGAATGTGAAGAGGACAAATCAAGAGTGCTTTGAAGAGAAAGAAAAGGATATTTTAGTAAAACTGGACAGAAGAGAGACTACAAGAAAAAAAGCTCATGAAAGTAAAATACAGCAGAGAAAAATGATGCAGTACTGTTACAGAAAGTTTGATGCCAGTGTCACAATACACACAGTAAACAGAGTAACTGTACTGAGTCATGCACAGTAACTACAATCAACTTCCTTCCCTCAACTTATCTCACTGGAGGAGCATGTGGGCAGTGGGGCTTTATTCTAGTGGGAATAAACAGCTGTATGGGAATAAGAAATGTTTCTTTTCTGGAGCAGTCTGGAAAGTAGTTTTAAGCAGTCCCAAAACTAGAGAAGGAGACTGAGGTTATAAACAGCAGAGTTATTTATACTTAAACAGATTTGTTCTTTAATGAAAGTAAAAAAGCCCCAGGAATAGAAGTTAAACCTAGAAAGAGCTAGACAAGTTCACTGCATCCCAAGTACGAGACAGCTGATGAAAGGAAGGGCATCACCCAGAAAAATCTCTGTGAATAGAGGAGCGAATGGAACTACAACTGATTCATGTATAAAGCAGCAGCCTTCAAATGGTGATATACTAGTATCACCTTGATAGCACCCAACACCCTAGCATAAGCACAATTATTACTTACCTGACATACCATGTACATATAGCAACAGACTTTGAAATCCAATTGCTTCCAGTAATAGTAAGATATGCTGTTACAATTTCTTACATTTGCTGATTTCTAACATTGATGGCATAGTATAAAGTTGTAGTGATAGTTTGTGTTCACTATTTAATTTGCTGTTGTGCTTATTTCCACGCCCAAACAACGTGCTGTCATTCTGCTGTCTGTCTCTAACCTCTCCTCAAGATATTCTGGATACAAACAGGTAAGCCATCAATCTTAAATTTGGAAAGTACAGAGCTACCTTAATATACCACCACCCGATATAACACAAATTTGGACATAACGCGGTAAAGCAGCGTTCCGGGGGGGGGGGGGTCAAAGCAAGTTCAATATAACACCGTTTCACCTATAATGCGGTAAGATTTTTTGGCTCCCAAGGACAGTGTTATATCGAGGTAGAAGTGTAGAACATTATACTTTGCATTTTGGATCCATACATGACGGAAACACATATTATTTAATGGGCTAAGTAAAGACTCCAAACATTGTCAGTATAGGAACATTAAAGCCTTCCAACCTGAATTATGGCAATTTAGGACATTTCCACCAATTATTTCTAGCTGGCAGAATTGAAGTGCTACCTACAACAATGCTAAGCACAACTTCAGTTAAGAATATTCACGTATTTTAGTGTTTACTTCAATATATTATAGATGAAGCATATCTGATTTACTGGGATAATAAAGAACATGTCACTTGTATTCAAGAACTTGAACATACATTTCTTGATGAGAAAAGGTCCCATCCCAAGAACAGCTAGCTCAGGGTGCTCAGAGACCACTCCCCTCAGTATTACTGTCCAATGCCATGCTCAATCTGTGCTTAAGTGGATGATACTTCATCTCCATTCAAGTTTAGCACTAGCTGCTTGCCCAGTGGGCATGGAAATGCATCAGGAAAGACAGCTGTACTCAAGCAAAAAAAAAAAAAAAAAAAAAAAAAAAAGGAAGCTTTCTCAGCTGAACCTCCCTGACCACGCTATACCTCTCAAGTTAGAAAGAAACTCTTTCCTCCTGCCCCATACACATGTAACTATACTCAGATTAAGATTCCTTTGGGACAGAATTAGTTCATTTTTAAACTTTATTTTAAGGCAGTTCACCACAAGTACAACTTTTGCAAATATCTCACACTCCCTGGAAGCTGCTTTGTTCCTAGAACTGGCCCTTACCAGACTATTTTCTAGACACCGCAGAACAAATTCCTTTCTGTCTGAGAGTTGCCATGGTAATGAGTCCCCTTTATCACATCCATGGTGATTTGGGCTGACCAAACAGACGGCCTTTGTACTCCTCTGTGCTGATCCTCCACATGCCACTGTAAAAGTGAATGCTAGTGAAGGAAGAGTAAAACGAAGGCTCACATCAGTTTCACACTACTGCTGTTTAAGCAACAGAACAGGTGTGGCCCTCTGGAAGAATCTCTCTCTCAGTAATTCCAAGGGGTTGGGACACAAGTATGGGATTTCTATGGGCTTGCCTACACTAGAAATTTTTGCCACTTAAACTATACCAATATAGTTAAGCAGAAAAATCCCCATCACACTGACACACAGTTATACCAGTGCAAATGTTTATACTAGTAAAACTTATTTTAGTTTGGGGGGCAGAATAAACTAAACTAGTATAAAATGCCTTCATAGTGATATAACTACCAGTTTTTGTAAAAAATGACAATTGACAAATGATAGTTACACAAGTAAAATTTAAATGTAGAACAGCATTAATATGCTACTTGTAAATCCCAGCAAAGGCTTGAAGAAAAATAAGTTTAGGACTAGAGAAATATGCAGAATTGGAGTTAATTTTTTTTTTAAGTTATACATTATATTATATTGCAGTTCATGTCAGATTACTCAGTCATCTTAAAATAACATTTTTCATTTAAGTTTAGCTTGTGACATTTTCAAACAAAATATAATCTGAAAATGTTTAGGTCCCACTACTAGAAAGTCATTTTTTCGTTTGTTTGTTTTTCACACACAGGAATTTTCACTCTATTGAAATAATCTTTCAAATCTCTCAGATTTAAGGGGGAAAAAAATCTTCATCTTTCTTTCATGTTGCTACCTCTGAAGCGCTCCTCTATAGGAGCCGAATACTCTATAGTATGAGCTGCGAAACCTTTTCAAAGTAATAATCCAAAAGGATAACAACATGGCCTAGAACTAATGATAAAGCTTCCACTTGTCCCTCTGTTCTTTTTTGTGCCAGTCTGTCAACACTTAACACTCCCGTTATGTGTGTTTAGTTAGATATGGAAAAATTTTAGCTTTTTCTGCTAAAGCTTGTTTACTTATAGCGTAGCACAGTTTATAGTTTAGTTAAAGTTTGCTTTTAGGATTTATCTACTAGGAATAATCCGTTATGGGAGATGTTAAGTATAAAATTAGGGAAAGAAGAATATTTGTTAAACCCTACACGAATGACCATTTAGGACCAATTCCTCCAGAGTGTGAAGTGTTTAGGTAAGGAACGTCTGAAGGGGTGATAAGAACCTCAGACTCAAAAGTCTCCAGGACACAAGCTACTCTCTTCTTCAGGAGATGGCCCAGGTCAGATGAATCTGGCAGTCAGAAATGGATCCATCAGGAAATAATGATGTACCCAGATTCAAGATCTGTAAGTATCCAGCTGTGTTCTAAGGTGTATGCCTGCGCAGCTGCACAGGAGCCCATCAAGGGCCGTGCACCTGATGAGGAGAGCCCCACCGACGCGAAGCCACAGGGGCCTGGAGAGAGGTGTAGGGTGAGGTGGGGAATAGGGGTGCGCAGGGAGCTTGGGGGCATGCAAAGCTGCTGTGGCCAAGAGAGAAGCGCCTCTTCCCTGGCCCCCAGGCTGCTGTGGCCGGTGCGGGGAGGGGTGGGGGAGTCCTCTCTCCCTACCACAGCCTGAGGGCAGCCTGCACCCCAAACCCCTCACCCCCAGTCCCTCCCCAGAGCCCGCAACCCCAGCCGCAGTCCTCACCCCCTGCCCCCGCATCCCAATCATCTGCCCAGCCCTGAGCCCCGTCCCACACCCTAAACCATTCATCCCAGCCCCACCTCAGAGCCTAACGCCCCCCCAACACACACCTAGGATTGCAACTATCTAATCGCACAAACCCAAACACCCTTCCCCAAGGTCACTCCCCCACTCACTCCAGCACCTCTCCCTCCATTACTTGCTATGATGGCCCCCTCGCTCACTATCACCGGGCTGGGGTGAGGAATGAGTGGGGGCTCCAGGCTGAGCCTGGGGGAGGGGGTTTGTGTGCAGGAGGGGGCTCAAGGCTGTGGGCAGGAGGGTGGGATGCGGGAGGGGGGGTTCAGGGTGCAGGCTCCAGCCAGGTGGTGTTTACCCTTGGGTGGCTCCCGGAAGCAGCAGCATACCCGGCAGCAGCTCCTAGGCTCACAGATGGCCAGGCGTGTCTGTGCGCTGCCCCTGCCTGCAAGCACCACCCCCGCAGCTCCCATTAGCCACAGCTCCTTGTTCCCAACCAATGGGAGGTGCAGAGTCTGCACACAGGGCAGCGCACAGAGACCCCCCTCACCGCTGGACATGTCACTGCTTCAGGGAGCAGTATGGAACCAGGGCAGGTAGGGAGCCTGCCTTAGCTCTGCCCGATTTTAAGGGCCTAAAAACTCCCAGTTTGACTTCAGTAGCCTCCAGGAGATCAAGTTGGGAAGCTCCTGGCCAAACTGGGAGGGTTGGCAACCCTACCCCAACCCTTTTCCCCAGCCCTGAGCCCCCCCCCACCACACATCACCACCATACTTATGCACCAAATTAATTCCGCACATGGATGGAAAAAATTAGAGGGAACATTGGTATCCATATCTTTGATTACTTTTCTGCAAGTTGAGCTGGTTGCCCCTTTACAGACTCAGAATGCAGATACCAAAGAGAAAGTATTAGCTGAGTAAGGCTACATTTTAGTCATGGGAATTTATAGTAAAAGTTAGGGACAGGTCACTGGCAGTAAACAAAAATTCACAGCCCATGACGTCTACTAAAAATATCAGTGAATAATTTTTTTTTTTTGGGGGGGGGGAGGCTTGCCTGGGGCCCTGCGGGTACTGGGAGAGGGCAGCTCAGCAACTTTGAGGGCAGGCAGCAGCGCATGGCCTCGGACTCCCGCTAGGCAGGCTCCCTACATAGCTCCACGGCTTCCCCATCCCCAATGGCAGCAGAGTTTGGGTGTGGGAGGGGGTAGGGGACTGGGGCACAGGATGGAGTGAGGCGGGTTCCGGGAAGCGCTTATCTGAAGCCACGACATTCCCCTAGTTGAGCTGCTAGGCAGAGGCATGGCCAGGCAGCACTGTGCACTGCCTGCACCTGCAGGCACTGCTCCCACAGCTCCCAGTGGCAGTTCCCAGCCAATGGGAACTGCCAAGCCACACCTAGCAGCTGAGCCACAGAGCTGCCTGGCCACACCTAGCAGCTGAGCAAGGGGGATATCAGTTTGGGGGAGCCCCCCCAGTAATCACTGCCCAGAGCCCGCCTCACCCCCCCCCCGTCCCCTCCCACAACAAACTCTGCTGCTGGGTGGGGCATGGGAACATGGTGTCTCGAGACTGCCCCAGCAGCGGCTGGTGCACCCGGTGCAGTGGCTGCCTCAGCTGTCCCTTAGCCAGGTGCACCAGCTGCTGCAGAAGTCATGGAGGTCATGGAAATTCACAGAATCCATGACCTCTATGACAAACTCGCAGCCTTAGCTATGAGGGATCCCAAAGAAGCTAGGTTTCTGGTTTGATCCTTCACTGGTACAGAACCTGGCCCTAAAATCTTAAAGGTCCTGAAGCTGGCAGGGCCTCCTGTGAATTGACACATCCAGATCTTTACCAACTGAATCTTTGGAAGTGGCTTCCTCTGAGTCTTTAAGGCTTTTGCATGTGTTCTAGAAGGAATCCATCTGGACTAATCTCTCCTGTGCCTCCCCTCTGAGTGGTCCAGATTTTAAGAACCTTGAATCCCATGAGTTCTGGCTGCTTAAGAAATGGACACAGAAGGGAGAGTATAATGTCCCATAACATTTGGGACTTGGGCTGCAGCTTGGGGTCTCAAGCCTACCCCTCTTCCTAGGCTTCAGAGCCTGAGTTCCAGTCCAAGCTGCAACTTCAAAGTGTTGTCTATGCCATTATTTTCCACTGATAGACAAACATCTGGACCGGTTCAGGAAAAAGGCATATTGCTCAGTATCTCTCACTCTGCCAATGGCAAGTTACAGTTATTCTTGCAGATATATTTTCCTGACTGCTATCTCCTGATCTTCCTTAAGAGTCTAAGATACCAGACATGGTAACCTTCAAAGCTAGAAAACTGCAACAACCCTTTTGTTTGAAGAAATAGATGGGTTCAACTTGGAGAAAAAAAACTCTTAGAAGCTAATAGGTAAGCAGGTCAACAGTGAGGTCTTTGGAGAAAAGTCAGTTTTCACTTAGGAAGAGGCATTCCCGTCTTCTGTTATAGGAGTGCCAGGTCTGCCAGTTCCCCAAACATGACTTCTAGTCCCATTGAAGTTCTAATACTAATCAAAGAACTCATTTATAGCCAATTGAAAGGCTATCTGCAGCCTCCAAGAGGTCACCTTCTTCATGCTCTGCAAAGCAAGTGTTTTGATTTGCCCAAGGACCTTCAAACCTTCCATTAGCAGCCCCTACCCTTGATTCTTTTTGGAATTTTTAGGCCTTCAACCGTTAAGTTGTGTACGGACTTAAAAAAATGCGGTAGAGACACAGGAAGTATCTGAGGTTTCAGATGAACCACCACCATTAAGTTACAACCAGTTCTTTTTAGGCTGTCTGCAACTAGAGAGTAACATGGGTTGCCACTACTGTCAGATATCATGAGGACACACAGAAGTATCAATATCTTGATGGCCAGCTTATAATACCCAATCACACAGAGAGGTAGACTTCATATTCTAAAGTTTATGCTCTGTGTTTGTCTCGTATTCTTTCAATTCTAGAAAGTCGATTATGGATCCCACTCAGCTTCTCACCTTCAGAGAAGAGTTTCTCCTTAATGTTGGGCTGTACTGGATAATGTTCTGAAGAGAACACGGCACTATCCATTGCGAATATAAACTATGACAGGCCAAGTGAGTGGATTTTTGTGAAAGTGTCAGACAGAAGAAAGACACTATTTAAAATTAAGTTTTCACTAACTCCTTCACATTTAAATAATGTTCATGTCCCTCGCTAAATGATTCTGAAGAGCAAGTCAAATTAGCTAGAATGCACACAAAACAAACATGGGAAAGCATGAAGTTCTTATGGACTTCTGAAGAAGTCTTGTTCTATTTGCAATATCACATCAGAAGATGAAGTCAACCTGTAATGACCTCAAAGTGTTTATGACATAACATTTTAATATTACAAAGGTTTTTGAAATGTTATTTCTACAAAAATCATAAGTTAACTATAGTAGTTATACCAATTCCCTCTGATAGATATAAAAAGTTCCCATATTGCAGCATTCCATATAACAACATACCACAGTGATGTAAGAGTAATGAATAAAGTTTAAAAAAATGAATAATCGAATTGCTAAGCAACTTTTTTCAGTATTAGCTGCCTAATGAATGGCTCCAAAAATCTTCTGCAGCACTGGCCACCTAACAGCGATAGCTCCACAAGGGTCTTTGAGAGCACTAACCTCCAGTAGACAGTCTATATTCCCTTCAACAATGCTGGCTGTCCAATAGTCTCTGTTCTGTTGTTTTCAATTACACTAACTCAGTGACAAGATACCAGCACTAAGCTGAGGGATAAGAGGTTTTATAAGTTCTGTAGGGGATCCATTCCCAACCCTGTATTATCACTCAGGTCACTAACAAAAGAAAATTACCTACCAGAATCCAGTATCACTCATAGCTCAGATCTCCACTTCAGCAAATAAGCTACTACTGAATCTCTCTTTAGTCTCAGATATGATATGGACAATTTTAATTGTCAATTGCTATATTAATTATAAACATGTACAAGTGACCCTTAAATTATATTTTATCAAACTTAGGTGCTAATTATGTTCAGTTTATCCTACAGAGTATCGTAAACTGGAGCCTCTATCTACCAAGCACCCATCCGATTTTACAGTCAAAATCGTCAGACAAAAGATTTCATTATCACCCTGTACTGACAGAAGCCAATATTAATTATTATTTGAATTAACCTCTGAGCCGTGGTTTTCTTTAGTACTCAATAAAGACAGGGACAATTTCTAATTACATTCTACCCTCATGATTAGTCAAGAGGGTGTAAAGCTATGTCTGAAGAGATTACTACACTTTTGCCTTGAAAGTGCTGTGGACTTCACTGTAAATCTTTTGATATCATCCACTTAGTAACGTACTGAATGCAAAGAAGTCAGCACAAAGGCTATTTCCCTGATAACGTAGCAAAGAGTGTTTTAAGCAATAGCATACTATGTACACAAGTATTTCAAAGAAAGTGGTTGCATCCATCCTGTACTGCAATACAAGCAGGAGGAAGTAATCAATTCCTACATATTACAGCAAATAAAAATCAGCAAATTTAACGTGTATCAATTTAGAAATATTAAGATATGAAATAATTTGGAAGGAGTGATGTCCTGACTAAAATAAATCCCTACTCTTAAGGGATTAGTATTATCAAGTACTGCAATATAAAGGAAGTAGACTTTCAATATTTCAGCTGAAAATATGAAGTGGTTTAATTGTTTATTTTCATAACCTATAACTTTCAAATAGCCAGCACAGTTCCAGAGGTCATGGTTTATCAAGCTCAGTCTTGAAGCCAGTTGGGGGTTTTTGCCCCACTGGTCTCCATGGAAGGCTGTTCTGGAACTGCACTCCTCTGATGGTTAGAAACCTTCATTTAATTTCAAGCCTAAGCTTGTGGATGGCCAGTTTATATCATTTGTTCTTGTGTCCACATTCACACTTAGCTTAAATAACTGCTCTCCCTCCCTAGTATTTATCCCTTTGATGTATTTATGGAGAGCAATCATCTCTCCCCTCAGCCTTCTTTTGGTTAGGCTAAACAAGCCAGGCTCCAAGTCTCCTCTCACAAGGTTTTACATTCCTTGGATCATCCTAATAGCCCTTCTCTACACCTGTTCCTGTTTGAATTCATCTTTCTTAAACATGGGAGACCAAAACTGCACACAGTATTCCAGATGAGGTCTCACCAATGCCTTGTATAATGACACCAACATTTCCTACTCTGTCCTGGAAAATACATCTCCTGATGCATCCTAGGATGGCATTAGCCTTTTTTATGGCCGCATCACATTGGCAGCTCATAGTCATCCTGTGATCAACCCAGGTCTTTCTCCTCTTGTCTCTTCCAAATAATAAATCCACAGCTTACAAGAAGAATTTTTTCTATTAGTCCTTAAGTGCATGACTTGCATTTTACACTATTAAATGTCATCCCATTTCTATTATTCCAATTTTCAAGGTTGTCTAAGTCATCTTGTATGATATTCTGGTCCTCCTCCATATTGGCAATACTTTCCAACCGTATTATCCACAAATTTTATTAGCACGCTCCTGTGCCAAGGTCATTTATAAAAATGTTAAATAAAATTGGTCCCAAGACAATCCCTGAAAAAGTCCACTAGTAACCGCCCTTCAACTTGACAGTTCACCTTTCAATACGACCTGTTGTAGTCTCCCATTTAACCAGTTCTTTATCCACTTTTCAATTCTCATATTAATCCCCATCTTCTCCAATTTAACTAATAATTTCCCATGTGAAACTGTATCAAATGCCTTAATGAAATCTAAGTAGTTTATATCTACTGCATTTTCTTGGTCTAAAAAATCAGTTTTTCCCAAGTCCAGTGCACTATCCACTGAAGGACACTGTATCAAGTATCATCAGAGGGGCAAAAATATTTTTTTAAATATCATCAATGTCTCTTAAATAGGCTGAACAAACAAGTCTCTGGTCAACTCTTCCTGCATTTTTGCTTTGCAGCTCACTACTAACATTGCTTAATTTCATCTCTGTGTTAGTACAGTATAAACAAATTCAACCTGTGTAAATTGGTAGGTTATATTCAAGGATAAGCAGCCATTGAATCCTAGCATCTGAAACAGACTTTTACCTTTAGTCATATATTGTAGACCCACTGAATGGCTCAAGTTTAAGAATACGATTTTTCACAGAAAGTAATTACGATTAAATTGACAGGGTTTGGGGCTTTTTGTTTTTTTGTTTTTAAATAAAAACTAAACCTTGAAACTAAACTAACAAAATATTTGTAGATGTTTTGGCAAATTCTGTTATGAGTCCAAACCCTAAGGCATAATAAACTCAGTGTACAAAAGGCTATTAGATATCTACTACAGAACAGAGGTAAAATTTAACCACTAAAGAATCAAGTTTTCCAGTAGACAATGTGTATTTTCTGAGAGTTATAAGTCAAAGATGGTAACACCTATCTCCATGTACTCTTACCAAGTTAGCCAGTTTTACTGTATTATCTACCCTTGATTTTGCTACAGTCAGTTTAGCTACTAGGCAAATGGCCGTTAAGTATGGAGTTTGGGGTTTTTTTTAAACTAGCTCTAGTTTTTCCTAAGGAAAGAGGTAGACACTTTCAATTTGGCTGAGACATAAGCTCTAGGCTAGGTCATAGGTGTCCCTATTGGCATTGATTTGACAACGTTAAGAATTTAAAAAAGTATACTCTGCATACAGGTATGTTTTGTTACTTCTAACAAACTGCCCACACTGAATTGAAACTGCATACATATACAGTGGAAGCTTCCACTGAACAGACATTCCAAAGGAGCCTTGCCTCTTTACATATATTCACATGAGCGTGCACATGAAAAAAAGTAAGGCTCTGAAAGATCCTCAGTTCACTCCTCGGGAGCCTTTTGTTTGACTGCGTGCATACACTGTCAAGTGTTCTACTACTGTCTAGCACATAGTTGTACACAATGAATGTTTTTCATTAACCTTGGAAATTCCTTGTGTTTAAAAAAAAAACCAAGATGTATAGTGAAGCCCTCAAGTCCAAAATTGTGACCATATCCTTAACTCTAACAATGTTAACCTATATCCCAAAAGCATAATGCACTACAACAGTGGCTCCCAACCTTTACTCTGCCACAGCACATCTTGATGCCTTTAATTATTTTGAGGCACACCATATTGTCTCCAAATAAACTCATGAATATTCATGAGCTAATCCAGACTGAGGCTAGTAGAGTTACCGTCAAAACAACCATGGTGGATGTTAGATCGTGATCTGTCTTTTGTGCCAGAATTAACATTTTCAACAGTGGAAACTAAACATTAAAGCTAAATAAAAGAACTCTGGACAAAAGCATGCTCAGTGGAGAAAGTGACACCCAGCCCCCATCTCACACCAATTATGCCCCCATCCCTACCCAGCTCCCCCACCAGTTCTGCCCCCCAACTCCCCCACCCATAGGTGCTAGAAGTGTGAGGGGGTACTGAAGTGGTTTCCATCATATACAGGGCTTACAATTTGATTCAATGACAATCAGCACCCCTATTATACAAATTTTTCCAGCACCCCTGCCCCCACCTCACCTCCTCCTGGGGTTCTTCCTCCGTCCCAAAGCTGAGGGAGTGCAGCAGGGTCCCCACTCCCCTTCCAGGCTTGGGGGCAGCTCTATGGGCTCTTCCCCCAACCCAGCAGCTGAAAGAGGCAGGGGGAGGGGCAAAGGAACAGACCTGTTGCTCTCAGGAGGGGAGGGAGTAGGAGAGGGAGACTAACCTCTGATTGGTTGCTCTGTCCCTGGAGAAGGCAGGGGAGTGAGGCCAACAGCCAATCAGAAGGTGGCTTCCCCACTTCATTCCCCCTTGCCTGCCCCCACTCCGCAAGATTCAATGGAATGTGACACATGCATAATATTTGAAAGGGGCCTTCTCCTGGACAGCAAAGTCAGATTGCATTCTGTACTCTTGACACTAAATTAACATACAAGGGAAGGAGTTTTGTGTTCTCACGTGGTTTTTCAAAAAAAATCCTGTGGCACACCTGTTTGGGCCTGATGGCACACCAACATGCCACGGCACACCAGTTGGGAATCACTGCACTACAATACAGTGTCTAACATACCATTACTTTCCCACAGAACCCCTTCCTCATTCAGGATGGGGACTCGCATAATGTGCAGACTATTAAGTATAGAATTCATATTGAATCCAAGAGATAAAATAGGTATCAAAAAGCTGCCCCACTTCCAGAGCTCTGCCCAGCTTGTACATTGATGAGCCAAGAGTCCAGAAAAATAGAGATGTGACTACATAACTGAAAATTGTCAATGCATATGCACAAGGAGGCAAAGCTCAAGCTGTGCAGGTAGCCTTAATCTTACTATTTCTAGATTTTTAGAACATAACCATATTTTAAATACAAAAAAGTCATTAAAAAGAATCTTAACTTTGTAAATTCAGTTACTCAAAAGTTAGGAAGTGTCAGAATGAAGGTTGCCTGTGCAATCTTAATTTAGCCCCTTTGCGTGCATGTATGCTAGAGTCTTTACTTACATGATCATATACTACTCTCTCCATACAGGATCCCCTTCTCATTCAGAGCACAGGACAGGTAATGTTCATTGAATGAAACAGGATTGTGTAGTGAATGAGGCTGTTATCTGTATGACCCATACCCCAACTTGCTGTAGAAGTTCAAAGATGTAGAGAGAATGAGGGGATTTCATAGAGAAAGGATGGACTTGTAGTTAGGCAGCTGAATGCCACTTAGGAGAACAGGTTCTATTCCCAACTATGCCACTATTTCTTGGGCAAACACAAAGTTTTCAAATCCACTAATTTTCATGGCCATGTTCATTTCTTGATGCCCAACTTCAGCCTGATTTTCACAATACTGAGCACTTGTAACTGCAACTGAAGTCAATGACAGCTGTGAATCTGGCACAGAACAGTCTGGTTTGGAGGAAAGAACAGAGGGTTCAGAGTGAGGAGGTTCCAAGTCCTGAAACTGGCTCTGCCAGTGTATGAAATGTATAGCCAATGAAGTCCATTTCTGGTGCAAGGTTTTGATGGTATGAAGAAAAGATGATATGGGACTATACACTGAATATTGAGAATAAATACTGAATAGTTGCCTCATTCCCTCAGCATTAGGCAGAGAACCTGTTGAAAAGACATTCATCATGTAATAAAAGACTATATAGCATGCACATGCATGAGGAGACAGTTAAGACTGCATGAACATTTTTAAACTTTGTAGTGCCTGAATTTGCAATCCTAATAAAGTAGATCTTGTGTAACTAATTTACTAGTTTCTTTTAAAATAGCCTACCAATTCTATATATGCAACTCCACTCCTTCAACAATCACCTGGATCTGAATTGTGATCTTCACTGTATCAGCACAGAGCTCTGCACTAATAACCAATTACAATAACAGGCAGCAGAAAGCTGCTCCCCCTGTGGATCAGCCACTAAATGAGAACAAGACACGTCAAAACGGGTGGCTGTAGATGCAAAGGTAATCCCATTTCAGAGACATGACTGAGCACATAAATATGGCAGATTCTGAGAGACTGTCTGACTAGATCTTATTTTGTGACTCACGGGAGGGTTAGAACAAATGGGAAACGAGATGGACAGGGTCACAAATTACATTATATGGTGACTTCATTTGTGTACATATAATGAAGTTACTCATCGCTAATTTTTTTTTAAACTGAAAGACAGACATTGGTTCCCCCCCTTTTTTTTTTACCATTAGTTCTATTTTTGTGCTTTGAAATTTTTCTTTAAATAAAAGCAAGTTATGGCAAAAGGTACAATAACTTTACAGTCTTTGAATGTTTATACCAAAATTATACAACAGAAAGACCATTAGTCTGATCCATTGTATCAATTATGTTCCTAGTAAAAATCTGAGTTGAGCTATCATGAGTGGGGAGGAACAGCTCAATGGTTTGAGCACTGGCCCGCTAAACCCAGGGTTGTGAGCTCAATCCTTGAGGGGGCCACTAAGGGTACGTCCAGACTACCCACCACATCGGCGGGTAGCGATCGATCTATCGAGGATCAATATATCACCTCTAGACGAGACGCGATATATCAATACCCGAACGTACTCCCGTCGACTATGGAATTCCACCAGGGTGAGAGGCGGTAGCGGAGTCAACGGGGCAGCCACAGCTGTCGATCCTGCACTGTGAGGACAGGAGGTAAGTCAAAGTAAGATATGCAACTTCAGCTACAGGAATAGCGTAGCTGAAGTAGACGTATCTTACATTGACACCCATCCCCACCCAGTGTAGACCAGGCCTTAGGAACCTAGGGCAAAACCAGTACTTGGCCCTGCTAGTGAAGGCAGGGGGCTGGACTCGATGACCTTTCAGGGTACCTTCCAGCTCTATGAGATAGGTATATCTCCATATATATTATGAGAGACATTACTCAGAGATCTTACCAAAGAAACCATACAGGAAGTCAATCTAGATGATCACAATGGTCCCTTCTGGCTTTAAAGTCTATGAGTCCAATTTTTTTTTATTATAATTATTAAAGGAAGAGAAAACATTAGCAAAGATTAACTCTGATCATCACTAAAATAATATTTTAGATATATAGCGATACTACTGTTTCCCTATATACCGTTCAGTTTCTCAATCACCCTCTTCTGTGAGATGTACAAGTGTATGGAAAAATTAAGTCTGACCATTTTGTTAAGCAATTAGCCTCCAAAGTCACCATTTACATGGCTCTATCTGGTATGGTACAATTGGCATATCATGTATACCATTCTGGGGATCATATTGAATATCCAATTGCAACGAAGAACCTATTTGCCTTAAACAGAAGAATCTTAAAATGTTCTGTGTAGAAGAGACTATCTGAAAAACAAGTGAAACTAACTTTTGACCAGACATACAGAAATATGAACACTGAAAAAAAATGGTAAAAATAGATTGAAGGCTTGGTAACAATCAAGACAACTGAGCAACTACATTATTGTTCCTATGTTTGGGAACAAACATTTTACATTGTAACACTTATACATGACACTAACTCTGGTTCATGCTGACTACAAGTATTAAGCAACTACAGCAATGTTCTATATGGATAAGTAGTCTGGGTATAAAAATACATAAATGTAGAGAACATTGATCTTTATTCATCCATAAATTTGTTTCAGGTTTATTGCTTTTCATACCAGGCAGGCTCATCTTATATACTAAAGCTATTTGATGCAAGGACTGTACTTCAGTGTTTGATGCAAGGACTGTACTGAAGTGCTGTACTTCAGATGTACAGCATCTTGTACAAGGCCCTGACCCTTACTGGGGCCTTTGGGCACTGCTGTAACAAATATGACATAATTTAAAAATTTAGTTTGCTACCCACCGCAGCCAAAAATAAGAGAAAAAAATTACTATTGCACCAGTAATCAAAGTGGCAACTACCATTTTAACATCACTGACGTTAAAAATCACTGTATGAGCTCAGATCTATACCAGCTTTCCTGAAAGTCAGCTGACTCCAAAGACCACCTCAGCCTGCAAAAACCAAATAAATTAAAAAAAGAAACACTAAGAGAAAAATTGAAGCCAAACATCACAGTGGAAACAGATAGAATTATCAAATTGGAATGCATATATGGAGAGGTCAAGTTCCAAGTGACTTGCAGTATGTAGGTGGACGAGGGACCAAATATATACTGAGTGAAAAATCTCATCTTTATATAGACTTTTCCAAAGTATTTTGAAAAACTGGGTCCCCCCAGGGCAGCATCTCAATGCGAAATAGTATTTCCCATTGCGATATTTCACCCTTCCAGCTAGTTGGAAAGGGAGGCATACTATGTTTCTCCTATGGAACCTCCAGCACTAGTATGAAGGCCATTCCAATTTCATATTGAATCTAGCTAACATCCCCTTGCTCCTATCTGCAACAGGTTAGGAAGAGAGGGAATGGACACCTTTTCCCTCTTTTTTTTTTCCTGGTGTCTAAATTGCCCCTCTCTCACCTTTCCCTTGGATAATATAGCTATGTCCTCCAATAAGTCACAATTTATACTGTGAAGTAACATTGAGTAAGAAAGCAGCAAACTCAAGCAGATAGTTTCATGTAGTTGTCAAAGAGTAGGTTTTTATATTATGAAGTGCAAAATAGATGTGTTTTTGCATAGTAACTCTGCAAAGAAAAGGGGGGGGGGAAGCAAGCACTTTTTCCCTTTAAACATGGTTACGAATGGTGACCCCATACAGACTTCATTAACTCCATAATATTTTACAGAAGGATTAAAGGGAATGCAGAAGTCTATGTTTACATTTATTGCCAGCTGGAAACAAAAGTATAAAGGAGTAGCTAGCACAGGGATTGGCAACCTTTCAGAAGTGGTGTGCCGAATCTTCATTTATTCACTCTAATGTAAGGTTTTGTGTGCCAGTCATACATTTTAACATTTTTAGGTCTCTTTCTATAAGTCTATAATATATAACTGAACTGTTGTTCTATGTAAAGTAAATATGGCTTTTAAAATGTTTAAGAAGCTTCATTTAAAATTAAATTAAAATGCAGAGCCCCCCAGACCAGTAGCCAGGACCCGGGCAGTGTGAGTGCCACTGAAAATCAGCTCGCGTGCCGCCTTCGGCACCCGTGCCATAGGTTGCCTACCCCTGAGCTAGCATATAGTTTTTCAATGCTAAAAAAAACCAAAAAAAAACAAAAAAACACAATATACCAGTTGTGCATGTTTTTAAATGTCAATATATTGTGGATGCAATTTTGTCATATATTTGAGATGCTGGTTTTAAAAAGAAAAAGCTAGTTGTGCTAGTTTTAAAAAAGACATCACAATATACTGTGGATAGTTAGGGTTGCCCTACTATCTTCAGCAACAGCCACCCCCTTAAAAAAAAAAAAACATCAGCCTTACTCTCTTCCACTGCCAGTGGGTGTGAGAAGACGCCACCTGACCAGGCCTTGATACTGTGTAAACCACAAATCACCTGTGTTTAAGACTAACTCTGGGTTCATCAGCAGGAAGTGTAAAGGGCACAGCTCAGTGGTGAATGGCAGCCTTTTGTACTACACCTCTACCCCGATATAACGCGGTCCTCGGGAACCAAAAATCCCTACCGTGTTATAGGTGAAACCCTGTTATATCGGGGTAGCGGCGGCAGGGCTCCAGCGGTGATTTAAAGAGCCTTGGGCTCAGTCCGCTGTGGGGAGCCCGGGGCCCTTTAAATTGCTGCCCAAGCCCCACGGTAGCGGTGGCAGAGCTCCAGCAGTGATTTATAGGGCCCGGGGCTCCCCGCAGCAGCTGGAGCCCCGGGCCCTTTAAGCGCCACCCAAGCCCCACTGCCAAAGCCCTGGGGTTACCGCGCTATATGCAAACCTCTGTTATATCGGGGTAGAGGTGTACTTTCTATAATGTTATTTCATAATTTGTCTGGTTGGAGTTTTGGAAAATTTACCCAAAGATTTAAATACAGTGCGAGGATTGTGAGAATCCCCACTTTTCTACCCAATCTGCTGCACTTTAACAGCTACTCTAATGGAGAAACTTGCAGACTAAGAATGCACTTGTACATAGTGATTCTTCTTCTGCTCCCCCAGCTGAAGCATAAAATGGATACTTATCCTCATCAGTTTTACTCTAATGGGCAATGAAGAAAGTACCATTCTGCTTCCTCACATAGCAGTGGCCAGCCAAAGTTAACCAATGGAACAATTTACCACAGGTTGTGGTGGATTCTCTATCACTAACCATTTTTAAATCAAGATTGGATGTTTTTCTAAAAGATCTGCTCTAGAAATTATTTTGAGGAAGTTCTATGGCCAGTGTTATACAGGAGGTCAGACTAGATGATCTGAATGGTCCCTTCTAGCCTTGCAATCTATGAACCTTTGAAAAAGTTAGATGCAGTCAACTGGAGAGTGTTGGGGACAGAAGGAAATGACTTTAAATAAAGGTGCCCAAACCTGTTAATTTGAACCTGTACTAATTACCCAATCCCAGTAATTACCTACACTCTTCTCCCTGCCCTTCACAGGGAGGGTGAACCTCAAGTAATCTTCTGCTATATGAACACCAGGCAGAATGTTTCAGTTGGTGTCATGGAAGGCCAGAATGCTGGAATTAAAAGACTGTTGCGTTTGAATATGATCGCAGGAGAAAGGGTGAGTTTGAGGACAGCAGACGTGCCCATGAGATGAAGGGGAGACATTGGTCTCAGTGAATGCTGCATGAACAGTACCAGTGAAGGGACACCAAGAGCAGACAACAGTATTAACCAGTCCATAGAGAAAGTGCCAGAGTTTCCCCAGCTACCTCTGAGCTGAAGAAGTTATTTGTATAACTTCAACTGCCACCTACCTGATGGCCATTTGTTTAAACAATATAATCTCAAACCGCCATTTCTTCCCTCCTCCACTAATACCCAGCCACAGACTGAATTCTCATTCTTGGAATGAGAGCATCTCAGTAAGGAGTAAATGTAATTAATCTAATGCTCTCAACCACTTCTGCCCATCTCCATCATATCAATAGTTAAATTGAATGAGGGTGGGAATTCAGTCTTTGAAAATCAAGAACAGTTTGTAAATACTTTTCACAGGAGATCCCAACACCTTGCTTTTTTAGCCAAGTCAGTAAAAGAGCCTGTTGTGCTCCCTGTGGAATTTCAACCAAACCCAGAAAGGACAGATGTGCATCTAATCAGTGAAAATGTAAGTAGGGTTAAATAGTTAAACTTCAAAAGGCTCAAGTTTTGGGTTAAAGTTGGTTCTGATTTTAACCTACCAAGGTTGCCCATCCTAACATTGGAGTTAATGTGTCTTTTTGCATGGGTATTGGTACATATGTATACATGCATCCATAAATGTAGGAATCCTTTCCTTAAGGGAAGGTCATTTGTCAGGACGACTGCACAAAGCAGGGGGTGCAGGAGGGGTGTGGCAGGGGCTCAGGGCAGGAGAGGTTCAGGGGGCGGGCTCTGGCCCGGTGCGCACCAGGGGCAGGGCAGGCTCCCTGCCTGCCTGCCCACTCTGCCCCCATGCCACTCCAGGAAGTGGCTGGAGCATGGGGGAGCAGGGGCACGGGGTGTGTGTGTGTAGCTGTTGCTTCAGGCACCACCCCGAGCATCTCTCATTGGCCGGGAACAGGGAACCGCAGCCAGAGGGAGCTGCTGGAGGCGGTGCCTGAAGCAACATCAACACACACCCCTGCGCCCCTCCTGCAGGTTCTGTCCGCTTCCTGGAGCAGCACAGGGGTAGGGCAGGTAGGCAGGGAGCCTGCCCTGCCCGCGGTGTGCGTTGGGCCGGAGCCACTCTAGGTAAATGCTGGAGGAGGGCGGGGGAGGAGGGGCTGCGAGGACCTCAGAAAATAATCTCGGGGCTGCGTGTTTGAGACCCCTGATCTAGACCATCCCTGACAGGTGTTTGGAGATTTAAGAGCAGGTTAGACAATGATGGAGTTCTCGTATTATCTTAAATATGATGGTCACCAATGGAATTCTATTAATTTCTTTCAGTTAAATAAATTGTGGGATGTGAACAAAATTGATTCTTGCAAACATGACTGTATTTGGGATACTAGCAACAAGCCAAAGCAGAATTCGTGGAACAGTTAACAAATTTGTCAAAGTAGGGCTGTGCTGCACAAAACAGTCACAAAACAAAGGCACAAAACAGACAAAATTATGAAATTTCTCTTCTTTGAAATACCCTTTTGAGATAAATCTAGTTACCTAGCTAATGTTAAGAAAGTTGTTTCTCAGAAAAGATGCATTATGAAGTAGTTGCTGTTTTTCTGTAAAGTTAGAATATTACATTTCTTTGAAAATATGTGTATCACAGCTACAGCTGAATAAGCTCATTTGTTCTATCATAACCTCAAGTGCTAGAGATTTGCATTCAAGGGTGCACTATAACATTTTACATACATACGACCAAAGAGACTTCATTTTTAAGAGACTTCAATTTTAAACAATTAAATAAAATAAATTTACATCAATGCAATGTTATGGTTGAATTTTTCATATGCAGGGCCAGGAAAATGAAAGTTATGGCTCCCATGATAACCACAACTTGATTCAGTTGCATATTTATATTATTTATACCATTGTATATTGAGAATTTATGTCATAACCAATTTACAGTTGCTGTGGGAATTGTAACTGAATTTCCTGACTTTATACACAAAGTCTCAACCAAAATACAATAGTTCATATTTTGGATTTATTTCTTTTAAATAGTACATTCACATTACATTGTGCATGTGGCATGCCCCAGCAAATGGAACACCCTACAGAGGGCACAAGATGTGCATGAGAAAGAGTGCAGAGTATGATGGCACATACAGGCCACACTCGTGGTTTCCTAAGGATGAGTATTCCGGGGTACTGGAAGGAAAAATGATACACAAACCAAAAAGAACAAGGAGCGGGGAGGAGGGATAGCTCAGTGGTTTGAGCATTGGCCTGCTAAACCCAGGGTTGTGAGTTCAATCCTTGAGGGGGCCATTTAGGGAACTGGGGTAAAAATCTGTCTGGGGATTGGTCCTGCTTTGAGTAGTGGGTTGGACTAGATGACCTCCTGAGGTCCCTTCCAACCTTGATATTCTATGATTTTGTGGCACCTTAGAGACTAACAAATTTATTTGAGCATAAGCTTTCGTGGGCTAAAACCCACTTCATCGGATGCATGCAGTGGAAAATACAATAGAAAGATATATATACACACACACACACACAGAGAACATGAAAAAAATATGTGTTGCTATATCAACTCTAATGAGACTAGTCAATTAAGGTGGCCTATCATCAGCAGGAGAAAAAAAAACTTTTGTAGTGATAATCAGGATGGCCCATTTCAAACAGCTGACGAGAAGGTGTGAGTAACAGTAGGGGGAAAATTAGCATGAGGAAATAGGTTTTACTTTGTGTAATGACCCATCCACTCCCAGTCTTTATTCAAGCCTAATTTAATGGTGTCCAGTTTGCAAATTAATTCCAGTTCTACAGTGTCTCATTGGAGTCTGTTTTTGAAGTTTTTTTTGTTGAAGAATAGCGACTTTCAGGTCTGTAACTGAGTGACCAGGGAGGTTGAAGTGTTTTCCGACTGGTTTTTGAATGTTATAATTCTTGACATCTGATTTGTGTCCATTTATTCTTTTACGTAGACTGTCCGGTTTGGCCAATGTACATGGCAGAGGGGCATTGCTGGCACGATGGCAGTTTACATTGAATTTCAATGTGTACATCTATAGTACCAGATTTCACTGTGGTGTAAGAGTACTGGGTAAATAATGCCACACTGGATCAATTTTCTTCCAATAAGTCCAAGACACTTGTCAATGAGGAGTAAAACTGTGGGAAGTCTTAAAAATAAGCCACTGAAAGAATGAAATAAAAAGAATCCCCAAGTTAAACTGGTTTAAAAAAAAAAACACACCACACTCTCCTACAATGGAACTAAAACAAGCTTTAAAAAAAAAAACTGGCTATTTTTAAAAGGCTACACATGTGTAAGTCAGTCACCTTAGGGCAGGGGTTCTCAAACTGGGGGTCGGGACCCCTTGGGGTCACGAGGTTATTACATGGGGGGGTTGCAAGCTGTCAACCTCCACCCCAAACCCCGCTTTGCCTCCAGCATTTATGATGGTGTTTTTAATTTATAAAGGGGGGGGGGGTCGCACTCAGAGGCTTGCTACGTGAAAGTGGTCACCAGTAAAAAAGTTTGAGAGCCACTACCTTAGGGTTACTAGGCATGAGAAATTTAACTGTAGAGTTGTTGTTTTTCCAAAGTTCTAAGTGCCTTAAAAATAAGGCTTAAAATAAATATGCCTTAGCATTGTAGTAACCACATAACACAGTTTAATAACTGTTGTGACAAAATGACAAAAGGAAGTTCATAGTTAGAACAGATGGAGAAAACAGGATGGATTTATGAGTGAGAGCACATTACGTTTGAATTTCCTGCCCTATACTTTGTGTCACAAATATAATATTGACTTTAAGTAATAGTGTGCATTTAGTATGCATGTTTTAAATAATGTTCTTAGAAAAAAATATTTGTTTTTTTTTAAATAATAAAAAAAAAGACATCACGCCACAAATGCGCCTTCTTTATTTCCACAAAGCTCGATTTCAAGCCATACCTCACTGCTCCAAGGATGCATCTAAATGTCATGCTTCAAAACACTGCAACATGGAATGAAACAATGACCCCCGAAGAGGTGAATAACATGCACTGGTACAATTCTGCTATTTATTTTCAAGTTCTAAAGGACTGTATAAAAAGTTACCCTAGTTTGAGAACAAATTTCACAGCAAGGTATCTTTTTATAGTTTCATTATAAACTCTTGGGCAGGGTTTGCACCAAAAATTCTGACACTCTTATATACACCATAATGTGGACAGTACATCTTGCCTAGATACTACCAAATACATATGCTGGTTCTCACATTTGATCTATACCCAGACCAAGAACAACAAATATACATACACGCAGGTTTTAGGTTATATATTTTTCAATACCGTAAAAAGATCAGAATTAGTAATTTTATAGAATGTTGTTTAAAAAAGTCTGAAGGCAAGGGAATTCAAAGTTGCACTTAAGTCTGGAAATATGTACAATTCATTAATCAGGGTGTTTTTGGAGTATCTTTAGTCTATTTACATATTTCCTGATTTTAACAGCTTAAAAGGGGCATTGTCAACTGAAGTCAGTCTGAAAATGTTTTACCTAGTATTCTTACAAGCAACACTTAAGATTACTATAATAAAGAACTATGAAGGTTAAATAAGATAAGCACTCAAAAGTTAGGAAATGCAAGAGTTATGGTAAACCCATGCAACTTTGAGTCAGTCCCCTTGAGTATAGGTGCATTTTGACAGTTTTGTCAAACATTGCATATAAAAACAGTAGCAAAGCCAGAAATAGAACCCAGCTCTGCTGATTCCTTGCCCGGTGCCTTAAACACAGGAGAGAATCCTCTATTCTTTCAGCCTTCCATCAGATTCATTGAACATACTGTGCACTGAATGAGGCAATGGTCATTTAGCTCTGTCAAGCATATGCACAAGCGGGCAGAATTAAAGTGGAATGGGCAACCTTACTTTTGTGGTCTACACTACCTAAACTTTGTAAGTGTCTACACTAAAATGTAGCTCCTACTGATATAACTTGCCCACAACACCGACTTAATAAATCCACCTCCATGAAAGGTGTAGCACTTAAGTCGATATAGTTAAGTCAATACAGTGTCACAGTAGACACTGATTTGCTTACATTGACTATCGCTGCCTTTCAGAAGGCATCCCACAACGTCCCACACCGACACTTACATCTGGTGCAAGCGCTCCTGGTGAGGACGTGCACCCCCGACACAAGGAGTGTAGTGTGGATGTGTAAAACTGACTCAATTACTGCAATGGCTGTACACTGTCAACCTAAGTTATGTCAATTGTGTAGTGTAAACATGCTCTGAGTGCTTGAATTTACAAGCATGACATTCTTTAATCAGTATTGGACAAGAAAAAATTAACAAATTTTATCTGGAATCATTATTGACCTTCACTAGGGTCCTCAAGAGGGTTTGAGATCAAGACCTTTAGGTCCACAGCAGAGACATATAGCATTGAAGGTGAACTAGCAGCTTCACTAGTAGCAGTCAGTTAACTCTCTGAACCAGTCACTAATGAGGGGTAGGATACAAACTATGCCAGTTGCTTGTACAATTATTTTCTAGACAATAATGGACTGTTAGGAATAAGAATTTCTAGGCTTTATTCCTTGCTCTGCAAGGCAGCATGATCTAGTGATTACTGACACCAGAACCTAATAAATCTGGCATATCCATTCTGAAAGGCAGCATGACTGCAGATGAGACTTAGAGCGGTCTCTAATATGGCAGACTCATCTTCAGCTTTGATGTGATCTTATGCAACTTCTCAGTTTACCCCCATTTTACAGATGAGGTTGAGATACTTACCTGCCTCCTAAATTAGGAGCAAAAACCCTTGCTCAAGAACTGAAATTAAAACTCTGCCTCCTCCTGGCTTCCAACCCAACACTTCTTCCCTTAAAACAAAGAGGTGACTGCTTTTGCATATCAACAATAGCTCACACTCTCTAAGGCTGGAGAATATGCTCAGTGCAGACAGAAGGTTCAAAGCTGCAGCAAACCTTGAATAAGCATGTATAAACGGTGATTTTCAGAGGCTTATAAATTGGCCAAATTTCTACGGATTTTCATGATAGTAAAATGCACCTCATCCCATGAGTACATCCCTGACAAATTACAAATCCTACTTGAAACAAGGCAGTAAAGCTCTTCAAAGAAAGTTTTTTAAAAAACATTGGCAAAATACATATTTTCCCCTAGCCTTAGTCTCAGAAGTGGCTGTGTCATATTTGCTGAGATTTTCCTAAAATATTCAGCCTGAAGCAGTGACCAAGCATGGAAAATTTCAGTCAAAATGGTTAAAGTTAGGCAAAGTTATAAGCAACTGAAAACAGGGGCTTGTAATGGAAAATGTTAGGCAATCTAAACTATAAAACTCCTACCAACTCTGCCTATAGCAGAACAAGATTTTTTTTAGTTTATTTATTGTGTGTCTTTGACAGCATTTCATGTATATTACGTTTCACCACTTCCCCTCTATAACTAGTTTCCTATGTTTAGGTGTCTTCCCCCAACAAAGACACACACGCGCGCGCACACACACACCCCCACACACAAAAAACCACTAATTTCTGCAAGTTCTGAAATTTTTTAAAGGGAGTTAAAGGGTAGGTGTGATACTTAAAAATACTTATGGAGGGATACTCAAAAGTGCTCAGCATTAAACTAATTCTGCTCCCAACGATCATGCCAACATACTTTTATAGAAAGTAGCAATAAGACATAATTAAAATGTATATAACACTAAGATCATTGATGAAATGTGCTACGTAAAGGCTAAGGCTTATTAACCCCATTGTGGCAGGCCTGAAAATACCATTATGAATTTAGGAAAACAGTTTAGAATAAAACTCAGATTCCTGCATGTGTTTGTTCGGTCCACCAGACAAAAACTAACTAGTCTCTCAGTAGACTTATAAAGACTGACCAAATATTGGTCTCATAGGGTATGTCTAGACCAGAGGTGGGCAAACTACAGCCCGGGGGGGGGGGGGGGGGGGGGCCCAACCGGCCCTTCAGACATTTTAATCTGGTCCTTGAGCTCCCGCCAGGGAGCAGGGTCCGGGGCTTGCCCCGCTCCAGTGCTCCAGCCGGGGCGCAGGGTTTGGAGCTTAGCCCGTTCCAAGCATGCCGTGGCTCTATGCGGCTCCTGGAAGCAGCGGCATGTCCCCCGCTCCAGCTCCTACATGTAGGGGCAGCCAGGTGGCTCCACCCCAAGCACTGCCCCCGCCCCAAGCACTGCCCCCACAGCTCCCATTGGCCAGGAACCATGGTCAATGGGAGCTGCAGGGGGTGACGCCTGCAGATGGGGCAGCATGCAGAGCTGCCTGGCAGTGCAGGAACCGGAGTGGGGACATGCTGCTGTTTCCAGGAACTGCTTGAGGTAAGCACCACCAGGAGCACACTGACCCCCTCACGTGCCCCAACCCCCTGCCCCAGCCCTGATCCCCCTCCCACCCAAAGTACCCTCCTGCACCCCCAACCCCTCCATCCCCAGCCCCACCCCAGAGACCTCACCCCAACCCCTTGCCCCAGCCTGAAGCCCCCTTCTGCACCCTGAACTCCTCATTTCTGGCCCCACTCCACAGCCCGCACCCCCAGACAGAGCCTTCACCCCATCCTGCACCCCAACCCCCAATTTCGTGAGCATTCATTGCCCACCATACAATTTACATACCCAAATGTAGCCCTTGGGCCAAAAAGTTTGCCAACCCCTGGTCTAGACTGCAACTGGGAGGTGTGATTGCAGTATGTACAGACATATCTGAGCTAGCTTTGGTCAAATTCAAGTTTTGCACAAAGATCAAGGGTAGTTTATGGTCTTTACATAGTAGCTCAAGCTTTTGTTTACTATTTGTTCATTGCCTTGCCACATTGGGCCTCAGGCAAAGGGAAATATACTCACTCTTAGGGTACATCCAGCCTACCCGCCGAATCGGCGGGTAGCGATCGATTTTGCGGGGATCGATATATCGCGTCTCATCTAGACACGATATATCGATCCCGAATGCGCTCCCATCGACTCCGGAACTCCAGCGGAGCGAGTGGCGGTAGCGGAGTCGACGGGAGAGCCACGGACGTCGATCCCGAGCGGTGAGGATGGGAGGTAAGTCGGGATAAGATACTTCAACTTCAGCTACGGTATTCCTGTAGCTGAAGTTGCGTATCTTACCTCTGACTTGCATCTGAAGAAGTGGGTATTCACCCACGAATGCTCATGCTGCAGAACGTCTGTTAGTCTATAAGGTGCCACAGGATTCTTTGTATCTTACCTCGACACTGCCCCCAGTGTGGACCAGGCCTTATTTTTTCCTATTTGTCTCTTCCTTGTCTTTGTGTCCTCTGTTCTTTCCCCAGCATTTCTTGCAGCAATTCCCAATTCCCACCCCCAGCAGCTTCACTCCCACCAGCTTCCTCCTTTCATCCACTAAGTAGTTAATTAAAATGTTATCATTAGCCTATACAGTCAGCACCCCAGATAGATTACTGAGGAGCAGAGTTGTTCATATCTCTGAGTCATTGTTTCAGGCTCAATGTAGACTCAAGACATCGCCACTGCATTGAGCTACACTAGGAGAATGACTAGGAGTTTTCTTTTTATTTTAAATCTGAATCTGAGCATGCCATGCAGGCCACAAATGCATCCGAGACTAGATCTGGTCCCACTGCCAGATGTTTTACAGCCAGGTTCCAAAGCCCCTTAAAGCAAGAATGTAACTAAAATGTTCACTCTAAATACAATTAAATCCACCAGTCCTCACTGAGACTAACAGAAGCTTGTAACTTCAAGTTCCAGTCACTGGGGATATGACAAGCCAAAAATGTCAGCATTATCTTTTATTGAACCAACTTCTGTTGGTGAAAGAAACAAGTTTCAAACTCCACAGAGCTCTTCTTCAGATCTTCATGGCTAGCACAACATTGCAAACAGGAAACTAATCAGGAGTTAAAACCTCATTAAGAACTCATCTCAAATACACCTTGTCTACTTTGCCTCAAGCTTTCCAGAAGATTTCTACCCTACCATAAGTACACAGACATAAGATTTGGTTTTGAAAACAAAGGAGGAGGGGGAAGACCAAGTGGACTTTTAATAGAAAACTAGCTTAATCCTAACTGACTGAGAAATGTCTGCCCATAACACTGTAATCAATTTATGTATCTACACAATACAGCTGCTTGTCATTTGAAGAACCTAGCCCTTTAGAATAGTCTTGAAAATTATATCAAAACTATAGAAGCATTCTGTAAAGGGTACCCCAAGTGAGATACACAGCACAAAAATTCCTGTAAGTAATTTATGTAAGATGTTCATCCCTTCCTTGAGTGATGTATAAATGTGTTTAAGTATAACTGTCAATTTCTATTACTCTGGAGAACAGTGACAGCATAATATTAAAACTGCTCAGTTACTCACTGATATTTTACTTCATCCAATATCGCCTTCATGATTTCCCCACCCTTTTTAACCTAAGGAACATTTGATATGATGTGAGTTATATTACATTTGTTTATTTCAATAATATAAAGCTTTAGACTTACTCTAGAAAATAGCCTGAATCAGTATAATAGCAATAAACATCTGATGAGACCATGCTGAGAAGTTTCACAGGATACAAATTAATCCTGGATACACTCATTTGATTTTTTCATTAGTCTCATTACATTGGGCAAATATACAGGTGTGAATAATTGACACGATTGTGAGTGATTGCTAATTTGATAAAATTTGTGATATTCAAGTTGACTCACAGACTTGAGAAGTCAAATTGAGGACCTGAGGTTTGCCAAAATAGGAACTGCAAGGAAAGGACCAGTGGGATAATAGAAGCATTTTTTTTGTGAAGAGGCAATAAAGAAGATTAAGTATATCAGCTTAGGCAAGGCATTTTATACATGATTAAATCTTCAGGTTTCTCATCCCTCTATCCATAAAGAAATGAGTTTTGTCTTCACACACCATCTTAAGAGAACACAACTGAAGTCTACGTTTATTATCAAGTGCCTTTAGAGCACTCATATCCTCACTAACTGCAAGCAATTATGGTTTAAAAATAAATATATACGGTCTTGAGCCAAGATTACTCGTCTAACTCAATGACAATACACTCAACTGCAAAGCTCAGGAAACAGATTCTGATCCCACCAATAGCGTCCCTGCCTAATGCATGTATTGATGTTCATTGGGGATATTCAACAGCCTTCCACTGTATTGAAAGCTACAGAACTCTTTACTAAAGTAAAAGTCAGAATACACTATGTATGACATGTCTACAATTTAGGCACTCAGATTTTCCAGTGTACGAGAAGTTTTTGCAATAGATGTCAGATTAAGAAAAGCCTTAAGACAAAGTTAACTAGAAGCAGAGGATATTGCAATTAAACAGAAAAAACTCCTACTATTTTCACATTAAATAAAAAACTTGGCCATGAACAAAAAGGACAACCAAATTAGCTACCGTAACTATAAAGGCAACAGCTTAAATGACCATAAATTTCACAAAAGGCTTTATCATTAAGATTCTAAAAACCCATGTTCCTGATCAGCAGTCTTGCCAATTTTTCCTTAATACAAGAGGGAAAGTGTTCTCTTTTGAAGCCATCACCATTAATAAATATATTACAAGAGGATGACATCCATGCTCTCCAAAAACCCCGAGGAAAGTATTTTAAAGAGACAGCAAGCCCACAAATGGCAAGTTACGTTTCCATTTCCCAATGAGCGTTTGACCTAAATCTCTAGTTTCTTAGGTTTCTAGACCAGTACTCCCCCCCCCTTCCCGCAGTGGATAGATTTGCTATACTTTGTGAAAGACTGCCTAGTGCAGATATGCCATTTCACTTGAGAAACGATAAGTGAACACGTATCAAACACATCACTCCCACTGCAGAACTGGACTGTTTAAAGTAACAAATGGGCAGCTCAACTGCAAGACTCCTTGACTTGCTATTCACTCTGATGAAGTTAAGGCATGCAACTGCAACCAGTCATATACCTTGAGGCACCTCTACTTGCTTTCTCTCTATTTGTTTAGTGTCTGCATCAAGGAAATGCACCCTGTCCAAAAACTATGTCCACTTCCACTATTCAACCTTAAGCACCTAGCACAGACAAGTGGCTTTTCTGATCTGTGAAACCTAACATTAATCTTTTTCACATGAAAAATTCTCCTCAGAACAGAGATCTAATCTAGTACTTTACCCAACACTCCTCCAGTACTCAACCCTTCTAAAAAATTCTCTCAGCACTGAATAACTGTCTCCTTCTCTCTAGTATACCTTTTCTATTTCTTGAAAAATAGTCTTCTCAATATTCAGTCACTTTAGCAGGTTTTTAATCTAACCACAATAAAAAAAAAGCCAACACAAAAATACATTTTTTTCCTGTTTGACTTCTCCACTTCTCTTTAACCTCAATGCAGCCTTCAACACGTGACTCCAGGACAACCCTGCTCCCTCAAACTAGGAGTGATGCTGTAGTTATAGTTCTGCTTCTAGTTAATAAACCATTCTTTCCAATGGCAGTTCCACATCTGTGACAACACTCATTCTGTATGAAATGCCACAACATTCAAATTTTTATCATCTTTTTTCTAGGTAACAGTTTTTTTTGGGGGGGGGGGGGGAAGAGAAGAGGAGTTACTACACTTTTCTTGTCAAGTAGAGCTCCAGTAGTATGAAACATGAATTTCTTTTAAATATCACTTTCTCTTCTGAGGAAGGAATAGAACTTAAGAATCCTGCAACTGTGACTTCTTTATACAGAAGTAAGAAGATACAGTGTGGAAATCAAGACAGAGAGGAGGAAGGCAAGAAGGAACTACAGAAAGTCTGCTTATCTGTCTCCCAGACTAAGACAGGAAGGCTGAACCAAACAGAGGGAGAAAACAAATCTGCCCCCTCCCTCTAGTAGCCAGGTGAGCTCAAAATATAGCAGCCTCTTAGAAGAAAAGCTAACATGAAAGAGTGGCATTATCAAGCACACCTCTCCCAGACTTGTTAAGTCTCCTGCACCGGCAAGGTGCTCCTGTTTCTAGCTGCTTTCTAAATTGCTCCTGCTTAGGAGCTTAAATCAAGTGATTTAGAGAGCTGATGAGAAACTTTAAGGCTGAATCTCTACCATCAGGGCTGCTTGAGGCAGGATCTGGACTCTAGACATACAGGAGCCGGTGAGCAGTAACCAGCAGCCAGGGCCAGAGGTCCCCCAACCAGGGGGTAAGGGGCAAAGAGCAACCCCAAACAGCCACCCTAGCAGCACAGCCAAACTACCTCCCAGCTGATGACAGAAAGCAGATATCCTCCTTCTAACCCAGAACAAGCAGCAGCCTGCACCAGGGGCAAGCAATTCTTCATCACTCCAAGATATAGAAAAACTAGGGGCAGAGCCTCTGGTAAACACCAGATTTACCTAGATATCAACCCAGGGAAATTCCAGAGACAGCTATGAGCACAGCATTTCCTACACTCCTAAAGCCTGTTCCATGCTAGTTTTGTTAGTTCTGGTTATCAGGAAATTTGCTATCATATACATAAATATGGCAATACATATCACTGAATCATAGAATATCAGGGTTGGAAGGGACCTCAGGAGGTCATCTAGTCCAACCCCCTGCTAAAAGCAGGAACAATCCCCAGACAGATTTTTGCCCCAGATCCCTAGATGGCCTCCTCAAGAATTGAACTCACAACATTGGGTTTAACAGGGCAATGCTCAAACCACTGAGCTATCCCTCCCCCCCAAAAGCTAGAGTCATTTCTCCAAGATCTAGATTTCTAACTTTCAACTTTAACAGGTATGCTCTCCTATCTCAGCAAGTCTGGAGGTTTCAGCAAGATCGGGGAAGGGGTGCTACATACTGAACTATAAACTATAACATAGGCCTTGGAACCCAGTAGTTCACCATATCCATCTAGGATTTTACACCACACCTCATCAAAATATCTGAACAGCTCTTACCCTTATGCCCCTCCCCCATGCCAGCTTTTGAATCTGTCTCTAATAAATGTTTGATAGTTTTCAATTCAGATCTCTCCCCGATGATCTTACTTTCACCTTTATTCTAATACTAAACACCCCTCTCATCACCTTTAAAATGACTCCTCTCTGTCCTCTCTGCCAGTTTCTACCAAATAAACTTGTAGCTTTGTGTCACAACTTCCATCAGATAGGTGGATTAATAAATCTTTGTCAGAAAGAACACCTTGAGAGACAAATTACCCTCAGCTCCGATCTTCCACTTACTGAAACAATGAAAAGTGGAGGCATTCTTGACTTTGAATTCTTCTCTTCTCACACAGATAGTGAGATTTTAAGGTTTAGAGTATCATTCTCTCCCATGTATTGTACAGCTGCATCTCTACCTCCCTTTATTTCCTTTTTCCAGTGATGATCATAACCTCTCCATGGCCTTCTCAAGTCCCAATTCTTTAGGCTCCAGCCTTGTCAGAATGACACTTTCCGCATTATCTCTTACAAAGAATGCCTACAGGCTCTTCAACACATACAAGTCAGCCCCATTCCTGTGTGAATCCACTAGCTCCCAATTTCAAGATTCAGGACACAACTCCCCTTACTAAAATCTTCTTTGGACTTACCCCAGTCCCTTATCTCTCATGAAGGCTAGAGTATGTCTCCAGAAAAACTTTGTTCAAGTACCTTCTTCCTTATACCGCCTGTCACATGGAACAGCGTTCCTGTATCAACATAATTATTTCTATCTCATTTAAAATCTCATCTGCATACATTTTTCCCTTGCCTCTACCTCTTAACTAACTTCTCCAATCCACTATTTTAACTCTCAAGAATTCTAGGATAGAGTTTTCATGAAATGTACAACACAAAATAAAGCTTAATGTGTAAAGCTGTAAAATATTGAAAACATTTTCCTATTCAAAGATGCATGAATAATCCTGACTGCAACTTTCTGAAATATATAAAGTGATCAAGTTGAGCCATTCTGGCATTTTAGAGATAACACAACACATTCCCACTTGTTGGGTCAGAGTTTGGGTTCTAAACTGACTTCAGTGGGCTTTGGATCAGACCCTTGGTTCTTTACACTAGTTAGAAGCTCCCTTACATCTTAGGGACAAAGTAAGGTTAGGAATTGAGACACTTGATTATTTTTGTAACAAATCTTCAATATCTGACCCTAGCAACAAAATAAAATAAGCAACTCCATCAAGCAAACAAAGAGCAGCATAAACTGGGAGGTTTGACAAAGGACTTTTCAATGAAAATGTAAGAGGAGTGGTTCACTCTTAAGAGAAAAAACAAAGGAGATATTACAGGTATATTTTAAAATTGATACAAGATCTAATTTCTACCTACAGCAAAGTTTACTACACTTCACTTCATAAAACGTTTATGTTTAATAGTGGGAGTGAAATACCAAATGAGATATTTTTTAAAAAAAAGTATGGAGTTTGAATTGTCTACAAAAAAACCTCCAAATATTTGCATACAAGATAATTTATTGCAACATTTGATTACTAGAGCAGGGTTTAATAGACAACTACCTGTTGAAATTATGAGCTCACTATTATTTACAATGTAAAACTTAAAAAGTAACAACATCACAGACTAGAGGGTTTTAAAAGTTACTCAGCACTGCTTTCTGTTATTCACAGAAAGTCAACTTTTAATCATAGTAAACAAAGTGGGCTCATATTTCAATGAACTCTGAACAAAATAACCTCTAGGATCAAGATTATATATGGTGAAACTTAATTTTCCTCACAGAACCATTAGGAAGAAGGCAGACATTTTGGCTGCACTGACTTTTCCAGACAATTGATTCCTGAAGTTATTTATTCCCCACCATTCCCCTCAAGGCCCTCTCATTACAGCAATTGTCTCTATGTCAGAGGAAGGTTGGATACAGCTCCCTCCAAAGCCAGGCAACACAACACCCAAAATAGCTACAGGGGTCACAACATGAAGTGTTCCCTAGTTCATGACAGCAGGAGTTTGTTCCAGCACCCCGTTTAGGAGCTGACTGCAATTTGTATTGGGGGAGGGGGTGAGAGCCATTGAACCAAACTGTAAAGTCTGTATATAATGGAATCCACTTTAAGCCTGGGGGTGCACCCACACCCCCAGCACCGATACTCCCAAATGCCAATCAACTTTCAAAATAGAGAGTTCTGATACCATTAATCTGACCCATTATTAAATGAGTGGTCTTTATTTTTTCCCCATTTTTTAAAAAAGTTACATCCTTAAAAGTTTCACTGACATCAGTAGGTGTTTCCAGGTTTTAAGAAAAGCACACTATTTGATATAAACATAGAGAAGGGAAAAGAACAAACACGATGTTCAGAAACAGTTATGGGACAGTATGCATGAAATTAAAGAGGTCAGAAGCTTAGGGATAATCCGCTCCTACCTGATTTTTTCTAGATGCATATTTACACCTTTAAAAAAAATCACAGTTGGAAGATAGGAATTAATCAGTTTCTGTATACTTAAGAACATCCTTAAGAGTTTTGTTATCATATTGAGACACTTGGAACATATTCCCTATGTCACAGACAGCTTCTTATTGAATGGAATAATTATTTAGAAAATAGTGGAGAATAAAGGCATTTCCGTCTGTAACTATGCAATGTAATTTTCACTCTGAGCAATCCATGATAAAATAAGAGTCACAGAAAGTTAGATTATACGGCTAGAAACAAAACAGAATGAAGGAGTCCTTCATTCAAGTTTTAGCATCTTGCCAGAAGCGTTCTAAAAAAATAATGTTACATAGCCTGTAACTGCTGCTCTACAATAAGTTATCCATCTCTCTACAACAAAGGATCCTAAAACCAGATTAGGTCTCCTTAGAATAAACTCTTTTCCTCCTCTTAACTATGGTAGCATTCCAGCAACAGTAATCTTAAATTCTAGCTCAAATAAGTTATATTAGAGAGAGTCTTTATAGCAAGTGTCCTATTTATGGGAGTAAGACTGGTTGGGAAATAAAGAAAGAGGATGCATTAAGGAAGAAGTTGGAATCTGCCACAGATGGAACTAGGTAGTGTCAGCAGATTAATGCAACAGTCTTTTGCCCCTTTGGAGAACAGATTAAAAATGGAAATTAAGGTCTTGTCTACACAAGGAAGTTTTACCAGTGTAACTAAATCAGTTTAGTATAGTTTTCATATTGTAGGCAAGGCCTAAGCCACAACAGTAGAAAGTATGCTGTTTCACTCATATCGCCTCTGAGCATCACTAAACAATTCCCTAATCCAGAACAACTGGTAATCTATCCACAGGAACGACATAGGAGAGGGGTTGCAAGACAAGAATGAGGTATATTTGTAGAGATTGGGGAAACCTGCTGTGCAACTGCTCCACATCACCAGCCCCAACTTGATCCAGACAGCCTCATTTGTGAACACTAAATTCACCCATTCAAACATTCAGCAGATTTTAAAAGCCTTCCATCTGGAAATTAATTGACAGATATACTACCTACAGGAAATGAAGGCTAAAGATTTGGTATAGAATTAAAGGCACTTACATGTTTGTTTCCCCCCTTCCCCATCTTTCAGGCCCCTTCTTCCCTCCTCACATGTACTGCTTAAATGTGTCACATCAGAATTTAGATAGATATAGCCAGTATCAGACAATATAATACAGTCATGCCAATCCAAAGACTCACAATGCAAGATTTAGGAGATTCTCTTGAAATAGCATTGCAAATAATAATTAGTTTCTTATTAAGGCTTTTGCCCTTTACAGATGCACAAATCTGTTTTTCCCCACTGTCTCCTTATACTTAAGACTGTCTTTAGATAAGGGCCTAGGCCTTTTCCATTGAACATCTGAAGTTTAGGGCCTTTTTAGTAACATACTTTGTACTTGTACAGAGCTTTACTTTTGGCACCTTATATTTATAAAAATGGCGCAACATCTTCAGTCAAATCAAAATTGGCCTGTACAAAATTCCAGCACGGTGGCAGATGGCTTGAAAATATCTGAAGCTAATAAATAGCTAAAAAAAAGTTAAAAATAATCTTTGTAAGGCATCACAAATGATATTAAGTATTTAGATTATTTCTAATTATTAATATATGATAATCATAGATCAAGGTTGTAAACCTTATTTAAACTTTTAGATTGAAAATATACTAACTTTTCCAAAGTAGATATGTGCTATTTTATAAAATATTGAAGGGTTATATCAAATAGCTGTGGTATACAGTTTGCATATTCAAGGGGGGGGGGAACCACATTCCAGTGCTATTTAAAACAATTTCACACATCCATAGGAATAGGTATTTCAATGGAAGTCACCAAAACCATACTGAAGTTTAGCCTATTTGTGTACACTTTTTCTGCTTTCAGTAAGCCGGATTCCAGTCTCGTTATAAATTAATATTTCTGTTATGTCATTCCTTTACATACTAACATTTTAGAAGAGGATTAACATCCCTTCCAAATGTTTACACACTTTGATCAAAACTTTGTTGAATAGCCAGACAGGTAGTAAACTTGTGTGCATGTTCTAAATTAAGAGAAAGCAAGTTCTTCTATTGTTTAAACCAATTAATTTGAATTTTAAAAAATTAAAAGGCATACCATTACAGTGTTAAATATCTAGTGAGAAGCTTGGTTAGGTGTTTATCCAATTGATAGCAATGCAAGTTTAACTGACTACAGGATTCAAGCATAAATGATATAGTTTCGAACAAAGTATCTCTGGGAAAATGTCTTTTTTAAATTAAAGTGTTTGTAAGGTTTAAAGGGACTAAAAATAAGCAGCTAAAACAAAGTTAAGTGTTAAGCAGGACAGACCGTAAGGTTTGTGGCATTATCCATTTCTATCTAAAAACAAAAACACAAAACTATTGTTCTGTTTTCCAAAACTAGTGTTTGAAACTTCAAATAATGTTGTTCTCAGAGAAAGTAACTGTCATCTCTGAGAAGATATGGTATTAAGCTGAGAAAAGTTAAACTGCATAATATGAAATATATCTAGCACCTTTATAATGCCATATAAATATCAAAAGAAAACAAGTAGCATGCTTATTTTATCCTCTCAGCTAGAGATATAAATGTCAACATTGGTCCCATCACCTGTTACAAACCTCAGAAACAAATGGGTTAATTTCCCAATGTACTGCAGGTTATTTCGAAGGGAACTACTGCGATTTTCCCCCTATTGTTTAAACAGAGCAATTCTCTCTCTTAAAATAACCCCTATCTAGCTGTCTCACCACGGTTAAGTTCTTAAGCTACCCTGTTGTTCAGCATGTGTTATACAAAGCAACATGATTTTTTAAAAGGAAATTTTTGTTGAAAACTTTTGATGAAGAAACTATAAAGCTTAGAAGTCCCTCTCTCTGCTGTGCTTAGCGATGCAAAAAAGAGTCCTGCAACGTGCCCCAAGCATCCAGCTACATTTAGCTTTCAGCCTTTTTATTATCATTGTCAATGAATGGGCCCCAGTCAAATTAAAGCTGCCATTTTAGGTTAAAGACTGGAGAGTCTCTGTTGTGCAACAGCAAGACAAAAACACTCCAAGCGACAGATGCAGCATTCTCTCTGGAAAATGATGGATTTCAACTTTTATAAAAATAATTACTGGTCATGCTTTTAATATGAATTATATATTGATACTCACACATTACTGCAAACTAACGGGATTTATAATTGGGATAAATCAGCTACCCATGCTGCTAAGGTCATAGTCATTAAGATTTTTTGCCGTCGTTAGAATGGATGATCTGTGAGGAAATGAACAGAAACATTTTTTGTTCAACTTGTTTCTTTGTATCTCTCTTAGTCCCATATACAACGATAGAAAATGACAAACAGTTCCCTGAAAGCCATCTTTCAGTACAAACATTGCTCAGATTCTACTCTGATGAAAGTAAAATCGAGGCTCACATATACACAGAAAGAAACTTATTGCCCCGAGAAGGTTTTTCTGATATTCCCCAAACCAAAATCCACGCGAGAGCAAGTAACTGAAAAAACTCTCACAAACGAAAAATCTCGCCTAAATGTAGTTAGAAGGCACATTCAGTACCTTCCCAAACCAAAACAAAGGTAGAAAGTGGGGCAAGTACGTGGAGAGTTGTGTGGGGTATCTAACAATCTCTTAGTAATTCAAAGGGAACTCCCCGTGCATTGCTACTTTTCTTTTGTCCATTGTCCTTTTAAAAAACTAGTTTAAACCAAGGCGTGAGTAGAGTGTAAAAGTGATCTAAAGAAACCCGTCCGATTTAGGGCATGTGCACGAGAGTGACCCCCTTTCCCAGAACCGAGTGGCCCCTAAAATAGCACAGCCAGCAGTTCGGGGGGTACCCCAGAGTGTGAGAGGGTGTCCCCTTATGTAATGCTATCAAGATAAATGAATGCAACGTAATGATGGCTGCTCATTGCCTGCAGCTCCTTCTCCCTGAGTCTCACCAACAACCTTCCCTCCACCCCCCTCCACCTCCCCCCCCCCAGTGTCCGCTTCCCACTTCCACCAGCCCCCCCAGTCAGTACCCAACCCCGCCGCAGCAGCAACCCCAACCCTCAGCAGAGCAGGGAGACCCAGAGAGACAGACAGAGAGAGAATCGCCTGCCAGCCTCATTTCCCTGTGTGAATCAAACACAAACAACCCCCCCCCCTCCTCCTCCTTCCCTGACCGCTTGGCCTCAAACCACCTTTTCCGCTCACCCACAAAATGGCCTTGATTTCAGGGGGAGCAGCCCCAGCTCGTGTGCGCCCTGCCCAGCGCTCCGCTCCGGACCCAGCCTGGGGAGGGGGCCGGGGTAGGAAGGGGAACCGAGTTGGTTCGCAGGGTTAAGTCTCTATTATGCAGGCGCCGCCAGCACCAGTCCAGCTCGCGTTAGGTAGTGTCTCTCCCCCACCCCCTTCTCTTTCTTCTCCGGCTGTTGGAAGCAGCCGGGAGCCCCCTCGCCTGCCGGCCTCCCTCCCCCGGTCCCCTGCGTGTGGCTATCCCCCGCCCCTCCCGGGCAGAGACCCCCGGCGGCACCTCGTGTTCCCCCGCACACACACTCCCGGCCTCCCCGGGGGGCTCCCCCCGCGCCCCGGCTCCATGTGCCCGCCCGGGGACCGCGGGTGGGGTGGGAGGGGGGGGGCTCCCTCACTTTGTTAGCGCTTGTTGTGCTGCCGGCGCCGGGAGCAGTCAGCGTGGTCAGCGCTCCCCAGAGGGAGCCGCTCTCCCCGCGGCTCGGCCCCCCGCCTCGCCGCCCGCCCGCTCGCGCCCTCCTCCCTCCCTCGCGCAGTTTTACCCAACTTTTCCCCGGTTTCCATCGCCCTCCAAACTTGCGGAGCGGGCGGGGGTCCGAGCGGGCGGCCCGCCCCCCTCGCCCCGGGCAGCCGGAGCACAACAAAAAGCCCTTTGCCCGCGGGGCAGCGCCCCGCCGAGACCGCGCGGCCCCACGCGGGGGTGCCCCGGAGGGAGGGGCGCTGACACCCGGCTCCCCGGGGGGCAAGGACCTGCCGCGGGTCTCTCCCCCCCGCCATCCGGCCCCCGGTTCCCCGCCCGCCCGCGGCGCGGGGTCACTCACCGGGTCAGCGCAGGGCTGGCTGGGCTCGGTGTCCCCCGCTCGCTCCCTCGCTGCCCGCCCGCTGCCGAGGGGCCGGGGAGGAGGAGGGGACACGCTCCGGAGTTGGTGCCGCTGCCCGGGGCTGCGGCGGGGCTCGCACGCCCGGCGGAGTTGCTCCCTGGCGCCGGGAGTGCGGGGGCGGAGAAGGTCCCTGTCCGAGGTCAGCGCGGGTCCGGGGCCGTGTCGGGCTCTCCGCCGGGTCCCGGCTCCGCTCCGCTCCTTTGTGTAATTTTCACTCGATTCAAGTTTAATCCGATAGTTCCCGAGCGCGTCCGCAGGAGCCGAGCGAGACACCAGCCAGCCAGGCGGCTGCTGCTACCGCCCCCCTCCCGCCGCCACAAGGCGCGCCCCCGACACCGCCCCCTCCCCGGGGGCGAGCGCGCCCGCAGGCCCCGCCCATGCCCTACACGTCACCACCCAAGCCTGGCATAATTTATGCAAGAATCCAGCCCCGCTTGGGGGGGAGAAGGGTCACTAACCTCTCCCCCGCCTCACCGCCGGGCAGGGCCTGCTGCCCCTCGGGAGCCGCTTGCCGGCGGCGGGGGGTGAGGCGCTGCCCGAGCGCAGGGGACCCGGAGTCCACTCCCAGCTCCTCCATCAGCCAGTCCCGGGGGGCCCCAGCCGGCCTGGCCGCCCCGCGCCCGGGGAGGGAACGAGGAGCGGGGGGGTACAGCCGGGGACACGAGCCCCATCGCGGGGTCCGAGCTGACGCCGTCCACACGTACTGACCCCCAGCGGCAGAGCCCTCCCCCCGGCTCTCCTCCGGGACCCCGCTGCGCCTTGCTGCCAGCGCGCACCCGGCTGCCTCGCTCCCCAGCCCAGGCTTGCGTCTTCCAGCCAGGCACCCACCCACGGCAGAGTCCCGGAAAGTACTGGCCGGCGCTGGCTTCTGCTCGCCGCCGCCGCAAACTTCCCAAGCGCCGCAAAGAGAAACTCCTCCGGAGAGACTGGATGCCACGGAGCCCGCAGGGTACAACGAGCCCCTCACGCTGCCGCTTCCTTTCCTCGGCTCGCTCTTTCTAGCCAAATCCCATGTCCCAGGAACCAAGCTCACTTCGCAGCTCCATTAGGACTTCCCGGCACCATCCTCCAGTAGCAATAAGCGTGTCAGAGCTGCGGCTCCTTACAGTGAGAGGGACTGGTGAAAAGTAGGGAACGGTGGCTTGAAACCTACCAGAGCTCGGGCAGATTCCATAGGGCCTATGAACATGTTTTTGTGAAAATACTGCCTGTTCTATATCTACAGGCTCCGACTCGAGTCCCTGTATCTGTGTGGTGATCTTTGCACCACCCGCTCAATTTTTCAAAATCAAGCCGCCCTCCGATACTATCATGTGGTTTTATTTGAGTAGTAGGCTGGTGCTGATTAAGGCTCTGTGGAGGCCAGTTTCCTATTCATAAATTATAAATTCACATTCATCATACAAACTGAAATATCAACATCTTTTCATTCTATAAGTAAATCCTGCCCCCTATAAATGAATGCTCTGCTGGCCTATTTAACATTCACTAAGACTACCCTTTCCTGAATCGCACTGAAAGCTTATGCTACTGTAAAGATTATATATCGGTGAGTTTTAAAAGTGAGCTGTCTAGCAAGTTAACTTATTTAATGTCTTTGGTTGTGTGACTGGGAGAGTAAGAAAATAATGATGTGCCATCTCCTCTCTGACCCCACAATCCAGCTATTTTTAACTGATGTATTTCTGTGGCTTTCTATCCCCTTTCATGGTAAAAACTGAGATAGTTGGTCTGGGAGAATCCATTCACACAGTTCTTCCTCAAATACTCCACCGTAGGGTATAGTCCTCCCCCATAATATGCCAGGGTCAGGGTGCTAGCCCTACATCAGGTGGATCCAGGGCAGCCCAGTGGCTCTGCACTAGCTATGGCCTCTCAATTCTTTAGCAGAACAGCTCCATGGGTTTGTGTGACTAGGGACTCCCTTTGGCTGCAGCAGCCTCGAAGACTAGGGCAGGGGCAGCTCTATGGTAAAAAATTATAGATCTATTTTCAGGTTCTTCTGGGAAAATCTGCAAAACTGTGGAGGACAATGGGCATCCCATCAGGCCTATCCTCTCTCCACCTACTTCCTGGGTGAATCCTACATTCATGGAGCACCTTTCACAGGGTCCCAGGGAAGGAGAAGGGACACTCCCTTTGATGCACATGTTAAGGAGCCCCTCTGTGTGTGGACTGGGAACTCATTAGGTCCCATGATTGCAATGGAGAGTTCTGTTTAAAAGCTGATGGCACCAGTTGTATGTATAGGGGTGGGGGGGGTGAGTTTGGCTCTGTCTTTTTAAAAATAAGTTTAAAGGCGTCTGGTACCACACATGCCCCAAGTACCTCTGGTGATTTTTCTAGTTTTATAATCACAATTTTCAATTTTTAACATGTATTTTTTACTTTTGTTGTGTGAAAGAGCATCACAAACAGAGGACACTAACATAGTACCTGCCCATGCAAGAGGAAACTAAAACTGATTACACAATGTTGTCAATGGCACAAAGTAAACAAACAAGAGAATTACTCGGCTGTAATTCTGCTTCTCCGAAGGTATCATTTGACTAGCATCCTGCTCTTGGGTCCCAGCTCCCAAGCATGAATCAAGCCAGAGTTCAACTAGCTTTCAAAGACTTTGTGCCCTCAGACACAGAAAAGCAAAATTCATTCTGATACTAACAGTCAGGGCCCCATGCTTCTCTAAAACATTCCCTTTCAGTTTCTTCATGAGCAGAAAGCAGAGTTCAGAGTTCTAACTGTAATAGACATATATATATATAATGAATTAGACCATCAGCGAATATATATATAATCATTGGAAAACCATGTGATGGGGGAAGAGGCGTGAATAGGAATTCAATCAAATGTTATGTTCAGAGAAGTTGAATTACAGGTATATAATTACTCTTTTAGAAAAGTTAATATAGTTTCCAAAATAAAACAGTTAAGATAATTGAATGGCATTAGGATTTGTTGTGTTAAACCTTCAGTGTTATAAAACGTGAGTGACTTACCCTCGCATGAAAATACATAGGGAAGTTTGGGTTCTGTAGACTTTTTTGTTTTAAAAGGTAGATTTAGCAAAATGTGATATTCAGGTCTAGGCACTGTCACTTCAAAGAAAGGCAGGATGGAACTTTACAACACTGATGCATAGAACACCAAAAAATCATTTGTGCAATATCAGGGCTTAAGGCTACAAGGTCTCACTGGTCTATGCCTCATTTCCTACAACAGTTCATAAATACCCTGAGAACTCTGAGTGTTCAAAAACTACCAATGCGAAGTACAAAACATTGTGAGACTATAAGGAGGCACATCTACCTAAAGAAGCTACAGATGCAGCAAATACATCTGCTTCTTCATGTCAGAAGGACTGCAAGGAGCTAGGCCACATTTCAGAAGACCCCATCTACCTTAATCTCTATGATTTCAAGATGTCTATATTGAAGGGCTGCTGCCGTGCACTGATTCTGGATCTTGAAGTTCAAAGGACATTCTGCACACATATCCCAAACCTTGACATATTGACTCAAAGCAACTCACTCTCCATTAGGAGAGTTTTAAAGGCTGCATCTCAGCTCAGTAGCCACGTGCTTTGATGCAGAGCCTTTTAAAGCACTCCAGGATGGCATATGGTTTGGACTTAGATTTGTCATTTGAAAGTTTCAAGAGATCTCAGGTGCTCCGTTGTCTCCAATAAGCTGTGGTTAGTGTCTCCTGAACATAAAGAGATGCCCAACACAATACTCGGAGGTCTTCTCTCTTCTGAATTTGACTGAAGTGAGATTCAGAAGAGAAGAAGGAAGTAAAATTGATGCACTAAGTGAAGGCACCAAAGCAAACAACTGTGATGGGGAATCAACACTTCAAGATAGATTCCAGGGTAATGAAAGCACAGTGGGATGAGGTCAGAGAGATGCTGAAGCTTTCCTTCTAAGATGTCTGTTACAGTAATCTTAAACAACTCACTGAGCAGGGATGACAAATCTGAATGAAGTAGCTGTTCTACTCCCTTCCAGGATCAAATGTAGGAACAGTTAACTCAAAACAAAATCCTTAGAGTGCACCCACTTAATCTGTGAGTACAGAAATAAAGTGAACCTGGACATCCAGCTAATCCATAAAGTCCCAGACACCAAAGGCTTTTGAGTGGTTTTGATAGAAATGTTGTCTGACACAATGGATGAAGTGCACAAGACTCATCATCTTAGGAGATGAAGATGCTGTATTTGATATGATAGCCCCAAACTGCCTATCTGAACTCTCCACCTTAGGTTTCTCACAGACAATCCCCAGATGCACAAGCCTCGGACTAGATCCTCAGGCTGAAATTGGACATAAATGCAAAAACCATCCCTGCCCTGGTCAGACCACTTCCTACTTCTGAAGGAAATAAGAATTCTCTCTGTCAAAAGAGGAAAATGATCATCGTAATCCACCCCAAAACTCTTGGACTCAGCCAAATTCTAAAACTTACACAAACTTCTATCCAGCCAATAAACCAAAGAATAAAAGAAATAGGAAGACTTCCTGACTTCTGCTATAGGCTTTTCTGCTAAAGTGCCCCTTCCCATCCAGCTACTGACTTAGTTTCTTCAGTATTGGTCATGCTATAGTATGCTTCAGGGTGGGTGAAAGATTGCAATGATTTTTGGGCACTGGAAAGAATCTATCACTCACTGTTAATGATCTCACAAATGACTGTTCAGTGTTTAAGCACACTGAGAAACTAGCAAAAAACAGTCTCCAAGTAGCTGTCAGTCTTCTAGGAACATTTCAGCTAAAGTTTAGGCCAAAGTATGGTACAGAGACAGGACTTGAAGATCTGGGGGATGAAGTCCTCTTGGGCATAGACAAGGGGAGTACATCCTGCTGTAATTCTCTGCAGCTGTTGATAATCAAATGCTCTTGTTCTACCTCCAAAAATCTGCAAGAGTAAAGAGAAATGCCCTGAAATGGCTTAATTCATTCATCTCAGACTGAAGCCAGGATTGCTGTGAGCTGTTCCCCAGCCTCCAAAGCCCCTAGCAGTGGAATCCCACAAGACTCAATCTTCTTCTCCATATCATTCAACCAGAGAGAGCAGATGAGACAACACATACTGAAGTGCTGGTAGAGCACAGCTGACACTTAGCTCTACATCCTCTTTACATCAAACAAACAGTTCCATCTCCAGCATTCTGAAAACATATTCGAAATCAGCAGCTAGAGAAAGATCTTTCTAAATCTAAACCCCAGGCAAGATTGAAGTGAAACTCTTAGGAAGAGTTACACTGGGGGAGGATTAAAAATAAAGTTTGGAAGGGATATAAATGCTTGTGCAAATTAAGGAGATGGGGAAGTTTCTTCCCCTACAGGCAAGTTATTCCATAACTGCCCACTTCAGGGTTTCTGGTACTTATCGCTATCAAACACAGTGTACTAGACCAGATGCTCACTGATCTTATCAGTGATGGCAATTCTTGTGTTTCTGTAACAAGTGAAGTACACTAAAGAATTCTTCCTCTACAACATTCCTGTCATGAGGACATTTGTTTTCAGGTTATTACATCGGTTTGCAGCCTTGGAATATTTTTGGGCTTCACAATGTCCAAACAGCCCTGATTCCATCTGCTCAGTAGATGGCTCCCCTCCCAGTTGGGTTCAGACCTGACCATGGAGAACCACATATTTTTAGTCTTCAAGCTTGATCACGGCAACTCAATATACTTAAAAATGAAGCCACATGCCCTGAAAGAGCTCCAAATGGTAAAAAATGCAATAGCATATCTGCTTAGCATCACAGTTTGCCACAAGCAGATCAGCCTGGAGCTTTCCTCTCAGCATCAGCTCCCTATTGAAGACAAAGCTCACTTGAAGGGCTCTGCCCTGATATTCAAACCATCCATAGGAATGGAACTAGTTACCTGAAAGGTCACGTCTGCCTCTGTGATCATAACTTCTCTCAACAACCATATTCCACTGGAGCAATGGAACTCTTGGGCAACAGGAGAGGAGACCCAGAACTTTCACAGACTATGGCATTCATTACCACAAGAGGTAAGAAAGCCATGGACCTCACCATATAAACATTGAAAGCCAAACTCAGCTCTTTAACTGCTTTCCTTCAATAAAGACTTCAGATACAAAGAACAGACTGATCAAACTATGTCTAGAAAGTAAGAGAAATGTAGTGTTGTTGTGGTTTTCTATTTTAAAATACTCAAGAGGCACTCAAGTTCTGTGCTCTTGGGGACCACATAAGTACCTAGATGTATAGTGGTTACTTGTTTAAATAGCAGATTTAAAAAAATTCAAGTAGAAGTGTGATTTTAAGTTGATAATGTTCTTATAAATAGTTATAACCAAGGACATTGTGGCAGTGAAAACATTGCTATGCTACCATGGATTAATAAAAAGTCATTCCCTCCAGAAATGTCTACACATTCTTTAGCAAAGGATACTTTATGGGTTTGGGGAAAGTTCTTTTCCCTTAACAATGACACCCATTGCAAATAATCCAGATCTTAACCCAAATCACAAACTAGAGAGCTTTAAAGATTAGGAAAGCCATGGAATACATACTGTTAGCCAGTTATTCAGTAAAGAAACTTTTCTAATTTAGAAATAAAAGCTAACTTTAACTGGCTCACTTTTCCATGGTACCAGTACTATCAAATTAGGCACTATGCTTCTCAAAATTTGTATAACTGCTTTATATGGAAAGGTAACTTTAAGAGAAGCGATATCCAGTCAATTAGGAAACAAAAGAATAACTCATTTATCATTTATCTTTGCAGACAACTTTCCTAACAAAAACAAGTCCATATATGACATACTGGAAAAAGACCTGAGTAGACAAATTGCCTCAGAGGAATGGGGTTTAAGCTGGAAAAGAGGACCAGCAACCTTAGGCTGTAGCACAATAAAATAAAATATCTTTAAAATACTATTTCAATGATACCTCACACAAGTCAGGTTAAAGAGAGGGAGACTGAATGGGGATAAATATTAGAGGAATTGTGGAGAATGAGATTTTATGCATATATGGTGGACATATTGGAGATGCAATATGTAACCAAATATCACAAAATGTTGGATATTTCTTACCAAATTATCCTTTGGTCATCCTGCTGGGGTTCTCAGTGGAAATGGTCAGACAAAAAGAAATGAAGAATTAATTTCTCATTTGCCAGTAACTGCCAGGCTACCAATAACCTTTCACTGGAAAAAGAAAAATGTCGAACCGTAGAGGAATCGTTCATTTATATATAAGCAAAATAGACAGAAGACAAATAGACATATCTATTTGGTTATCTTTTATTCAATACACAAAGTACATTAACCTGCAAAAAACTGTATAACTGTCTAATTTTTTGAAATATTACCAATTGATAGAAATGCCTGGTCTGTTAAATATGCACAATCAGATATTTCACTCAGTTCAATAAAAATCACTAAAAATGATGAGTTGTAAGTGTTGTAATGATGCTCGTTCTGTAATATGGTAACACACACTTAGAGAAATCTGATGTCTATATTCCTGTATGTCTCTTTAAACAAACTCTCAAGTTCAATCAAGGTGCTTTCCAAAACAAACAAACTAACAAAAAACAGTACAGTCTGGATCTGCAAAGGCAATACATTCAGTTAATTCCAGTTATTTGATAAGTGATCTTTCCTTCGTATTCATTTCACAGATGAAAATACTAAGGAAGAGATATTAATTGATTGTTACAGTTGCTGAGCATCTTCTTCTGTTGACTTCACTTAGAGTTGTAGGCGCTTGGTACCTCTGAAAACCAGGCCATGACTTGCCCAGCATCATAGAAGGAATCACTGTGAAAGCCAAAATTAGAACTCAAGACATTTTAATTCACAGTTCCATGCCAGTAAACTATCCCCAAACCTCTCATGATAATAGGAAGCATAGGGTAGATGAAGCAGTATCATAAGTACTAGCCTATATTAATAAACAATGTGACAAAATGCATCCCCAATAACATTTGTTTTATTGTCTTAAGTTGCAGCTATAACTTGTTACACTTTGTTACAGGTGAAACATGTAGAGTGCCTAAGAACTTTCAAAATGAACTTTATTAATCTGAACATTTGTGTTGAAGTTTTTAAGAATCATAAAAAGTAAAAATGTGACAGAGATTTTGCACAATAGGCAGTCAGCCATAATTGGCACTTTTAATGCTTTTTTGAGGACATGTCTCTGATGCAGTAAGGACAATATTTAAAAAGAACACATTTTACACTTTTAGTAATCCCTCTCCTTTGCCTCGCTCTCCCCATGTTTCCTATGTACAGATGACCATCCTTCCACTTTATCCATAAATAGGGGTGTCTCACCTTTGCAGCACTGAGGAAACTGCACTGGAAACCTGGTTAACATGAAACAAATTAACATCTAATTTGCATAAATTCACTTACACTTTTTTATATTAGAAACAACTCTGCACAACCATTATATTTGTTTGTACTTCATTGATGGATGAACAGAAATTGCTTGCTGTTTGAGTTAATCAGCGATAAAACCATGTAGCTGATCAGCTTTATCTTCATCCTGAGGATATGGAGGAGATAGGTGTGATTTGCATTTTGTGATGCTATGACCTCATATTTAGCTCTTAGGTTGCACTTTAAGTATCATTGTTTGTAGTATGATATAAGTTCCAATATTGCTCTTTAATGAAAAACAGAACTTACTTTTTTACCATGGAGACCACATACATTAATGTTGCCTTTAAGGAGGCAGGATTTTACTTTACATTATAATATAACTAAATAAAATGGTAATATCTGCTGGATACTAGTTTTAATTTTAAGACAAACACAGAGCTGATTCTTAAAGAAACATAAATATTCAGTACAAGTGTTTTTTGCACAGTTTACAGGGCAATGGATCAGTTTCATCTCTGGTGTAATAACTTAATTGACTTGACTTTAATGAGTTACACCAGGGAAGTATTTTACCAAATAGATTTTTTTCCCCAAGTATGAACATTCTGCCCAGTTCTGTGGGGGTTTTTTAATACATGATCTTTCATACATAACTTTACTTTTTACACAATAAAAATATTTGTAGAAGCATATATAAAATTATACTGTACAGTTCAAACAAAATATGCACTCTCATTTATGCTAAAACCCACATCCAGAAGTTAATGAAATTATTCCATGCTACTATTATTTTCTGATTTTTGTTTAATAAAGTGCTTAAATATTTTATTAAATGGGTATTAGCATGAGATGGTATGGGAAGTAAGCACTGAAAGGGAATTTTGACTCCCTTAGCAGGGAGCCAGTGAAGATAGAGACAGGCATGATCAAGTAGCCACAGCTTTATTAAACTTATAACTTAAACAAAATATTTCATGTAGACACTCAACTCATTGCTTCTCTGAAGAGGTGGAATTGCAGCAGAATGGCTGGTGGAGCAGGAAGAGGCTCATTTCCACCTGGCATCACTTCTTATGGGGCTCTCCCTGTCATCTACCAGCCAATCCTGATAACTGCAGGCAATCCAATTGCCCAATGGCAGGCCTCCAAACAAAGGGTGGACAGGTAGTTTGTTCTTGGTACAGTGGGAAAAGGGGAGTCAGCGGAAAGATACAAAGAGGGGAGTGATGTAATCAAAACAATGAGTCAGGAAGATTATTTTTGCCACAACTTTTAAAAAGATTTAAGGTGGAGGGGAGCAAGTTGGGGATTTCTCAAGCCCAGACAGGAGGTGGCTATATTAGTTGAGATGTGAGATAACAGAGGCCTGGGGGGTTGGGGTTTTTTTTGGTAAGATAATTTTGATTAGGCTGGTTTCCAATTAAGTCTTCTGAAATGCTATAATGTAGAATCAGGCAGCATATCTCATAGACTCATAGACTTTTAAGGCCAGAAGGAACCATTATGATAATCTAGTCTGACCTCTTGCACAACGCAGGCCACAGAATCTCACCCACCCATTCCTGTAACAAACCTCTAAACTATGTCTGAATTATAGAAGTCCTCAAATCGTGGATTAAAGACCTCAAGGTGCAGAGAATCCTCCAGCAAGTGACCCGTGCCCCATGCTGCAGAGGAAGGCAAAAACTTCCAGGGCCCCTGCCAATCTTTCCTGGAGGAAAATTCTTTCCCGACCCCAAATACGGCGATCAGTTAAATCCTGAGCACCTGGGCAAGACTCACCAGCCAGCACCCAGGAAAGAATTCTTTGTAGTAACTCAGATCCCACCCCATCTAACATCCCATCACAGACCATTGGGCATATTTACCTGCTAATAATCAAAGATCAATTGCCAAAATTAGGCTATCCCATCATACTATCCCTTCCATAAACTTATCAAACTTAGTCTTGAAGCCAGATGTGCCTTTTGCCCCCACTACTCCCCTTGGAAGGCTGTTCCAGAACTTCACCCCTCTAATGGTTAGAAACCTTTGTCTAATTTCAAGTCTAAACTTCCTAGTGTCCAGTTTATATCCATTTGTTCTTGTGTCCACATTGGTACTAAGCTTAAATAATTCCTCTCCCTCCCTGATATTTATCCCTCTGATATATTTATAAAGAGCAATCATATCTCCCCTCAGCCTTCTTTTAGTTAGGCTAAACAAGCCAAGCTCTTTGAGTCTCCTTTCATAAGGCAGGTTTTCCATTCCTCGGATCACCCTAGTAGCCCTCCTCTGTACCTGTTCCAGTTTGAATTCATCCTTCTTAAACATGGGAGACCAGAACTGCACACAATATTCCAGATGAGGGCTCACCAGTGCCTCTGATACATTATGTTGTCCTAGGCCCTTTGTCATTATGTAAATATAACTCCTGTGCTGTCATCAAGGATGTGTCATTAATAACACTATGTCAACATAAGTTTTGTCAACATTCAAAACAATAACTTCTTAAACCTTAACTACAGTACTCACTGAAATCATCTTGCAACTTTTCACAAACATTTGTCTCTGCTACACATGGTAAACAATTACACACATTTAATTGCATATCCCTGATTGCTCTAGTATATTTTAAAAAGGGGTCCAAAGAAAAAGTTAGACATTGGAAATTATAAATTGGAGTTAACTCATATTGAAGGGGAAATAAACCAAAATGCCATGAACGGCTTGAATTTTCTATAAGTTACAAAAAGCATTTGAAATTGATCCTTTAACTCAAAACAGAGATTTTCTAAAACATTTTCACCCCTTTTAAAATGAAAATCCAGGTCCAACTTTAAACATGGTGACATTATCACTCCACCATAATTTTACATAAAGGGGAAAACAAACAAAACAGAACACTTAGGAAACTTGGGAGCTAATCCTGCTACCATACATAGTGCTTGCTAAGATGATTTCAATGAGACCAGTCAGAAGTAAATAATACACGTTAGTGTTTGCAGGATCAGGGCCTGGTTTAGTACATATGATAAAGAGAATTTCTAGAAGATCATAAAAATGGAATAAGAGGAAAAATCCAGCCAATTATATCTGGAATCAATTAAGTATTATGTTTTGTTCAGATGCTGCTTGTCTTTCTATTAAATAGAGTTAAATTGATACAAGTTATCAGCATGTAGCAAAACAACTAGACACTGCATACTATACATTGCCTCATCTTTAAATTGGCTGTACATTGGGGAAGGGGTAGAGAGAGAAAGAGAAGCATTCCTTGTAAATTTTTTAAGTCCTTAACATTTTGAACTTAAAATTAATCTGTCTACCCACTAAATGACAAATAGCTCAGCATGACATCAATTTACTGGCATAGTTTTCAGGTTCTACATGACATTTCCATGACGTACTGTACCTGCCTGAAAATAAAACTGAAAGTAAAGGAGTTGTTCTAGGAAAACCAACAGTTCACACTGAGTCAGATACACTGCATCCTAATTTCACTCATCTCCATGGGAGTTTTATTTTAAATATAATAAATAGGTACAAGTTTGGAAGAAGGCAAGTATTAGTATATTTTTCTGAGAAAGAAACTGTATTAATTAGTATGCTTATGCCTTAAAGTCCAGTACTAATTCATCTCGATTCATTCTGGAGAGAGGGCCTTAGTTAATGGCAAACTGGTTATCCAGAATACCTCTAAAAGTTCCCACATTTTTTTTATTTTTATTTTAGTATATGCTAAATTGACCTTATGTACAATAAATATCAAGATAGGCACAAGGTGTTAGGCACAAGGACATACAATACCGGAAGGTTTTGGGTGAGTTCACCTGTGAATGAATCAACTGTACTGAAAGTATAGAGCTGGTCAAAAATTTTAACCAAAAATGGGTTTTCAACAAAGAGGAAATTTTTGTAAGAAAATTTGTTTTTGTCCCTCCCCCAACCCCATTTTTGACCCAAAAAACCCCTCTATTGACTTTAATGGAAACAGACTGGATCCCTAAAAAACTGAATCAGATCATTCACTTTGGGTGAAATTCTTACATAGGTGCCAAGTGCCCTTATAAGACCCTCCATACCACATAAAGCCTGTGCTGGGGCAACATAGAGGCATAGGGGCACAGGTGGAGAGTGAAGTGGCCACACACATATGAGGATCTCCATACCACTGTGGAAAAGGTCTCTGCACCTATCTCACAAAGACTACAGCAAAGGCTAATGTGAAATATTGCAAGGGAGGGGCTATGTGATATAGAACCATGCAGATCTAATGGTTCCAGCACATTGTGTAAGTGGTGACAGGCTGGGGCTGCCCATAGGCTGGAGGGGTGGAAACAAGAATCCTGGCCCCAGGCTGCAAAGGTGAATTTTGGTTCTCAAACCAGCCCTTTCCCACCCCTCCCCTCCCTGGCATATCAGCCATACTCAGACTAATCATCATTCAGTAACAAGAGAATGTTTGTGGGAAAAGGGCATTACCTACAAGAATAGTTATGAAATAAACAGTAAAAGTACAAATAAGGAAATAGTTAATTTTGAAATGCTCTGTCATTTTGAAAAAGTACACAAGTTTATTATTGGGCCTACTTCCTTACTGTGTACTTCTGAGCTAGCGTGTGAATGAGAGAAAGCCAGCAATTGCATTGTTATTATAGTATTGTAGAGTCAGATCCCATCCACATGGTACTGTAATCCAGAAGAGATTCACTTTGACCTGATTTTAGGCAACTCACTCTCAACTGGATGGCACTCAAGTGTATTAACGTTACCTGATCTTTCTAACAAGGGATGTCAGTTTCAAATGACACCATATCTTTTAGACAAATTTGGACCTAATAAAAATAAGCTTCCCTGCCTGGCTTTGTTTTAAATGCTTTCAAAGCATCTTCCCAAGGAAAACTGTAAGAAGCACATAACCTTTGAATGAACATGGTTTATAAAGACTGAAATCTAAAACCTACTTCCCTGACCTACTGTTAAGTATTATTTATATTACAATAGCTCCCAGAGGGCCCTGATTAGAGTTGAGCCACACTCTTGCAGGGCACTGTACAAACATCAAAAAGACAGTCCTGGGCCATTTTGGCTGAGATTTTCAGAGATGCCTAAGGGAGTTAGGCACCCGACTACCTTGAATTTCAGTGTAATTTGGGAGCCAAACTCTCAGAGTCCTCTGAAACTCTAAACCAGAATGGGATGGGGCTGTCTTTTGATACATTTGTATCATGCCCAGAACAATAGAGACTACTCTGTGAATGTTAATTTTTAGAACGTGTAATATGCTCATAAAGGCAGTTATATTACATTCACCCTTGTACTAATTTGGTAGGTACAGTCTGAAAATCTAAAATCTAAATTAGTAAATCAAATAGTAACTAACAGCTTCTATTTTTATTTTGAAAAAGATGATTGCGAATTTCCATGTCATATATTTTATACAAGAAAGTCAAACTATCAGTACTCTTTTTTTTTCCATTATTACACTGAGGAAAAAAAGACTGAAAACAACTATCTATAGGTACATTTGTAGTTTTATTTATAATGTAACATTCAGCATCAAAATGAGTATATTATATAGCACGGTTATGAAAACTGTATAAATAGCAGTAGATATACATCAGCCTCCTCAGTGGTTGATGGAGACATATTTATTGTAAGAAGAAATATTCCCATTATCTGAGAACTAAGGTTAAACAAAGAACTCTAATATGTGGAGTTGTGACAGCCTGGTGAATAATATTTTATATTACCAGTATGATTTTAAATGTGTCATTCCAACACACATAGTGAAACCCTCTGTCACAAGGAAGAAATAAATTTACAACTTCCTTCAAAGTAACCCCAAATGGAGTAGTTTGTTTCCCTAAGTAATGAGACTTGGAAGATCTTCTTTGTGAAAATTAAGCAAAGATGTAAAAATATCACAAAGCACATTTAAAAAAGAAAATACAGTTAAACGGCTAGAAAATCTGTACAAGGACGATGATAGCAGTAAGGATGGCCAGTAGAATGAATTATCCCAAATTAAAGAAACAAATAGCAGTTTATTGGAAACTGAAGAGGCGGTTTCAGGCAACACATAGAAAGATTTAATCTTTAGAAGAGAGATCTGAAAATGAACTGAAATCCAACACAGTGTCAGTTTAATATGCAAGTGTATGTTTTGCTGGCTCTTGCCATCTCTAATGATCAGGATCACAAAGAATCCCTACCCTCCTAATGGCAGGATTCTTCACCCTGTAACACCTCTCTCCCTTTCCCCAACATCTTCACCCCTCTACTCCAGAGCCACCACAAGTTCCCCTAACCAAACATGATGCCATGGTGGTATCCGCATTTCCACAGACTTATCCCCTGGGAATCCCTCCTGTGGCAGCTCCTTTCCCCTCCTTTTCCATGGCAACACACCCAGCTCCGCTCCCCCACCATCAGGCAGAATGACCCTCACCTCTAACTACCCAGGAGTTCCCTTATCCCCACAGCTCCCCTGCCACCCTCCCCACACTCACGGAGCCCTATTCCCCTCCACGATGCTCTTCCCCTCAAGTTCCGCGCTGCTCCCCGGGATTGCTTCCCCCACCCCTACCCCTGGGCAGTTCCCACCCCCCAGCCACGTGGGCAGCTCCCTGGGATCACCCTCCCTCACATCCCCCCGTGGGCAGCTCCCTGGGATCGGTCCCCCCACATCCCGTGGGCAGCTCTCGGGGATCGCTCCCCCCACCCTCGTGGGCAGCTCCCTCTGCTCCCCGGAATCCCCTCGCCCACGAATACAAGCCCCCGAGGCCCGGATCTCTTTCCCCAGGCAGCCCGCGCAGAGGCGGTCACACGCTCATCGGCCAATCGGTCGGTTCAGTCCGGCCCCGCTCGCACCTCCAGGGCGGCAGCCGCGATTCCTGTCCGGCCCCTCTGCCCGGGATTCCATCCCCGCCGAAGGTGCCCCTCGGCCCGTGACGTCACCGTTACAGGGCTTTCCTTTCCCTGACGGCAATTTCCTCGTCGCGCTGATTGGCTGGAATCTCCGGCCAATGGGAACGGCGCAGCCCTCCCCCCATCCCGTGCTGGGCTGGTGCAGCGCGGGCAGGTTCTCCGCTCCCTAGGGAGGGGGCGTCAGGCGGGAGGGGCGAGCGAGCGAGCGAGCTCAGGCACCAGGTGGCCCAGGCCTAATCCCGTAAATGCCCGAGCAGCTGCCCAGCGCCATTTAAAGCGACAGGGCCGCGCCGCGCGTGAGTGGGGCAGCGAGGGCAGGACAATGAGTCTCGCTGCGGCGCGCGGCCCGGGGAGGTCCCGCTCCGCGTGGCGCGAGCAATTCCCGCTGTGCCCCTCCAGGCGTGGCGCGGAGCCGTCCCCGCGCTGCGACGGTCCCCTTCACTGTACCCCATGGGGACGAGTCAGGGCCCTGCGTCCTTCCTCCCACTCCTGCGACAGCACCTGGGGGAGGGAGCCCGGCCTTTGTCCGGCTCCGGCCCTGGCCCTGGCAGCCTGTGTGCATCCCTTGGCGCCCTGAGCCCCCCTGGCAGTGGGGAGGATAATACATGATAGCCCCACCCCCTTCCCCAGTCTATTCAGACTGAAAGCCCTTCCCTGTGCCTGTGCCCCATGCAGGACAACAGGCCCTGACCTCAGCGAGGGCCTCCTGCAACTGCCTAGGCCAGTGTCTAACAACATAATAGGAGCCTCCTCCTTCAGCTCTGCCAGGAGGGAAGATGGCCCTCGTGCAGCCAGGGTCCTTTCCTTTCCTGTGAGGAATCCTAGCGGGGGGGGGAGTGAGGCCCTGGGGCTGGCACCTACGTACTTAATGGGAAAGAAAAAACAGGAAACGACACGTGGGGGAAGACGAGTTCACGTCTAACCAGGAAAGCAGGATGCCACAGTAACAGGGTGCCACAGAAACAGGGACCTTAAAGACTTAAAAAGCTAAAGTAGGGTGACCAGATGTCCTGATTTTATAGGGACAGGCCCGATTTTGGGGACTTTTTCCTATACAGGCTCCTATTACACCCCCACCCCGTCCCGATTTTTCACACTTGCTGGCTGGTCACCCTAAGCTAGAGACATACTCTTACTGCCCGTTAGTCTAAACCTGGTCCTAATCAGCCTAAGCTAAATCAAATGAAAGCAGCTTTAGATCATTCTAAGAGTGCCACAGAGCCGTCTGTACCAGGTTAACTAAACTGATTTTAAATCTCACTGTTAGTTTAACTGCTGCAATTGTGCATGTAGACAAGTCTGTGGTCCCATTTTCTCCCATCCCACAAAAGAGATGGTCAGGGACAGATAGTTTTACCACTCCACCTACCAGGAAGCAAAGGAGGGAAAAACTGGAATGGATTTATTGTATATAAACACAAGTCCACCCCTTCCTCCTCCAATTATCTACTGCTATAGTAATAAGGTAAAGAAAAAATGGAGAAGTATGCAAAAAGCAGCAGCACCCTTCCTTGGCAGGGTGTAGGATGGAAAAGAAAGTTATGGTAAATGGAAACATTGATTTGTAATTTTTGCTTGTCTCATGTTTCACTTTTCTGACTTTATGAAAGTCCATCAGGAACAGATGATGGATGTAAGAAACATCATGTAGGAGAAGGAATTATTTAATGGAACTTAAACACTTTCCAAGTAAAGGTGGGGTCTGGAGTTAGCACACAGCAGATCCAGCTGATAGCATGTTATAAATGTATGGAGTGTCACTTGCCACTTTATATACCTCAAAGGAGTGGCACTAATATGAGGGTTGCTTCCACTTCTGCCCCCAGTGTTTTTAAGCTTCTCAAAGTTGCTCAAAGTTCCATAGGCTGTGTAGCCAGGGGAGAGGAAAGCACATGGCCCATCCACTTTCAATTAGCAGTCCCATACTAAATCAGTATGGGTGCTGTCAGAGTGGATTTGCGCACTGTTCTGGCTGTGTGGTCACCACACTGTACAGATGGAGGGGCAGTTGGGCCAGATTTCAGTGAATGGTATTGTGATCTGGCACATGAGGAGTCTGTTCCTGTATGATGGCACATAAGAGGGGGAGGGATAGCTCAATGGTTTGAGCATTGGCCTGCTAAACCCAGGGTTGTAAGCTCAATCCTTGAGGTGGGCCATTTAGGGATCTGGGGCAAAAATGTGTCTGGGGATTGGTCCTTCTTTGAGTAGGGTGTTGGACTAGATGACCTCCTGAGGTCCCTTCCAACCCTGATATTCTATGATTTCTAAGAGAGTCTGCTGAGAACTTTAATTGCTCCCATGGCCCTGCTTTGAGACTATGGGAGCCAATTCTTTAAAATCTATTACTATCAAAGATGTTTTGGGGCTGGCGGTTACTAAGTCCAGAAGGACTGAAAAATTGGGCTCTCTCTCACCAATACCTCTCCATATCTACAATTCTTTCCAGGCAAAGTGATGCTTTTTTAGCCTTTTTCACAAAGATAAACACAAAATTTCATATTAATGAACATATTGTTCTTCCAGACTTCTATACTACTCAGGACACAAAGCTATTTTCTTGGATGTCAAATTAACTAACTGTGTTAATAGGGTAGTGCTAGACCTTTATATTAAGAATGTAACAAAGATGGGAGCTAATAAGGCCATGTGAACCATGAGATGGCTGAGGCATGAACTCTTAAGTGCTCTAAAGTCCTTTCTTAAATCTTGACTTCTTACTGACAAGGCCATTCTCCAGGTTTAAGAATGAGCTTCTCTAGAGCACCACCCAGAGTGGGTGGGACTTAGGGCAGGTCTACACTATAGCAGGGATCGATGCTCTGAGATCGATCCACCGGTGGTTGACTTAGCGGGTCTAGTAAAGACCCACCAAATCACTCTCCAGTCAACCCCTGGGCTCTACCCCCAACAAGAAGAGTAAGGTAAGTCTCCCGTCAACCCCCCACGGTGTAGACCCTGCGGTAACTCGACCTAAGGTATGTAGCTGGAGTTGCGTAGCGTAGGTCGACTTACTGCGGTAGTGTAAACCTAGCCTTGGTAGGAGTTTAGAAGGGAGGAGATGGCAACATTCCTGGAAAGACGGGGGCTAGAGGTAATCCAAGATGACAATCTGGGAGCAGAAGTAGACAGAGGTTTCTGAAGGAGAAATCACTGCTCTTCTCCAAGCTCCGCCCTGCAGAGGATGCTATTACAGGAAAACTGAAAGGTTAACAGGTCCCTGAGCAGACAGAACAGCTTGCTCCATTAGCAGATGTGAGATCAGACCCTGCAACAACCCAGAAAAATGAAGATTGGTACTGGATCCCTAAATTGCTCCCTCTGTGAAATCCGTTGCTCTCAGCAAAGGACTTACATCCAGAGTGAGTACCAGCTTCCCCATATGCTTGGATCCTAACTGGCTTCAATTGGGGGTAGGGGGGAAGGAAGGAGGTTCTGGAATACCTATTCTCTCTCTCTCTCTCTCTCTCTCTCTCTCTTTCCTTTAAAACTTATAGGGGAAATAAAAAAGAATGCAAATCAGAAGGAAGAGAGTAGGCAGAGCAGGAAAAGTGAGGCAAGGGCTCCTTTCAAGTTGCAGGATGCACAGGAACTGGAGGGAGGAAGCAGATGGGGGCTGTTCTCGGGTGAGTTTCACTCAGAATTTCTTTGCATCATTGCTTTCTGATAAATGGAGTCCTAATATGTATATATTCCTGACAGTATCTTATGTAGGATGAGAGAAGATGGATACCCAACAATTTTGTATATAGAATCTGCCATGCAAAGTATCTTTAAGAAAAAATGCTCTATATAGATTGCAAAACAAAAAGATGGAATGGAGTAAAAAAAAACAACTTGCACACAGACAACTGTGACTTTAATGAAGATGCAGATATGAACTATTAGAGAGAAGGCAAAAATCACATCTCTGTAGGGCAGGGACTGTCCTGTTATGTGTTTGTACAGTGCCCAGCACCACGGAGGCAAGGACCATTAGGTGCTACAGTAATACAAATAATAGTAGATTCATAGATTCCAAGGCCAGAAGGGACCATTGTCATAATTTAATCTTACCTCTTGTATAACACAGGACACATAATTTCCCCAAAATAATTCCTAGAGAATATATTTTAGAAAAACATCCAATCTTGGAGAATCCACCACAACCCTTGGAATATTGTTCTATTGGTTAATTACACACTGTCAAAAATGTATGTCTTATTTCCAGTCTGAATTTGTCTAAGTTCCAGCCATTGCACTGTGTTACGCCTTTCTCTTTTAGATGGAGTCCATTATTAAATATTTGTTCCCCAGGTAGATACTTAAAGACTAAGCAAGTCATCCCTTAACCTTCTCTTTGTTAAACTAAATAGATTGAGTTCTTTGAGTCTATCAATATAAGGCATGTTTTCTAATCCTTTGATTATTCTCATGACTCCTCTCTGCACCTGTCCAATTTATCAACATCCTTCTTGAATTGTGGGCACAAGAACTGGACACAGTATTCCAGAAGCAGTTGCATCAGTGCCAAATATTTCTGTTCGAGATTCCCCTGTTTATACATCCTACCCAGTACCCAATTAGCTGTTTTGGCCACAGTGTTGCACTGGGGATTCATATTCAGCTGATTATCCATCACGACCCCCAAATCTTTTTCAGAGTCAACACTTTCAAGGATAGAGTCCCCCATTCTGTAAGTATGGCCTACATTCTTTGTTCCTAGATGTATACATTTATATTTAGCCATGTTAAAATGCATGTTGCTTGTTTGTGCCCATTTTTCCAAGTTATTCAGATTGCTCTGAATCAGTGACCTGTCCTTTTGATTATTTACCATTCCCCCAATTTTTGTGTAATCTTTATTCGTGATGGTTTTCTTCCAGGTCATTAATAAAACTGTTAAATGCCATAGAGCCAAGAACTTAGCCCTGCAGAACCCCACTGGAAACACCCCTACTTGATGATTCCCCATTTACAATTCCTTTTTGAAATCATCAGTTAGCCAATTTTTAATCCATTTAATGTGCAATGTTAATTTCATATTCTATTTTTTTAATCAAAATGTGTAGCACTAAGTCAAACACCTTGGAGAACACTAATACCATTATCAACCAAACTTGTAATCTCATAAAACAAAGATATCAAATTAGTTTATCAGGATCTATTTACCATAAAATCATGTTGATTGGCATTAATTACATTACCGTCCCATAATTCTTTAATAATCAAGTCCCATATGAGCTGCTCCATTATCTTGTCCAAAATCGATGTCAGGCTGATAGGCCTATATTTACTTGGGTCATCCTGTTTACTCTTTTAAAAATTGACACAGCATTAGCTTTCTTCCAGTCTTCTAAAAGTCTTCCCCAATGTGCTAAGACTTATTGAAAAGTCAGCATTATTAGTTGAGTAAGCTCCTCAGTCAGCTCTTATAAAACTCTGGATGCAGGTTATTTGGATCTGGTTATTTCAAAATGTCTAACTTCAGTAGCTTCTGTTTAAGATCTTCCAAAGATACTAGTGGAATGGAATGTGTGTTATCACCACAAGGAGACTATATCATCTGTTTTTCTCCATATACAGAATATAAATATTTATTAAACATTTCTGCCTTTTCTGCATTATTATTGATAATTCTGTCTTTTCTATCTAGTAATGGACTTACACCATTGTCAGGATTCTTGTTCCTAATATATTTAAAAACCTCTTTATTGTTTTTATCACTGCTGTCCCTATATGTCTCCTTTTATCTGTTTGCCTCCCTTATCAGTTTGCTACAATTCCTAACTTCTGATTTATATTCATTACTATCAACTTCTCCCTTTCTTCCATTTGTTACATATTTTTCTTTTTTATTTATTTTTATAGCTATCTTCACTTCCCCTCTAAAGACACTTGTGGGATTGTGTCTTTTTGGGCAGCTAATAAGGTATTCTTAAACGATTCCCAATTATCATAAACATTTTTCTGATTAAGTTCTTCCTCCCAGCTGATTTGGCTTATAATTGGTTTCAGCTTTGTGAAATTGGCCCTACTACACCACCAATTATATATATTACTGGTCTGGAGTTCATTCAGGTTGCAAACTATAACTGTGATCAAGTCTCAGAGTAGCAGCCGTGTTAGTCTGTATCCGCAGAAAGAACAAGAGTACTTGTGACACCTTAGAGACTAACAAATTTATTTGAGCATAAGCTTTCGTGGGCTACAGCCCACTTCATTGGATTCATAGACTGGAACAACAAGTCATGATCTTTGTACCTAAGTTACTATTAATATTTACTTCTGTGATTGGAAATAAATGGGTGGAGGAAGAGAAATGGCAGAAGTCCCTCACTGCCAATGTAAAACCCACAGGAAAGAAAAAGAGGAATCAGAAAACTCCACAAAATTCACCCACAGGAGAGATGGGTTTGTGGTTTCACACAGGACAAGGGATGTGCCTTTGAATCCCAACCTTAGAAATCCTAGAGGATGTGTGTCAATGGGCTAACACCTTCAGCATTGTTACTGGGTACCTTACAGCACAGCTTCATCAGGTGCTGCTAATTACTAGCCCTTGTGCCCTACTCCCCCCTTTGAGGTTTTGTCTATAATTTAGACTTTCATCACAGTGGTAAGACTGCTAGTGCTTACAGTGCAGCTGCACTGTTGCAAAAAAAAAAAAAAGAGGTACCAATTACTCTCATGTATTCACAACTTGAATGAAGTAGGCAATGCAGTTGAATACCCCTAGATTTGGAGGAGAGCAGACTCAGGGTTTTCTGAGGGGAAGAAGAACAGACCACTTTGGCTCCAAGTCCTTTGAACCTTTTAATCAAGCATCTTTTCTCCTCTCCACATAGCAGAGAAAGATGGGACCCCATTCACAGTGTAAACTAAAAAGGTGTTGTTTCGTGTGATATTGGAATACAACCCTTTCAGAGAGCTAGGGCACTACAAGTAAAACCCCCTGCCCCGTGTTGCCTCACTTCTGCCCCCTGTCCTTTAACAACCCCCTCCAAAAAGCAGTTGGACAGAGAGGGTCCAATTGACAGCGGACAGGGGAGAGCAAATAATGGAGAAGAGTGACATGCAGAAGATGCAATGGGGAACACAGGATGAAGAATCTTTGGAGTTTGGAAAACCAGGAGGATCATCTGAGTTAGATTCAGAAATGCAGATAAAGCCAGTGAAAGTACTAGAATTATTTAGTTAATCAGCACCACAGATCACTATTGTTTCTGCCTTCCATGAAGTGCTGATGTAGCAGGGCAAAGCCCACCCAATCCCCTGCCATCTCTAGGTGCAGTGGGATGTGTGTGCTCAGCCCCTTCCTATAGGTGCTGGAACTAAGGGTGCAGAGGGTGCTGCCACACCCCCTGGCTTGAAGTGGTTTCCATTATATACAGGGATTACAGTTTGGTTCAGTGGCTCTCAGCAACCCCACTGTACAAATTGTTCCAGCACCCCATCCCTTCCCCTCTCTGCGTTCTCCACTGTGGCATGAAGCATCTGGTCTAATGGGACTGCAGTCTGCATTGAGCTCCCTGGATCGGGCTCTTTTCCATCGCCACTCCCAATTTCACATCTGCCTGTAAAACAGCTCCTGCCTACCTGCCTCGCCCAGCCAGCCCGCTGGCTGGTCCCTCCGCAGGACAGGATGTCTCCTGTGTGAACAGCTCTATTCCAGCTGCCAGCCAAAGTCAGCAAGTAAGTTTCAACTTTCCCCATGTCTCTCTCCCCCGCATCCCTGAGGTGATGTGTGGGGTGGTCATGTGCCCCCCCAACCTTTACATTATGGCCTCCCCACCATCAGGATTTAAGCATCGTCTCTGCTAAAAGGTTTTCGGTAGTAGAATTTGGCATCTGTATAAAGTTAGCATAGATTTACAAAATAAATAATCTTATTCTTTTATTTAATTTTAAACAGTATGCGCCATATCTTGTCTCATGGACATCCTTTCCCTCATAACATATACTACATCCCACTTTCCCAAATCAAACCAAAATGAAGGTGGTACAAGAAGCCATTTACTGCCAAATACATACAAAGCAAGTAAAACATTACAGTACATGGAAATAAAATTACTTTGTAGAACACTTTGAAAATGTAAAGTGTTCTATAAGTATAAGTATAATTCATTCTATTGAAGCTTCCTTAATTTAAAGTAATGAATTTAAGAAACCTTTCTTAGATCATGACTAGATCTAGAATTTAGCTTATGAACATTTTGTGATCAACTAGTTGTCCAACTTTTTATGAACACATGTAATATGTTCATATGTTTCTTTTTCAGGAAGCTATTGGAAAAAAGAGGTTACTTATTTTATGTAATTGATGTTCAAATGATTGTCTATTTGTATTCCAGTCTTGGGTATCTGCACATCCCTGCACCAGGGTTTAGAATTGTTTAGATCAGCAGTGATTGTTGGCCCATGTCTGTGCCCTACCTGCCCTGATGCCCCTCTACTGAGGGTATAGAGGGGCAGGATATTTAAAGGGAGTATTGAACTATTGGAATATCTGGTTTCCAGCCACTCTGCTGCTACCAAAGAAGGCGAACATCCTTGAGTTTAATATAACATGGCACTCCTGTTTCCATTAATTAGTATGGCTACAGATAGATCTGCTAAAATGTTTCCATTGCTATAATTCTGTAAAGCTAGCTTTGTGTTTATATCCTTCTAGGCCACAGCTTTCTATAGTGAAAATGATTTCAAAGGTTAAAAGGGGGGAGAATACCAGTGTAAAGAGAGGTCAACACGTTTTAAGATAGAGTGGTTTAGAACTAAAATACATTTATTTATATTATATATATTTTTCTGACCACAGACTTGTACAGACTCTGCCCCTGAAATTCTTCTTGCTGTCAAGCTTCACAAACAAACAAGTACCTAGAAATTAATTATGCACATCATCACTTGGATGTAGAGGCCAAGTGTTCCTCATGCACTTTGCTATTTAGAGCAGTGGCTCTCAAGCAGGGGTACACGTCCCCCGGGGAGGTACTAAGAGGTCTTCCAGGGGATACATCAACTCATCTAGATATTTGCCTAGTTTTACAACAGGCTGCATAAAAAGCACTAGTGAAGCCAGTACAAACTAAAATTTCATAGGGACAATGACTTGTTTATACTGCTCTATATACTATACACTGAAATGTAAGTACAATATTTATATTCTAGTTGATTTTATAATTATATGGTAAAAATGAGAACGTGAGCAATTTTTCAATAACAGTGTGCAGTGACACTTTAGTATTTTTATGCCTGATTTTGTAAGCAAGTAGTTTTTAAGTGAGGTGAAACTTAGGGGTATGCAAGACAGATCAGACACGTGAAAGGGGTACAATAGTCTGGAAAGGTTGAGAGCCACTGATTTAGCATACTTTAGTACATTTTTTCAATATCCTCACCTAACTTGTTCACAGCTGTGCCTTTTTAAATGGTTCCAATGCTTGAACAGAAAAAATTCAACAAGTCCTTTTTTATCTTTTATTAAAGATTTTAAATAAATTAGTTTAACAAAACTCTTTCAATAAAGAGTTGATCTCTTCCATCTTTTACTTATCTTCTCTAAACGGAAGCTGTTTCTGAGGGCCCAGGAGCGCTAATCCTTCCTTAGGGTACGTCTACACTACCCACCAGATCGGCAGGCAGACATCGATCCAGCAGACTAGACACGATAAAATCGACCCCCGAACACTCTCCCGTCGATTCCTGTACTCAACCACCACAAGAGGCGCAGGCAGAGTCAATGGGGGAGCGGCAACAGTCGACTCACTGCAGTGAAGACACCACGGTGAGTAGGTCAGAGTACGTTGACTTCAGCTACATTATTCACATAGCTGAAGTTGTGTAACTTAGATCGATTCTCCCCTCCTCACCCCCCAGTGTAGACCAGGCCTTAGTTTCAGTTTCTGCCTCCAGGAGTAAGGAGAAAGTTTAGCTACAGTGTTGTCCTCTTGAATACTTTTCTGTTAGCCACCTTTATACACAATCTCATATAGGTGAAGGATGACCTCTCCTACATCTAAACTTAGTTTCTGTAATTGCTCTTCCATTATCCCGTATCCTGTCTGCTCAATTAATAGTTCCCTCATAGTTGCCTTAGTTTCTTCTGATCTGTTCTCTTTAGCTTCCTGCCTCCTAATATGTTTGTGACCAACCCTGACAAATAGTGAGCACCCTCAGTTTCCACCAAAGTCAGTCCATATTTGTGGGCTTTCCTTAGCACACAGAAATGAGGGGGGACCATTGAGGCCTAGCAGATTACATTAAGTACACCATAACCCTTCCTACTCTCCCTCCCACAAGAGATGAAAGACTGACTTCCTCCCCATTTATAAATATGTCCATCAGTGGCTCCAACCTCTATGGGAGGTATACTGTGAGCAACTCCATCTACATTCTAGAAAAAATAGGGCTCTGTGAATTCAACACACATTGATACATTGCTTCACATACACCTGCATACTGACAAAGATGTAGTTTTACAGATAAGAGAAACAGGTAAGGTACCTCCAAACTAATTTGTAACAACAGTTTGAATGGGGGGTGTTGATCTAACTTACACTACACGCTGGTTAAAACTATAATGATTTTCTCCTCTCCTTATTTTACCTCTTTCAAAAATATAGGATCAAATTATTATCTGTCAAGTCAGGAGATCAGACATATTCCATTTTATTTCCTATAGCAAGTTTCAGAAGTATTCACTACCCTGATAGAAAGGCCTAAAGTGTGAAGGTTACAACCAAGGGCACTATTTTTTAAGTGAGCAATATATCTATATAGAATAGTGATTTCCTTAATCAAAGCTCCCCTGACAGCAGTATACTCCTTTAGATTTAGATAAAGCTGATTGCCTAGTGTGTCATTTTACCTTCCCCAGCTTGGAGTGCCTGCAATAAGGCTGTCATAGTTATAGTCTCTTTCCTCAAGCTGATCCTCCAGCAGAACACTTTTTCAGCTGTTAAGGAAAGCAGGCAATAAATGCCTGGCTTAGCCCCTCCTTTTCTGGAGCCAGAGTAGAGTAATATGCTGTAATTGGTTTTCCACGTTTGCCAAGAGTCTGTTTCCTCTTATCCACAATATTTAACACAGGTCTTGTAATAGCTCCAAAAATAATAAAATCTGTCCCAAGAATAAAAACGATAGATCGACAACATGCTGCTTTTGTCATGGTCTTGGTTTGGTTAGATTCTGTTAGTAGTTTTTATTGCCAAATGGTGTGGTTTCTTTCATGCTCAGCAAGCCTAGTAAAGACATTTCATCAGCTACTTATATGGCAGTGACGTGGATTATTTACAAACTGAGACTTCAATACTATAATAAAACAAATTACTACTGTATATTGTTAATAAGGTTAGCACATAGCTATACGGCAAAGGAATTGTAGTTTGGCAGGGGTCAGGGAGGCATTAACTCTCTAGGAATATAGGTGTTTATAGTGTAGTCTTCTGCATGGTTCCTAACAAGTAACATTAGTGCAGGTTTACATTAAAGAAAACTCTGATCCTTCCAGTACTGAATGGGAAAAACAGAAGGAAATAGATTATGTTCCACACACAAGCAAAATCACGCATACATGATAGGAGAACAAATAGCATCTATGCAATTCTTTATCTGCTACATGATTACAACCAGGAGGAGAAAGGTGCATTCCTTGTCTCACATGCTAAATTGGAATATGGGTAACGTTACCTACAAAGCATAGGTGTAATTGGTTTATTGGAGCAGGGTTGTAGAATAACATTTTACTGGTTGGACTCCAGCTCCCTGGCTCTGGTGTGGGAGTTCTTATACTTCCCAAAAATCAGCCATTTCAGTGTCTTCTTCTGACTGGCTTTTAGAACATAAGAGTATAAGAATGGCCATACTGAGTCAGACCAAAGGTCCATTCAGCCCAGTAGCCTGTCTACTGACAGTGACCAATGGCAGGTGTCCCAGAGGGAGTGAACCTAACAGGTAATGATCAAGTGATCTCTCTCCTGCCATCCTTCTCCATCCTCTGACAAACAGAGGCTAGGGACACCATTCTTTTCCCATCCTGGCTACTAGCCATTAATAGACTTAACCTCCATTAATTTATCTAGTTCTCTTTTAAACCCTGTTATAGTCCAAACCTCCTCAGGCAAGGAGTTCCACAGGTTGACTGTGGGCTGTGTGAAGAACTTCCTTTTATTTGTTTTAAACCTGCTGCCCATTAATTTCATTTGGTGGCCCCTAGTTCTTATATTATGGGAACAAGTAAATAACTTTTCTTTATTCACTTTTTCCACACAACTCCTGATTTTATATACCTCTATCATATCGCCCCCCTTAGTCTCCTCTTTTCCAAGATGAAAAGTCCTAGCCTCTTTAATCTCACCTCATATGGGACCCGTTCCAAACCCCTAATCATTTTAGTTGCCCTTCTCTGAACCTTTTCTAATGCCAGTACATCTTTTTTGAGATGAGGAGACCACATCTGTACGCAGTATTCAAGATGTGGGCATATCATGGATTTATATAAGGGCAATAAGATATTCTCAGTCTTATTCTCTATCCTTTTTTGAATGATTCCTAACATCCTGTTTGCTTTTTTGTCTGCTGCTGCACACTGTGTGGATGTCTTCAGAAAACTATCCACGATGACGCCAAGATCTTTTTCCTGATTAGTTGTAGCTAAATTAGCCCCCATTATATTGTATGTATAGTTGGGGTTATTTTTTCCAATGCGCATTACTTTACGTTTATCCACATTAAATTTCAGTTGCCATTTTGTTGCCCAATCACTTAGTTTTGTGAGATCTTTTTGAAGTTCTTCATAGTCTGCTTTGGTCTTAACTATCTTGAGCAGTTTAGTATCATCTGCAAACTTTGCCACCTCACTGTTTACCACTTTCTCCAGATGATTTATGAATAAGTTGAATAGGATTGGTCCGAGGACTGACCCTTGGGGAACACCACTAGTTACCCCTTTCCATTCTGAAAATTTACCATTTATTCCTACCCTTTGTTCCTGGTCTTTTAACCAGTTCTCAGTCCATGAAAGGACCTTCCCTCTTATCCCATGACAACTTAATTTACGTAAAAGCCTTTGGTGGGGGACCTTGTCAAAGGCTTTCTGGAAATCGAAGAACCATAATAGATTAGTAAGACATGATTTCCCTTTGCAGAAACCGTGTTGACTTTTGCCGAATAATTTATGTTCTTCTACGTGTCTGACAATTTTATTCTTTACTATTGTTTCAACTAATTTGCCCGGTACAGACGTTAGACTTACCAGTCTATAATTGCCGGGATCACTTCTAGAGCCCTTTTTAAATATTGGCATTACATTAGCTATCTTACAGTCACTGGGTACAGAAGCTGATTTAAAAGGACAGGTTACAAACCATAGTTAATAGTTCCACAATTTCACATTTGAGTTCTTTCAGAACTCTTGGGTGAATGCCATCTGGTCCCAGTGACTTGTTACTGTTAAGTTTATCAATTAATTCCAAAACCTCCTCTAGTGACACTTCAATCTGTGACAATTCCTCAGATTTGTCACCTACAAAGGACAGCTCGGGTTTGGGAATCTCCCTAACATCCTCAGCTGTGAAGACCGAAGCAAAGAATTCATTTAGTTTCTCCGCAATGACTATCGTCTTTAAGTGCTCCTTTTGTATCTTGATCGTCCAGGGGCCCCACTGGTTGTTTAGCAGGCTTCCTGCTTCTGATATACTTAAAAAACATTTTATTACCTTTTGAGTTTTTGGCTAGATGTTCTTCAAACTCCTTTTTGTCTTTTCTTATTACATCTTTACACTTAATTTGGCAGTGTTTATGCTCCTTTCTATTTACCTCACTAGGCTTTGACTTCCACTTTTTAAAAGATGCCTTTTTATCTCTCACTGCTTCTTGTACATGGTGGTTAAGCCACGGTGGCTCTTTTTTAGTTCTTTTGCTGTGGTTTTTTTTAATTTGAGGTATACATTTAAGTTGGGCCTCTATATGGTGTCTTTGAAAAGTGTCCATGCAGCTTGCCACTTTGCATAAGTCACATAGGAAGAACATTGAACAGAGGTACGATTGGAATTGCAGAGCAGTAGGTGTGTGAGCAGGGCAAAAGCTCCTAAGCTGTAATAAGGCAGGATCAGCCAAAGGAAAAGGACTATTTTTGCAGGGGAAAGAAAGGGGCTTGAAGGAATGGTAGAATGGGGGCAGAATGGAAGAGGATAAACAGAGTAAGTTGAAGATGAATAGGAGAGTATGTAGGAAGAAAATAAAGTGGAAATAGGAGACAAAACAAGAAGAAAGCGGTGACTAAATTCATCCTGCCGGAAAAAGAACCTTTAGGGTAATTGACAGAAGTGCCACTCACACAAAGCTAATTGAGGCCCTGGGAACTGTGGGAGCACTTGACCCAAGGTAAGAAAACGGAAGGCAAAAAGTAGTAGGGGTACAGAGTAGTTGGGGTGTTCTTACATTTGGATTAAAATGCTTCAATTGTAATCAATTTTTAAACCATCATCTACTTCAGAAGCCACTATCCCTTCCCTAGAAAGCCAACTCCAGTTCTTCTGTTGATATTTCTGTTTTCTCTCCTACATATCCTCTCAGTTTTGTAATTATAAGCAAGCTACACTGTTGGCGTCTGAGTATAGCTCTGCCAGCCTAGGTTCCCATTTCTTTCCAAAGGGGGATTTGGCACCCCAACTCTATCATAATTTAAGACTACTGTATACAAGAATTCAGAACACCCTTCTTAAAGAGTGGGGCAGTGATTGAGCATTGTCAGTCTTCAGGAACTTCACCCTTTGTTGAAATGAGGCTGAATAGTTTGCAAAGGCGCATGAGTGTGCCTCTTCCTCCATGTTTTAACACTTCAGGTGGTATGCCATCTGGACCTGACTGCAACTTCAATTTCCATTTCCAATACGTGCTGCTGTTCTTCATGGTAGCCCTCACAGTTGATGGCCTCAAGGACCTAGAAATTAAATAGCATCAAGGGGCTGGGGGCACATTTGGGTAAGGAATGGGGTATTCCTTTGTAATTGATTTGAGATGGATTGAAGTCATGAGGGCCCAGCAGTAAATACTGACACCCATTTAGTGTAAAAACCTAAATATGCAATTTGATTTTACTCTGTTATGCATGGGATTATAAGTAGGACAAACTACTTCACAAAAAAGCAGCCTCTCCTAGTTATATCTATGTATCTCTAACCAAAAGTTTAGAGACAGAAGAGCCATTCTATTGTAGAGATTGGGTTTGGGATTAATCTGGTGGTGTGTGAAGCTTTTAAAAACACGTTTGCTCTTAAACTGAAAACCAGGAGCAGGTTTGTTAGTTTGTCTTAAGTAAAAGTGAGTTAGCAAGCATGAATTATGAACAGCTCAAGAAAGAGCAGCTCCTAGGCTTCTGTGTGCTGTGAGATCTGACAGCTGATGATCAAAAGAAATCAGAGCTGGTGACCATGCTGCACTTGTATATCATGAGTCATGATGGAGCATGTGCTCCAGATATTGGGCCAGAAGGGGTCCCTTTTTCTCCTGAAGGGCTTGCAGATGAAGAGGACAGGGCCACAAAGGATCTAGTAGATGTAGCAGTGATGGTAAGAGGTCCAAAGCAATGGAGGCTGGAGTAGAAGGGTGGATGGAGCTGGGGGCCAGACATCAGAGTGAGCAGACAGAGCTGGAGCAAGAGAAGCTTGCTAACCAGGACAAACAGGCTGCTCAAACAGGAGAAGACAGTCAAGTCATGCCCATGGGACCCAAGACATAAGGGTGTGCCTGATCAGAGGCTAGCAAGCAAACAGCTATGGGTATAATACCTGCAGCCCTTAGTCAACGTGTACACTACAGAAGGTTCTAGGATTCTGACTGTAGGAATCTGGGGAAGTTATTTTTCTTGATATTTAATTTTCTGTAATTATGTAACAGGGTGAAACCCTGAGGGCTCTGGTGGAAACCCGCCATAGTCAGACTCAGTGGCCAAAGGGGCAAACTTGATGTCTACCCTCACCAGGGAAACCGAGTCAGTGCTGAATGTTTGTGGCCAAGAATCCTGCTAGGAGCAGTGAGATAGTGGTTCAGCTAAGATGTTATGGGTAAGGCTATGTTTTGGTTATGGGTATTTTTAGTAAAAGTCATGGATAGGTCATGGGCAGTAAACAAAAATTCACAGCCCATGACCTGTCCATGACTTTTACTATATACCCTGGATTAAAACTTGGGTGGGGGGGAGGTATGGCCCTGAGGGGCACTGTCAGTGCTCGGGGCGGGGAAGCCTTGGTGGGGACTGGGGCAGGGTTTCCTACCTAGCACCTGGGAAGCAGCCACCTCCAGCTCCTAGTTCCAGATGCTGCCTCTGCTCCACCCCAACCCTGGTTCTGTAGCTCCCATTGGCTGGGAACCGCGGCCAATGGGAGCTGCAGGGGCAGTGCCAGATGCAACAGGTGGAGCTAGGCACTGAGGGAGGGGAGTTTCTGTCACCCAATGGGTAAGCACTGCCCCATATCCCAATCTCCAGCTCTGAAACCCCCCCCCCCACTCCTGCTGTGGGGCAGGAGGGGCCCAAGACTGCCCCAGCAGCAACTGGTGTGGCTGGCCCAGGGGCTGCCTGAGCTGCTCAGGTAGCTCCCAGGCCAGCCGCATGGGCCACTGCAGAAGTTACAAAGGTCATGGAATCCATGACTTCCAAGACCTCCGTGACAAACACAGAGGCTTTGTTAGGGTTTTTTTTTCCGGTTGCACAGTTCCCTGCCTACACAAGAATATCTCCAGCAAGCCACAATGCCTAAAAGGCCAGTGTCTGTGCTTTGTTTTCTCTATGAAGGCAGTGAAGAGGGTAATTGCCCTCGGCTACAAGTTAACTCACAGCTCTTCCTAAGTACACACAGTTATTCTTAAGGTGAAGGCATTAAAGGAAAAACATATTTTAAAAAAGTGTGTTCCTATATGCATGTTAACAGCTTACAAGAGGTCATTGCTCAGTCTTATGGGACCCCAGTAGCTCAAATCCTTCCAACCCCTCTCCAAGGTTTGGGATCCCTGGGACAGAAGGGCCTGTTTGCTGGATCAGAAAGAAAGCCCTGAGTCAGTGTAAACTCAGGCTATTTATCCAAAAGGCCTGCCTTTGTCTATTGGTCTCTGCAGAATCCAGTTTAAACTAGTATATGCAAACCTCTCCAGGTGCTGCTACTAGTCTGGTGGTGTTACAACCTGAGTCGTCTTAGCATATGCCCAACATGCCTCAGGTGACACACAACCAGCACTCATCACTGAATTTGGTGCAGTGATTGAATCATTCGCTTCCCTGGCTTGGGCTGGGTACTGATGAGGAGTACAACATGAATGCTGATCCATGCCCCGCACAACCCGAGTCAACGTGCCTAATCACCCCCAATGTGCAGAGTTCCTGACAGAGCTGTTCCCGCCTGGAATACAATCCCTCATCCACAATGATAGAGTAACTTAATGCAGTAAAATCTTCCAAAGATATGCAGGAAATTGCCATATTGTTCACAGGCCAGAACAGGGAAGACTATAGCACAACCAGAAGGTGTGGTGGCCAACAATCCTGCTGGGAGTGGTGAACCACTGGTACAGTTAGAAGATGCCAGAACTCCACTGGAGCTGAGAAAGTGGGTACAGCTAAAAGGTGCTGAGATTCAGATTTCCACAGGGAAAGGCAAAGTGAGCCAGGGCCAAAAGATGATGTATGCCAGCGCTCCCCTGGAATGAGGGAGACTCTGGGTAGTAAAGAGTGCTAACAAATTCATGATACCTGGCAAAGGATGGAGGAAGCCCCAGAAGGATGTGAGGCAACCGTTAGGGGAAGTTTAGATGGAAAAGATGCCTTTTACTTACTGAAACTTGATAGCTTCAGTGTGGTCATTTGAGATAATAATTAAACCTGAGGGGGATGGAACACATCTCACCTCTCCCCACAGGGGTATGAACAGGCACCGACCTACAATGGCATGAAACTGCGTATTGGAATTGTTTAATGCCTGAATGAACAGGCATTAATAAGTAGTAACAGCAGATGCTCTGTCTGGAAGTAGAGTGCCCGTTCATCCCTGGGATACTTGTCACATCCCCTGCTTTATTCTCGTTTGAAAGGGAGAGAAAAGTGACCAATTGTGGGTTTTGTCTGGACAATCATAATAGTGAATGATTTTATGAAGTTGTGCTATGATAGAAAGCAGGGGTACTGGAACCAGGGGGGCCATGTTCCCTCCTTTAAAAAGTGGGAGAGCCGTGCTTATACAATTTTTAATATGGGCATAGTTTTGAGGGCACAAGCTGCAAATCTCAGGCAGGAACAGAGCACCACTGGCAGCTCCTACACAGTGCCAACCTCTTCCTGGTGTGCATGGGGGGTGAAGGGAGCCTTATGCCCCCCACGCCATGAGGCCCAGCCCCTCCTTTTCCACCCAAGGCCAGGCCAGAAGCTGGAGCTGTGCAGTGATAAGAGCTGCCCAGGGAGCCCAGGCTACTGTAGGGAACCCTGGACCCTCCAGCTGCTGTGGGTGGTGTGCCTCAGGGGGCCATCCTCCATTAGAGCAGGTGGAGGCTCCAGGGCTCCCCATAGCAGGTCCCTGGGTGGCTCTTACCATGGACCAGCTCTAGCTTGCTTATGGCTTTGGGGGGGGGGGAGGAGGGGGAGGAGGAGCAGAGGGTGGGGCCACAGAGAGGAGCAGGACATCATGGCCTTCCCCCGATCAATATTCCAGCCATCTTGATAGAAAGCCTATATGTACGTAGATCCACCTGAGTTAGCAGGATTGCATCATGTCTCTGCCAGGCCACAGCTAATGATGAATTATCAGCATTCAACAATGGTCCATTCAAAGTAAACCACTTTGGCACAGTGGGTTTGCTGCAGCTGGGAGGAGACACTGCCTCTTCTTAACTGAAAGGAGATGGGGTTGGAATGTAATGGAAAGTTAGCAGGTGACCACAGCAGGAGTCTATAAAGGGACTCAGAGGTGAACAGGGGAGAAGAGCCATTATGCCCCAGATTAAGATGAGGAAGGCTAGTGCAGGGGCAGAATAGGCAAGGGAACTGACAACCCTGCCTGCCTACTATAACAGATAGATGCCCCAAGGAAAGGCTGGGCTATGGAGGGGGATTGCAGTTCTGAATGTTTTCTGTGATCGGTACTTTCCTGTGCTTTCCAGGATTAAATATAACACAGCATGAAGACTGGGCGAGGTGCACACCTGTGCTGTTTCACAACTACTACATGCTCCTGCCAGAGTTACACTGTAAATTAGAAGCTTTGCACCACTGGGTGGAGTTCTGGGAGGTATGTGTAAGTAACTAGGTAGTCTGTCCCCAGAGGGCTTATGGAGCTAGACAGTGGGTTCCAGCAATTGGAAGGGTCTGTGGCAGAGACTGTGCCTAGGGCCCCTGAGATCAGGGCAGGGGCTGGACTTTAATCAGCCTCAAAGATCTTGAAACAGTCCTGGGAATCCAGAGCGCAGCAGCTTAGATGCCCCTCACAGCAAACCCAGGGGGTGGCCAAGAAGCAGCTGAGACAGAATGGTGATGAGGAATTAAAAAAAAAAAGTAAGTCCCTTCCCCCCCCTTTTAAAAAATAACTGTTGTGAGGTAGGTGCACCCCGTTGCAGGGTGTCAGGTCACACAGTCAAAAACAAGTGAGCCTGATTAAAAGCAGGGTAGTATGGTCCAGTGACCAGAGTCCCTTGGACTGCCCTCACTCAAAGGGTAGTGGCCTGATGGCCCAAGTCAATAGGGGATCCTTCCTTACAGGGCTGAATGGCCAGAGTCATTACAGCGGCCCATCCTTACAGGGCTGCAGTGGCCTATTGGGCGGAGTCACTAAAGTTACCCACCTCTGTGGGGCTGTGTGGCCTATTGGCCCATCAGGGAAGTGGGACACCACCTAGGGAATTGTGGCATCTGGAGTAGAGGGACTCAGGCCCTCCCTGCTTCTCCAAGTCCCATCCCAGGGACCTGGCAACAGCAAGGGTACTCACCAATGAGTCAAAAGTAACCAGAGCAATGTCTAAGTCCCCTGGGCTGCTTTCTACCCTGTCTTCCGCTGCAGTGGTCCACAGTTCCCCTGGGTCTCTGGGGTCCTTAGCTGGTGCAGCTCCTGACTGCTTGGTTCCCACTCTGGGTTCTGCAGGCAGGCTAGGATTTCTCTGGGGCTAGGTCTACTTTGGTTCTGTGGTCCAGAGGCTGTATCAGCTCCTGGGAGAGAGCTTGTAATCTGCATATTTCCCCTACAGCAACCTGCCTAGAGTGACCTGGGCTGCTTCCTTTTATAGCCTATCTCCAGCCTGAGCATGCCTAGGAGGGGTGGAGGGGCATGGCCTCCTCAGCCTGCAATGCACAGTTAACCCTTTCTGGGACAGGGTGGGGTAGGTACACCCTGTCACAATAACCAAAAAATCAGAAGAACAGTATTTTTCTTAGAAGTAGTATTTTAGAATATCACTTAATATATTATCAACATTCACCAAAAAGGGTGGGGCTGACGACAAAGAAAGGAATGACACAGAATGCTCCTCTAACCAAAATGAAGTTACTAAGCTGTATGAAGAAGAAAAAACAAAGACTAATTTTGTGAGGAGCTTTTGTTCGATGAAATTGACAAAAGCACCACCCTATGTTTAAATAAATGTTTGCAATATTAAATCATTTCTAAGGAACTCTGAGAAAATTATTTGGCAGATCACAGGTTTCTTCATCTATTAAATGCTACTTAAGCCATGTCTTGTACAACAGCACTGTTTAAGACACCTGTAAGGGTTCATGCCCCTCACTGAAGGGCAGTATGGCCTAGTGGCCAGGGTCTATAGAGTTGCCCCTTGTTGTGGGGCAGCACAGACGAGCGGCCAGAGTCCATAGGATTGCCCCAGGTTACAGGGCAGCATGGCCAGAGTCCATAGAATTGCCCCTGGTTACAGGGTGGCATGGCTTACCAGGGACTAGGTACCAGTCCATCACTCCCTTCCCTGGGTCGCTTGCTACCGGGTTGGGAGTTGGGGGCTCCCATGAAGCCCCAGGTCCCCCACACGTCTCCAGGTACACTGCCTTGTCTGGCTCCTCCTGGAATATGTCTTCGTGCCAGCAAGGAGAAGCTTCAGGTCTCAGCAACTTCAAAAGTGGTGGCTGGTCCTTCCCCTGCGGCCACCAGCCCAGATGGAGCTGAGTTCCCTCCTTTTATACTCCCAGAGCACTTGGAGCATGCCCAGTACGAGCGGGGTGGGACTTCCGCTGCCAGAGCTACTGGTCTTACGGTGCTGGAGCTAGTGCCAGGCGGGGCTGCCCCATCACATAACCCATAAAAGACTCCCTCTAAAACATTTTGTACTAATTAGTAGAAGCAAAAGCCATTAAAAAGTGGTGTCTATCACTAAATTCTATAATGGTATCTACTGAAAAACTCCATGGCACTAACAACAGAGCATAAAAACAGTATACCACTATGGAACAAAATGTAATGCCTGGTCACTGTGTGAAGCTACACAAAGTTTCTATAAAACAGTTGATGCCGATCCCTGGCAGAGTCATACTTGAAGTGTTTTTGAAGCAGACCTTGCTATTCTAGAACATCCAGAGTCAACTGGCTTTCAGGATGCTTGCGGCCTCATAACCTCTAACTTCCTTAATTTGTTGTCCTAACCTCCCCCCCCCCCCACCAATGTATAGACTATCTAGAGGTCAAACTTTTGGAGGTAAATGTAAAAGTATACATGTGGAATAAATTACTTAGAGTTATTTTCTTTTCCTGGTAATTATTCAGCAGATGGTCTATTCATTGACATCTATAACACTATTCTCTGTAACGAATAAGCCCAACAATTTGGTGTATTTAACAGTGTTGAGGGAACACTGCTACCTTTAACTAACAAAGGGCCTGAGTCTGATCTCACTGTGGTGTAAAATCAGAGCTAACTATTGAAGTTGTTGGAATTACACTGGCATAAAACCATTGTGGGCAAGATCAGAATCTGTGAGTGTTCCTAAACTCCAGGAGGTTGGTTACTATTTGTATTAGGAATGATATAGAAGAGCCTAGAAGTTGCTTGAGGGAATTTGCCATCCTGAATTTACCATTTCTGTAATCAGCAGTATTTCTACTCCATACTGTAAGTTAGGAGAGGAACAGAAATAGTTAGCAAGTTGCATAATAGTGTACCTTGGTAGGACTTTTCCATGGCTAGTAGTGGTTTTTCCACTAGATTACAGCAGCTGTTCATGTCCCTGGTGTACAATGAAATATTTAAATTCTATTGTCATCCAAGCAATTTCTTGGCCATAAAAAGGCAATGGGTTTCTTGAATGCAACTAGGAAATTAGACAAATTATCACAGCCAATACAGTGTAAATAAAGTTGCAAAATTTGCCACAGAGTTGTCATAACCTTGGTAAAGTGTGCTGTGGAATTACAACCACCATAGTCCAGCCTACTGCTGGTGGCTCACTCCAGTAGCTATACTTGGAAGTGTTGAATAGCCACACACACACAAAAAGATAATTCCTCAAAACAGAAAAGCAACAAAAGGCTGCAGATGGTGTATTACAGTGCAAAGTATTTGTTTTAAGGATAAGTTTCACACTAAACTGGTGGCCAACGCAGGGCAGCAGGACACCCCCCACGAACTAACATCCCTTTTCTAGCGCCTCCTTGAAAGTACCAGATTATGAGCAGTAACAGGCCTAGGAGAGGAGTGGATTCTGTAGCAGAACTTCTACTACATCCGTCTACTGGAGTAGTATTAGCAGCATGATCAAAGTGAAGATTTTATTCCAATCTGCAGCCTTCTGAATACTACTACTATAGTCTGAAAACTAAGGTTGGCGCTCTGCAAGAGTGGCTGATTTCCAATCCTATAAAATGGAGAGTCCACTAAGCCTTCAGCAGGTAAAATGGTTGTCAGATGCTTCTTTAGTTCTATCCCAAAACCTATCACTCATAGAGGACATTATCACCCCCTGCCCTTTTCCTGGGGGTAAGGCTGTACTGGAGAAGGGGAATCTCTTGTCCATAAGACTTAGTATACTAACAATTGCTATGGCCAAGGACGGCTGGCTCCAATTTCCAAAATGGCCTGAGGTTACTATGGAGCACAGTATTCCTTTCTCACATCTCCAGGATCAAGCATTTTATCTTTGCAGCACTGGCAGCCCCCAATATCCTGGGAGCAAAAGACTCTTGGCTCACATTAGGTAGCAAATTGTACTGCTAGACTACCAGTCAGATCCAAGGTAGATGTTTATTCTTAGATTTCTTATGTAGCTACCCAATCATCACATTGAATCCATTCTAATCAGTTATATGGGTAATGGTGGTAAACAATCACTGTAGTACCTCTGAGTCAGCACAAGTGAAATCTTTTCTTTTGTGTGCTTTATAAATGCTTCAAGTTGTACACAATTTTGGTTTCAAATGTTATATTACAAATAATTAATATTCATAACTGAGATAAGTATGAATGACATTATAATGGTCTTACAATGTTCACTAGTTGAAAATATAGGTGAAGGACAATGTATTACAGACAGATTCCAATACTTCTACAACCATAATTGGATAGAAAGAGGTCTAAAATTAGAATCAGTGATGATCATTTGCTCATTAACAACACCCCCCTCTAATAAAAATTGCAAAAGACCCCACATACTTTTAAACTTTATTTAATCTCAGAACCATTGCTATGTTACACTTCTCAGGTTGAGCATTACTTTTGATGTTAATGTTCCCTTTTGTAGCTTGACAGTAAGTGTAGAAGAATTGAGGGGGACTCCGTGCCCCCCGATTTATGCCTCAGTCTCTCCTGGTCCACTAAGACAAAACTTGTGGCTGAAATTCTTTTCTTTAGAGAGGTATATGAAGCATGAGCTAGCATCAGTGTCACCCCTTTATTTTTGAATGTGTGTGTGTGTGTGTAAAATATATATGAAAAATAATGGGAAGTTGTTTCCTCATTTGCAGTCAGACCAACATTAATATTCTGCACCTTAACCAATTTAAATACTTAAACACAGAATTTTATTTTGCACTATTAACTATTTCATTGTGAGAAAAAATAAAATAAACCACCACATTGAGTAAAGTACCAAAGCATTTCCAGTTCTGGCTTTTATCAAGATTTTCAATCTGGCTGATTTATTGTCACACCTCTTTCACAACAGAGAAGATGCTTACCATATATTTAGGATTACAAGTTGCCACTGAAAGAAAACTTTACACAGTCACTGTACAACTAGGTTGAAAAACTGTCCTGCATGAAAAATATACTGAGAAATCAAGCAGTAAACAAGAAAAAAAATAAGAAAAGATCAGTCTTCATAATGTGCCATTTTAAAAGGGTATCAATTCCGCCTGTATTTTTCATTCATTATACTGTGTTTTTACCTACAGTATTCATTAAGGCAAACAACTATCCATTTCCGAAGAGGTGCTGTGGAAATTGTGGACAAACAGCAAACATTTGGCATTAAAATAGTTAACACATATGTAGCTTCCAGTAATATACATTAAGCATTTTTCTTGGACTTGAGGATAATGGCAGGAGGATGAACATGCTAACAATGTCAAAAAGGTTTAAAATTCAGCATCCAAGCGATTTCTAATAATGTTTCTGTAGTTTTCAAGCTCTAAATAGTATAGAATTTATGCAAATGCATTAAAGAATTCTAGCTTGGCAAATACACCCAAGCAGGTTATTAAACTATATATACAGAAAGTAAATGATAAATACAGAATTAAAAGAGTCCTTCTGCTTTTCTTTATAGCCTTGAAAATTGACAAAAACTTGGACAGCTCTACAATATTAAACATTAGGTAACCACAGTAGCTGGGAAACCTAACTACACAAACTGATTAAAATACTCAGATGACTTTGTAGTGTTTAATACAATTCAGTTTGTAGTCAAGGGCACAAGACAACATTTAACAAAAATAATCACATCAATTGAACTAGAAATCAAATGTAAATAGATATGAATACAATCTCCAAAATCTGTCTTTAAGTGAACATTAACCATTTATTCAAAGTTATACAAGAAGTTGAAGGATAAAGTCTTCTTCTGCCACATGAAACCAACTTACAATAGTTTCATGTCTCAGTTGAGCTGCAGTGGGGGGAGGGTGAAAGAACAAGTTAGTGGGCCCCATTTGGGCAGCTAGAAAGTAAAAATAGGTTCAACAGCAGCCTCCACCAGCTTGTTGTCCTCCCTGATTGCCTGCAAGTGTTGCATTACTAGCAGCATGCTGAGGGCCAATTTTAATACCATTTGCCTGAAATAAAGTTGAATACACAACAATTATTATTTAAAAAACATTTCAATATGCTAGAAAATACTAAAATTAGTCCATTAATTTTTGTTTATGCACATGTCTAAAAGTAGTTCTCCTTTTAGTTTCACATACAATAAACCACAGAAAAAAATCCTATTTAAAACTGTGCCTGGATGCAAATAAGGAAGTAAAATTAAGGGAAAGATGCTTTTTCTTGTTTCAGTTTTTCTCCATTTCATTGCTATAAACAGAACTCTGCCTGTTCTCAAACTGTTAACATAAACACACAGGAAGAATAGTATTTAAATGCTATTCCACATAAAGTAGCAAACTTTTAAAAATACATATATACATTTCTAATACACACTTGAGAGATTCAAAACCTCCACTGGTTTAATACAATGTAAAAACTTTCCCTCTCTAGACAGCATTTATTTCCATGTTGAATCAGCTGTACAGGCTAAGGGCATACGAGTGTTCTGTGTCATCAATAATTTCTATGATCCCCAAAGACATGGCAACTTGCCAAGAACCCACACACAGCGTAGCTCTTTCATTCATCAAACTCACACTTATATCTTAACCCTCACTCCCTCAAGTGGATTTTACCTAAAAATACAGCACTTTGAGAAAAGTAATACAGTAGCTTCAGAAATTAAGCTCTTAAGGAAACTTTGCGTCACAGTAAATCTCAGATTTATAGTGCTTGGCAGTTGTTCTGCAACAGTAGTAGCCTTGGGGTTTCTGGCACTAGCTCAGTATTGACAGCAGCTGATGTGGTTTCTTTTCGCTCTTTGACTCCTCTTTAATAAAAAGCATGCCCTATGGCTCATTGGTTTTGCCCCCTCTGGGCTGGTAGCAACTTCTTGAAGAATCAAGGAGCCAGACTTGGCATTAAGCCAAATAAATAGCATGGACTGTTGGCTCTTGACAGCATATTGCAATCAAAGCTCCATAAGGCACAGTAAAGCAGTCAGCTAGTATATGAAACTCGACAGATACAATGAGCATGCCTCTTCAGAGGCCCTGATTACTGTCCAATTTATAAAGCATCAGTTTCTAACTGAATGGCATCTCCTTTAAACCAACTCAAGACTTTGTTATATTACCCCTGAAGAATTTTGAAAAACTGAACAAGCTGGATGAAAAAAGGATATTAACAATGAAATATTAATTACAATTTATAAATAATTTGAGAAGTTGGGATCTTTTGTTTTAAGAACCTATGCTTAATACTGAAGGTCTTAGCTACAGGTCACAGTTTAAGCAGCTGGAGTGGTAGTGAAGCTTCTCTCTAATGCCTTACTAATAATGTCTATTACTATAACTAGAAGTAACTTTTTACTTTTTAATGCAGTTCTGCTAATTCCTTTGCCCCATCTTCCCCAACAATTCAGTGACTTTCATGTCTATTAAAAGCAGTCAGATTGACACTGCTAGAAAATGAAAGCCCTATTCACAGAACAGATACAGAATGGCTGGTGGCAGTGCACAATCCTCTGTGTGGTTCCAACCAACTGGCCTTTGCACTGATCTCAAGGGACACCTCTATGGGTGAAAGAAAAGGCTATGTGACAAGGACTAAAAGGACATCTCAGACTGCCAACAAGGTGCCCCATTAGTGCTGATTGTGCTGTTGCTTTGTGATGTGGACATTAGTCCACCGAGAACATGACTGATCCCACCAACTTACTTCAAAAGAGGAATGAAGAGCTATATTAGATGATAACTTTGATTACTAACCTGTACTGAATTTGAACCAGTGATCAGACATGAAAGGCTCTATCTCCCTGAGCTACTCAGAGTACTCTCACATAGTCATTTTCAATGTAAGGGCATATGATGTATTTGAGAATTTAAGGACAAACATCACAAAGATCTACTCAGACAGTACACATCGATCCAGAGCAGAAATGTTTAGTTGTTCCAAGACATAAAATGGGTTTTTTTGGCTCTAAGAATTTCTTCACTACAGAACAAGAACAAGCCATAATCTTTACTTTGCCTACACAAATTCCTAACAGTGGGCAGTATTTTACTCCTTATAATATCCAGCTACCTAAATCTGATTATTTAGTCATATTTCATGTAGTTCTCAAAGTTAATTCTCCCCCCGCCCCCTCAGTCTAGAAGTACATGAAATTACTGGACAAATTATAGGAAGGTGTAATTTGATTTTAAAAAATCTACAGAATCATAATTTCAGTGGTATCATCCTATCCTGAGTGAATGGGTGTATTTGCTAATCCCCCGGTTGGTGGAAATTACCACGTCAGCAGAAATGGGTCAAGCTTGGTAACATTCAAAAGCCCTGTCTCCCATTCTGTAGATATACATTTGAGAAAATGTTAAAAAAAAAATCAATGCTTTTTAAATTATACTTTAACAGAGGTGTGTCAAACATGCAGTCCTCTCAAAGTTAAATTGTGGTCCTGGACTAACAGTACTCTTATCAGTTAATGCTCAGAACACGATACCCGATTATATTTTTTAATGTTACGGATTACTAGAAATGGAAGAAGTATCTCAAGTTTATTTGCTATCATTGTTAAAAAAGAAGCAGTTCAGTGGTACTGATTATCAGCTTGGTTTATTATGCCAACACAGTTGTAATGAGTAAGGCTTCATGTTTATCACTGATTCTGTGACTTTCCATGACGTCCGTGACTTCTGCAGAAGCTGGTGCACCTGCCCCGGGGGCTGCCTGGCCAGCTTGAGCAGCCCCTGGGCGAGGCACACTGGCCACTGTTGGGGCAGTCTCAAGCTCCCCTGCCCCCCCAGCAGCAGGAGTTTGGGGGGTCTCAGGGCTGGGAGCTAGGGTGCGGGTCAGTGCTTACCTGGGTGGTGGTGGTGTCTCGCCAGAAGGGTGACAGGAACTCCCCATCTTCAGCTCCTAGCTCCACGTGCATCTTCCACCTGCAGGCACTGCCCCCACAGCTCCCATTGGCCGCAGTTCCCAGCCAATGGGAGCTGCAGAACCAAGGCTTAGGGCGGGGGCAGCACGTGGAGCCTGTCCCCCCCACCCCCCAAATCAGCCCCTCTCAGCACCCGCGGCACCTCCCCCTGCTCCCCAAGTTTTAGTTAGGGGTATATAGCAGAAGTCATGGACAGGTCATGGGCCATGATTTTTTGTTTCCTGGCCGTGATCTGTCCATGACTTTTACTAAAAATACCCGTGACTAAAACGTAGCCTCAGTAATGAGACACCGGTTAAGATGTCAGCATCCAGCCAGAAATTACTGGAATCCATCTGCAAACGGTATGCACATAATTATATAACATAATTAATTACAATCCCGAAGTAATTTATTACAAAATCCTTGGTTTTACTTTGGTCTTGATCATTTTTAGGCATCAATGGGGAGATGAAGAGTAGCTGACTCTTTGGAGAATAACTAGGTCCTCTGCAGTGGTAAACACAATGCTCAGTGGCACCTTACATGCTGTAAGAAGTGCACCCATAAAGTGAATCTGACAATGTTAGAGAGGAAGTACGTTGAGCATCAGGAAAAAGTTGAGGATGCTGGGACAAGTGCCAGTTGTGGGCGAGACACCTAATAATAGGTCCCAAGACATACTGTATATACTCGTTCATTAGCCCGTTCATTTATAAGCTGACCCCCCCAAGATGGGTAAGTAAAAATAGCAAAAACTGCATGAACCTTTCATAAGATGACCCTATATTTCCAGGGATTGGAAAACTTTGGCTCCCAGCCCGTCAGGGTAAGCTGCTGGCGGGTCGGGATGTTTTGTTTACCTGGAGCGTCTGCAGGCATGGAGCCCCTCAGCTCCCTGTGGCCGCAGTTCGCCATTCCCAGCCAATGGGAGCTGCGGGAACCACTTCCCATAGCTCCCATTGGCTGGTAATGGCAAACTGCAGCCACAGGGAGCTGAGGGGCTCCATGCCTGCAGACACTCCAGGTAAACGAAACAACAATGTATTAGATATTCAATTAAATGATTCCATAGAGTTTAAAATCAAATTTTGGTGTAGACCCATTTATAAGCCGACCCCCACTCTTTGATGGGTCACTTTTTCACCAAAAATATTCAGCTTATGAATAAGCATATACGGTACATTTTGAGAAGAACAACTACTTCTTCTGCAGTAAGCTCAAAGGCATCCCTTGAGCATGTTTCAACAGATGAGAAACTACATGAAGGAGTCACTCTTAGCACGAGCACTGCAGGGAAAGTAAAGTGGGTACATTGACCCAAAAGACACCCACGCACATGACATTGCATATCACATCCTACGCCAGAAATGTATGTAATGTGTTACACCAATCCCTACACCAGTAATGTATACAATATGTTATGTCAAAAGGGCGAAGCAACAGAAACCAATACTGATTTTACTACTGCAAACTGTGCGACTCAGCTGGAGTTCATAAATTGCCTCAAAAGGGCTGTAATGGATGGGAAAGTGGTGCTGATGGCCAACGCAGAGCTAAGTAGAGAGTGTGCTTTGAATGGGATTGAAGAGGCACAAGTGCTTAGCAGAAAGGCTCTTAAAAAGTTATTGACGATGAACAGTGGGATATGGACGTAGTTTTTGCAATCCTATCCGGAGAAATGAATCATAGCACATAGCACCACATCTTTTGCAGCTTTTAAGGATACCAAAAGCAGAAGAAAGCACTGATGTTAATTGTAATATGAAAACTGTTTGCAGCTGCTAAATTTATATGGAAAACTATTCTGTCCTGGAGTATATGGGAGTTTCAGGGATCCGTAGTGGATGACAAACCTAAAAAAAATAGTGTGACCTGTTCTACTTCTTTAAGAAGTGCATCAGTAGTTTCAATGACTTCAGCACAAGTATATTAATAAGCAAGCATAGCACAAGCCTCATGTACGTGTGTTTGAGTGAAAGGCAGGTTTCCAACACATGCATGACAACTTTGAGACATATAGTGGTATATTACACATAAGTAGCTATTGGTTTATCAATTCATTCCAAAACAGAGTACTTCCCCTGGAGACTGCAATTGAAAATGAGGTTCTTTGCCACATGGAACTGAATGAAGAATTGTGTCTTCCTCCAGACCCTGTTTAGGACAGTTTTATATTTAGTGCTGTTGAGAACTTGGACTTCCTTGAAGATACAGCAGATGGCAAAGATATTTTTTATGCTACTGTGATGGTCTGCTATTAGAAGTGAATTAATGGGGATCAGTCCCCTCCTCAAGTGCTATAGGAACCAGCAAAAAACTGTGTCCTTGAAGGAGCTTACTAACTTCCTAACTCACTCACTTTCCTATCAAGATCCAAAAATTCTGAAGCCAAGGAGTCCAGTTTTCAATGAAGTAGCAGTTAAATAGGCTATAGCAGAGTTTTCTACATTGACTAACCTTGACCTCACTTGGTTTGTGCTAAAGTCAGATGCACTTCAAAGGCAAAAAATCATTGAGTACGGCTTTGGCTGAAGAGATAGAACATGCACCCTCAAATGAGTTGGAAACCCAGGACAGCATACCACAACATTTCAGGAGAAAGATACATTCTCCAACATGGTCAGCCTTTAATACGACATTACAAATGGGGCCAGAGAAAAAGACCCACGTATGCATCCTGCCAATCATAACTGAGCAATCAGTGGGCCAGCAGGTAACATTCTTTATGCAGCTGGAATACATGAACAAATATTTGCATAACTGAATCAAATGTGTCATGACATTAGACATGGGCCTTTACAGGCCTGTTCGACATCAAATAATGTCCTGTGATGATCTTCGAGGATGGTGGAGTCTGTCCTGGTGAATCGTATATATTCTTTACAGTGATACATATAATTGGATCCTTTGTTGATGGCACTGGTATTCCTGAGATCTGGGGGGGATTTTGAACAGTGACAGTACTGTAAACCAAATTTTTGCAGGGCAAATGATGTGATGCGCTATGGAAGCACACACCCGAATGCTTGTTGCCCTTCAAAAATGCTACTTACATGTCGTCTTTGAAAAGCATACTGATGTGTCTGAAGTCATTTCCCAATGGATACAGGACTTGCAAGACCAGTTCCACAAATCCAGTGCACATTCTGCTCATAATGATCTATTGAGCACAATGGAGAGCTGCAACATCATCACAGAACAGATGAAGCAATTCAATGAGGTTGAATTGATAACAAAGCCAACTTTCAGGATGGTGCAGCAATACATGTAGATGATTGAATCTTTGCTGCTCTAGTCAATATCTCAGGACTTCTAATTAGCATGTTCACCTTGCAGTACTCCAAGATGTTGTGAAATACTTTTTTGCTTCGATCTAACCAACTATTCTGTGATGATGTCCTTGGTACCTTGCTGAAATAAAAGGTGTAGAAAAACATCTGACTGACATATGGGAGGAATTTTGAAAAGGAAACTGGGTTGTTAAAAGGTCGCCAGTACCCTTAAGAACATAGGAACAGCCATACCACGTCAGACCAAAGGTCCATCTAGCCCATTATCCTGTCTTCTGACAGTGGCCAATGCCAGGTGCTTCAGAGTTGCTTCTGTGCACTTGGTTCAGATGAAGCACTGGAATGCAAAAATAGAGCAATGAAAATAATTGGGTGGTTGGGGAGGCTGGTGGGCGTAACACAGCTTCCAATTACTCTTTCCCAGTTTTTCCTGACAACCCCAGAGCTCCATCAAATTTAAAATGACACATTAAGCATGGCTAGGATGACTTCCTCAGACATATCCAAGATTTCAGTTGAATGGATACTTTGGGTCATGACTTGTATGTGGCCTTCAAACCCCAAAGAATTATCCAAGGCTCTGTCAATCTATGGGCTCCAATCAAGGAGAACAGACTAAAGCTGTGCTTGAATGCAAAGAAAGTCAGAGTGAAGGTGGCAGGGACTATTACAGAGCTAACTACAGACAAGTCACTGTTTGCTCATCTCCAGATCATGTCCAGATTGTAGCAAGATGTTGATCTGTGTCAGACACTGGAAAGTATGAGTTCTCTGTGGCAGCATGATGGATGTATATGGTCATAGAACAATGCATGTGCATCAGGCGAAAAGCAAATGAACAAACATTTTGCATGGTCTTCCTAAGCCAGCATCTACTGACAATGTGACTGACAGCTTATGCCAGCAGAAACCTTTCAGATTCATAGATGGTATGGTTGAGGTACAAGCTCTAGATAAACCTGCTGAGACTTGGCTGAGCACCTCATTATGAGGCTACAAAGAAAAATACTGTACCTATGACGAAGTCCACCTCATGTTTGACACATTTGCAGAGGAGTCAACTGAAAATATTACTAGAAAGAAGAGACTTCAAGGTATTGCACTGCCTTGTACAAAATCTGTGACTCCACAAACATCTCCAATGTCACAATGAGTGTGAGACACTAGCTTCTTCACATGAAGGATGAGTTAACCGAATACCTTGCAGAAAAATGCTCCAGCATGTGAAAAATTATTCAACAAATGCTCTGTGAGGATGACACACTACTGGAAGGTTGGCTGGAAAGAGGAAATTCTCTTACTGAAAGGCATCTGATTCAGCCTTTGAAGACTCTCTCCTCATTGTGAAGGTGCTCAGAATGGCTGAGCAGTCATTGGTGAGGTCATAAATGGACTGGAGGCGTTCGTGTACCAAGTTTACCATTTGAAGACCAACATTATGACACCTTGCAGAGCTATGTCGGTGAATGTTTTCCAAGAAGCAGACAAACTGACCAAGGGTGCATTTATACCTGCTATGAAGAGAGCAAATTATCAAGTAATAGAATGGCCAATGGAAAATTGAGCACATCCAAAACTACTCTCCCTATTACTCCTGGATGGGTCTTGGAGGATGGACTAGTCACACCAGTTATGTGTGAAATACCACGTGCTCATGAATCAATTCTTCAGCTAATCAAATGATTGTGTAAAACACCAGATGCTCATCATGCTGCACGTGTTTGGCCAGCAGCTTGTCTTGTACAGAGATGTGCAAGTGTAATGTGGATGATGATCAGTGTGACCTGTGTCTAGCAGTGATGTCCTAGATAGAAACACTGATGATGACTTTGAAGAATAAATGTTTTCAGTCCTACATGTCAAGACTAACTTCCCTAGAATTAACAAAGATCAATGTCTTTTATGTGAACAATGCATCCCCATGTTAACAGAGTTAACAAAAAAAATTATGTTTAAACATTTTCTCAAACATAAATTGTTCTAGGTTTGTCATGTGTGATACCACTGTTTTCATTGGAGAAATGGCTTTTGAATGATAGACAACTTGACCTATTTCTGATGACACTGTACTATCAAAATTTCCACAAATCGGAGGACCTGGAGCTGGGAGGGCAGCGAGTCCCCATTATTGAAAATATGATTCTGTAAGATTTTTACAAATCAAATGACATCTCTCCCTTATTTTTCCAATCACTAATTTGCCCACGGAATGAGATTTTACTACATTATGCTCCACACCAGCTCTTCCACATTGGACAGCTCATTTAGTATATCTGGCACATTAACATGGTCTCCCCGTTTGCATAGTGAAAAATTATCTTTGAAAGCAGATGACACCATATGGGGAAGTGAATGAAAGTGGATTTTCTTCTCTCTTTTGGGGATTTACATGATTTTGTGATGCTTCATGAACGGATAGGGTCACTTAATTCTAATCTGTTTTCATCACAATAGTAAGTGAATCTGTGTAAAAACGGGATGTACAAATGTTTTACTGCAGTGTGTGCAGAATACTGTAATACACGTGTTACAAAAAGCGATCCAAGGTCTTGTAATTTTGTGCTTTTTAAAAAAATAATAAAGTAACTCACTAGAGCATGCTATCAGAATACTATAAATGTTACCTCATTATTAATATCAAAGACTCCTTCTTGGATTTTCTCATAGATTTCTTTTGCTGTATTAATAAATGCCTGAAATGGAAACAATATAAAATTAGATCATATTAATGAGACAAAACAAATATGGACATAAGATACTTTACAAATCCCAATACTCTCATGAAAGGTCAAATTCTGCTCCCACTAAATTCAGTGGGAGTTTTACCACAGACCTCAATAAGGTATGAAGATTTGGGCTGTCAAGTGATTAAAAAAAATTAATCACGATTAATCTCACTGTTATTGTTTAACAGAATAACATTTAATTTTTTTGATGTTTTCTACATTTTCAAATATAAGTAATTTCAACTACAACACAGAATACAAATATCAGAGGGGTAGCCGTGTTAGTCTGGTTCTGTAGAAGCAGCAAAGAATCCTGTGGCACCTTATACACTAACAGACATTTTGCAGCATGAGCTTTCGTGGGTGAATACCCACTTCTTCGGATGCAAGCAGTGGAAATTTCTATAAGGTGCCACAGGATTCTTTGCTGCTTCTACAGAATACAAAGTGTACAGTGCTCACTTTTTATTTATTTTTGATTACAAGTATTTGCACTGTAAAAAAACAAAGAAATAGTATTTTTCAATTCACCTAATACAAGTACTGTAGTGCAATCTCTATCATGAAAGTTGAACTTACAAATGTAGAATTATGTACAAAAAATGCATTCAAACATAAAAATATAAAATTTTAGAGTATGCAAGTCCACTCAGTCCTACTTCTTGTTCAGCCAATCGCTCAAACAAGTTTGTTTACATTTGCAGGAGATAATGCTGCCCGCTTCTTGTTTACAATGTCACTTAGAAGTGAGAACAGGTGTTCTCCTGGCAGTGTTGTAGCTGGCGTAGCAAGATATTTATGTGCCAGATGCGCTAAAGATTCATATGTCCCTTCCTGCTTCAACCACCATTCCAGAGGACATGCGTCCATGCTGATGACTGGTTCTGCTCGATAACAATCCAAAGTAGTAAGGACTGATGCATGTTCATTTTCATTATCTGAGTCTGATACCATCAGCAGAAGGTTAATTTTCTTTTTTGGTGGTTCAAGTTCTGTAGTTTATGCATTGGAGTGTTGCTCTTTTAAGACTTCTGAAAGCATGCTTCATACCTCATCCCTCAGATTTTGAAAGGCACTTCAGATTCTTAAACCTTGGGTCGAATGCTGTAGCTATTTTTAGAAATCTCACATCGGTACTATCTTTGTGTTTTGTCAAATCTGCAGTGAAAGTGTTAAAACGAACAACATGTGCTGGGTCATCATCCGAGACTGCAATGTAAATATTTTGTGATGCTGCCTACAACAGTGCTATGTGAACACCTGTTCTCACTTTCAGGTGACATTGTAAACAAGCAGCAGGCAGCATTACCTCCTGTAAATGGAAACAAACTTGTTTGTCTTAGCGATTAGTTGAACTAGAAGTAGGACTGAGTGGACTTGTAGGCTTTGAAGTTTTACATTGTTTTGTTTTTGAGTGCAGTTATATAACAAAAAGATCTACATTTGTAAGTTACATGTTCACAACAAAGACTGCACTACAGTACTTGTATGAAGTGAAGTAAAAAATACTATTTATTATTTTTACAAATATTTGTAATGAAAAATAACGTGTACCTTGATTTCAATTACAACACAGAATACAGTATATATGAAAGTATAGAAAAACATCCAAAATCTTTAATAAATTTCAATTGGTATTCTATTGTTTAACAGTACGAATAAAACTGTGATTAATAGACGGCCCTAATGAAGATCATGTCCATTACCCATCCGAAATAGCATGTATCATATACACAGCTTACAAAAAACAGTGGTTTTTGTAGTAGCACATGTAGCCCAAAACCTGGTGTCCAATAATTACTGAGAAAAGTTGTTTTTAAAATATATATAAATTACTCTTAAATAATTTATTTCTGACCCTTATGGACAGATAATGTGGCAGATGGTTCTCCCACCCTTAATATCTTTGTAATATTCCACTCTAGATTAGAGTGCTTAGCAATGTAAAACTGCAGGGTGCTTACGATATGTTGTAAGGATGCTTTCTGCCTGTTGTACAAAACCTTATACTATCATTTAATATTCATCCAATTTTAAGTTTTTTCTCTTAATTAATCTTGTACTTGGGAGGCTATAGGCAGTCATTTGAATATTAAAAAGCTAAAAACCTGGGCTTTTTATACTGTATTCAGAAAATGTATCTTTGAATTCAAAGTAATGACTTAGTTATACTACAGTTAAGGTCAGAACTAACACATTAGTCAAATGAAAGGGAGTTACTGGAGAAAGATTAGCATTAGTATTGAGATACAAAATGTAATCTTGCCCTATTTATCTTTATAGGGCAAGTAACTCCTGAAAGACAATGTATAATTTAAGGTTTGATTGACGATAATATCTACAATCAATATTACAAATCAAATTCTCTTCAGCTTGAAACACCATCACTGTACAATCATAAAAGGGATTCTGTCTTCTGCACAAGCCCACCACAGCTGATGTGGATCTAATTCAAATATAAAAAAGTAAACAGGGTTCATGGAGAGGAACAAATCATACCTTTCCTCATTTCTACACTGGAAGCATTTGACTGCTGAACTTGCCACCAGAGCTTTGTTTCCTAATTAACAGGACTGATATGTTTTCACCTTTAAAGGCCTTACAGCTCCCCAGAGTAATCAATCTACTGCAGCTCAATTACTGCACCAAGCACACACCACAGCCAGTGAAGGAGACTTGAACGACTGCAGCAGGAGTGGAAAGATATGAATATGCATAAACTCTAAGTGGGTGATCGAATCATCACAGAGGGTCATGAGAATTTGCAGCAAAATAATGAGAAGAATTAATCATTGCAGATTCACAAGGCACTTAGGAAGAGAGTACGTTTTTCAAACATGTGTTAGAGTTGAGGAGAAGAAACTGGCTTTCAGCCAACTATGAACTGATTCACATTCCTCAGAAATTGAAGTTTTCAATATAAAGAAGAAACTTATATTTGTTTCTGATAACGGACCAATTATTGCAATGGCCACATACACTGGACTAATTGAAAACAATTGTCAGAGCTTGAGAAATTCACACAGCTGGAAGCTCTTATGCGGATATTCACTTGTTCCCATTAAACTAGAACATTAAACAGAACCATGAAGTCCTGAAAATGTGTTATGATAACTTCATGTAAACAAGCACTTAACAATTGGAACATACAAGACGACTAGTCCTAGAAGTCACTATCTGAGCATGCCTACCTCTTACTGTTAATTCTATTAAAATAAAAGGTAATCTATCAAAATTAAGTTCCAAGGGCTTAGTTTATTTTAGACAAAGAAAACTGCATTGTAATTTATGAGCATAAAAGTTACAAAATACAGTGGTAAGTCTCTCTAAAGAAAATACAGATATTTCAAACTTAACATTCAGCAGATAACTGTTTTAGGAGTACTTTGTCACTCTCATGAAATAATCAAAAATAAAACATTTTTGTTCAGTGACCTTGCGATCCGGATCACAACCAGGGCTCCTACTCAGCAAGGTACTTAAGCATGCGCCTAACATTAAGAATGTGAGTAGTCCTTTTGACTTCAATGTGACTACTCATGTGCTTCACGTTAGGCACACACTTGCTGAACTGAGGCCTACAACAGTGTGTGATTAACAATGGTAGGAAAAAGTAATAAAAATATTCTAATTCAACTGGTTATCTTTAGAAAAAATTAAGTAACAGATTAACCACTTGGCACTGGTGGTTCTGCAGCACCAACTATTAGTGGTAATACATTGCAGCAGGCTAATGCACATTGGGAAATAACCACTTCTATGAAGTTATATATTAACTTTAATCCTGATTTGAAAAAAAAAAAAGTTGTTTTTTCATGTACTATAACAATACTTGGTAAGTTTACTTTTTAAAATGTTCTTCACTGGCACTGATTCTGAAAGAACTAGTCAGCTATGGAAGTGAAACACTTCATATCTACCACTAAAAAATAAATAAAATAAAGAAACCTACAATTTTCAGTTAGATTCCTAGAAAATCATACTTTAAGTCAGCCCATGGTTCAAACCATAGGTTGACTTAAAAATATGAGTCTTAAAAAAAATTAACTAAAAATTGTAGTTGACTCACATTAAGAACTCTATACCAATTTCAGTATTCTATAGTGCCCCAATTAGCAAGGGAAAGTGGGTGAACTCGGCATAACTGACTTTCTACCAAAAGTCATTTATATGCTGATTGTACTATGTGGAACATTTAATATATATTTTGAAATTTCATGTATTTATGTAACCTCCATTTGACTAAAATGTCCCACAACTATTGCAAAAATAATTACAACCAGGGATCTCCATGTGCAAGTTTAAGCCTCAGTTTTTCATCTTCATAATTAAGCATGAAGTCATCAGTGAGATTATTTGAACAGTGTTAGTTTTCCAATACAGACTGATCTATCTTGGGGTGAAAATAAAAAACAACAACAACAACAACAAGATATTTCATGAATTTATGGAGCACATTGACCTTCTGATTCCCTTAAAGCAAAACACACACAAATGCTTACTGGATAAGCAATGTGAGATCAATATTTCCAACAATCCAACTCACCTTAATAATCATCTAGGACATCAAGTGCAATAAGTATCTACACTCTGTCTACCACACACAAGCAAGACAGGTAGCCTTTGCTCACTGGACCCTACCACTAACAAGCAGGAAGCATGAACTCGCTCTGCCTATTACTAGTGGGAGTCTAGATCTGGAGTAAGTAAATAGCTTGCCTGCAGCTGTCTTAATACTTCATGAGTCCACAAATAAAGAAGAATCCATTAATTGAGAGATCTTGAGGTTAAGGCACTGACTGGGACTCAGGAAATCTGGATTCTATTCCTAACTTTGCTGCAGCTGAGAGATACATTGGGCAAGTCACTTAAAACAGTGCCTTGGTTTTCCAATTTGTAAAGTGGAGATAATATCACCTCTCTACCCTAGAAGTTGATGGCAAGGAAAAATCCTGCATAGTGTTTGTGAGGGTCTCAGATGCTAAGATGAGAGCTACAGAAAAGCCTATAAATATATGAATCAATCACTGCTGATTTTTGAAGCTTCAAGAACACAAAAGTAGTGGAAAAATTAAACAGAAATACAGCAGTAAAAGGAATCAAACTCTTCCTTTGCTTAAAACTGAAATACATCAACCTGTTTTCTGTTCATGTAACATGCTGCCATCTGGTGGCCACATTAAAGGTATCAATTGTTAATTCAAATTTTCAGCTGACCGGGTCAACAATCTGATATACTGTCAAAAATGTATAGGTAATGTGCTATTAAATTTGAGAATATATAATCAAGAAAATTTAAAAATAAAGTCGGAATTTTAGTCAGCCAGAAATAAATGTGAAATATGGTATTCATCTCTATTCAGCCAATTCCTGGAATTAAAGTTTCATTCTTATTTTCCACCATTAAATAATAAGATGCAATTAAGCACAGATTGTCATACATTAATTCTAGAACAAAAGGGTGTGCTTGGAAGGAGAAGTGAAGTCAAATATATCTTCATATTGGAAATCGAGATAACTTGTCAATGAACATGCGTATGCATTGTCACTACAAATCTTAAGTGTCCCCTATTCTGTAAAAAGTGAATTTAGTATGTCTAGCTATGAAGTTTAAGACCCCTAATGTTAGCATGGGGTTCTGCAAGTTACATTAACTAGAATCTCTGCTAGCCAAATCAAGATGTCTAACAGATGTTTATTACTCTCTGATTAAAGTTTAAAAGACGTATCCTATCACCCAACCAAGCAAGCTTAACTGGCAGAAGTGGAATATAGCATGCTTTTAAAAAATAAGTTTACTTTGGAAAAAGACTCATTTCTGAGAGCAGTTCAGTCTTGTTCAGGGGTTGTCAATTTCCCCCTCTTTTTAAATAATATGCATCACTTCTTAATGGAGAGTTTCTAGGGCCACCTTCCAACCCATTTGTTATCAGATATTATCCTTGTGGAAGCTACACTAATTTACTTACATGGATAATTAATATTAGAAAAGAGTAAGTTTTTTTTAAGCTTCCTTTAGTGCAATTTAAAAGCTGGAAACAAGGAGAACCAGCATCATGTGACCAGTCAGTTCTCCACTATCAATCTGATAATTACCCAGGTGATTGGTGCCAAGATCTGAGTACCTGGGTTAGACCAGCCTGAGTATGAGCATTCCCACAGCAAAGCCCTCTCCATGTTTCTGTGTCTGGGGGCATATGCCATGGTTCTCTGTGTTGAGATAGTCTAGGATTCTTTCCAGTCAATTGTCAGTTGCAGGAGAACTTGCCTGAGCTCCTGGGAGAGGGGAAACAGTATGAAGGGCACTGGAGGACTGGCACTTGCCTGCATTCTCACTGCAAAGTAGGCGCATTCTGGCCAAAGCTAAAAAGTGCAGTTTAGGCTTTTACCCCCAGCCATGAAAGCAAGCATGGGTTCAAAGCACAAATGAGCACATACTCGAAAGTTGTGTGTGTAGACAGAAGGAAAGTTTGCGCAAATACATGAAGGAGCGCAGGCTAAGACTAAAATGCAGACATACCATGCACTTGATCCTAGACAATGAATCCACTAATAAGACGTTACTGATACAAAACAACCTCTGAAAAGCTGACTGACCCAGCCTGGAACTCAAGGTCTATTTCCCTTAAACAACTCCTTAATATTAACTTATTAACACCCCCAAGAGAGACAATCCTTTACCTTGGGAGACTTCAATATCCATATTGACAAACCACTTTGCCTTTAAAGTCTATTCCCACTGGACACTGGGTTCCTCATAGTTCATCTCCAACTCCCCTATCTACTCTAGGAGGAATATATTCCATCTAACAATATCAAATGTTACTCTCATCTTGCCCATCTCACTTGCAACTCACTCATTTAACTTGGGGGGAGGGAAAGGAAGGAAGAAGGGTACTAGCTTAGGATGAACAGTCCCTTTATTGTCCCATAAAATAATGGAACCTAGAACCTGACATCTCCATAATTTTCTAAATATGAAAGTAGTACTTGTGAAGACAGTTGGAGCAGCAGCTCTGGAGCCAGAAGTACCCATAAAATATGACCAGCATAGACAAATCTTCAATAAACATCCCTATTTCACCCTGTGAATGTGCATCAACGCTGTCCCCGTATACTTCAGAGTGAAAGACAGTTCAGTCCCCAAGACCATGACTCATGACTGTGCCCTCTCTCCCTGCACCGTCCACAAGTGTACTGTACTAGTAGAAGCAGCAAAGAGTCCTGTGGCACCTTATAGACTAACAGACATATTGGAGCATGAGTTTTCGTGGGTGAATACCCACTTAGTCGGATGCCAGACTAACACGGCTACCCCTCTGTACTAGTAGGTGGCGATTGCAATTCTTGTGATGACCTTAACAGGAAGTACAGACCACTAATTTGTTTCACAGTAGCCACTGTGCAGAAGTAAGATACTAGCAGCTTTTGGACATTAATGAATTGGGTTGTGTTCAAACAAACTAGATTTTGTACGTGTTACTAGGCCACTGAACCATCCATTCCTCCCTCACAGCTCTGCTATTTGTCTCTCAATGAATCATCTGCTGATCCCTCATTTGCAGATACTATCCCACCATTCGATATGTCAATAACTGCTGTAAAACTCTATCCCTTCTTGGGCTCTGCTAACTTTGTCCCCCTTCTTCCTTACCACCTGATCATGGTAACATGAAGAGACAATGGCATGAGACAGAACGTACCGTTCGTCATTACTTGGGATTACCCAGTGCACTAACCAACACTCTTGGGAGCAGAGACCCAGTCCCTTGAAAGTTCAGTTGGTGTGAGAGACTCAGTATGTTCAGGACTAAACATTTCTCTCTCCATTAGATGCTAGGAGGAATTTGTTACTTCACTTTTTAAAAAGAGAGGATATTTAGTTCTTATAAAACACTTTTCACCTATAGCTCTCAAAGAATTTCAAAGCAGGGTAAAGCATTATCTCCTTTTTACGTATGAGGAAACTGAAGCACAGAGAGGTGAAGCAACTTGCCCAAGATCACACAGTAGGTCAGTAGCAGACCAGGAAATATAACCAGAGTCCCCTGATTCCTAGTCTAATGGACCATGCTGCTTCCCATTAAAATGAGACTATTACTGCTTACTGCTTACAGCTAAGACCAACAACTCAACCTGGTGCTCCCTTTATCCAAAATTATGTTAAATGCATAATGCCGTGCTAATTCAAGATTATAGCTGTACAGTGCACACTCAAGAAGGTTTGAAGTTAAATTTTACCCTTTGAATATGTGCATTATATACACGTTCACACACATATCAAAGACCACAATACATATCTAAGGTAATGTGATCAAGAATTGAAAGATCCAGTTGTAATGCATATGTGAGGGAGGAAAAAAGTTAAGGATTAACATTACATTTTAACACAACTGTATGACCTTAATGTGGCATTAGTGTAATTTTTTTTTTTTTTAAAAGGGAAAACAGAAAACTCCCTGGCTCTATAACTAGACAAAGGACAACTAGTACATTAGTATAGTGGACTAACTGTGCATTTCCACACCTATGTGGAAAAGATGGTGAACCACCTCTGTAGGGGCTACAATAGCTCTTGGCATAGTTATGGTTAATAAGGTAAAAACATATCTTGGTTCAATAGTCATTTTGACAATGTCTCTGATAGACATAAAAAGTGGAAAGAGTAGTGTAAATCTGTTTTGACACTTATTTGATGTGAGTTAATTTGGAAATTAGACGTTACTGTAACAATCCAGACACTTAAGGAAGTTAAATGTGGAAAATCTGTTAGGTCATCACATCCATCTCTCTGTCAATGCAGAACTGTTCCAAACAGTACATATACTAAGGCATTTTATAGTCCAAATTTATTTTTCAAGCAATGACGTTTCCACTATTCCCTTTGGAAAAATAATCTATAGGTCACCATTAAGATAAACATTCCTGATATCTGGCCCACATGACTTTTGCTTTGTTTCATCTCATTAATTCTAGTTGGATCATCTTCAAATACACGTAAACTATCATTTCACCACCTTTTAGTTGTGAAGTCAACTGAAGTCAGTGGGAGCTCTGAGTAAAGAGGGCTTGCAAGACCTTGTCCCTCTAGTTCTTTATAATTCCTTCCTCATAATTTAATCCCTCCAGGCCAGAAATACCACCTTTTTGGACACCCTTCAATTTCTTGACATCTTTTTGTTACTGACTGGTATCTAGAATTGAATGCAGATAAGTGCAGCCTCAACAATGTTTTATGGAAAGCCATTATTCACCTCACTTCTTCATAATGTGACACCTTCTGCCTATGCAGCTCAAAACAGCACTGCATGCCCATCCTTCAACGTAAAATCTAATTTTACTTGTGTTCACCATCTCATCTAGACTTATTTTAGCATCATGCTTTCTTAAGTATTTCCCTAATTTTTCCCATATCCATTATCTTGTGTGTTATAAGCCAAAGTTCATTATTTCCTGCTTACAGTTTTAACTTCTCTAGATCCTTTGGATTATTTCCTGTTCATGCCACCTCTTAATTTAGTACTGCATGAAAAGATAATTTAAAAGTGTTCTTTATCTCCTTTAGGAAACTCTGCAAAGCCTTCCTATTTCATAAAGCATTCCTATTATAACTAGTAGTGTCAAGCGATTAAAAAAAATGAATCGCGATTAATCACGCTGTTAAACAACAACAGAAAACAACTTATTTAAATATTTTTGGGTGCTTTATAAATTTTCAAATATGTTGATTTCAATCAACACAGAACACAAAGTGTACAGTGCTCACTTTATATTTATTTTTTATTACAAATATTTGTGCTATAAAAAAACCAAAAGAAATAGTATTTTTCAATTCACCTCATAAAAGTCCTGTAATACTATCTATTAAAAAGTTGAACTTACAAATGTAGAATTATGTACCAAAAAACCTGCATTTAAAAAAATGTAAAACTTTACAGCCTACAAATCCACTCAGTCCTACCAATTGAAATTTAAAGATTTTGGATGTTTTTCTACATTTTGACATATATATGTGTTGTAACTGAAATCAAAGTGTAGATGTTTTATTACAAATATTTGCACTGTAAAAATGATAAACAAAAGAAACAGTATTTTTCAATTCACCTCATACAAGTACCACAGTGCAATTTAAGTTAAGTAACTGCACTCAAAACCAAAATAATGTAAAACTTCAGAGCCTACATGTCCACTCAGTCCTACTTCTTAGTCAGCCAATTGCTCAGACAAACAAGTTTGTTTACATTTGCAGGAGATAATGCTGCTCACTTCTTGTTTACAATGTCACCTGAAAGTGAGAACAGGTGTTCACATGGCACTGTTGTAGGCAGCATCACAAAATATTTACATGCCAGATGCATTAAAGATTCATATGTCCCTTCATGCTTCAATCACCATTCCAGGAGACATGCATCCATGCTAATAAGGAGCTCTGCTCGATAACGATCCAAATCAATGAAGACCAATACATGTTCACTTTCATCATCTGAGTCAGATGCCACCAGCAGAAGGTTGATTTTCTTTTTTGATGGTTTGGGTTCTGTAGTTTACACACTGGAGTGTTGCTCTTTTAAGACTTCAGAAAGCATGCTCCACACCTCATCCTTCTCAGATTTTGGAAGGCACTTCAAATTCTTAAACTCTGGGTCGAGTGCTGTAGCTATCTTTAGAAATTTCACATTGATGCCTTCTTTGCGTTTTGTCAAATCTGCAGTGAAAGTGTTCTTAAAATGAACATGTGCTAGGTCATGAAATATATGGCAGAATGCCCATAAAACAGAGCAGGAGACATACTATTCTCCCCCAAGGAGTTCAGTCACAAATTTAATTAATGCTCGTTTAAAAAAAAAAAAAAAAAAGTATCATCAGCATGGAAGCATGTCCTCTGGAATGGTGGCAGAAGCATAAAGGGGCACACTAATGTTTAGCATATCTGGCACGTAAATAGCTTTCAATGCCAGCTACAAAAGTGCCATGTGAACGCCTGTTCTTACTTTCAGGTGACATTGTAAATAAGAAGCCAGCAGCATTGTCTCTCATAAATGTAAAGACACTTGTTTATCTTAGTGATTGGCTGAACAAGAAGTAGGACCAAGTGGACTTGTAGACTCTAAAGATTTATATTGTTTTGTTTTTGAGTGCAGTTACGTAACAAAAAACAAAAACAAAAACACAATTGTAAGTTGCACTTTCACGATAAAGAGAGTGCACTATGGTACTTGTATGAGGTGAATTGAAAAATACTATTTCTTTTGTTTCTATTATTTTTATTACAAATATCTGCACTGTAAAAATGATCAAGTGAGCACTGTACACTTTGTATTCGGTGTTGTAATTGAAATCAATGTATTTGAAAATGTAGAAAAACCATCTAAAAATATTTAATACATTGGTATTCTATTGTTTAACAGTGCGATTAAAACTGCAGTTAGTTACGATTAATTTTTTTAATTGCGTTTTTTTTAGTTAATTGCGTGAGTTAACTGTGATTAATCGACAACCCTAATTATAACCCTGTTCATCCTCCTGACCCTTGAAGACAGACATCCTGACCCAAACAGAAATTTCAGAACTCAGAAGGACATCTGCAAAGGAGTCCACAAAGTCCTCTAGAGACTTTGCTATTGCCAATCTATTTTATGTGGAAGGCATTAAGATGCTATAGTGAGGTGCAACATTAAGATAGACAGATGGAGATACTCACTCTTCTAAAGTATCTATAAATGGAAGGAACCCTAATCTACCAAATGTGGTTGTGGTAAGGGAATAGAATGAGGGAAGGGTGTGCTCACTCCTTGGCACCTCTCCTTCTCTATTTTTGACCCACAGAAGGATAATTGGGAGCTCACTGAGTTTCTTGTGCAGTTCCTCTTCCCCAGGGGTTGATTGAGTCCATCAATAAAGATTGGGCCCAACCTTGATGCCCCACTAGATTCCTCCTCTCAATTTGATACATTACAGCTTACAACTATAATAATTTGACTTTTAGATAGAATGAAAACTATGTATTCTTGCTCACATCCAAGTCACAATGAAAATATTTCTGGTACGATTTTTGAGACCATTTACTAAATTCTACGGGTGTCAAGCGATTAAAACCATTAATTGCGATTAATCGCACGGACAGACAATAGAATAGCATTTATTTAAATATTTTTGGATGTTTTCTACATTTTCAAATATATTGATTTCAATTACCACGCAGAATACAAGGTGTACTGTTAATTTAATTAACACTTTTTAAACAAGCGTCATCAGCATGGAAGCATGTCCTCTGGAATGGTGGTGAAGCATGAAGGGGCATACAAATGTTTAGCATATCTGGCATGTAAATACCTTGCAATGTTGGCCACAAAAGTGCCATGCAAATATCTGTTCTCACTTTCTTGGTGACATTGTAAATAAGAAGAGGGCAGCATTATCTCCTGTAAATGTAAACAAACTTGTTGGTCTTAGCGACTGGCTGAACAAGAAGTAGGACTGAGTGGACTTGTAGGCGCTGAAGTTTTACATTGTTTTGGTTTTGAGTGCAGTTATTTAACCAAAAAAACCCTACATTTGTAAATTGCACTTTCACGACAAAGATTGCACTATGGTACTTGTATGAGGTGAATAGAAAAATACTGTTTCTTTTATCATTTTTACATGCAAAGATTTGTAATAAAAAACATACACTTTGATTTCAATTACAACACAGAATACAATATATGTCAAAATGTAGAAAAACATCCAAAATCTTTAATAAATTTCAATTGGTATTCTATTAAACAGTGCAATTAAAACGGCGATTAATCACAATTTTTTTTTGAGTTAATCATGAATTAACTGCGATTAATCGACAGCGCTACTAAATTCACTAGGGACCATTAATAGCCTAATTCTGTTTTTAAAATGTCTATTTTATGAATGCATGCTGTTTATTGTTCATGGCACCATTATCCCCTAGAGGCTTACTGATCTCAATATTTCTTCCATTGTGTTACTAGCAACTGAAATCGGATTTCCTGGATGATTATCATCAGGCTAACTACCCCAAAATTCTTTTGAGGGATTATGTGGGGGTGGAGAAGAATTATCAGTGTCACACTGCTTCCCCCACATTCTTCTAGTGCCTCCCCATTTTCAGAAATTCTTGCCACTGATGAGGTAAATATATTACAAAATTTGTTTACCTTGAGATGCACATCCTCTATATCTGCATATTATGAAGATATGCCGGGTTAGTTAAAGCTGAAGCAAGTCTTCACTTATAAACCCGATTTAACATTCACCCTCACACTTTCACCTCAATTTTGCCATTGTGAAACCAAATTCACCTGAAATTTCACAGGCATTGAATTTGCACCATTGTGAAAAAGTTTCTGTAAATTTAAAGTTTATTTTGGTGAATACATGTGCCTTAGACCACAGGAAACATTGACCAATCTGGGAAAATATAAATAGGATCCTGTTTAGTGGCTCTAGATGTGAGCTTGACTCATACAAGGTATGGATCCCTTCAGCAGGCAGAGAGAATTTATATCTTACATGGTTTAGGAAGTTTGTATTCAACTTCCCTAGACAGGACTGTACTACTTCTGATTGCAGCACATGAAAGCCCTACGCCTCAACTGGGAGTAAGGCAGCTGTGGGTTCTATTTCCAGCTTCCTTCTACGGGAAGTAGTTTTACCTTGTTTTTCCTTTTGATATCAGACAGCTAATGGGCAACAAATCCACTATCAAAAGTGAACACAATATGAAAAGTACCAAAATCAGACTAAACAGTCAGAAATACATACTAGAACAGAAGAGTCTGAGCACGGTCCCAGTATCCTGTCTCCAACAATGGCCTATATCAGAACTTCAGGGGGAGCATACTGATCAGGACAAGTAGAGAGTGATCCATTCCTAGCTTCCACTCCTAGATTCTGGTAATCAGAGGTTTAGGGTCATTCCTGACCATCTTGGCTACTAGCCATTGATGGATCTATCCTCCATCAACTTATCCAGTTCTTTTTTTAACCCAATTATACTCTTGGCCATCACTACATCCCATGGCAATGAGTTCCAAATATTAGCTGTGAATTGTGTGGAAAAAGTACTTCCTCTCTTTGTATTAAACCTTCTGCCTATTACTTTCATCAGGTGACCCATGATTTTTGCTAACAAAAACTCAAAGAAGAGGCACAGTATTACAACACTCAGTATTTTGACACTATTTGAAATGCTGTAAATGTACATCTTAGCTTTCTTAAGCTGATAAATATCTGTAAATTCTTGTAGAAAGGTAGTATAGCAGAGAAGTTAAACACTGCAACCTCACCAATTTACTCAGTCTGATGTGTTCACTACATTTTACTGAAAATCATCTCAGAATATTTAAAAAAACAAAATAGAAAAATGAAGAGTAGGGTTCAAGTTATATTTCTAAAAGGGAGAGTAAAATGAGATTCAAAAAAAACTTTCAGTATAAAGCAGCGGGAAAGTATGTTAAAAGATTAAAAGCTTAAAACCAACTGTTTAATTAAAACGTTATCAAGAGCAATTGTAAGTGCAGTTACCTCCTCGACATTAGAAGCAGTTTTGGCAGATGTCTCCATAAAAATAAGTCCATGCTCTCGTGCAAATGCTTCACCTTCTTCTTTTTTCACTTCTCTTCTAGATTCTAAGTCACTAAGATGACCAAACAAGAGATAGAGTTACTTACCTGGACAAGTAAAAAGACTCCAAAAGCAGTTTCTTTAGAGACGTACCTCACATGGCTTTCATGTGCTTCCCATCAAGGGAACTATTCACATCTATTAGTTGGAATCTTTACTTCAAGTCAAATATGCAGCAGTGGTACCATAAGTGATAGTCATACCACATCTGTTTGAAGTAATAAGTTATTTTTGACCCAGACATAGCATGAACTTTATAATGAACCAGCTTCCAGAAGGAAAATATAGAGGAGCATGTATGCATAGACACTAACTTTAGAGAACTATTGTTAGAGGCAAGTATCTCTCCTCTCAAATGTAGCATCATCAATTGATCCACCCTCCAGAAATTTAAACTGGTAAAAAGCATGTATTTATACAAATAAACTTTTTGTGAAATAAAAAGGGATCAGTCAGCTTCATTTTCTGGGATTCACATGCAACAACACAACACTGGCATTTAGGGATTGCAAATGCAACAAAATAAATCTTATATTCAGACAAAAAAACGTATTACAAATCATAAAGAGAAACATTTCTAAATGATTCTATGTTGCATTAAACCTTGTTTCTTACAAAACCTAATTTTTGGTCTTGAAGTTGCATACTCATAAAGACTCCTTTGCAACAGACAGGTGAAATTGAGTGACTGATACACAAAACTACTCATTTTCTACTTCCTAAGAAGTCTAAGTGAAAATGTATTATTGTAGGTTAGGAAATAGCGTACTTGGATTGGACAACTAAAAAAAAATGACATCACATGTTGTGAGTTACATAAGGTAATTTTAATAGCTGTGGCTATTTCATTCTTAAGAACTCAGATTTTGTTAGTGTGCAGAGTGATATATTTACTTCCTGTCTATTCTGCTTACCTTCATTTTGGACAGGAGGGATTACACTTTTTAAAAGTTGTACCTAAACTGTTCATGTAAAATATGTTTGCAAACAGTGTTCCAAGTAAAATAGCTAACTGTAAACTGAACACCCATTTAAAAAGGTAAAATCTTGTAGTGGTCAGCCATGGATAATATTAGTGCCGTATTGACTTTATAATGACAATTTTGATGAACACAATGTATACAAGAGTGAAGTATCTATATAATATTTTATTTTCATGTTTACTTTTTAATCCTGCCCACTGCACTTATATTTTGCATCACAAGACAGGTATCTGTTATTTTGACTGTCTTGTGTTAATACAACAATTTTGATTGTATTCTTTGACTAAGTACATGTACTAAGACTATAGCTGCATTTATAAAGATACTAAGAGATACTGTGTAATGAATATGACTTATGAAAAAACAAACAATTTCATCAAATTAAACATTTGACTCAAAGTTTGGGGCAAGTTAGCACGGTGTTTGTTCTGGAAGTCCTGGAATACCTGCCCTGATAATGACTTTGAGGCTTGAGCTAATATGTACATGCAGTGTCTGTCAGTCAGTTGAGATCTGCAAGTTTCAAAAGTGGTTTAGAATTTGTAGGATATTTTAAAATGTCCTTACAATTAATGTGTTAAAACACATATGCAGAACAAAGCTCTAAATTTAAGTAACCATTTCAAATATTCAAGCAAATATCTGATAGAAAAGGTTGCTGCCTTGATATTACATACCCACCCACACGCACCCCTGTGTGTGCGCATCATTATAAAAATAATTATAAAGACTGAAAATTCTCCTGTACTTTGTCTTCTTAACTCAATGAGTTAAGGCTTCTTTGTTTCCAACTTAATTTTCCTAAGGAGACGTCAGAGTTATTCCCCAAAATTCTACTTATTCCCTTTTTTGAAAGACTAAAGTAAAGGAACATTTCCTAAAACCTGAGGAATGGGGAGGAGAAAGGGGTAAAGAAAAGAAATGCTGGATATTAAGTCTCAGCCACTATAATACAAGATTAACCCACAGCAGGGTTATGCCAGTTTTAAACTAGTACAACTCCTCCATTAATTTCAATGCAGTTGCACCAGTTTAAAACTGGAGTAAGCCGAGGGGTGAATCCAGTCCAAACCCACTATTTCTCAACTTTTTTTTTTGGAAGTGAAGTCTTATCTGTATCTTCTGGTACCCCAGGTCGCAACCCTATCCCTACCCACCCATTCCAGTGATTTAAAGTATTTGGTCTTGTCAGACTAGTACAGCTGTAAAGGTTTGCCATTATTTCTTCTTTTGAAAGGATTAAGTGATAGGACCTGTATTGTTTTGGTGCTTTGTTACTGCGAAGATGTAACAATGCAGTTTGCACTGTACAGTCTTATTCTGACTATATTATTTGCATATACTTTATCAAATGTTTACAATGAAACATTAATTTAAGCAATATCTTGGATTATGGTGTTAGGGATACTTACATAATTTAAGTAATCTTCCCCATTACCAGAATTAAAGAAATAAAACCACTGTTGTAGTATATACATTTCAGCTGGGTGTATTTTTTCCTTTAAAGCCTAGTGAAATCTAAAGAAAAATTAGAAAGGTTGTTTCTTGAAGATTACTGCTCCTTTTGCTTTAGGACTGTAGCTTTCTAAAGGCATTTAAAAAAATCTCACCACATTGTAAAGTAACAATGTTATGAGATATCTGTACATTAACAGATTATGTTTAAGCAATAGGAGTTTTAAGTGTGATATTAATGATTGTGGCACACAAACTAATGGATCATCACACTCCTAATTATGTGTTATAGTAAACATATTAGCAATTAACTGCAAAAGAATACATTCGAAATATGCAGTATATTTTAGCAGGAGAAAAACAAACAGATGAGTCCCCTAGCAGCTTGGAAAAACGTGCTCACGGTAGCCTTCATGCAAGAGGTCTTTATCTTGCTGGTCGGTGGAAAAGGGATGCTGCCCCTTTAAGGGTTTCCCCTACAATGGGTGGGAAGGAGGCGGAAAGTTTACATGAGGGGCAGAAAGCAGCTGGGGCCAAGTCAGTGTTGGGTCACTGGTTTTCCTGCTGACGAGATGAGTGTATATGGGGGTTATTTATACCACAGGCAGCTCCAGAAAAGCACTTACCAACAGGATTGAGCTTGTAGCACCCATCCACAACTATGAAAAAAGGATCAGGTGTTTTTCTCATGACCCGCTGTGGGGATTACAATAGTCACCCATTTCTTTGGGGGTTGGGAATGAATATTTTCCTCACTGCCAGACTGGCTGGGACAGGACGTTTTCCTTTGCCTTTCCCACCAGCAGGTCTGGGACCCAGTGAGGTAGACAGGGGATTTATGGTACAATATTGCAACACAGTACATAAAACTCATGGCAGAAGTCTAGTGCAGGTCTTTGGCATGCAAGGGATATGATTATCGGACAAAATGGACTGGAAAAAAGGATTTGAAGGAAAGCATCCCTTACGGGACCTGAGAAAGGGGGTTTTGGGGCTCCTAATGACTTGAACAGCAGGGCGCTGATCTTTTATAGCCTCCATTTCATCTTATATGAGGTGATGGAAGCAGAGTCCCAGCAATGGGATGGCTGGGACAAGGTTGGGGATTACGTGGAAATTATTAAGAAAGTGATGACCTGCACTGTACAATTTATTGCCAGGTACTCCTGGATATTTTAAGTGAATGAAACTGCAGCCTGCCACATTTATCATCGCTTGTCTTTCTTCTAACATGGCTGGACAAAGAGAAGTTATATTATGCAAACTGATGTGGTATTTATCTCTCACATACACACAATGCAGATCTAATTTGCCACACGATACGCTAATTCCCTCACTGCCATATTTTAGCTCACATGACCAGAAGAATGTGTGACCACTCATTTAAGTAAAATGGGTGTAGTTTGTACATTTAATTCAGAAAAGTTAGCGTTTGCCAGTTTGACTACTCAATCCATTTCACTGGCTAATGGAAAATTGTCAGTTAGCCGTACAGTCCTTTTTCCAGATTATATGCAATAATAAAACTTTTAGGCAGCTTTCAAATTACTTGACTTCAGAGCATGTTAAAAGTTAATTTTACATGGAAATAAGATTTCATGGAAAAATATTAGATGAATGAGCCAGATTGTGAAATGAGCTGGTAGTCAGTTCAATTGAGTGGACACGTATCCACATTACAAAAATTACCATTACAACTGACACCTTTGTAGAATTGCTCAGTCATAGAGATGGGTTGATCTCAGACCAGGAAAAGGCAGCTGTAACATAGCTGACAGATCACTTAAACCCTGAACTTCTATCTTCTTCTTTAGTATTTGAAATTGAAGTTCCAGATTTTTACCAAAAAATCTGTTTGCTAATATGCTGTCACAGTTTGCTGAATCAAAATGGTAGAAAACTCAAAAAACGTGCTGATTTAATAATTATCATTTTTCTAAAGACCTACGTTCCTGTTCAACCATTTCAGAATCAAGAGAGCATTTTTAGCACATTTGGATTGCTTTGGCTGAAAATTAATAGGCTAGGCGTTGAAAATGCAAGTAAGTAGGATAAAAAGTACATCGCATCTAATGCCAGACACAAGAAAAATAGGTCTAGATAATCACTTACTGTATCAGTTTGTTGCAAACATTTTTATTTTTCCAACTAGCTTATAGAAACCTACATGTTTTTTAAAAGTGTAACCAGATCTACTTTAGTTTCACTTACTGAACACACTTTCCGTTTTGGATAGTGAGCGTGTCTTTAATTTTTGCAGCATAAATGTGCTTATGAAGTGAACCGCATAGTATGAGTTTCGAGTTTTATATATAAAAATGCTTTTTCTCCCCCTTCTCACCATTCTTTCAGGAAAAGACACAGATTTTTGTCAAATTTAGGGAAAAACTGTAACCACTCTGGCATACACATGCAAAAATTTACATTTCAAGTAGTATTAGAAAGAAATGCAAATAAGCTCAGTTAATTAATTAACAGCATCAAAAACTAAACCTAAACAAATTACTGGACTTTGTCTTTTTAAATTAAAATTACTTCTGAATGATCTAGACAGAGCAGGAGTGCATATAGCTCATCCATGAATGAGGTTATTACATCCAGACTATTTAGAAATGTACTTTTTTTGTGCACTGAAAAATCTTTATGTTCATTAAAGTTTAAAAATTATCTAAAATTAGTACATTGATTACAAAGAATCACAAATATCAGAGGAGAACTATTACCTAAACAAGCAGGTCATAAAGCTTTATTACCTGCAAACTCATTAGCTTCTATTTCATAAAGGATTATTTTTACCTTTTATTTCCAATAAGCATAATGACCATGTTGGAATTGGAATGCTGGCGAGCATCTTCTAACCAGGTTGTCAAGTGATTAAAAGTGTCTCTCCTGAGTTTGAACAAGAATGAAAATTAAGAGTGATGCTTCAAGAAAAAAAGTATTTGCCCAAATACTATCACCCACAGATTTTTCTTTAGTAATTTACTTCAATGATAAGATTTCTTACATTAATTTCACACACAAGCCAATATACTATAAGCATAATCAAAGTTCAATATATTCTGAGACACAAAAGACATAAAGGGTGAAATCCTGGCCCCGATGAAGTCAATGGCAAAGCTTCCACTGACGTCAATGGAGCCAAGATTTCACCCATATTCTGTGGCAAGTACACCCTGGCATTTGGGGGGGGGGGGTACACGACAAAAAAACCAAAACACTTTTATATTAGCATGAAATGCATTGAAAAGAATGCAGAAAATGAAGGTTTGTTGAACTAATATACATGTATTAATTTTGTTATTCATTTATGTAGTTTTAATGACGATTTCCAGTTTGAGCTATGCCACAGGCTGCTGCTCCATTCTGCTGCAAGATCCACTATTTGCCATACCTACCTTTCCCTTTTCTCAGCAATAAGGAGTATGGGAGGTTTTAACCGCATCTTTCCTTCTTTCTGATAGCTAGAATGTTATCAGCTTAAAGGAGCCGGGGTAAAGGGATGGATGAAGGAGGTGGATGATGGAAAGGAAAGCTCATCAAGTTCAAAGACACCTCAAGCTCAACGATTAAAGGTTTTTGTTGTTTCATTATTGGCAGAGTCAGCATGCAAGGTTCAGGGTTCAGAGTGCCAGTTAGAAGACTGCTGCCTCCAAAGCTCCACCTCATGACTCAAGCAGTGAACTCACTGAGCTCTGAAACATGTCTGCTGAAAACAGCTAGAATTCCCCCTGGGGGAAAGGAACAGGCAGACAAGTAGTAGTAAACAGGGAAGCAAGAACAAAATGGTGGCTGTCTTCACCTAAAAATCAGCAAGTTCACACAGGATGCTTTCAGCAATATAACTGTAGATTTCATGACTATAACTTTCATTAAGAGTAATCAATAAAAGGCCCCACACATTGTAAAGAATTCTTCTAAACGATGTAAATAATTCAAAAACTTTAAAAACAAAAAACACCACAACACACTAATGCAGTGGATACAATAGCAACTGCTACAGTCAAGATTTCCAGGTTCAGTCTCTGCCTAAAAGAATACATATTTTAGGAAGTTTAAGTAAAAAAGTTTTTAAAGAAAAATGAAAAAAATATATAGTCTTCACTCTCTTTGTACTACCCGCCCCCACAAAAACAGTTTTTGCACGAAGATGCTTGTTCCATCATAAGCAAAATCACAAAAAAAAAAACCCTTACAACTCTTTTTGAACAGATGTACAACTGAGGCTGCAAAAGATGAAACTTAGCATGGAAACAGCCCTTACTGAAAAAGCTGCTACCCATTGTGATGAAATTTGTTTCAACTCAGTAGTAATGACCCTTGAAAAAAAATTACATACTGCACTTTTCAACTATTAGCTTGTAAATGTGAATAAGTTAGATCTGTAGTGAAAAAGTGTAATGAAAACATGCATGAACCACAGCAAGGATTCTGCAAAGGTTGTAAGGTGCAAAGGGAGGTCTGCTGCACACTTTGAAAACACTAATGCAGGGGGAAGGCAACCTATGGCACATGTGCCGAAGGCAGCACGCGAGCTGATTTTCAGTGGCACTGACACTGCCCGGGTCCTGGCCACCGGTCCGGGGGGCTCTGCATTTTAATTGAATTTTAAATAAAGTTTCTTAAACATTTTAAAAACCTTGTTTTCTTTACATACAAAAACAACAATTTAGTTATATATTATAGACTTATAGAAAGAGACCTTCTAAAAACATTACAATTTATTACTGGCATGCGAAACCTTAAATTAGAGTGAATAAATGAAGACTCAGCACACCACTTCTGAAAGGCTGCCGACCCCTGCACTAATGCTTTAATCCTGAATTCAGAAACTCATGTCCACCTACACAGTTTTCAGGCAGTAAGCACTTCAGTAGCCTGCGATGTGTCTTAGGGTATATCTAAAATGCAACTGGGAGGTATATAGACTGACTTTATAATGGACACATACAGAGAGCAGCAGTAAAGTTCTGCTTTCAGCACAAACTTTGGTATTTTCATAGGGCTTGGCTACACTTGAAAGTTGCAGCGCTGGTGGAGGCTTTCCAGCGCTGCAATTAGTAACCGTCCACACCTGCAAGGCACATCCAGCGCTGCAACTCCCTGGCTGCAGCGCTGGCTGTACACCTGGTCTGGTTGGGGTGTAGCGATTGCAGCGCTGGTGATCCAGTGCTGCTCGTCAAGTGTGGACACACACCAGCGCTGTTATTGGCCTCCAGGGTATTAGCAGATATCCCACAATGCTTTTAACTAAATTACTCTTTGTTTTGTTATGCTGCTTCTCTTTGATTTGTTGTGAACTCGGAGTTCCGCGCATTGCTCCCGGAGCTGCTTATCTAAAAAACAAACACAGCGCCTGTTTGCTGTGATCAATCTGTACCTGGCTGTGAACAATCAAATGAGATAATGAGGCAGGCAGGGAAACAGCGGGGAGTCCGTTGGATGCAGGCTGTTTGCAATTAAGAGTTAAGACTAAGGGGTCGGGAACATTTTCTGATTTTTCAAGTCAGGAAGCTAACACAGTGTTGGCTCCAAAAATCCACTCTCTCTCTCTCCTCCCGCTCCCTGTCACACTACACCACCCTCCACCCCCCTCTTTTGAAAAGCACGTTGCTGCCACTTGAACGCTGGGATAGCTGCCCATAATGCATCACTCCCAACAGCGCTGCAAATGTGGCCACACACCAGCGCTGGTAGCTGTGAGTGTGGCCACACACCAGCGCTGTCCCTACACAGCTGCACGACCAGCGCTGTAACTCCCAGCGCTGCAACTTTCAAGTGTAGCCAAGCCCTCAGTGCTTACCCATGCAGCTGTAACAACTTTTAAAAGATCTTGTACAGAATTTCCTATAGGGCTGTCATATTATTAAAAAAAATAATCACAATTAATCGAAGCTTTAATCATACTGTTAAACAACAGAACACCAATTACAATTTATTAAATATTTTTGGATATTTTTCTACATTTTCAAATATACTGATATCAATGACAACACAGAATACAAGTGTACAGTGCTCACTTTATATTATTTTTAATGACAAATATTTGCACTGTAAAAAGATCTGAAAAATACTATTTATTTTGTTTTTCACCTCATACAAGTACTATAGTGCAATCTCTATTGTTAAAGTGCAGCTTACAAATGTATAAAATAATAATAATTCTACAACTGCACTCACAAACAAAACAATATAAAACTTTAGCATCTACAAGTGGAAGCATGAAGGGGCATACGAATGTTTAGCATATCTGGTACATAAATACCTTGCAATGCCAGCTACAACAGTGCCATGTGAATGCCTGTTTTCACTTTCAGGTGACCTTGTAAATAAGAAGTGGGCAGCATTATCTTCCATAAATATAAACAGACTTATTTGTCTTATCGATTGGCTGAACAAGGAGGACTGAGTGGACTTGTAGGCTCTAAAGTTTTATATTGTTTTGAGTGCAGTTATGTAAAAAAATAATTCTACATTTGAAAGTTGCACTTTCACGATAAAGAGATTGCACTACAGCACTTGTATGAGGTGAATTAAATATACTATTTATTTTGTTTATCTTTTTTACAACGCAAATATTTGTAAGAAAAAAATATAAAGTAAGCACTGTACACTTTGTATTCTGTGTTGTAATCAAAATCAATATATTTGAAAATGTAGTAAAACATCCAAAAATATTTATCATAAAACTTAAATTGGTATTCTATTAACAGTGTGATTAAAACTGATTAATCACGACTTTTTTTAATCTAGTTAATTTGTTTTGAGTTAATCACTTGTGTTAACTGTGATTGACAGTCCTAATTTTCTGGCTTAAAAAAAAAAAGGGCAAAAGAAAAGCTACTGATGAGCACTTTACTCTCCCTAACTTGGAAGCTCCACTGGTTTGCAATAAATGAGTAAATACCACATGTAAATTCCATAATTGGAAATTATTTGATTATACATCCTGCAGGCCTTCTAAGGATACAGAAACACCTTGTTTAACGTTGTAGTTATGTTCCTGAAAAAATGTGACTTTAAACGAAACGATGTTAAGCGAATCCAATTTTCCCATAAGAATTAATGTAAATCGGGGGGAGGGAGGGTTAGGTTCCATAGAAATTTCTTTCCACCAGACAAAAAACTATATATTGTATAGATATACACACTGTTTGTTTTTAAAAACAAACAATTTAATACTGTTCACAGCTATGATGATTGTGAAGCTTGGTTGAGGTGGTGAAGTTAGAGGGTGGAAAAGGGAGGGATATTTCCCAGGGAATGCCTTGCTTCTAAATGATGAACTAGCACTTGGCTGAGCCCTAAAGGGTTAATACATTGTTGTTAATATAGCCTCTCACACAAAAGGCAGCACGAACACGAGGGAGGGGAGAAAGCATAGCAGACAGAGACAAACACACACCTTGTGTGTGAGAGAGAGATGCACACTGCCCCTTTAAGTAAGCTGACCCACTCTTAAGTGCATTGTCTTTTTAAGTGGATCAGGAAGTTAAGACAGCGGCTGCTGCCCCAGGTGCTCTCTGTCTCTCTCCGTCTGTGTCCCCTCCCTGCCCTATATGGAGAAGGGGTAAGTGGGGTGCAGGAGCAGGGGGGGACACCCTGACATTAGCCTCCCCCCCCACCCCGTTCCCTCCCTGCACAGCAAGCAGAAGTCTCTGGGAGCAGCTCCAAGGCAGAGGGCAGGAGCAGCACATGGCAGTGGGGGGAGGGACAGCTGAACTGCCAGCGATAGCCTGCTGGGCGGCTGCAGCACAAGGGACTTAGGGGAGTGCGGAGCTGATTGATGGGGGGCTGCCAGTCCACCCAGGTTAGAAGCCCCCACCAGCTAGCTGCAACGGGCTGCTCTTCCTGCAAGCAGTGGACAAGGCAAGCGGCTGCCAAACGACATTAGAAGGAAGCATTGCACAACTTTAAACGCGCATATTCCCTAACGGATCAGCAACGTAACATTAACTGGGATGACTTTAAGTGAGGAGTTACTGTATAGCTATACTGCATAGGAGACATGATTACAACACATGCAGGTATACCTGAGCTAGTTTTGATTGTGCTAGCTCACTAAAAATAGGAGTAAAGTTGTGGCAACACAGGTTAGCCACCCAAATACAAGCCCACCTAGGATCTCAGGTGCGTATGTCTTGTAATTGAGGAAAAAAAGTAAATCATGAAATTAAAGATCATATGGTACAGAGGTAAGGTTCAACCTTCACTTGGCATTTCTTAACTTTTGAAGATTTAGACCCGGTGATGTTAATACACCATTTACTACAGTTTTCGCATGTCTTGTATTTCAGTTTATTTTACTGAAACGTATCTATAACATTTTTACAGACAAAAAAAAACCTAATTGTACATTCTAAAATATTTCTCATGTCCTTCATTAAGTTTCTCACCTTGTAATGTCATATACTAGTAAAGCCCCTGCTGCCCCTCTGTAGTATGACCTTGTGATGGAGCGGAAGGACTCTTGCCCTGCCTGTAGGAAAACAAAGTACAGTTATTTCATTTATTAAATTACCATCTGTGACAAAAGCTACCAACTTATTAAATTACATTGAGGTTTTTTTTTTGGTTTTTTTTTTTGTAGGGGGGAGAACTTGGAGAACAAAACCTCACTAGTTCTGGAAAGAAAAGTCACATATAAGAAGATGACTACAGCAGAATGTCATTAATAAAATAAAAAAATAAAAAAAAGAGAAAGAAAGATCAGGAACAAGACCTCTAAACCCTTTTTGGCAATCCCTGACAACCCAATTTACTGAATGGCTTCACAATACATGAATCATTATTAGAACACAGAATGGACTCCTAGCAACTAAGCTCTGAAGACAAATTTGAAAGGAAGCAAATAACCCAGAGCTTCACATTTGAATTCAATAACCCGCTCCCTGGGGCAGCTGTTGACACTAGAATAAATAAAGCCCATTGTAAATAAATGATGAATGACATCTTTACGCCCACCATCTGCTGGTGTAAAGGTTGTTGGAAGGCCAAGGATGCAGATTTTATCCGTTATATCATAAACTGCTGCCAGCTTTCAACAGTCTTCAGATGGAATTCTTTCAGTAATCATTTTATTATGAAAAACAGAAAATGGTTCAGAATTTAATTTCATATCATTCTGCTCTACACTTAATCAGTTTCCTTTCTATTTGATATATAATGCTTGTCAAAAGGCAACAGGATGTAAGAGTCATCTTCATACCCACTGGTGAATCAAACACCAGAGATCCTGCATAAATTAGGCAGTTTCTTTTTTGTAGATAAGAATTTCTGTTACAAAGGTCTCTCAGCACAAGGGATGTGGCCCACTGATTCATATTTATGGTCATAGTTAAGATTCTTCAGTTTGTTTTTACCCCTCTGTGCAGTCCAAAATGTCCCTAACCCCTAGGAAGTGTCATCATTCAGCTTTCAGAGAAGAGTCACCTGTACTATTTCTATTTGGAAAGATCCATTTCTGCATATATAACAGTATTAAATTCTTCAGGGCAAGGGAACTAATGACAAATGTATTTAGTCAACTGTACAGTAAGAAAACAATATACAGAAAGTTAAACAGGTTCAGTGGACAGAAGAGTAGGCCTAATCAAGATTCAGCTCCTGGAAAATGCAGAAATGCACAGCAGCAAACCCTGAGCTCCCTTCCCCCATTTCCCAAGAGAAAGGCTCTCCAGCATCTGACAACCATGTTATAAATGCTGAGATGTGAAATGTTCACCTCCAATTCTAAGCCACATACAATATGTCTTCTAGTAATGTCAGAAAATGCCACTGAGCAGGATTAGGACATACTAACATTTATGTGGAGAAGGCCCTACAGGTAGTAAAATATTGTTACTCAGCTGAAATTAAGAATTATTTTTGAAAAAGGAAACCATGTATCCTTAATCTGTTATTTTATCAAAAGAGAGGCTTCTGCCAGATATACATACTGGGTATGTAGGGAACTTACTCCCACTGAATAAGCTTATCTTCCAAGAAAGGCCCTCTTGAATCAGGGAGAAGAGTTCACTAGCAAGAGTGACATAGGCCGTATCTACTCTACAAAAGAATCCATAATATTAAAAAATAAAAAATAAAAACACACACACATTGTTAAGAATACTTTGGTAGAGTTTTGCTGTGGTGTATATGGGTTTCCTCAACTAACATTATGACCTCCCAGGCTAACCAGTAACTTAAACTGTTTATTGAAAGCTTATGCCCTAACCACACTGCGGGCAACACAAACACACACTTTAAAAATTATATTTTTTAAAATGCTTTCTTGAACAATTGTAACAAAACAGGACTCTAGCCACTCTTCAGGTGCTACGCCCACACATACATCTTTACAAAGTTAAAAAGTGCTACTCTCAGTTTGCTGTTAAAGTTTATATGCACCACAGACAGGATGCCAATAAGATTTTACAACTCTGTCCTTAGTTCTAAACCCAGAAGCTCCATGAACTCTACAAATATATTTTTCCTAGTGAGTGAATAGTTCTCAAACTCACAGAAAGTAAAACACTAGTAAAAAATGGGTTACTTACTGTAACTGATTCTTCGAGATGTGATGCAGATGTGTATTCCACTTGGCGCTCTGGCACAAACACACCTAAGTCAGAGACTTTTGCCTAGCAGTACCCTTCGAGTGGTGGTGCTTGCGCCACATGATGTAGCCCCTCCCCTGGCTATATGAGGTGGTGCCACTCTGATCCCCCCTCAGTTCCTTCACACCAAAAGCTTGAGAGGAGACTCCAACACAAAACTTTTTCTCTTTGAATAGATGCAGGCATGTATTCCAATTAGGTGAGTTGCGAGCAGTACCCCAGTCCAGAGGGGTTTGGAGTTTACTGCAATTAGAAGGGCAGTCCTGCAATTCCTATGCCTGCATCACCCTGGAAGATGCAGAAATAGCATAATGGTCCCATAATATATGCATGGATGACCACATGGCTGCTGACCAAGTGTCCAGTACGAAAATGTCACTGAGGAACGCTATCCATGTCGTTTGTGCTCTTGTGGAGTGAGCCCATGTGCGCTGAGGAGGCGTAGCCAAAGCTATCTCATATCCAGTCTTAATACAGGATGGTATCCATCTAGAGGTGATCTGTGCAGAGATTGCTTGCCTCTTCATGTGATTTGCATCTGACACAAACAAGGAAGGAGAAACACAAAAATGGTTTGGTCCTGTCTAGGTAAAAGGCTAGATATCATCTGACATCCAGAGTATGAAGGCGTTGTTCTTCTGGGGAAGAGTGCATCTCAGGGAAAAACACAGGTAAATACATTGCTTGATTCAGATGCAACTGAGAGACTGCCTTGGATAAAAATTTTGGGTGTGGTCACATTATTTTGTCCTTGGGGAACTGAGTATAAGGTAGCTCAGCCATTAGGGCTTGCAACTCTCACACTCTTCTTTCCAAAGTGATGGCAATCAGGAACATGGTTTTCTGAGACAGGAGGGACTGAATGAAGGGCCTATCATACCTGCCCGGACTGTGTTTATGTCCCACAAGGGAACTGGTTCTTAGACTGGAGGATGTGAGGAGAGAAGCCCCTTCAGAAATCTTGTCAGCATGGCATTGGAAAAAAACGGACTTCCCTTGAGTCAGAGGGTGGAACACAGATATCGTTGTCAAATGCGCTCAATGAACTGAGCACAAGGCCTGATTTCCGAAGATACAGCAGGTACTCCAAGATGTCCCGGATGGGAGCCCTGTCGGTTGGATCCCACAGGTCAAGGACCACACCAAGAACCTCTTGCACTTCGCTAAGTAGGCTGTCCTAGTGAAGCACTTCCTACTGTTGAGGAGGACTTGTCAGACAGCCACCAAGCACTGCTCCTCCTCTTCATTCAGCCATGTAGCATACATGCCATTAGGTGCAGGGAGCTGATTGCAGGATGGAGGGTGCAGTCATGGTCCTGAGTGAGGAGGTTGGGATGGAGAGGAAGCAGTATGGGAGGCTGAACTGATAGAGCAAGGAAGTCTAAGAACCAGTACGGTCTCGGCCAAGCTTGAGCAATGAGAATGACCTTTGGCCCGATCTACCTTGAGCTTGAGGATGACCTGTGGAATGAGCAGAAGGCAGACAAAAGAGCCTACTTCCAGCTGCAGTGGAAGCTGTTGGAGAGGGAGCTTGGACTGAGGCCCCTCCGGGAGCGGAACAGGTGGCACTTTGTTTTCCCCCATCACAAACAACTTGATGACAGGGATGCCCCATGTTGCAAAGACGACCCAGAGAACACTTCAAGGACCACTCGTGGCTGAGAGGGTCTGCAAGATGATTTTACATCCCTGGCAAATGGATTGCTACCGGAGTGATGTCATCTTTGATACAAAACATTGACACAGGTTGACTGCCTCCAGAAACAGTAACATGGAATGTTATCCCTTGCTTGTTCACATGGTGCATTGCATTGTGAGTATGCAAACCACTGAGTGTATGATGAAGTCCCAGAAGGCACAACATGCACTGTGGATGGCTCAAGGTTCCAACATGTTGATATGGATTTAGGCTTCCTGTTCTGAACACAGGCCCTGCACTCTCAATGAGTCCAGATGTGCCCCATCTCCCCCAAACCCAGAAGGGAAGCATTGGTAATCAATGACTTGGTTGGAGAGAGCTGAGTGAAAGGGACTCCTTGGCAACATTATGTGGGAACTCCCACTAGTGCAAGGAATCCAGGACTAGTGGAGGAAGGTGAACCAACCTGTCCAGAGAATGCTGGGGAGGGTGGTAAATTGTCCTCAACCACATCTGAAGAGGGCAAAGGTGCAACCTGGCAAACTGGACCATGTGTGCGCCACATGTCTGCTTGGACAACAGCCTCAGACGCACACAGACTGTTGTTGATGGCTGAGACTGCAGACTGAGGCAGAGCTGTTAATTGCCTGGAAGCGGCTGGTCAGCAGGAATGCCCTCAATCTCATGGACTATAACAGGGCCCCACTGAATTCAAGTTTTTGAGTGGGAGCCAAGGTTGACTTTGTGGAGTTTAAAATGAGTTGGACAGTTGAGCAACACAATGTGGTGTTGACATGGGCGAGACCCGTCTCTTTGGCGCCATCCTTCAGCAACCAATCAGAAAGACGTGGATTCCCTTCCTCTTGAGATATGCCAGGACCATTGCCATGCATTTGGTGAAGACTCAGGGGGAGAAGAGAGGCTGAACAGCAAATCATATACTGAAAGTGGCGTTCGCCTATCGCAAAATGCAAGAACTTCCAGTGACTCAGTAGAATCACATGAAAATAAGCATCCTGAAGATTGAGAGCCATGAACCAGTCATTCTGAGACAGTGTGGGAGGATAGCTGATAGTGACCATGTGGAATCTCATGTACTTGATGAATTTGTTGAGGCCAGAATGGTTGAGAATAGGTCTCATCCTGCCCTTGGATTTCAGTATCAGGAGGTACCCAGAGTAAAAGCCATGGCCCCAGTGTTTCTGGGGAAATTCCTCCACCGCTCCCAACTTCAACAGAGAGCTGACCTGCTTGATGAGCAGTGTCTCATGAGAGGGGTCAGGAAAGGGGTGTGGAGAGGAACTGGATTACACAGCACAATCTGCCAATGTCTAGGTCCCACCTGTTTGAGGTAATCAGCCCCAAGTACTGTAAAGCAGGCCAGGCTGACCCCAAAGGGACGGGGAGCAGGGGAAAAATACAGGGGACAGGGTGATGACTAGACCATTGCTCCGGACAAAAAAAAAAAGAAAAAAGAAAAAAAAGTTAAAATGGATGCTTGGCCTGTGCCTAGGGAAGACATGTGGACTGTCCAAAGTCCAAGCCCGACTGCTTCCTCTTGTGGGATCTCTCTCTCTCTCTAGAGTAGTCAAGTTACTTCAGGGGGAAAAGTTTGCACAAAGCAATGCTGTGGGCAATACTGTTGCTGCTGTACCCCATACTAGCATCTTTGTGTGGATGGCATGTATACTCCTAAGGACCACAAGCTAGCCCTGGAATCCCTGAAGGAGTGCAAAGTGTCATCAGTTTTGTTCAAGAACAAGACTTGGCTGTCAAAGAGCAAGCCCTAGATTGAGATTGCTCCGGACGTCAACCAGGAAGCCCACCCTCTTAGTTACCACTGAAGCCATAACTCTGGCCAAGATGTCTGGAACAACAAGGGTGGACTGCAAGGACGTTTTGTCCATGAAACAGCTTTCTGCAGGGGATGCCTGGAACTTCTCACATGAGGCCTCAGGCAAGTAGTCCTTGAATTTAGCCATGGCTGACCAATTGAGGAAGTTATACTTGGCCAACAAAGCTTGTGATTTTTTATCCTTATCTGTAAGGACTATGAAGTGGAGTGTCTGTCCTTGAGGATAGACTTGAACCTGCCCTGTTGTTTACTGCCATTACGACTAGGAAATTTGGGGTCAGGAGGGAACAGAACCCCTCAAATCCCTGGGAACAAAGTAGCATTTTTCCATGCATTATGCCACTGGTGACACAGAGGCTGGTGTATTCCACAGAGCTCTTGCCGGTTCAAGGAGTGCATCATTGATTGGGAGGGGACACTTTCTGAGGACAATGGGTTGTAAAATGTCCATTAGTTTGTGTTTTGTCTTGGAGAAACTCTACCCAGAGATGCGGCTATGCAGTATAAGTGGTCCTGGTATGCCTTAGATGTCCTTCGGAATAGAAGGGGAGGATGAACCAGGCAGCACGGCATTGTCTGGTTATGAGAATGAAGGTCTTGGCTGAGGCAAAACTGGCTCTCGCTCCCGGGAAGATTTACCCAGGAGGAAAGACTACATTGGCTCCGCATAGAAAGACCACCAATGCTTGGGCTTGCAGTCCAAAGTCACCACTGTCAACCTAGTGAGAGAATTCGGCTTCAAATGAGACAAAGAACAGGATCTCTGCAAATGAGGAGCATCCCACTGAGCCCAAGGCCACTGATATTGGTGGCCAGTAGGGACCAGGGACCAATATTGGTGGCCAGGGACCTCTGTCCTGGACACAGGGCACACGCCAACCTGGGGAACCATACTGGTCCACTGATAGGCCCCCGAGTTCACTGGGTGATGCGGAGTGCGAGGATGACAACTCTGACTTGGACTCAGAGCCTTAGAATCTCAGCAACATGGATGAAGAAACTCCTGAAGGAGCCAACAGGTGGCCCGATTAATCTGACGCCCAGAACAAGGTGTGAATTGGCGCCCTCACTGAAAGTGGTATTGTCAGTACCAAGCATGCTGGTGGACACAAGTAGTTTTGGTCCCTGCAGAAACAGCAGTACTGGAGTGCCCAAATGCATCAAAGGTAGCGAGAGCCGCCATGAGAGCATTTGCATCATCGAATGCCGTGGGGCCAAAGAGTCCTGGTGCCATAGGTCCCCAGCACCGATTCCAGTACCGGCTTCATCGCCATCACAGGAAGGGGAGTATCAGGATGCAGTGTCAACAGACATGGAGGCTCAGTGGATTACTCCATTGGAGGGACCACAGGTGGCATAGCCCTGGGGAATTCCTGGACCAATGGTGACATTGGGACTGAAAGGCAGAGGTCTGCGACTGCCTGGTACACTGATGACATGGACACAATTGTGACTGACATTTCCCTCGTTGGTACCGGACTCAACAGACCCTGGAGGCTGGAATTGGAGTCAATGGTATGGGGTTTCTGCCCTTCCAACCTGGTGCTGGGGAAGGGTCAGAGGTACCCATGCCATCCCACACACTGGAACTAGCTCTATGCCAGTCCATGCTTTTCTTGGGGAAGGCAGAGGTGTCACATTGCAACCTGGAGCAGTCCAGATTGTTTTTAATGAGACCTCTTCCTCAGCACTGACAACAGAGAATGGCTCCTCTGCCCCTTTGGCAAGGCGCATACTCTGGAACAAGAGGTGGCAGCACTCTCTGAGCCAGAGGATGATATTCAGCCCAAGGAAGGCCTCAGTACTGGATCAGGCTGCATAGCCTGTTCAAGCAGGTGCTGTTTCTGACAAAAGGTCCTGCACCACCTGAGTCCATTTTTAAAATGATTTACAAATTGAACACTGCTCTTTAAAGGTGGGCCTCACTGAGACAAAGCAAGCACTGCAAGTGGGGGTAGCTGTTGAGGATCACCCCTACACAGGAAGAACAGTGTTTAAACCGTGGTGAGGGTATCACTGGGCAACACTATTAACTAACACTAACTACAATAAACTAGGCTAAGACTAAATGCAAGGTTGAGAGACTACAACCACAAAGAGCTCCAACTCCAGCCACAGGTGGCGAGAAGGAACTGAGGGGGATCAGGGTGGCACTGCCTTATATAGCCAGAAGAAGGGTCAAAGCCACGAGGTGCGAGTGCTGACCCTCTATAAGTAGTGCTAGGCAAAAGTCTCCAGCTCCTGCATGCTGGGCACATACAGACATATATTTCACTTAGGGATGTATCTACTCAAAGAAATTTTTCTCCCAAACAGAAATATCAGTGTTCCGAAGTACTAGATGTGATATGCTGAAATCACATCAGACTGTATTTATGCTAGTCTGATATGGTTAGGCATTTGCCACAAATACTTGTACATTAAGGTTGCTTGTTTGTCACGATCATAAATGCCATCACAAAAAACGACAGGTTTCTCCATCCTCTACCCCATGAAAAGTCGTAGTCTTTGTCACCCTGTCTAGCCTGCTACTGAGCAAGTGGTTCTATGAAGCTTTACAAATTTGGCTCCATGTACATACAATAACTTCAAACCCCATGTGCTGTAAGTCATATCGTAATTTCCCTTCATGAAAAATATTGTGCGCCATGACTTCCCCTTGGAAAAAAAAGCTACCAAAAGTCTATAATTTTATTTCATTGCCAGAACAGTCATCACTTTTGCCATTTTTTGCCACAAATAATCAACCTTAGTTATTACCAACACCACCTGACAGAGGTGCTAAGTGAATTTACAGCTCAGTACTTAACACTTGTTTGAGGGCACAACCATCAGCCACTACATCAAGCATGCCCTCAGATAGATATATGTTCTCAACACTCTACCTAAATGTAGTTTCTTTTTACCCTAAATAGAATGAGAGTGGATAAATAAGTTTCTATAGAGAAGACCATAAATTTAGATTTATATGCAATTAATTATCTTGCTCTTTAATGAGTAGTGTCTTTTATACTAAAAAAAGTGTATCAAATATACTGCAGAAACACATTTCAAAAAGAAGGCCAAAATAGCAGGTAGATACACACCTACAATTGATTTTTAAATATGTATAATTTTAAGCCCTGCTAATCTGAAACACATACACGTTAAGGCTTCCTGGTACCAGCAAAAAAAAAAAAGAAAAGAAAAGAGAAAAGCAGTGTTTATTAAGCAGCCATAAAATAAGCTTTACATTTTTCCAATAACCTTATATTAAATACATTGATTCACACATTTATAAAAAGACTTCATATTACTACTTTACAAGTCTGATCAGGTGGGACCAATTTGAGTTTAACTACTTATGATGCCAAGAATGACATTTATGAAAAGAGCAGACTGGAAGCTGAATACAAAATTAAAAATGGGTCTGACACTGTATTATACGTTCATATGGAATAGACAAAGAAATAGGATTACTCAGGCTCCTTGTAAAAGCCAATACAGTATATTCCCATTTATCCAAAACCCTATTATCCAAACCTCCACAGCACATATCTTATGCTACAGGACAAGGAAGGGATTTGAATAATACAGAGGTTCGGATAGAGCAGCAATCCCGGCTAGGACTGCGAGGACGACGATGATAAGCCCCCAGCCATGAGGGAAGCTACCCTGCTTTTGAAAGGCTCCTGGGGCAGCACGGGGAGCCCTTTGCAGCACTTCTGTCACAGCCCCACTGACTCAGGTTTTGTCGACAAAAGTCACTAGGGTTGTCCGGTGGCATGGCAAATCAGGACCTCTTTTTGACTCTGGAGGAGTCTAGCCAGTCCCAGCACTCCAGCTCTGATACACATGATTCAGGAAAGGGAAGCTCCGGTAAGTGCTCATTCTGCTTTAATACTGCATGGTGTGTGGAGATTGAGCTCTCATTTACTTTGTTACATGGAAAAAGGATGGATAAGGGTCAGAAATTAACAACAACCTGTGGGGGCCTGGAGGAAAAGTTTGTTAATGTATACTGGGATGTCCTGGGAATCCTCTATAGTGATCTCTAGGAAACTTTCCCATAGGTATTCTGCAATCCTCTGCCTAAGGTTCCTAAGTTTTGCTAGGTTACCATGTAGGGTGACCAGATGTCCTGATTTTATAGGGACAGTCCCGATTTTTGAGTCTTTTTCTTATATAGGCTCCTATTATCCCCCACCCCGTCCCAATTTTTCATACTTGCTGTTTGGTCACCCAACTACCATGCAGACTAGAAACTTTTTAAAATGAAAGATGAGATTTTTATGTATTCCAATAGTCCAAAAAGCCCAAAGATTCAAATAAAACTGTTGGAGTTGGCAATACTGTCAATCTGTTCCTTATGAACTAGACAGGCCATCACTTTGCTTCACACAGGCCCACGGATATCTGTAGAATGGTAACTTCTGATCAAAATAGGATCTTAATTTCAAAATGCTTGAGGCAAGATGCTCCATAGACTACCACCAACCCAATGTCATTAAAGTACCTTAGAAATGTAGGGCCCTTACTAAAGGTTTCAAGAGCTATTAAGCTCTAAACTTTACCACAAAACTAAATAAAAAATTTTTTTTGCGACAAGTTTATTATGTGTCAAAAGTATAGTTAGACTTTTAGGGTTAAATTCACCACCATGCAGAAGGCCAATAAAACACCTACTCATAGATTCCAAGCTCAGAGAGGACCACTGTGATTATCTAGTCTCACCTCTTGTATAGCACAGCCACTGAACTTCCCCAACATAATTCCACGAGCATATCTTTCAGAAAAACATCCAATCTTGATTTAAAAATTGTCAGTGATGGAGAATCCATGATGAACCTTGATGAATTGTTCCAATGGTTAATTACTCAGTTTAAAAAAAATTAAGCCTTCTTTCCAGACTGAATCTGTCTAGCTTCAACTCCTAGCCATTGGATCATGTTACAGGTCTTTCACATCTTACACTGGGGTTACGTTCCGCAGTCAGTGTGTAAAACGAAAATTGCGTATAGTCAAAATTACATTGAATGTGATGGCGGGCGGAATTGCCCGCACTACAGGTACAGTATTAAAATTGTTATTTTTCTCTCTTTTTGTTTTTGTTTTGTTTTTGCCGACTGCGTAAAGCTGAAATCGTAAGATGCAATAGATCTGTATACCTTTATCTGCTAGACTGAAGACCCCATTATTAAATATTTGTTCCCATGTAGGTGTCTATAGACTATAATCAAGTTACCCCATAACCTTTTCTTTATTAAGTTAAATAGATTGAGCTCCTTGAGTCTATCACTATAAGGCATATTTTCTAATTCTTTAATCATTGTCATGGCTCTTCTCTGAATCCTCTCCAAATTATCAACATTTTTCTTGAATTGTGGACACCAGAATGGGAATCAGTATTCCAACTGCAATTGCACCAGTGTCAAATAGATGGATAAAATACCTTCTCTACTCCTATTCAAGATTCCCCCCGTTTATTCATCCAAGGACTGGATTTGCCCTTTCGGCCATAGCATTGCATTACAAACTCACGTTCAGCAGATTATCCACCTCAACTCTCAAATCTTTTTCAGAATCACTTCTTCTGAGGATAGAGTCCTCCATCATGTAAGTACGGCCTACATTTTTTGTTCCTAGATATATACATTTACATTTGGCCATGTTAAAAACACATATTGTTTGCTTGTATCCAGTTTTCCAAGAAATCCAGATCACTTTGAATCAATGATCTGTCCTCTTCATTTTTTTTGTTTTTAAACCACTCCACCAATTTGTGTGTCATCTGCAAATTATATCAAGTGATGATTTTATGTTTTCTTCCAGGTCACTAATAAAGATGTTAAATAGCATAGGACCAAGAACCACAATCCCTGCAGGACCCCTCTAGGAACACACTCATTTGATGATGATTCCCCATTTACATTTACATTTTGAGACCTATCAGTTAGCCAGCTTTTATCCATTTAACATGTGCCATCTTGATTTGATTTTTTTTCTAGTTTTGTGTTTTGTTTTGGGTTTTTTTGGTTTTTTTATTAAATCAAAATGTCCTGCGGTACTATGTCAAATGCCTCACAGAAGTCTAAGTATATTACATCAAAACTCTTACCTTTATCAACCAAACCTGTAACCTCATAAACAAAAAAGATATCAAGTTAGTTTACAGGATTTATTTTCTATAAACCCATGTTGATTGGCATTAAATTATATTTCTTTCCTTTAATTCTTATTAAAGAAGTCCTATATCAGTCACTCCTTTATATTGCCCAGGATTGACGTCAGATTGACAGGCATACAATTACCCAGGTTATCCCATTTACCCTTCTTATGTAATAGCATACAACATTAGCTTTCTTCCAGTCTTCTGGAGCTTCCCCGGTATTCCTAGACGTATTGAAAAATAAACAGTAACGGTCCAGTAAGGTCCTCCACCAGCTCTTTTAGAACTCTTAGATACAAGCCACCTGGACCCACTGATTTCAAGATGTCTAATTTTAGTATCTGCTGTTTAACATCCTCCTGAGATACTAGTGGAATAGAATGAGTGCTATCATATAGGACAACATGATCTATTCCCCCCCCAAACACAGAACAAAAATATTTATTGAACACTTTAGCCTTTTTTGCATTACTATTGATAATTCTACCTTATCCTTATGGCAATGAACCAATACCATGGTTAGAATTCTTTTTTTCCTACTGTACTTAAAGGAACTCCTCCTTTCTGTCCTCAAAGCTGCTGGCCATAGATTTCTTGTTGTGCCCCTTTGCTTCCCTTATCAATTTCCCACAATTTTTAGCTTCTGATTTATATTTATCATCATCAACTTCCCCTTTCTTCCATTTGTTTTTGTTTTTTTAAATATTTTTTAAATATTCCTTCATTTCCCCATCACACATGGCCATCTTCCTTGATTTTGGGATTACGGCTTTTTGGACATCTAGTAAAATGTTCTTAAACAATTCCAAATGGTCATTCACTAATCCTTCACTAAATCCCACCTAAACTCTATTTTGAAGATTTAAGTGGGATATAAGTGGTGCACTAGACATATGCTGGCCCCCTGCACAGCAGTGAACCTTACCCCTCCTACTACGCCAGAAAGATGCTTGTAATCAACCATACTGTACAGTGTATAATACACACCTGCAGTTTTCATTTGAGACCTATAAATGGATCTTATTGCTTGGCTTTATACACCTCTACCCTGATATAACACGGGTTCGCGTATAGTGCGGTAGCAGTGGGGCTCTGGCGGCGCTTTAAAGGGCCTAGGGCTCCGGCTGCTGCGGGGAGCCCCGGGACCTTTAAATCACCGCAGGAGCCCTGCCGCTTCTACCCTGGAGCTGTGGCAGCGGGGCTCCACCGGCGCTTTAGAGGGCCTGGGGCTCCCCAAAGCGGCTGGAGCCCGGAGCTCTTTAAAATCACCGCCAGAGCCCTGCCTCCCCTACCCCGATATAACGGGGTTTCAGCTATAACACGGTAGGGATTTTTGGCTCCCCACGACTGCGCTATGGAATAAAATATTTTAGATGGAGTGAAAGGGGAGACGGATATGTGCCCTTAAACTGTAGTTCTGAAATATTTTTATACCCAAGATGTGTAAATAAATTAGCGAAGCCAACCACACACGAGCCTCACTTTCACACAATGACTACTCCTGGGGGAATTCTGCACCTCTGCGCACTCACAGAATTCATGTCCAGCGCAGACTGTTTTTCTGCGCAGAAAATAGATTCTGCCCAAGAAGTTCCGCAGTTCTGCCTCTCCCCCATTAGAGGCTGCTGTGGCGCCAGAACAGCCAGCAGCCAGTTGATCGTCAGTAACAGCCAGCTGCCAGCTATGGCCATCACAGCTACCTGCCTGTGGAACTCAGGAGCTAGTGGGGTGACAGCATTAAGCCAAGGGCTGAATGGGAGGGGGGCTGCAGGGCCACAAGGGGACAGGGGCAGATGTGCTTGACTGAATGGGAGAAGCTAGAAATCAGTCAAGGTCAGCATGGGCAAGACTCCTCAACTCCTTACCAATCCCTCCCTCCCTCCCCTGCAAAAAAACCTGTTCCATACTTCCCACCCACACCCAACAATCCTCTAGGTTCACTCCCTTTCCCTCAGGGCCTCTGTTACCCCCAACTCCTCCCAAGCCTTTGCACTGCTTCTGAGGGGTGTGGGAAATACCTCTCTGTATTGTAGTTTAAATTAATTACTCAAAGTTCTGTATTAATTTGCCTAGTAAAGAATCTATTTGTCAAAAAAAACATTTCCTGAATCTTTTTTTTTTGCTCTGTACTGTTAGACATACTTGCTGACAGGTATTCTGAAATAAATTACCAAAATAATTGAAAATGGCGTGATTATATTATGTTATTTTGACAAAATATGCAGAATTTTAAAATATTGTGCACAGAATTTTTAATTTTTTGGCACAGAATTCCACCAGGAGTAAATGACAGATCCACCCTGCAATAATTTATTCCAGAAAAATTTGGTTCACTTCCACCTAATTCAGGGCATTCTAGTAAAACCTATGTAAAAGCAATGTAACTTACCTGCAAAGTTATTCAAGACACATTTTTCATAAGAGTAAGCTTTTCCATAAAGATTTGTAAAACAAATAGCTGCTGAATTGTCCACAGATAAAGTTATCTTTTTAGGACACTTTTTAGTACCTAGAAAGTAACATATGAGTTCAGAATAATCCTCAGCATTCTGAGATCCTTATCTCAAAAACAGTTTGGATTTCTAGAGGGAACAAGATATCCAAGTGCAAAATCCAGTGCCCATGCTTCCCACCCTAAATTAGATACATCTGTGCCTATTATGTTCAGGTTGTGAAATTAAAATCCATTCTTTTGAACATATTAAAGAGATCTACTTTAAGTCACAGAAACCAAAAGCTTCTGCTGTTTACTACTGGTAAAATAGACTGAGATCATTGTATGAAAACATGAACACTGCTGAGTTCTTCAGGTTTTAAATAAAGCCTACACTTATCTGCAGAAGCAATTTTAGCTTCCTTAACAAGATCATAAAAACCTGGTAAGGGCAACAGGAAACATTTCCCTCTCTTCTCCCACTTAAACCCACATCTTAAGCAAGGACCTAGTTTACTTCTGTTGCTGCCACACACAGGAGAACTTTGGAGAAATTCCTGATGAACACAAGATACACCACCACTGAAGGAATCAGAAAGAATCTTCTTCCATTGTGAAGGTGTTCAGACAGTTTCTGAAACAGGAACATGTGTGCTCTCAGACACTGAACCTATATTACAACTACAGTGGATGCCAACCTCTCGGTTGCCAGCAAAAAGTTGCCGTTCTCTGAAAGTTGCCATTAAGTGAAGTGGAGGCGGGGCAACAAAAGAGAAGGAGGTTGCAGTCCAAATGCCAGGAGAGCCCCTGATGGAGATCCAGCACTACAGGCTGGAAAAGGAGGCTGCTGGCAAGGGCTCCCAGGGCTTTCCATTGTCTCTCTCCCCCTGCACTCTCTGGAATGCACCTTGCCCTGGCACTGAGGGGCCAGGCGTGGCATGTCCCACTGCTTTCTTTGCTAGCTGCAGCCCTGTAAACCTGCCTGCAGCTGGGGCTTTCAACAGGGAACAGGGACACTTGAGGAACTGTGCAGCCTTGTGCCCCCCCCCTTCTTGTAATCTCCAGGTTGCAGACTCAGAGCCAATAAATTAAATTACATGGGGAACACCTCTTCCAAAGAAGTTGTCAATAAGCAGCATGACAATTGCTAATATCCAAATTCTATTAACATTCAAGTCAATGGGACAGAATTGGTTCTTGGGAAAATGTTGCTAATAACCCAAAGTTGTATTTATCAGGATGGAATCCAATGTATAACCAAACATATGTGAATGCAAAGTTAGAGGATCTCTCAAAAGATAGCTGTGATGGAGGTACTTATAGGTGAAATGGAGATTACAACTTAGCTATAAACCCTCATTGTGGTTCAGATGTTGGTCCTTGCACACAAGGAAAAAACTGGATTGGAAAAAGCTATTTGAAGGTATCGACTACTCCCCTTGTGAACCCAGGTTAAAGACAAAATAAGCTTATAGTTAGGGCCCTACCAAATTCACAGTCCATTTTGGTCAATTTCTACAGTCATAGGATTTTTAAAATCGTAAATTTCATAATTTCAGCTATTTGAATCTGAAATTTCATGGTGTTGTAATTGCAGGGGTCCTGACCCAAAAAGGAGTTGTGGGGCCAGGTATGTAAGGCTACTGTGTGTGTGTGCGCGCACGCGTGGGGGAAGGGGAGAAACTGCTACCCTTACTTCTGCACTGCTGCTGGCGCTGCCTTCAGAGCTGGGCAGCTGCGGAGTGGTGGCTGCTGCCCAGAAGCCCAGCTCTGAAGGCAGAGCTGCCGCCAGCAGCAGCGCAGAATGAAGAATGGCATGGTATGGTATTGCCACCCATACTTCTGTGCTGCTGCCTGCAAAGCTGGGCCCTCAGGCAGCAGCCACCACTCTTCGGCTGTCCAGCTCTGAAGTCAGCGCAGAAGTAAGGATGGCAATACCACAACCCCCAAAAAATAATTCTCTGATCTCCCCTGCAACTTCCTTTTGGGTCAGGACCCAATCTGATAAACACTTGTCTCCCCCTTGAAATCTGTATAGTGTAGGGTAAAAGCACAGAGAAGACCAGATTTCATGGTCCAGGACGCATTTTTCCATGGCTGTGAATTTGGTAGGGCCCTACTTATGGTTAAAGATATGGCCAGCGGGTTCACAACTAAACTTGTCCCCTGGCCTGAGCCTGCCCCACTTTAGACTCTCAGCGTAACTTCTTTATACTAACTGTACAAGCTATAAAGCAGAATTACACTAACTAAATTCAGAGCCTTCCACAGCCATAACTCAGGCCAGAATATTTAGATATAAACCTGTAGTTACCCAAGTTCAGAAGCAAGTCCAAGGCAACAGAGTAGGAGTTCTCAGACTATGGTCTGCAGAACATTTTCTGACAGTGCATATTACTAACAAAACAGGAAGAAAATACCACAAAATAGGTGAAGAATTGTAAAGAGATATTTACAGGAAGATCACAAAAACTGGTTCACAGAATGAAGACTCATCTGTGTGTTAACTTAGTCTTTTTGTTGGTGAACTTTATCTCGTGTTAGTAAACACCTTTTGTTTTTTAGTAATTGATTTTAAGAGACTAGAACTTGAATAACTGACCTGCCAAAGCCAGCACTGGCATTTCCATCCAAACCCAGAGCATTTGCAAAGTATATTCAGAAAAAAAATCCTACTATGGGTCTCATGAATGAAGACATTTGTGATCGTTATGCTTTCTCTTGCAGAAATTCACTTTTTTTAAAAAAAGGTAATAAATACATATAACATTATTCAGTTGGAGAGTCTCTATTTGGAAATACAGGAAATGTTGGGTTTGATGCCACAAGCTCCAAGAACAGGAGGGGATTTATTAAAAGAAAGATATTTTTCTCATTATCTAGTTTATGCAACAAATTCTCACATCACTTATTTCTTAGACTTAGAAAAATATGGGTCCTTAAACTGAGTGCAGTTTTTAAGCCACTGTCACCATAAATAAACCCCTGACCAACACCAATTACTTGTTCCTGAATTTAAGTTATATTTTAACAAATTTCAAATAGAAAATAAAAAAAATAAACACATGAATGATGGAAATATTCACATTTAAGAAAATTTAACCAAATGAGGAAACTTGAACTTAGTAAGGGCCACGTGTCTGTCCATCACAAATATGAGAGGTAGATGAAGGGGGAGACAGAAAAATTCGCTGTCAGTAGCGAGTTTGTAAGTTTAAAAATAAATAAATTGTTGAGCGCCTCCTGGACAGAATCAAGCAGTGAAGGAAACTACACAGTTAAAAAACAAACACTCAGTTATAATTAAATTGGTTATCCTCATAATGAAACAAAAGTGAATATTAAAAATGCAGCCTCTCTCTTTAAATACACAGGGAAAATGATTTCATGTCTATGAAAGGTTCACACTGCCACAACATGCTTCAGAGGTACAAATAGAGATACGATTTATACCTAGCAAGTACTTATTACATATTTCTATTCCTTCCCATCTTCTTATGGAGTTTTGTCTTTGTTCCTGAGTGCTAAATTCATTTAACAGCAGAAACTGCACAATTTTTAAGTAGTACTTTGAATATAAAAATTTATAGGAACCGTAGTGAATATTTAATCTTTACAGAAAATAAATGCATTTAAATATATATACAAAGAACACATTTTTATTATGCTTACCGTATCCCATATCTGAAGTTTTATCTGTTTTCCATCAATTGTTATCATTCGAGCACCAAATTCTACACCTGAAGAGATTTTGAGAGTTACAGTGTTACTACCCAAGAGGGAAAAATCTATCCAACATGAAATTGAACAGGTGGACTTAATTCAACTTTTAACCATAGGAAGCAACCTTGCAGTGCACTTTAACTTTATATTATACTCTAGTTCAGAGGTTCTCAACACACGGCCCAATCAGCACACAGCTACAACTTATCTGACATTCTCAGGGCCACACAATGCATATATATGCAGCCCACAATGTTAAACAGGTTGAGAACCACTGCTCTAATTAAAAAAAACAGGAGTACTTGTGGCACCTTAAAGACTAACAAATGTATTTAAGAATGAGCTTTCGTGAGCTACAGCTCACTTCTTCGGATGCATAGAATGGAACACACATTGTTTTCCTATATTGCTTTTACTGCTTTAAACGTGCATTGCTTTTTCTAAATCTTCTTCTAAATCTTCCAAAAGTCTTAATAAAAAGGTGTTTGTTTCCTTAGTTCAAGTGGGTGAAAAACAAACAAACCACCCATGTATCTGTTTAGGCTAACACAGGAAATTAAACATACAACCCTACTCATTTTTGTTCTCTATACCTAAGATTGTTATTGGAATGCTATAATTTATGTTGATTTTCATTACTTTTTCAAAATATAGATTCATACACATTTTACATAAGCAAGGCTAAACCACAGAAATTCAAACAGTAACAACAAAGACTGAAAGTAAAAATTCTGACCATTTGTCGTTAGTACAGCAATAAAAGCATGAAGTAAATACTGCTACCAAAGTATAATCGATATTTGTAAAGAATCTCATAGTTTCTCACCTGTAAATAGCATTTTTTTTGATGGACAGGGTCAATTTCTAACTAGAGAAGTTTGTGCTTATATTACAATTTAACAGCTTGATGAATCAAAGTAAAATTGTAGAATTTTTGAGCACTAATCAAAGTATCTCAAGGCTCCCGTTAGCTTCCCCAACTGTAACTGCTAAATAGCCAAAATAAAAACAAAAACAATCTGAGTGAGACAGTGGTAAAAATGAGATTAGTTTGAAAAAGAAATGAATTCTGCTCAAGGTTGGATTAAGTTGACAATGTTTATTGGTGAGTGTAAGAGATAGTGAAAGTGACCAAGTGACAGTCAAGGAGCTATATTTCACTAACAGGCCAGTTTAACAAACATTATGAATTGTACCAATAGTACTAACACATCATAACAGCAAAAGATTGATGCTGCCCATCTGAGCAGCACTATTTACATGTGAAAGAGACTTGTTGAGTGGACATGTCACATCAACAAGATGGGATCTCGGGCATTTCTTCAGTACATAAGCACAGGTCTATTTCTTAAGAACAGATGCTTCAGCAGTTTTGGTAATTACTGTGGGCAAAGTTTTCGAACTTGGGTGTCAGATTATGCTCCTCAACTCAGGGTCAGGCACCTAAATAGAAGTGATCTTACTTTTAAAGCTGCTGAACTCTCACTGTCATAACAAAGTCAATGGGTTCTGCAGGTACTCACTACTACTGGAAAATAAGGATTTCGTAGTTTTGTTTTAGGCACTCACTTTGAAAATTTTGGCTAGTGTCTGCAGACACGCAAGGGTGGGATTTTCAAAGGAGTTTAGGGAAGTTATACACCAAATCCCATTGAAAGTTGGAACTTTAATACCCAGAGGCACATTTGAAAATCCCAGCCTAAGTCTTTTTTTTATAGCAGTAAAACTCAGACCTCAGTGGTTCAGGAGCCAAATTAGCAATCAACTTAACCCGAAACAGCCAAGTAGTAGTGTGAAATCATTGTTTCATTTACTATAGTACTAGATATTAATATTTAAATAGTATGACAATGGAAAAATTTAGTTTTTTAATAAATATATTATGCTCACAGCAAAATGACTGACCAAGTATTGCTATTTTATTAACTACAATTGGTTAACATAATAAAAGCATGCTGGGAGAAAGTACACGTGGGTGGCACAGCCTGAGAGAATTGTGGTGGGTGGGTAGGGTACCTGGGGCAAACTCTTCCCATTCTTTCCTTTCGCCATCAGGCTCCTAAGTTCTGTTCCTATCCCCCATTTTGTCCTTCTATAGGCCCAGACATTTTAACAACTCCAGATCTCAACCCGCCGCCACCCCTCCTGTCAGCAGCTGCCTTCTTCCAAGTCTCCAATGCTGGCTGCTGGTGAGGTAGGCAGAGCAGGCACTGTAGTCATCATGGGACCTGCAGCTCTTTACCATCACCCGGACAGAAGCAGAAGAATCCAGCTAGCTGCAGAAATATGTGACAGGGCAGCAAATGCATGAATCTTATTCAAGATTTGACATACTTAACTGCCCTGGTCTTGAAAGAAAGATGACAAGAAGTCTGCCTCCAAAGACAAGTCCTGGTTCTTTATTCAACCAACCTACCTGGTTCCAAAACTAGGGGGAACAAAGCTGCTGCTAAGGCTGACAGTTTGAAGTACTTCAGAGACAGCTGTGTAGAATGACTGGGAGGTCTGTCAAGAGACAGACCATCTTGCACTGTTCTGCTAAAAGAGGAATGGTTGTTTGTTTTGCGCTTGTCCATTTTAAGTACTCCCACAGGAGAGGCGCTTCATTAATCTAAGAGAAACTATGCTAGAGAGCGAAAAGCAAAAGTGGGTACAGACTCATGTTGTCCGTCCTGTGCAAGGCAGAGCATAATTGGGGATGCTACCTTAACAGGAACCTTGAAATAACCTGAATTGTAGTTAAAAGATTCTGCAATTTTATTATTGGCTAGTGCCTGTTCAAGCATAGCTTAAGTAAAACTCATCTGAAGACCAGCCTTCTCCACAAGAGAAAAATTACTTCCCATACCATGCATCAGAAGTATCCATCTGCTTCACAGTGGAAAGTAAAAAATTGCAAAATTTGTTTCATACGGAAAAAATAAAAGTCAAGTCACGGCTAATACATTCCCTCCCAGCTCACTCATTTCATCTACCTCTCCGACCATCGGACACACCTCTTACACGTGCAACCTCCCCATCATGCCTGTCCAGGCCTCAAACCTTCCCCTTCCAGGTGATAATTATATTCACAATTCAACCTTTCACCATCAGGAAACTCTATACAGTTTCTCATCTAGTAAACACAAAGGTTTTTATTTGTTGAAGTCTGCTTTGTTTTTAATCTTAATTTTATGCTCATGGCAAACGGCAGAGAGCCCTGGAGACTGAAGTCTGACCCACTGAGTAAATGCAAGCTCTCCACATCATTCTACTAATGTGCTTCAAGCCTGACCAGTTTCTATGCCCACTCTCTCTATGGCCTTCCTGCAGAGGCAGCCAAGGAGGCTGCAAATTATGATTGTGGAGCACTTTTGTGATGTGAATATTTACCACTAGGAACTGGATTAGCATCTTATTTCACATCAGTTATGATACAGCCAGCAGACAGCAAAGACATAAGATTTGTATCACAAAACAAATGGCAATTAAGTGAAAGGATATACAACCCATAACCAACATGCTGAGGCACCTAGCTGTCCATCACCCTTAAAAATATATCCTTATTTTAAATACCTTTTGAATACAATATTTAATAGGAAGAACTTACCAATAGTAAGGTCATGCACTGGTTGAAACCTCTTGTCTGTAAATTGTAACAATAAACATGATTTCCCAACACCTAAAAGAGAGAATATTTTCTTCAAGCAAATTCAAAAAAACTTTACTTAAGCTGCAGCAATTAAAACCTAATTTATAACTCATTTAAAACAATATATATCATTAGCCAATTTATCATTAGACCCATTTTGATATACAAGACCTGACATTTGTTTATCCTTGTCATATTATATTAGAATATAATTATATCTTTGTCTTACATATTTTTAAAAAAATTCACAAGTGTCTGGAAAGTGACAACCACAATTTTAAGATTAACAGTTAAAATAATACACTTTATCTTTCATTCCCTCATATTGTAATGTGAACGGCACTTTGCCCTCTCAGTGTCCTACAACAGTTTATCACTTCCACTTGTACTTTTACCTTTCACTCTTCCATATCCTTTCCTTCATACATATTGCCAGATACATGCCTGCTACCTTAAAATGTGGCCAGAATAATCTGATTATGAACCTACCAAACAAAGAAAAAGCAGAGCACACCAGGAACTACAGTGATTTTCGGTGTGTCTGGGATAGCGATCCTGGCGGTGGGGGCAAAACAGAGGGAATGTAATTGAACAGCCTACATGAACGTGATGGCAAAAATCACTAGCACTCTTACAAGATTTTGTTGCATTATGGCAAAACAAGGCCATAAGAATGACACCACAAAGTAGAAGGTCCAGGAAAAGAATGCACTTAAGACATAACTTCATCCACAGACACAGCTGCTGCCTACCAACACTGTAGAACACTGACCTTTCAGCTTCCTTTTCTTTAAGTTTTACACACTTCTAGGAAATGTGGTATTTTGCTTTAGTTACATAATTCAGCTAGTTTTAATCAAAAATATCAGGAGGATGTAAATAGGTTTGTGAAAAACTAAGGCAAATTTAAATGTAAGAGGAGTGAAGTCTCTCAGAAAGGGATACAGGGGGACAGTTAAGAGGCAAGATTCCCTAGTTAACACTTGGTTGCAGTTTTTCATTCAATTAGCTGTTAATCTTTGCAGCTGGCTAGGGACACATTTTTATTAATAGATTTATAAAGTCATCTGAAATCCTCCAAGCATTTTGCATGTAGGAATCATAGCAATTGTGCACATCAGGGTAAAGAAAAGTAGCTTGTCTAATTAAAGCCACAGGAAGACTTTTGGTAGAGGATCCTTGTTGGAAATGTAACCCCTCTGTGATGTTAATGCAAGCCTAAGATGCAACAGTCCAAAGGTCTGAGTTGCTAACTGTGTCACTGATCAAGTTTTCACACAAGTCTTGTCCTTGCTCCTTTGTAGCAATGTAAATTAAATTGAAATTTAATTCAGCCTTAGCTAAACAAAGTGACACTATTAGGCAGTTTAAACCACAGCTTGAAAAAAAATCATTTATGGTAAGGAGGAAGTTTTTCCTGGAGAACACAGGAGGCTCAAGCCATTTGTGTCTGCTGAATTTGGGATTACATTTCAAATTAATAAAATTTCTAGAACTTACGATTAAGATATCCTTCCAAATTGAATCTAATATAAAACAATGTAGTTTTGTCTTCCTAAAACTGCGGACAGCTGTAGTCACTCTGCTACTTACTTACTAAGCTCAGACTTACTAAGTAGCAGGAGAATGAAACTCAAGCCTTGTCTACACTGGTAAGTTTCTGTGCAGTAAAGCAGCTTTCTGCGCTGTAACTCCCAAGGTGTACACACTGCCAAGCCACTTAGTGCGTAGAAACTGCGCAGTTGTGGCGCTCTAAAAAAACACCCAAATGAGAGATGTATAGCTTTCTGCGCTGGGGCTACAGTGTTGCAGTGCCAGTATAGACACCATGGTGATTACAACACTGTGATTGGCCTCTGGGAGGTATCCCACGATACCAGTTCTCACCTCCCTGGTCATCGGTTTGAATGCTACTGCCCAGCCCTCAGGTGACCAATCGTCAGCCCCACACCGTACATTCCTTTGCAAAGTTGAAAGTCCCCTTCCTGTTTGCTCTGTAATGCGTACAGTGGTCTCAGTGCATCTTTCCAGGTGATCATGCCTGCTCCACGCACCAGGCGATCCCCTACTTGGAGCAATGCCAAGCTGCTGGACCTCATCAGCATTTGAGGAAAGGAGGCTGTGCAGTCCCAGCTGCGCTCCAGCCGTAGGAATTATGATACCTACAGACAGATTTCATGATGCATAATAGAAAGGGGCCATGATTGGGACACATTGCAGTGTAGGGTAAAAGTGAAGAAGCTGCAGAATGCCTCTGACAAGGCACAGGAGACAAACCACCGCTCCGGTGCTGTGCCCACGAGCTGACGGTTCTACAAAGAGCTGGACGCGATACTCAGTGGCAACCCCACCTTCACTGCGAAGGACCCTGTGGATACTTTGTTGGCTCGTGTGCCAGTTGAGAATGGACTGAGCCAGGAGGAGGAAATCTTGGACGAAGAGAGGGAAGGGGATCCAGAGGCAGAGGATGACTCGCAGGCCAGAGATGCATGCAACCAGGAGCTCTTTTCTACCCTGGAGGAGCCTAGTCACTCACAGCAGTCAGATCTTGACGAAGTGCAAACAGGAGAGGAGGCCCTTGGGTAAGCGGATCTGTTTTTGTGAATTGCTGAGGCAAGTTGTTGGGGATAGGAGGGTTGCAGAAAGAAGGCTTGTATCCTACTGCATGCACAGTCTGAGTGGCAGAACAGGCTGTTGATAGACTCCCTCACTTCACGGGAATCTCCCTCAGAGACCTCCAGGAAACTCTTGCAGAGGTACTGGGCAATCCGCTGCCAGATTCCTCAGCAGTGCTGCTTTGTTTCTTGCCCCATTAATGGTAACTTTCCCACATCACTGTGCCATCACGGGGGGGGGGAATGGATGGGAGAACAGTTGCTGTACACAAGCGAGCTGCATAGGCGCCAGTGCGGAAGCTGGAGGCTTGGAGAAGACCCTCCCTTGATTCCCTGCTCACCCTCAGCAGTGAGATATCTTCCATAATGATCACCTCCTGTGGAAAGTGTGTGAACAGGAGTGATTATTAGCCCCTCTCTACAGTGCTGGCTCTCCCCAAGAGCCCTGTGCACAGCAGGGTCCGGGAAGAGTGATTTACACTGCCCCTGCGGCTACTCACCATTTTGGGGATCTTGTGGCTTGTGTGTGCTTGCCTGGGGTCAGCCAGTTAGTGACAAGTGTGAGAGTACTGGCTGTGTTTTAAAGCACTGAGTCAGTGTTGTCTATCGCAAACAATATTGCTTCTGTAAAATGTTACATTTAAACTTCACAGAGATGACCTTGGGAGCCCAGCCTCCCTCTTTGTTATGGGTGGCAGAATGGCTGTGCAGAATTAGAAAACGGCCAAGAACTAAGGAGGATTTTCTCTGTGAGGTTATGATGCACTCCACCGCCAAGAAAAAGGAATTGAAGGAGTGGTGGGACAGAGAGAAGAAGGACCAAAAGGAGAACATGGAACACTAGAAAGAAGCAAGGGAGCGGCTCTTAAATGTTATGGAGCGCCAACTGGACACGCTTCAGCCAAGAAGTGTGCTGCTTGCCAGGAACTAGGATTCATGATGTGACGGAAAGACTGCCGAGACTCATCAAGCCCTCAGATTGCTACCCCTTCCTGCTTCTCCACGTTGGCACCAATGATACTGCCAAGAATGACCTTGAGCAGATCACTGCAGACTACATGGCTCTGGGAAGAAGGATAAAGGAGTTCGAGGGGCAAGTGGTGTTCTCGTCCATCTTCCCTGTGGAAGGAAAAGGCCTGGGTAGAGACTGTTGAATCACGGTAGTCAACTAATGGCTTCGCAGGTGGTGTCTGAGAGAAGGCTTTGGATTCTTTGACCATGGGATGGTGTTCCAAGAAAAAGGAGTGCTAAGCAGAGATGGGCTCCACCTAACGAAGAGATGGAAGAGCATCTTCACAAGCAGGCTGGCTAACCTAGTGAGGAGGGCTTTAAACTAGGTTCACCAGGGAAATGAGACCAAAGCCCTGAGGTAAGCGGGGAAGTGGGATACTGGGAGGAAGCACGAGCAGGAGAGCACAAGAGGGAAGGACTCCTGTCTCACATTGAGAAAACAGGATGATCAGCGAGTTATCTTAAGTGCCTATACAAAAATGCAAGAAGTCTGGGAAACAAGCAGGGAGAACTGGAAGTCCTGGCACAGTCAAGGAATTATGATGTGATTGGAATAACAGAGACTTGGTGAGATAACTCACACGACTGGAGTACTGTCACGGATGGATGTAAACTGTTCAGGAAGGACAGGCAGGGCAGAAAAGGTGAGGGACTTGAATTGTATGTAAGAGAGCAGTGTGACTGCTCAGAGCTCTCTGGATTAAGTTTAGAAGTGTGAGCAACAAGGTTGATGTCGTGGTGAGAGTCTGCTATAGAGGTGGAAGGGGCTTTCTTCCGGCAACTAACAGAAGTTACTAGATCAGAGGCCTTGGTTCTCATGGGAGACTTCAATCACCCTGATATCTGCTGGGAGAGCAATACTGAGATGCACAGACAATCCAGGAAGTTTTTGGAAATTGTAGGGGACAATTTCCTGATGCAAGTGCTGGAGGAACCAACTGGGGTAGGGTTCTTCTTCGCCTGCTGCTCACAAACAGCAAAGAATTAGTAGGGGAAGCAAAAGTGGATGGGAACCTGGGAGGCAATGAGCATGAGGAAGAAAGGAGAGCAGCAGAATATGGACTCCCTCAGAGAACCGATGGGCAGGATCCCCTGGGAGAATAACATGAGGGAGAAAGGAGTCCAGGAGAGCTGTATTTTAAAGAATCCTTATTGAGGTTGTAGGAACAAACCATCCCGATGTGTAGAAAGAATAATAAATATGGCAGGCGACCAGCGTGGCTTAACAGTGAAATCCTTGCTGATCTTAAACACAAAAAAGAAGCTTACAAGAAGTGGAAGATTGGACAAATGACCAGGGAGGCGTATAAAAATATTGCTCAGGCATGCAGGAGTGAAATCAGGAAGGCCAAAGCACACCTGGAGTTGCAGCTAGTAAGAGATGTTAAGAGTAACAAGAAGTGTTGCTTCAGGTATGTTAGCAACAAGAAGAAAGTCAAGGAAAGTGTGGGCCCCTTACTGAACGAGGGAGGCAACCTAGTGACAGCGGATGTGGCAAAAGCTAATGTACCCAAGGCTTTTTTTTGCCTCCGTCTTCACGAATAAGGTCAGCTCTCACACTGCTGCACTGGGCAGCGCAGCACAGCACGGGGAAAGGGTGACCAGCCCTCTGTGGAGAAAGAAGTGGTTCAGGACTATTTAGAAAAGCTGGACAAGCACAAGTCCATGGGGCCGGATGCGCTGCATCCAAGGGTGCTAAAGGAGTTAGTGGATGTGACTGCAGAGCCATCGGCCATTATCTTTGAAAACTCATGGTGATTGGGGGAGGTCCTGGATGACTGGAAAAAGACTAATGTAGTGCCCATCTTTAAAAAAAGAGAAGGATCCAGGGAACTACAGGTCAGTCAGCCTTACCTCAGTCCCTGGAAAAATCATGCAGCAGGTCCTCAAGGAATCAATTCTGAAGCACTTAGACGAAAGTGATCAGGAACAGTCAGCATGGATTTACCAAGGGCAAGTCAGACCTGACTAACATAATTGCCTTCTATGACAAGATAACTAGCTCTGTGGACGAGGGGGAAAGCAGTGGACAGGTTATTCCTTGACTTTAGCAATGCTTTTGATAGGGTCTCCCACAGTATTCTTGCCAACAAGTTAAAGTAGTATGGGCTGGATGAATGGACTATAAGGTGGATAGAAAGCTGGTTAAATCGTCAGGGTCAACGGGTAGTGATCAATGGCTCCATGTCTAGTTGGCAGCTGGTATCAGGTGGAGTGCTCCAAGGGTTGGACCTGGGGCCAATTTTGTTCAATATCTTCATTAATGATCTGGAGGATGGCGTGGACTGCACCCTCAGCAAGTTTGCAGATGACACTAATCTGGGAGGAGTGGTAGATATGCTGGAGGGTAGAGATAGGATACAGAGGGATCTAGACAAATTAGAGGATTGGGCCAAAAGAAATATGATGAGGTTCAACAAGGACAAGTGCAGAGTTCTGCAATCAGGACGGAAGAATCCCATGCACTGCTACAGACTAGGGACCGAATGGATAGGCAGCAGTTCTTCAGAAAAGGACCTAGGGGTTACAGTGGACGAGAAGCTGGATATGAGTCAACAGTGTGCCCTTGTTGCCAAGAAGGCTAACGGCATTTTGGGCTGTATAAGTAGGGGCATTGCCAGCAGATCGAGGGACATGATCATTCCTCTCTAGTCTGCATTGGTGAGGCCTCATCTGAAGTATTGTGTCCAGTTTTGGGCCCCACACTACAAGGAGGATGTGGAAAAATTGGAAAGAGTCCAGCGGAGGGCAACAAAAATTATTAGGGGTCTGGAGCACATGACTTATGAGGAGAAGTTGAGGGAACTGGGATTGTTTAGTCTGCAGAAGAGAAGAATGAGGGGGGATTTGATAGTTGCTTTCAACTACCTGAAAGGGGGGTTCCAAAGAGGATGGATATAGACTGTTCTCAGTGGTACCAGATGACAGAACAAGGAGGAATGGTCTTGAGTTGCAGTGGGGGAGGTTCAGGTTGGATATTAGGAAAAACTTTTTCATTAGGAGGGTGGTGAAGCATTGGAATGGGTTCCTTAGGGAGGTGATGGAATCTCCTTCCTTAGAGTTTTTAGTTGGGGATTGGTCCTGCTTGGAGCAGGGGGTTGGACTAGATGACCTCCTGAGGTCCCTTCCAACCCTGATAGTCTACGATACTAGCTCTTCAAACCGAGCAGCTCCGCACCTGCCCTCCCCTGCAGCTGCTGTCCCAAAATTCTTTCCCATGCAACCCTCACACACCGCCAACACACTATTATCAACCTCCTGGCTCCACTCTCTACCCGCAGCATTCCACTCCTCCCTCCTCACAGTCCAGCACTGTGGACTCCCACTACCCACTGCACTCAACACCCACCCCCTCTGCAGTTTGGCCCTGCTGAAGTACAGCACCCACTGCATTGTACTCCAAAGGAGAAGGTTGGGTATGATCCCTGGACATACACAAATCTGTAGCTGTCCCAGGACCCCTCCTCCTCCTGAGACCTTCCCTTCCTGCATCCCCCTCGCTGCTGATCATTTTTTTCATTTAACTCTCTCCTCTGGTTGTTGTCTTTCAATAAAAGAATTGTGTTTGTTTGAAAACAATCTTTATTCTATTAAGTGACAGCAAAAGGAACACTGCAAAGCAACATACAATAATGTTGAGCCCCTTTCTTGCATCATGTGCACCAATCACCTCCTAGCATTACAAGCACTGCAATCCCGAGCACTGCAACCAATATCAGTGGCTTTCAGGTTCAAATTGCTGCCTCAAGGCATCCCTGATCCTTATGGCCCCACACTGTGCCCCTCTAAAAGCCCTGGTCTCTAGCTGTTCAAACTTAGCCTCCAGGCGCTGAGCATCTGCGGTCAAGCCCTGAGTGAAGCTTTCACCCGTCCCTTCACAAATATTATGGAGTGTACAGCACGCGGCTATAAGCATAGGAATATTGTCATCAGCCACGTCCAGCTTCCCATACAGGCATTGCCAGTGGGCTTTTAAATGGCCAAATGCACACTCAGTCATTCTGCACATGCTCAACCTGTTGAACCAATTCTTGCTGCTGTCAAGTTGCCTCATGTATGGCTTCGTAAACCACAGCATTAAGGGGTAGACGGGGTCTCCCAGGATCACAATGGGCATTTCAACTTCCCCTACTACAGAGGTGGGCAAACTACAGCCCACGGGACCCTCCTGTCCGGCCCCTGAGCTCCTGGCCTGGGAGGCTAGCCCCTGGCCCCTCCCCTGCAGCCTCAGCTCACTGCGCTGCCGGCGCAATGCTCTGAGAGGCGGGGCTGCGACCCCTTGCTGGGCAGTGCAGCTGCAGAGTCGTGGCCTGACCCAGTCCTCTGTGCTGCATGGTGGCGTGGCTAGCTCCAGCTGGACAGTGAGGCTGTAGCACCACCAGCCACCGGTGCTCCAGGCAGCGCAGTAAGGGGCAGGGAGCAGAGGGGGTTGGATACAGGGCAGGGGAGTTTGGAGTGGTGGTCAGGGGGCGGGTGTGTGGACAGGGGTCGGGACAGTCCGTGGGCAGGGAACAGGGGTGTTGAATGGGGCTAGAGGTCCCAGGGGGGCAGTCAGGAAGGTGGGGGCTGGATGAGGTGGTGGGGAACAGTCAGGGGCAGGGGTTCCGGGAGTGGTCAGGGGACAGGGGGGGTGTCTGTGTGTGGATGGGGCAGGGGTTCCGGGGAGGGGTGTCAGGGGGCAAGAAGCAGTCAGGGGGTGGGGCCGGGCCACACCTGGCTGTTTGGGGAGGCACAGCCTCCCCTAACCAGCCCTCCACACAATTTCGGAAACCCGATGTGGCCCTCAGGCCAAAAAGTTTGCCCACCCCTGCCCTACAGTGATCTTCTGGTCTGTGAAGGAAGTCCCTGCTTGCAGCTTCTTGAACAGCCCACTGTTCTGAAAGATGCATTTGTCATGCACCTTAACGCAGGCTGGTCCGGAAATGTCTGTGAAATGCACACGGTGATCCACAAGTGCCTGGAGAACCACCGAGAAATACCCCTTGTGATTAACGTACTTGGTGGCTAGGTGATCTGGTACCAGAATTGGAATGTGCGTGCCATCTATCGCTCCTCCGCGGTTAGAGAAGCCCATTTGTACAAAGCCATCCACAATGTCACACACGCTGCCCAGAGTCACGGTATTTTGGAGCAGGATGTGATTAATGGCCCTGCATATTTCCATCAACACGACTTCAACGGTCGACTTTCCCACTCCAAACTGGTTAGCGACCGATTGGTAGCAATCTGGAGTAGCCAGCTTCCACAGTGCAATCGCCACGTACTTCTCCAGCGATAGGGCAGTTCTCATTCTCATGTCCTAGTGCCGCAGGGCTGGGGTGAGCTCATCATGCGAAAGTTCTGCAGCCACAGACGTGCATCACCATGTGATCCTACCATTCAGTGCTTGTTTCCCAAGCCCCAGAGCGGCGTTCCACTGTGGTCAGCACCTCCGTGAATGCCACAAGCAATCTTGTGTCACAGCTCCTATACGTGGCGAGATCAATGTCACACTCTTCTTGCTTTTGTAGTTTAAGGAATAACTCCATTGCCACTTGTGACGTGTTGATCAGAGCGAGCAGCATACCGATCAGTAGTTTGGGATCTATTTCTGCAGCCCGAAAAAGGCAGGGTGCGCAGTACACAAACAGTTGAAAATTGGTGCCAAATGCAGACGGAAGCACAGAGATTGCTGGGATGTGAAGCAATCACGGGGCATTGGGACAGGACCAAGAATGCCACGCGACCCCCTCCAACTTCCCACAACTCTTAGCAGCAAAAGAGAAAGAGGTGCTCTGTGGGATAGCTGCCCAGAGTGCACCACTCCGAATAGCGCTGCAAGAGTGAACACGCTATTGCGCAGGCAGCTGTCAGTGACACAACAGCGATTTTCCTTCTGCGCTCTCTGAGTGGCGCTGTAACTTTGCCAGTGTAGACGTGCCCTAACAAAACTCCAGTTAGTTCCATGCTTGCTATTCAAAATCCTGTGGACAGCAGTGAAACTGCCAAAAAAATCACATGAAACAATCACAAGATGAAAGGCCTGCAAGGAAACTACTTTAAAACACATAATATAGGCTCAAACTAAACACATACCCCAAATAAAAAACAAAAAAACCCCAAACAAACAAAAACAGTAAGAGGAGCAAAAAATGTAATCATCGCTAAACAGCAGAGTAAACAAGGGGATTAAAGGCAAAAAGGCATCCCTTAAAAATGGGAAATTAAATACTACTGAGGAAAACAGAAAGGAACAAACTCTAGCAAGTCAAACATAAAAGTATAATTAGGCAGGCCAAAGAAGAATTTGAGGAGCAAATAGCAAAAGACACAAAAATTAAAATGTTTTTTTTGGTTTGTTTTTAAAAAGTACACCAGAAGCAGGAAGCCTGTCAAACAATCAGTGGGGACACTGGACGATAAAGGTGCTAATGGAGAACTTAAGGAAGACAAGGCCATTGAGAAGCTAAATGAAATCTTTGCATCAGTCTTCATTGCAGAGTATGTGAGGAAGATTCCCACAGTAGGCCTAACTTCAGTAATAGGCAAATTAGCGGAAACTGTAGTACGCAACAGAATTATCAGACACATAGATTAACATGATATGTTGGGGGAAGAGTCAACATGGCTCTTGTAAAGGGAAATCATGCCTCGCCAATCTATTAGAATTCTTTGAATGTCAACAAGTGTGATTCAATTGATATAATATACCTGGACTTTCAGAAAGCCTGTCATAAGGTCCCACATCAAAAGCTCTTAAGCAAAGTAAGCAGTCATGGGAGAAGACAGAAGCTCCTCTCATGGGTCAGTAACTGGTTAAAAGATAGGAAAGAGAGGGTAGGAACAAATGGTCAGTTTTCAAACTACAAAGTGATAACTGGGATCTGTACTGGGACCAGCGCTGTTCAACATGTTCATAAATGATCTGGAAAAAGAGTAAACAGTGCAGATGACAATAACTTATTCAAGATCATTAAGTCCAAAGCTGACTGCAAATAATTACAAAGGCATCTCACAAAAGCGGGTGACTGGGCAACAAAATGGCAGATGAAATTCAGTGTTCATAAGTGCAAAGTAGTGCACACTGGAAAACAATCCAAACTATACATACAAAATGATGGGTTCTAAATTAGCTGCTACTACTCAAGAAAGATCTTGGAGTCATCATGGATAGCTCTCTGAGAACATCTGCTCAATATCCAGCGGCAGTCAAAAAAACTAACAATATTAGGAACCATTAGGAAAGAGAAACTAAGATAGAAAATATCAGAATGCCATGCCTTGAATGTAACCTAAACATTGTAGCATCACAGATGCTCCCTGACTTACGCAAGCGTTCCATTCCGAAACGCCTTGCATAAGTCGAATTTTGCGTAGTTTGGGAATGTATACCCAATTATGCACCAAAAAAAAAAAAAAAAGCATATGGAACTTATTCCATGAGTGCGGATTTGTGTAAATCGGGTTTGCGTAACCCAGGGAGCATCTGTAATCTATCCCATGAAGACAAGAAAGTGAAACTAACTAGTGTGCGTTTTTATTGTCAAACTGATTGAAAGGCAAAACACCAACAGCATACATAGTGAAAAGTAAATGAGTTTTCAACATAGACATTCCATTTTAATAACAGGAAATTTTAGAAATGACGTATCCTCTCCCCATTCCACGTGTTTCTCTAAAGTATAAAGACAACATGAAAGGTTTGGTGGGAGCCCTACTTGTTTTGATGGAAGACTTGGAGACATCGTTTGTTCTGCCACCTCAACTAAAAGGGCAAATGTGCTGAATCTTCAGCCAAGACTTCCTTTTTTATCATATTAGTCATTCAATCAAGTAAAAGTGTTTAAAAGAAATTACAAAAACCAAAATGTTTAAGTCTGACTAAAAATCTCTTTCCCTCAACTGCTCAGTTTCCACTCTTGGCTCTTGTGGAGACATCTGACTAGCTCTCCAGTCAGAGTATTCTAGACTACACTGTACCTAAATTTACAATGTAAAACAAGCAGAAAACACTTAAAAACCAGCTTTTTAGGTATCTGCCCTTTTTTGTTTATGATCGATATCAGTGGTGGGCAACCTGCTGTGGCCGCAAGACAGTTTGTTTATATTGACCGCCCACAGGCACGGCCGCCCACAACTCCCAGTGGCTGCTGTTCGCCGTTCCCCACCAAAAGTATGATATGGTATTTTTGGTACAGAGGTGAGGGGGCCTCAGCAGGGGATCTGGTTGCTGGGGGAGTGGGGCTTGGTGGGGTGGTGGTCAGGGTGCAGTTGGCTGGGGCTAACTGGGGTGGAGGACTCCTGATGCAGGGGGTGAGGCTCTGTTCGGGGAGGGGGTTCTGGGTGTCAAAGGCTCCTGATGCAGGGGTGAGGCTCGGCAGGGGGATTCCACTTGCGGGGGGAGGTGAGGCTCAGCAGGAGGGGTTGGGTGCAGAGGGAGATGTCCAGATGCTCGGGGGTTGGGTGGACAGGACGAGCAGCTCTCCATACAGTGACCCCCTCCTTCCGTAGCTGAGGAGCAATAGGGCAAGGAAGTGGGGGAAAGGGTCACTGTATAGGGAGCTGCTCCCGCTCTCCGCCCAACCCCTATGCATCTGGACCTCCCCGCCCCGCTGAGTCTCACCCCTAGCACTCAGACCTCCCTGCCAAATCCCACCACTCCCCCATGATGCAGAGCATCCTGCAGCCAGGGGAGGTTTCTGGAGTTGATCTGACCCAGCCCAGCTGCTCTGTGCAGGGGAGGGGGAACTCCGACATCCTCCTCATCCCTTTCTCCCCCCAGTTGGGACTAATGTTCCTGGGCAGCTGAGGCATCCACAGAACTCCCTTCCTTCTCTCCCCCACAGTGACTTATCTCTCCCCTGCCTGTGCTGCTTGGGAGGGGTGAATGAGCACTGTTGCAGCTTCTCTTTGCTTCCCCACAGAAACCATTTTTCTGCAGGGAAGCAAAGAGAATCTATGGGGGGAAGAAGGGGGAGTTTCTGCATATGCACAGTGGTGCAGAATTCCCCCAGGAGAACAATACCATCAAATCTATGGAAAGGACACTGGCCAAGTGGAAATCCACTGAAATGAAGCATTTCTTCTCTAAAGATATACAAGTAATTCTCTTCTCTCAAGAAAATAAACCAATTTCAGTGGATTCCTCATCCTCAAGATTAAAGTCTACACTATGTTAATAATTACTTTGCTACAGTAATGTCTAGATGCCTCAGCTTAGATCAGGCCCCATTATGCTAGGCACTATTGAGATGCAGAGTAAAAAAAACAGTTTCTACCCTGCAGATGGACAAGACAAAAGATGGGGAAAAAAGTATCTTTATAGATAGGAAACAGACAGAGATGTGAGTGACTTATCCAAGGTCACACACTGAGTCTGTAGCAGAGCCAGGAACTGAACACAGATCTCCCGATTCCCAGCCCAGAGTCTTAACTACAAGACAGTCCTTCCGCTCATTATTAGCATTTATACTAGTAAGTGACACACATAATTAAAGATGCACAAGCGTTTCTATTCTGAGGGATCACTTACATTTTCAACTGCTTATAATTTAAAACAATAAATCAAAGTTTGAACAAAAGTGGAGTAAAAATATACGATAGCTAGTTAGCTACTTTTGGGGTGGGACAGCTATAGTGACTTGGCAATTTGAAAAAAAAATTCAATTTGTATAAGTGTCTATGGAACATATATGCCTTTCTTTAGTCCAGGAAAAGTTAACTGCAATTTTTGAAAATTATAAAGGTTTTTAAGAAGGATGTTGCACATATTCACTAGATCAGTGGTGGGCAACCTGTGGCCCATCAGGGTAATCTCATTGAGGGCCGCGAGACATTTTGTTGATGTTGACTGTCCGCAGGCACGGCCCCCCGCAGCTCCCAGTGGCAGGGACATGCTGGCCGCTGCTTCCCGCATCTTCTATTGGACAGGAATGGCAAACCGCGGCCACTGGGAACTGCAGGGAGACGTGCTAGTGGACAGTCAACATCAGCAAAGTGTCTCAAGGCCCGCAATGAGATTACCCTGATGGGCCACAGGTTGATCACCACTGCACTAGATTTTATAATACACATAAGAACATAAGAATGGCCATACTGGGTCAGACCAAAGGTGCATCCAGCCCAGTATCCTGTCTTGAGACAGTGGCAAATGCCAGGTGCCCCAGAGGGAGCGAACCTAACAGGTAATGATCAAGTGATCTGTCTCCTGCCATCCATCTCCACCCTCTGGCAAACAGGATCTAGGGACACCATTCCTTACCCATTCTGGCTAATAGCTATTAATGGACTTAACCTCCATGAATTTATCCAGTTCTCTTTTAAACCCTGTTATAGTCCTAGCCTTCACAACCTCCTCAGGCAAGGAGTTCCACAAGTTGACTCTGCACCGTGTGAAGAACTTCCTTTTATTTGTTTTAAACCTGCTGCCCATTAGTTTCATTTGGTGGCCCCTAGTTCTTATATTATGGGAACAAGTAAATATCTTTTCCTTATTCACTTTCTCCACACCACTCATGATTTTATATACCTCTATCATATCCCCCGCTTAGTCTCCTCTTTTGCAAGCTGAAAAGTCCTAGCCTCTTTAATCTCTCCTCTTATGGGATCCATTCCAAACCCCCAATCATTTTAGTTGCCCTTCTCTGAACCTTTTCTAATGCAAGTACATCTTTTTTTGAGATGCAGAGACCACATCCGTACGCAGTATTCGAGATGTGGGCATACCATGGATTTATAAGGGCAATAAGATATTCTCCGTCTTATTCTCTATCCCTTTTTGAATGATTCCTAACATCCTGTTTGCTTTTTTGACTGCTGCTGCACACTGTGCGGACGTCTTCAGAGAACTACCCACGATGACCACAAGATCTCTTTCCTGATTAGTTGTAGCTAAATTAGCCCCCATCATATTGTATGTATAGTTGGGGTTATTTTTTCCCAATGTGCATTACTTTACATTTATCCACATTACATTTCATTTTCCCCCTTGTCCACATGTTTGTTGACCCCTTCAAAGAACTCTAATAGATTTAGTAAGACATGATTTGCCTTTGCAGAAACCATGTTGACTTTGCCCAACAATTTATGTTCTATTTGTCTGACCATTTTATTCTTTACTATTTTTGTAACTAATTTGCCCGGTAATGATGTTAGACTTACCGGTCTGTATTTGCCAGGATCACCTCTAGAGCCCTTTTTAAATATTGGCGCTACATTAGCTATCTTACAGTCATTGGATACAGAAGATGATTTGAAGGACAGGTTACAAAACAATAGAAATATCTCTGCAATTTCACATTTGAGGTCTTTCAGAACTCGGGTGAATGCCATCTGGTCCCTGTGACTTTTTACTGTTAAGTTTATCAATTAATTCCAAAACCTCCTCTAGTGACACTTCCATCTGAGGAACTGTCACAGATTGGTCACCTACAAAGGACGGCTCAGGTTTGGGAATCTCCCTAACACCTTAAGCCGTGAAGACTGAAGCAAAGAATTAATTAGGTTTCTCCGCAATGACTATTGTCTTTAAGTGCTCCTTTTGTATCTCTATCATCCAGGGGCCCCACTGGTTCTTTAGCAGGCTAACTGCTTCTGATGTACTTAAAAAACATTGTTATTACCTTTGGAGTTTTTGGCTAGATGTTCTTCAAACTCCTTTTTGGCTTCTCTTATTATATTTTTACACTTAATTTGGCAGTGTTTATGCTCCTTTCTATTTACCTCACTAGGATCTGACTTCCACTTTTAAAAAGATGCCTTTTAATCTCTCACTGCTTCTTTTACATGGTTAAGCCAAGCCACGGTGGCTCTTTTTTAGTTCTTTTACTGTGTTTTTTAATTTGGGATATACATTTAAGTTGGGCCTCTATTATGGTGTCTTTGAAAAGAATCCATGCAGCTTGCAGGGATTTCACTCTAGTCACTGTACCTTTTAATTTCTGTTTAACTAACCTCCTCATTTTTGCATAGTTCCCCTTTCTGAAATTAAATGCCACAATGTTGGGCTGTTCAGATGTTCTTCCCACCACAGGAATGTTAAATGTTGTTATATTATGGTCACTATTTCCAAGCAGTCCTGTTATAGTTACCTCTTGGACCAGACCCTGCGCTCCACTCAGGTCTAAATCTAGAATTGCCTCTCCCCTTGTGGGTGCCTGTACGAGCTGCTCCAAGAAGCAGTCATTTAAAGTATCAAGAAATTTTGTTTCTGCATTTTGTCCTGAGGTGACATGTACCCAGTCAATATGGGGATAACGGAAATCCCCTCCCACCCTTATTGTGTTCTTTATTTCGATAGCCTCTCTAAGCTCCCTTAGCATTTCAGCATCACTATCACTGTCCTGGTCAGGTGGTCGATAGTAGATCCCTACTGTTATATTCTTATTAGAGCATGGAATTACTATCCATAGAGATTCTATGGAACATGTGGATTAAGATTTTTACTTCATTTGATTTTACATTTTCTTTCACATATAATGCCACTCCCCCCCCCCCCCCCCCCCGCCAACCTGTTCTGTCCTTCCGATATATTTTGTGCCACGGAATGACTGTCCCATTGATTATCCCCACTCCATCAGGTTTCTGTAATGCCTATTATATCAATAGCCTCCTTTAACATGAGTCACTCTAGTTCACCCATCTTATTATTTAGACTTCTAGTATTTGTGTACAAGCACTTTAAAAACCTGTCACTGTTTGTTTGCCCTTTTCTGATGTGTCAGATATTTTTATGTGAATGTTTCTCATCTGACCTAGCCCAGACTTTATCCTCTTCCATCCTCTCCTCCTGACTAAAACCTAGAGAATCTCTATCAGTAGGCTCCCCTTCTTAAGAGAAGCCTCTGTCCGATCCACGTGCTCCTCTGCAGCAATCAGCTTTCCCCCATCTCTTAACATTAAAAAGATTGCAGAGCAGTTTTTAAACTAAGTGCCAGCAGTCTGGATCCTCTTTGGTTTAGGTGGAGCCCATCTTTCCTGTATAGGCTCCCCCTACATCAAAAGTTTCCCCAGTTCCTAATAAATCTAAACACCTCCTCTCTACACCATTGTCTCATCCATGCATTGAGGCTCTGAAGCTCTGCCTGGCCCTGCGCGTGGAACTGGAAGCATTTCTGAGAATGCTACCATAGAGGTCTTGGATTTCAGTCTCCTTCCTAGCAACCTAAATTTGGCCTCCTAGACATCTCATACCCTTTCCTATGTCATTGGTACCTACATGTACCACGAACACCGGCTCCTCCCCAGCACTACATATAAGTCTATCTAGATGCCTCGAGAGATCCACAACCTTCTCAACCAGGCAGGCAAGTCACCATACGGTTCTCCCACTCATCACAAACCCAGCTATCTATGTTTCTAATGATCAAATCTCCCATTACTAACACCTGCCTTTTCCTAATGAGTGGAGTTCCCTCTCCCGGAGAGGTAACCTCACTGCAAGATGATATCCCAACATCATCCGGAAGGAGGGTCCCAACTATGGGAAGGTTTCCCTCTACTCCCATTGAAAGGCTCAGGGAAGGAGAGGAGTCATCCTTCTTAACAGTGCACGAGCTGTCTGACCGGAGTTGGGACAATTCTACAGTGTCCTGGAAAGGCTCATCAATATACCTCTCCGTCTCCCTTAGGTCCTCCAGTTCCGCCACCCTGGCCTCCAAAGCCCCTACGGCAGTGGTCCCCAACCTTTTTGTGGCCAGTAGCACATTCATATTTTCAGAAGAGTGTGGCGGGCGCCAACAATTTTTCAAGGCTTATTTTGTATTTGCATGTTAAATAATACGAAAATCATATTAAATATACCTAATATATGATTCCATTAGATAAAAAGGGTAATTTTACATGTAAAAGGTATTAATTAAATTATTCGGCAATTACTCTTTCACCTTACCATGTGAATTTGCTCTTTTTTATCTACCTGTAAGAAAAATTAAGGAGTTTTAACAAAATAATTATAAACAGTTTTCATCTTATTTATTTTTAAAAAGTTAAACATGTTGAATTGCTGGTCCAAATATATTTATTATTCTTACTTTAACACAGAATGAAGCCTGCAGCCCCAGAGTTCTCTGTCCCCGGCGGGGGCGGGGCCGTGGCTTCTCTCCGGCTTCGAAGCCGGAGAGAAGCCGCGGCCCAGCGCCTGCCAGGGACAGAGAACACCAGGGCCCGCAGCCTGCAGCCCCGGAGAAGCCAGAGAGAAGCCACAGCCCCGCGCCTGCCAGGGACAGAGAACGCCGGCGCCCGCAGCCTACAGCCCCGGAGTTCTTTGTCCCCGGCAGGCACTGGGCCACGGCTTCTCTCTCCTGCTGGGCACTAGGCGGGCACACATAAATGCCGCGCGGGCACCACGTTGGAGACCACTGCCCTATGCAGTCTCTGAGGGTCAGGAGCTCTTTGCACCGAATGCACACATACACTACAGGGCAGGTAATCATACATGTTACACTGAGTGCAATAAACAGGACAGCCCCCACTCTGCTGCTGGGCTTCTGGCTGCATTCTCTCCTACAGCTATCTGGGTTAATGATAACGTTTTTGTTTAAATCAAGAAGTTTTGATTATAGTTTAGTTTAAAGGCTTTAAAGATTGGCAAGTATACCTTGTCCCCTTCCCACTCCCCTTCCAAACTCCCCCTTAAAACTCCCTGTTAGTGGCCCCTGTTCACAAACCACCTCCCAGTGGTTTGTCAACATTCTACGCAAATATTGTTTAAGCAAATTTGAATGAAGATATGCAGGGAAGAAGGCAGATCTCAAATGAGAATTGGTGCAGAAAAGTGTGCAAGGAACAAGATAAAATCTTTTGCCTCATTAACTGCACAGCTAGATTGGGTATAAAATTTTGTGGGGTTTACCCTAAGACCGCAAATGAACATTAAGTTTGCAAAATGAAGCAGTCAAAAGTCAGGACATAACGAAGATAAGGTGGCCTACCCAAACTTAACTCTGCCCTTTTGTATGTATATACGACACAATCCTTAAAATTACATAATCACATAAGACCAAGAATTAGGCAGGGCTGCACAGTGAATTGTTCCAAGATGCAGAGCATGTCTGCCACATTTGTTACAGTTGTATTCTGGATACAAGAGGTTGAGAACAATCCACAGATAATATACTAGACTGGAACCCAGAAAAAACATGTTCTATCCCAGCCTCTCCAACAGACTCCCCATGCAACTTGGGAGTCAATTTTCCTGTGCCTCATTTAAGCATCTGTAAAATGATGACTGCATTTCATGACCTGATCATAGAATCATAGGGTTGAAAGGGACCTCAGGAAGTCATCTAGTCCAACCCCCTGCTTGAGGCAGGACCAAACCCCAGACAGATTTTTACCCCAGTTCCTTAAGTGTCCCCCTCAAGGATTGAACTCATAACCGTGGGTTTAGCAGGCCAATGCTCAAACCACTGAGCTATGCCTCCCCCTCACAGGGGTGTCATGAGAATAGATTCATTAGTGTTTGTGAGGCAGCAAACTATATGGCCCAGCAGTGTTTGGATGGTATGCTATAATAATGCATGGGGCACAGGGAACAATGAGGACCAAAAAAATTTTTGAACAGCTGTCTCATTCATTCAGCACTGTTTTGTAGTATGTGAAATGAAGCAGAGGTCCTAGGGAAAAATAGTATGTGGTCTTGTAATAAATTATCATAATACATAAAAACAAAGGGGCAAATTGAAAATTGCACAGGCCTTAACTCTGTTATTTCCTAATTGGTGTGCTCTTCACTTTGTTGCCATAACATTATTTTAATGTTGTTATACATATTTGGTTAAGACATCTTGAAGGGGGTAACATTTGAGATAGCCTGAGTTCCTGCTTAATTCAAGATAGAGACCAACAGTTTGGATACACCTTGCCAAGAAAGAAAGTAAACCTGAACTCGTTTACAAGCCAAATCTAAACAATGCTTGGTTACATACTACGAGACGACTACTTGGCATCACTGAAATCTATTGAACAGACTTGAGGCTAGCAGCTGAAGCATATTCAATCATGTTCTTGAGTAGTCTCCCATTAGTCCCTCAATAATGAGGGCAGAAGGAAATTCCAACTAACTTTATAGCTTGCAGTTCTAGTGTCTGCAACTAGTGTCTAGTTGCCTGAATTCAAGGCAACAGTCTTTTTTGTTCCCTGAACTCTCCTGCCTGCCTACAACTACTTCCTCCTCCTCAGTCTCTGCTTCTCTTGGTCTCTGTCCCATAATATATGTAACTTCAAATGTGCTGAAACAACATTTCTTTTCCTCTTCGGAACAAGTAAAAAGTATTTAAATCAGGCAGCAAACAGTCTTTGTATTGCCTCTTTCAGAAAGAGAGAAAAAACAAAACTTTCAAAGACTACCAAACAAAACAGTTTATAATAAACACTAAATTGACTTTAAACAAAACCAGATTAGTAGTGATATCTTCATGAAAAGTAGATTTCCAGTACAGTTGCTGAAGCTTGGTCTACACTTAAAAGTTATGTCAGCAGGTACATCTGTCAGGGGTGTGAAAAAACCACACCCTGGACAAACATAGCTATGCCGACAAAACCTCTAGTGTAGACACAGTCATGTTGGTGGTAGAGGACTTTTGTCAATGTAGCAAATGTCATCCAGGGAGGTCAATGACATTTCTACACCAACAGAAAACTCTTGTTGGCATGGGCCACGTCTTTACTAAGGAGCTACACACGCACAGCTATGTCAGTATGGGTTCTGTAGTGCAGACGTAGCCTGAGATACCCATACTCCCAAGCTCCTTATTAGCTTGCACTACCTCTCCTTTGCTCCAGGCTGGCTTTCTGTGAAGCTAATGCACTCTAGGTGTTGCATGATCCTCCTAGCTAACTCTTGCTTCCTTGCATAGAAACCAGGAGGTCCCCCAATGCTTTCTAACCTGGTCACTTGTCTGGAATGCAGAGAGATAGTATAACCTCTCACAGCCCCAAATGGAATGAGACTTGACATGATGCTCAAGTTATAAGACTGTCAGGTTGAAAAAGAAAGAAACAATCAGCAGCTGTTTACAGATGTTCCTCTTGGAAACAGGAAATCCAAATTTTTTATCTGATGTTAAAAAGCTGGGTAGACTCCAGGATTTCAATTAACCTATTGATAAAAGTGAAGGGACCTTCAAGCTTATGGCAGGGGAGGGGAGAAGTACCTTTCCAGGATGAATGACTCTATAAGATGGGACTCCATCACCATATTTGGAAGGAATTCACAACGTATCCACAGAACCTTGAAAAGGTTAGTGTAAGATGATCAATCACTACGACACATTATGCACTGTAAGATGAAGTCACTGCCATCAGGAAAATAACTGTTCTACATGAGGAACTTAATGCCTATGTCACATGTAAACTTAAAAGGAGTTTCTTCATCTTAATTGGGTCTGATTTAATATGTGCTCTTTAAAACGAGATGTTCAATAGTTTTTTTTTTTTTTAAATATACATCAGGCCCCTCATGCACTGACATGGAGCGCAGAGAAACTAGAAACTAGTCTACGTTTGATGTGTCCATGATACATCCTGTGTCACAGATTCAAATGTAAAACAACTGAAACAGAACACTATTCAATAACCACCTGCCAGTTTAAAAGTCTGATTGAAATGATCTTATACAGTGCGCTTAGTTATCCATTAATATAGAAGCACAATGTTATTTTACCTTAAATGTTTACTACCTGCTTCACAGTTCATGGTCTACAGCTAGCTAATTCAATGTATTTGAAAACTGAATCTAAGTATTTCTAGAATGCCGTAAAAGAGAGGCCCATTTCCTCTAGTGATTGCTGTTTAAAGTATCATTGCTTCTAAGTATCTCTTCTGAAAAATAACTAAAAATTACATCATAGGGTTCCATGCTTGCTGCCTCACTTATTCCAGATAAAATCTGTTCAGTTTTATAAATACGTTCTCTTTTCCTAGCTCACAGTCCTTCCAACACAACCTGGGCTCTGAAAGCCAAGATACATTATTTTTGGCATGTGCCTCACCCACAACAGAAACTCTGCAACTGGACATTAACAATTCTGTCTAAGATATGATCTAGAACAGAATCCATATCACTCTACCAAAGCTCTTGCTTCTGTTAGCTTCAGACAGTAAGAAGCCACTAGAGTAAGCAGAACACAAACGGATGAGATCGGCTGAGTAAGAAGTGCCAGTTTTAGTCAATTTTCTGTAGCTGCAATTTAATTTTTTTTTTAAAAAAGCACTTATGATACCTGCACTTAAGTGAATAAAAGCACTCGGCATCACAATTCAGATCAGAGACATGCAGTTTTGGTATAACTGCATATCATTTTTGTTACTACTTGCATAACCTGATTTCCATTATGAAGTAATGAGCAGTGGAGAGCAACTTAATTTTAATCTTTTGATAGGGTTCAATAATGTCTCCCTTTAACTTTTCTTTCTACAACACACTGAAAAATAATTGCCGAATCACCATCCAACTTTGAAGACTCTACATGGAAATCCTTGAAATAATCTCTGGATCAGTATGAAAATACTAGTGCAGATAAGCCAGTTCTTTGATGCCATACTAGAATTCTTGAAGTGCTCACAAGAGGTCTAATAACCACAAATTCACAAAAGATTTTCCACAATAAACCTGTTTTAGCCATTTACAGAAATATGGCTCCCCTTCCTTTATAAGCGGAATGCCTCATTTTAAAAGCAATTTTTTTTAGCCATGATTGTGTCCTTTATAAGCTTCCATCAGAAATTCTGAATCCTGAAACTGAAGTTATAAGAAATAGTTTTAAATTAATAACTTGTTTCCGTCATACATTTATTTCCCTCCATCTTAGAGTTTTGTCATATTGTGCCACATTCAGCATTTAAAGTTAAAACAGACTCAGGCTTGGGTGAGCTCAGGCTTCAGTCCCCCCTTCTGGGGTCATGTAGTAATTGTAATTGTCAGAAGGGGGTTGCAGTGCAATAAAGTTTGAGAATCCCTGGTCTAAATGCCTTTTTATATTTAGTAAAGTATTTTAGAGCACTTACATGTTTGTTAAAATATCAAAGAAAATCTTTCCAGGTAGATACACCATAGATTTTTTTTTTAAAGTTAGCCATGACTATAGTGAAATCGATTTTAATACAATCAAAATAAACTAAATAATTTTGGGGAATTTTGATTAGCTGTAGGCCCTGCCCACACTGGGGAGGAAAGCACATTCACTTGGGAAGCTTGATTTTAACACTTGTGGCTAGCTGTTTTCAGCCCCATAGAGAGTGGCCTCATATATTAAGGCCTCTCAAAGCTAGAGATGAACCCACACTGGCCACAGGGCTATGGGAAGGAGCAAGGGTGTGCCTAACCAAGAGAAAGGGACCAAGCCAGACAGTGACCTGGCAGAAGGCAACATTTGAAGTCTATTTATAGGGACATTTAGTGACAGAAGCAGAGGTGCATTTTAGTTGCCCTCAAGTAGCTGGACTAGGCACTTAGTGGTGCCAGCTGGAGAAAACAACATGCCTGGTTAAATGGCTGGTTTCCATGGCGGCCTGGTGCTGAGGTTACACTGCATGTGGGGGGCTAGTGGCCTTAAGCGCCAAGGCTCTCGCGCATGGAGGCTCGTTGGGGCAGAGACCTAGACACACGCTCCTGCAAGGCCCCTAGGAGCCGAACAGCATCAGCCACCACCTGAGCCCGGGGAAGGCAGCTCCCCACTCGTATGTTCCGGCCTGACGCCCTTCCCGCCCCCAGCACTCGCGTTCCCAGCGCCCCGGGCCGGGCCCGCAGCAGTCAGGCCCCGCACAAGCCTCGGACGGACAGCAGGCCCCAGCGACGGGCACCGCGAGCTCTTGCGGGCCCGGGACAGCCGGGCACAGGCCAAAGCCACGTCGGGCGGGGCCCTCCGCCGAGCGCAGGGCGGGGGAAGTTACCACGTCGGCGACGCCACCACTGCGGAAATGGGTCAGCCGGGGTCGGGCTTAGCGCGGACGCTCTCGCTCTCCCCGCCTCGCAACCCTCCCCCATTTCCGCAGTAAAGGTCTCCGCTCCCCTGCCTCTTACCTGTGTCCCCAATGATGATATATTTGAAGAGATACGCGTAGGCCATGGCCGCCCAATCCCCGCCCTCGCCGCCGCCTCTCGGTCTCTCTCGCTCCTCAGTGACGCGCGCTCTCCCCCCACCCCCGCTGTCAGGGCTCGCGCTGCGGAGAGTTCCAAACCGTTAGCGGCCACCGAGCTGACCCTGCTTCTCAAGCGCTCCGGGCGCTCTCCCCCCTCGCGAGCTGCTCAGCGTCCGCAGGCGGCAACCCCGCACGAGCAGGAACAATAACAGGCGGCGGCGGCGGCAGCCCGAACCCTTCAGCAACGTCACGCAAGGCAACCTCCTCCGCCCCGCCTCCGCCGACCCGGAAGTGCTGAGGCAGCCGCTGCTTGGGGAGGGCCCGTGTGACGGGCAGCTCTTACCCCGGCCCCACCCGCGAGGATCCCTGCGCCTGCCTGAGGCTGGGAGGGAAACGCTCCTGGAGCGGCTGCCCGCCCCCGTGCCCGAGGGGCGAGAGACTCCTTCAGGCGGGCCCCCGTGACTGAGGCAGGTGCCGTGTCTGGCTGTCCCTCCCGGGGCCTGGGCCGGGAGCCTGGCTGCGGTGCCCTACCGCCCTGTGCGTACCCGGCGTTGCCAGGCGCGGTGCATGGGACAAGCGTGGCAGCCCCCGCCCGTGAGCGGAGGGAAGGGGCCGTGGATGTCACTGGTTGGTCTGGCGGCCAAGAGCCGTTATGGGATGTTGTTGGTTGTATTGCAGCGGCGGCCTAGGACACTGTGCGGGGGCCAGGGCCCCACCGTGCTAGGCGCTGGCCACACGCAGACCAAACAGATGGCTCTTGCGCCGGAGCGGCTACACGCTAGGGCCTGGTCAACACCTAAAACTGAGGTCAACCTAGCTCCAGCGCTCAGGGCTGTGAAAACTCTGTGCCCTGTGTGATGTAGGTGGGCGATCGACCCCCCACTGTAAACACAGCTAGGTTGGTGGGTGAATTTTCCCCCTCAAGGGTGTGGATTTACTATAGTGATGGAAAAACCGATTCTGGCGCAGTGGCAATGGACTACACTACAGTGGCGTAGCTGCATCTGTGCTGCTATAGCACATGTAGTGTGGGCATACCCTAAGTGGCCATTCTTTCTGATTTTCCTATCTGGAAGTAAAGAGTTGAACCCTGGTCTTGCAGTTGGATTTTTTCCTACGGCTTTTATGTGGAGGAGGGTGTCATGCTGTCTGGAGTTGCTCACAAATGTGAGTGCCTACATCAGGGCAGACAGCCAAAAACAGGGCAGACACCCCAAACTGGTAGTGTGTTTTATAATTGGATTTCACCAAGCCAGTAATAAATGTGAACTCCTGGATCACTATAACAAGCTTACCATCACAGACAGTCGTTACACTCTCCTGTCTAGTTTGCCACCCACAAAAACTGGATTTAGTGATAGATGGTCATTTACACCAAAAATCACACCACATTTAGGTTACTTCCAGTCCCAAGAGACCAATCACTTGCCCCAGATCAGTTGATACTCTAGATCAGTGATTCTCAAACTTTTTTATTGGTGACCCCTTTCACATATCAAGCCCCTGAGTGTGCCTCCCCCCAATCAATTAAAATGCTTTTAAATATATTTAACAACATTATAAATGCTGGTGGCAAAGCGGGGTTTGCAGTGGAGGCTGACAGCTCATGACTGCCCATGTAAGAATCTTGTGACCCCCTGAGGGATCCTGACCCCCCAATTTGAGAACCCCTCTTCTAGATCCTATACCAAAGACAATGCCTATAGGAAATCCTATAATAACCTATCTAAAGGCTTATTAACGAGGAAAGAGGAAGAAGAGAGTTATTTTCAGGTTAAAGCAAGTAACCATCTCAACACAAATGAGTTACCATTTATCTCTAGCTTGCTTCTTGCTTGCTTATATATACACCTGCCCCTGGAAATTTCCACTGCTTGCATCCGAAGAAGTGGGTATTCACCCACGAAAGCTCATGCTGCAAAACGTCTGTTAGTCTATAAGGTGCCACAGGATTCTTTGCTGCTTCATTTAAATCTTAAGAGTGACAGAGTTGTAGTGGTCTATCTATTCAAAGCAACAAAGAATCCTGTGGCACCTTATAGACTAACAGACGTTCTGCAGCATGAGCTTTCGTGGGTGAATACCCACTTCTTCAGAGGTGGTATTCACCCACGAAAGCTCATGCTGCAGAACGTCTGTTAGTCTATAAGGTGCCACAGGATTCTTTGTTGCTTTTACAGATCCAGACTAACACGGCTACCCCTCTGATACTATCTATTCAAAGTGGCTTTCAGGGCAGATCCGGGAGGCAGCCCCTGGGGATCTCTGGCTTCAGCTTAGAGTCTCTGGCCCTTCAGAGTTCCAACAGCCAAAAAAGATGCAGCTCCTGCTTGTCAGGAATTTTTATTCCCTACCCCCAGAATTCAGGCTGATGGGATGAGTTCATGTGCCCATCTCCTCTTCATTGGGCGGGGGAGGGAAAGGGGGAGAGCAATCAACAAAATCTTTTGTCCTCTGATGTTCCACAATGGTTTGTCTGATGTTTATGGGCCTTCTTTTGTTGAGCCAGAGATAACACCTCTTGTGGCAAACTAGTATTTCACATTTGATAATGGTTCTCTCCTGACTATGGGGGTTTACAGTTTCAGAGCAAACACTTAAATATTACCTTATAACATGGGATATAGATATTACGTGAGATTAATACATGCAGCAACATAGAAGTTTTTCATAGAGTCTAAACACTAAATACATTCTTATAAGGCTAATACCTATTTTGAGGAAAACTAACATAACGGGTGACCTGGTCTGGTCTCCAGCTACGAGTCAGTTCTTAATGCCTGCAGCCTGGGCAGTAACTGACATCTGGCTTGCCAGCATCACAGTGGGATTTGGCTAATGCTTTCATGGCTATACCCCTCCATTCTTCATGTTGATATAAGTTTGCTTTTACCTATAAGGGACAACAATATGCCTTCAGCCGGATTCCCCAAGGTTTCCATTCTTCCCCTAGTATTTGTCATGCCCACATCATTAAATCGTTGAAGCATTTGTGCCCTGACCACCACCCACAAGTAATTTCATTCGTGGATGACATTTTAATACCCACCCCCACTTCAGAAATGAACAAGGAAATCACCAGGGAGGTGTTAATTATAGTGCAGGCAACCGGATTTAAGGTAAATCGAGAAAAGGCTCAGTACAGCAACAAGTGAAATACCTGGGTGTGTGTCTTGGAGAGGATGGCTGGACTCCCGATCAGGAAAGTGTAGAAATTATAGGAAAGTTACTTGTTCCCACCGACACACACACCCTCTGAGCTCTCTTGGGAACTTTCAGTTTCTCCAGAGAGTTCATTGAAATGTTCTCTGACAAAGCCAAGCCTCTGTACCAGTTATTAAAGAAAGACAGGATTTGGGAAAGGGGACCAGACCCAGGGCCAGCTCCAGCGTTTTTGCTGCCCCAAGCGGCAGGGGAAAAAAAAAAAAAGCCATGATCGGCACTTCTACTGCTGCTGCTTCATTTTTTGGCAGGGACTGAGGGACTCACCGCCGAAGAGCCAGATGTGCCGCCCCTTCCCATTGGCCGCCCCAAGCACCTGCTTGCTGCCCTGGTGCCTGGAGCCGGCCCTGATCAGACCAATAGACTGCCCTGGCCACCTTGAAACAAGGTTTGGTTAGTGCTCCTGCCCTGGCTTATCTGGACTCTGCCCTGCTCTTTGTGATTCAATTGGCCTCCTGAGAGACAAGCCTGGGAGCTGCTCTCAACCAAAGGCAATGTGACAAGCTCAGAGTCATCACATATGCCTCCAGGCTCCTGGATCAAACAGAGCAAGGCTTTACCCTCCTGTGAGAAAGTGTGTCTTGTGTTGGTCATACTTGCCCAGGACAGCTTAGTAATTGGCTGTGTGAATCTGAAGAGTTCAAAGTACAGCATCCTGTCCAGGAGATCCAGGCACTTTGCCTTGAGTGTGGTGAGCTAAGATGACTAGTTTGTCTTGACCTCTCATGAGCTACCAGACAACAAGTGTGTGACAAAATACTCAAACTGCTTCTGTGAGACCTGGTAATGGCCTGCCTCTCTGGAAATGGGAGTAATGGGTGCCAGAGTCAGCTAAACGTCCTTTGCTGTTTATAAAATGCCCTAATTGATAGGAAGGACCACTTTCCAATTGCTTGAACTGCAGGATGTTGAAAAGTCAGTAGTATTTTTCAATCACTACTGACAATTCTTAGCCTGGAATGTGCCTCTTCTGAAGATCATGGACTTTTAAAAAAGTATTTCAGGACAGATTTCAGACCATGTAACAGTCTTTGGGGAGGAAGGTGGTGGCACTGACTCATGTGTTGTGGCCTCTTCCACCACATCATATGATGATAAAAATGGCCATACTGGGTCAAACCAATGGTCCATGTAGCCTAGTATCTTGTCATCCAACAGTGGCCAGTGCCAGAAGCTTCAGGGAATGAACAGAATAGGGCAGTTGTCAACTGTTGTCCAGACCTAGCTTCTGGCGGTCTGAGGTTTAGGGACACACAGAGCATGGGATTGCACCCCTGATCATTTTGGCTAACCCATTGTGATTCCCATTTACAGATATAGGGGAGTGAAAACTTTCAGTCAAAGATTTCTTTAAGGGATGCTTAGACCAGCCTTCCATTGCAGAGCTTGTTTTCTTGGTTGACATTGGGGAGTACTTTAGGCATCATGCTCCTTTTAGGGCAACAAAGTTGCCAATTACCAGCACCATATTCAGTGGACCAAAGTAAGTATCTGGACATTGGAATATCTTAGGCCTGGTCTACACTACGGGGGGGGGGGGGGTGGTCGAATTAAGGTACGCGACTTCAGCTACGCGAATAGCGTAGCTGAAGTCGAACTACCTTAGTTCGAATTTCCTACCTGTTCAGACGTCGCGGGATCAAACTCCGCGACTCCCCCGTCGACTCCGCCACCGCCGTTCGTGGTGGTGGAGTTCTGGAGTCGACGGGAGCGTGTTCGGAGTTCGAACTATCGCGTCTAGATTGGACGCGATAGTTCGAACTCCGAGAAGTCGAACTCTCCGCGTCGACCCGGCGGGTAAGTATGGACCTACCCTTAGTATTCAACATGATGGGTAAGGGGGAAATGAAGTCTTCATAGTGATGTCTAACAGGTGAAGTTTGAGGCAGACTTCTTAAGGTCTTTGTGTGGTTAGAGAAGGCCTGACATGAAGCATCAATTGGCAATATGCCCCTCCCTTAGGCAGAACAATAAAAGTGCTCTGGTCCATTTTGGACATAGGTTCCTCACAGGAGACACATGGCAGACTTGATATCAGCCATCTCAATAAGGGTAGGTCTACACTTACCTGCCGGGTCGACGGGCGGCGTTCGACTTCTTGGAGTTCGAACTATCGCATCTAATCTAGACGCGATAGTTGGAACTCCGGACGCGCTCCAGTCGACGGGGGAGCCGCGGACTTCGTTCCCGCGGCGTCTGGACAGGTGAGTAGCCCGAACTAAGGTACTTCGACTTCAGCTACGCTATTCGCGTAGCTGAAGTCGCGTACCTTAGTTCGACCCCCCCCCCCTTAGTGTAGACCAGGCCTAAGAGTAGGTTCGCAATGGAGAGACCGAGGCTCAGCAGGGCCACAAACAATGAAAAAGGAAAGCCCATTAGGGCAAAAACTTGGCAAAATGGAGGCAAAGTTTGTGAACTAGAGCTGGATGGAAAAGGGAATTTCCATTTCACTGGAAATTCTGGATTCTCAACATTTTATTTTATATCAGAACAAAACATCAACATAGCAGAATTTCCCACAGAACAGAAGGATCCATTTTGGCATATGCCTGTCTGCCAGCTGGGAAGCTAACCATCTTGCCTGCTGATTGGCTGCCCAACAAGGTAGCCAGGCAGCTCACGTGCCAGCCAAGAGGCCAGAATGCTGGCTGGGGAGCCAGGAAGCCTGCCTAAGCCAGCTGCCAGGGAGCAGGACAGTTGGCCAGCTTGCTGGCTCTCTGGCAAGCCAGCCAGGGAGCCAAGTGAGGTGCTGGCTAGTTAGCTGGCTCACCAGCCATCAAGTCAGGCAGCTGCCCACCCATTGGGTGGATAGCTTGGGGAGGCAGCAAACCAAGCAGTCCACCTGCCAGGCAGGCAGCTAGGGAGCTGGCCACCTGGAGGTCGGGCTGCCCAGCAAACCTGCTTGGCAAGGAGGTGGGCTGGCCTGCCTGCCTGCCTGATTTCTGCCAAAAGGTTCAGCAGAATAAACATATTCCTGTGAAACATTTCAGTTCTGTCAAATCAATATTTTCCAATGGAAAATTGTTTCATTAGAAAATTTTCAATCTGGTCTATTCTGACTTGCTGAGGACCTGGGTGGTGAACAGGGGTTCTCTGACCCGAGGACCCAGTCTAAAAGTGGGATGAACTGCAGGACTCTGCCCCAAGAGAAGTCCATGTGCGGGCCTATCATTTGGGACAGGGTGCCCACATTGAGACTAAGCGAGGGTGGGGGGTCAAAGGTAGAGCTCTCCATGGAACCATAAAAGTGAATATGTAATTGAAGACATACTGAATACGTACAAGTGGGCAGAATTAAGAATGCATGGGCAACTGTAAATATGGCATTTGCTAACATTTAAATACATTGACTTTACAATCTAAATACCATTCTTTTAAAATAGGGTTTTAAAATGTAATTCTTAAATGTGTGTAGTTTTTTTAAGGAAAAAGGTAAACAGTCCTATTCTGTTCTGCATGTTAGGGTCATATTCTGTTCAACTGTAACAGTCCTCCATCATCACCACTTGGTGTTAACCAGGAATAATCTCTGTTTATATTTTGCCAGTGGTTAGCTGGATGTGCCCTAGGTTCCATACCTTAAAGCCCCACCCAGCAGACTCATTGCCCCAACCCGCATCTATCATCGGCGAGAAATCACAGACAGGCCTAATTATGAAACAGTTTGATTTATTTAACAAAGACTTAAATAGTAACTAATAAGACCCCCAAATAAAACAGTACACAAAGGGTATTCATGTCAGTTTGTTAAGCCAACCTGTACCTGAAGTCAAGGTCCCAAACCCACAAGACAAAGGAGTTTACTGCAGGTAAGGTACAGACATACTACACCAGGTTCCGAGGAATGGACCCATGATAATGGACTTCATGGACCAGGTACAACAGGATTCTTGAACACAGGTAAGACAGGAACTAATCAAGAACAGGTAACTGGAACAGGAGTTTGGATTTTCTTCTATAGATCCCTTATAGTCTTGGCTAGGACATGCACTGCGCTGCTACCAGGAAGGACAGCCCCTTCTCTCAGGTGCAGCAGTCTTTTATGTTCTCCTGTTACTAGGCTGAACAAATACCATGTGACCCTTGGCACCTTTTTCCCTCTGAGGCGGGAAAAGAGTAATTATTTCAAGAAGAAGGTCACCAACATGGTGGACAAACAACAACTATTCACAAACAAAATGGCAAAGTGCCTAAACAAAATGGAACTTGTAGATTTTTCCCTACGTTTGGTTTGAAGTCTGAACCTTCTTCATTATAGAACAGACTTCTACCATATGAGGTACAAGAGAGACTGCTTTAGATGGTAGCAGGTAGCAGGATAAGACAGTGGGGGGATAGGCCATTCGGTGCAGGGATAGAGAGGGAGTTGTGCCCCCATGGGAAGTCATGGGCCTTTGAGGCCATGGGCAAGTCTGGGAGGGGAGCTACAGAATGGTGGCAACTCCCCACCATCTCCAGTAAGGGCATCATCATCATCTGCTGCTGCAGCTGCAGCAGCAGTGGAATGAGCCCAATCTTAGAATGATCATGTTAGTTATTTTGGTGTGCTGCCAAAGATTTCCTGAGGAATGCACATCAGATGGGCAATGGCAATTTAACTTTTTTATATCAGCAAAAAATGAAGAGTGTGTCATACAAAAAAACCTCCACATTTCTGTAGCTTCAGGGCATTCTCCTTGCTAAATGATCAAAGGTCTGCTACAACAATAGAGATGAGAGATTTTCAAAGGAAAGGTTGTAAGAATCTCAGTATACAGGCTTCTACTAGCTCCCCTATAATATTGTTTAAATATATTATTTTAACCTTCTAAAAAAATCTTACACTTCAATTCCTTATATGGACAGAGGCCAAGGGACCTCTGTCATCCATCACAGGCTTCTGTAATTAATTATATATTTGATGCATTATATATGTTTGTATTTTCCAGTTGTATTTCTAAGATGTTCAATTCCATCAGTAGTCTCCATACATTTCAAACACTTCCAACCAGAAATTAATGAAAAATTGATTCTCCTCTACCTTATATATACTTTATCCCTGCATAAAGGGTATTAACTGACTCCCCTGAAAATATGCATTGAATTTGCTTCATTTTTACCCCTGGTTCAAGTTACTGCTAGAGAAATAAGGTGGGTGAAGTAGTGTCTTTTAGTGAGCCAGCTTCTGTTGGTGAAAGAACAGGCTTCTGAGCTTTGTGAAGCTGTTTCTCTGGGCCAATGATTATTAACATGCTTATTCAGAGTGAGAGTGAGCAGAATGATGCTAAAGCCTGGTGGTTAGGGCACCTACCTGGGAGGCTGGAAACCCATAGTCTTGTCCTCCTGCTCCAATGTCTTTATCCAGAGTGGAACAGCTTCAACAGCAGAGAGTGAGGGAACCCCATATCCAAATGGCTAGGGTGTTCCCCTGAGAGATGGTAGACACCTATTAAAATCCCTTCTCATCAAGTAGTGGGGAGGATTGAAACTGGGTCTCCTGCAATCTGGTGAGTGCTCTAACTCCTAGGCTAAGAGTTTGAATCAAGTTCCCTTCAGAAAGTGTGTGAAACAGTGAACATACCTGGAGGCAAAAACTTAGCTCTTAGAACAAAAATGTAGGCACCAAGTCATTTGAGCACATAAAGGGTTCAACAGTAGCCAAGCAGGGTCTTTTTGGATTGCAGTGATGCCTAAAATTGGTATTTATGTGCCTAAATGTTGGGTTTAGGCATCTAAGTCTTCTTGCAGATCTGGGTGCACGTAACTATATTTAATATAAGGACCATGATAGTAGCTTTTCACACGTGTATCATGGTTTCATGTGCAAACTAAAATCAGTGATGGGCTAGTGAAAATGCAGTTCTCTGAAATGTGACTGTGGAAAAAAACCCACCCTGCTACCTTCTTAGTCAAGTGCTCTGTTCCTGTGTGTGTATGGACAGAGCAGAGGCAGCCAAACTTATTGACTGTCCAAACCACATATGACAATCTTCAGAAGTTTGAGAGCTGGGACACACCTGCTGGGGCTCGGAGCTTCAGGCCCACTCCTGATGAAGCCCCAAGCCATGGCAGCTCTGCCCTGTGGGGCTAAAGCCCCAAGACCCCTCTCCCCACTGGGTAGAAGCCAGAGGTGATGTGTGTGGGGGGGGCACATGTGGAAATGTGCTCCCCCAGATTTTTGCCAGGGTTTGCTCGCCCCACTTGATCACGTGGTGCCGCCAGGTCCCCTCCCTGCACAGAAGCTGCTGGAAGCAGCAAGCTGGGAGCTGTGGCCTTGGGGAGAGGCAGCGGCAAACTGCTTTTGTTGCTGTCTCTCCCCATGGAACTAAAGCAGTAGCCCCTTTCTGCAGCTCCCAGCTCTTTGCTGCTACCTCTCCATAAGGAGCTAACACCTGGGAGCTGCAGGGAGGTGCCGCTGAGGGTAAGAGGGGGTGTCTGCCTTGGGGGGCATGATTCAATCTGTTGGAGGGAGCAAACCATTAAATTGTGTCTCCCACTCTCAGGAGGCACCAGTTGTCTCTGGCAAAAGCCCCTAGCCCCAGCACCTTGCTGCAGGGCAGAAGCCCCGAGCCCCTCTAACCCCTAGTCTGGTAGGTGGAGAATAGGCTGCGGGGTTCTGCGAGCTGCACTTTAACTGTAAAAGAGCCACATGAGGCTCGCAAGCCACAGTTTGGCCACCCCTGGTATAAAGTCCTATTTCTTAAGAGAAGTTTCCTTCTTAAGTGAAGAAAGGACATTTTATTGGTTAGTAAAACTCCACACTACACCAGGGCCTTTTCACTCAACTGAAGCTCTAAGTTATGGGACATCTCCAATTCTTTTAATAGCTCTTTTTGAGTTGTAGTTAAACTTGAGTTTTCTGTCCATCAGTCTTTAACAGTTTATCCTGTGCCAGGCCAACTCCCTCCTTCTAAAACATATTTGCCAAAACATATTCAGAAATGCAGACTTGGTAGTTGACATGACAATTCCTGTTGTTGCCCCTAGAATGGAAAGACCAGGTGATTCATAAGGAGCATTGTTAGCATCCTGAATAGATACATAGTTTCAGCTTGTTTGAACACGTCCAAGCTACTGTATAATGTTGGTGCTGTTAGTTTGGAGCTAAAAATATGCCTGAATTAAGTGTTTGTACTTAAAGTTTCCATCCAGAATAATTTGTCTTTGTGTTAAATTGCTAAATTGTAATGCATTCTGAGTGTTAAACATTGTGACAACTTCCCCTTGCTTCAATTTCCTTACTCACTGAAGCTATGGGGGTTCCCAGGGCCAAAATGTCCACTGATTCCCTATTCCAATCCAAATATCAGGTGTTATTCCTGGAGCACTAACAACAAATTGGCTAGGCATACCAGGTGGTCTAATCTCCCAGATGTCACGGTGAATAATCCAGTCCCACATGCATCCTCCCCATGGGCCTAGCAGCATTCGGTATGTGGGAGCCCACACCCCTATGCTTGGCAGGAGTACTGTGAGTACTTGCAACTCCATCCTGAAAATCTCCAAGTATGTATCCATGGCCACAAATCAGATGGTACTCCTGAAGCACTAGTAAGGGAAGTGGGCCATGCCTGATGCTCGAGATCACTCCGAATAGTCATTAGTTGGTCATTCAGGAAATCCTGAATCTCTGAACATGCCAGATCCCACTGCAGTTCCTTTCCTGCCTCAGTGATCTTCAATACCATCTCTGTCAACAGCTCCTGGTTATTGAACTAAGGGCAGAAATAACATGTAATTCACCAACTCCAGCTTGCACCTGGGTCAGCTGTGCTCCAGTAATAAGACCGGTGGCCTTTTCTAGATACCCTAATTTCTCATCATGTTGTTGGCCCTTAAGAATATTACAAATTGCTGCTGCTCTATTTGCACCATCCCATAAGTGTCCGGCTAAGCCTCTTTTCTTCCTAGAGGAGACCCATGCCCTTTGCTGTGCTAGCCAAATAGCAGCCCCCTTTGAGCAATTTGGATACATGAAAGTGATTTGAAAGCTGGATAGGGGCAGGGTAAATTTTACAGTCCCTAATGTGGCATTAATTATTGTTGTTCGATATCCTAGTACATCTCTTTTTCTTTTTTTTTTTAAACTCGTTCTGTTTTTCCTTCTCCCCTTCTTGGCTTCTTTTAACTTACAAAAGAAACTTCTACTTTCCACTCATACACCTTTTCCCAGCAATGAACACATACATATTGCCATTATGCAGTACTTTAGTCTTATTATTCAGTGTATGCCACATACACCCTTCCAGTAAAATGACTTTATTACAGAGCTTTGGAGCAACAAGCCAGGACAAGCACACCCACTTTTGAGGAGTCCACTCGGTACAACCTGTGGTGTCCAATAGCTTTCCGCCCTTTGGCTAGAAATCTGAGGTAGCCAGAAGGATCCCATGTGCAGTATGGGGAGTGGGTTAACCTTTCAGGTTCTTGCTTCCAAAGACTGTTGGTGTGCAAATTTTAACAACAATTTTTCAATTAAAAGATCTGGCCAATGAAGTTTCTTTTTCTTACTTACCCCAATATTCTAACACCGGTGTAATTACTGACTTTTGTGTTTTGTACAATCCATTACTGTTAATAAATTATAGTTTAGAAAGCAAGTCACTTTATTAAAATATGTTGCTTTAAAAGTATAATTTTAAGACCACAATCTCAACCCAGTGCAATGAGAGAGCGCAGTGTAAAAGTATAGTTTTTCTACACAATTTTATGTTTCCTAGCTATTTGAAGCTGTGGAACAACTCTCGAGAGCAACATTAAGCCTACTTATTTACTAATGGATCTTTGAATGTAGTCAGTACATTCCCTTTATCCCTTCAAGTAACCACGTGATTTACTGCCTTGAGATCTATAAACAAACAGTTTGGTAAAACAGCAAAGGAGACATATACTTTAATATTTTCCCCTCCCAAACAGTGGGGAAAACACGAGAGTCCTTGGAATAATCTTTAGATGGCTAACGCGCCAATAGGAAAGGATAGCCTGAGGCTTGGAACCTTAAGATATTTTACTCACAATAGTGTAAGAAAATGATGTGTATTCACATCTTTAAAAAAAATCAGAAGAATATGAGGGATTAGTGTTATGCAGGAGAAACCAGAGATCAATCCAAAATCTACCTATACATTAATCAGGGCAGGTATTAAATTCTTTATTTCCAAACCTCAGGATCTCTAATTTCCTTTTTAATATTGTCCTGGCAAGTCTATGCAAAGGAGTGTGGTGAAGGAGGCAAACAAAAGAACCAAAAGTCACACACATGGTTTGCACAAAGTGGAGTGACCAAAACTTGGTGATTCAGCCATGGAAGGAGCAAGAAGTCTCTAGGGACCTGGTAGCAATAGATTTAAATGAGAAGGTGGAAACTGGTTGTGGTTCTGGCGGGACCATGTTGCATTAGAAGTGAATAGGAGTAACTGGGAAGAAACTGGGTGGAATAAAGATAATTGAAAATGGCAAAGGGTTTCAGAGTTTGCTGCAAGAGAGTGGAGAGTTGCTCAAAGCTTTTTTGGTTTTAAAAAATGGCTTTTAATATTTTGTGAAACTGGATTTGAACTTTTTTCCCTTAGGTTTTTATTTTTATTTTATTTTTTTCCTCATACCAAAAATGCTATTGAGGCTCTCTGTTTACAAAACCCACCTACATCTCTATTGAGTGAGTGGATGTGGTTGCTGCTGCAGGAGTAAGGAATTGTCTAGACTAGGATTTGGGCAATCAATTGAGTTGGTAGAGTACTTGGGACAGGACAATTTTAGGGTATGAATAGGTAAAGTGGCAGTGGAGGGAAGTGACAGGTGAAGCTTTTGTGGACTTACAAGAGGATCTGGATGGGGAAATTAGGCGACTATCTGGTGGATGGATGGTGAAGTAAAATAGGAAATATTTCTGATAACTATGGTACAGTGATAGATGCACCATACTTAAGATAGCATTGCAGAGTTCTGTTCTGACAGGAGCTTTCAACCTTTATTCTGTAAAAATATCATTGAAATGGCCAAAACCAGAACATAGAATTATGTTTAACACTATTTGAATTTTTCATGGTGATTTCATGAAAAACAAATTGATAGAGAATAGTAAGTTTTAACATCACTATTTACAGCAGTTTTTCACTGGATTGATCAAAAGGGGTACAAAGAAAAGTGAGACAATTTCCCAATCTGCAAAATCGGGATGAAACTGACCTCCTTTGTAAACCACTGAGATCTGCTGATAAAAAGAGTGGTGTATAGGTGATATTATTGCAAGAAATGTAAGACACTCTGGGATCTATCTTTTACCATATTGGGACTCCTTGCAGAATTGCACTTGCACTCCACAGCAAACTCCTTGTCTACACAAGGATAAAAACCTCATGGCTGGCCCAAGTCAGCTGACTCAAGTTTGCAGGGCTCAGGCTCTGGGGCTGAAAACTGCTATGTAGACTTTTGGGCTTGCGCTGGAGCCCAAGTTCTGGGACCTTGCAAGGGTGGAGGGTCCCAGAGCACAGGCTCCAGTCCAAGCGTGAACATCTACAGAGCGATTTTTAGCCCCACAAGCCTGAGGTAACTGACTCGAGCCAGCCGTGACTGTACCACAGGGATTTTATCCCTGTGTAGACATACCTAAACAGGGACTTCAGTAGTGTTAAGGAAGAACATGTTCCCAAATGCATGGAATGTGTGTTAATAAAATGTGCTGATCTGTGTATAGCTGATTTCAAAGTATATGAGGTCATTGTTAATCTTTTGCACTGGTATGTTACTTTTTGGTATCTGTTGGAGATGGAAGTGAAAACAATAGGGAATGTTGAACTGAGTTACTGATATACTGATGGTAATACAAAGATGGAAAGGAATGCACCTTTTTCCCTTTAACTTATTTCCATTCTTTTAAAGGGTTGGGTGGATGGAACGTATCCTGCCTCAACCTTCACTGCTACCACACACAATTTTAGTTTGCTAGTGTGTATTCAGAATCCTAATTAACTGTATTTCCTCATTTATATCTCTGCATTTATAATGCAGCAACTTGCAACATTTCAAAATGTGTCATACTATTTCTTTCGACTGTGAAAGGAAAAAAGTGCTCATAAGTTTATAGAGCACTGAATGAGTGTGATGATGAATCCTGTGGTTACACAACAGCAGATACATCAGCTTGCTTCTACATATGGTTCTTATTTAAACATTGACAATGACAACTAGGCTTAATTGTTCCTCATAAATCAATCCTCATAGCCTTCTATTATTTATATTACCAATTATTTGCCGCTCTTCTCTGAATTACCTCCAAGTTTGTCAGTATCTTTCTAGCAATGTAGTGCCCAGATGTAAATGTAATATTCAAGATGCGATTGCATCATTACCAATGTCCTCTGATGGAGGATATCTTTGTGTTTGCAGCCCAAGTTTGCTTCCCTCTCCTCCTCCCCCACCAGCCATATTGCATTGTAACCCATGTCTAATTAAATTTGTGTGCTCAGAAGCAATCATTCCACATACAGAAACACCTCATCCTTAAGTCTCTTTTCAGCACTTCAGCTTCTTAGGGTTCTCCCTTCCATTGCATATACTTTCTTTGGATTATTTTTCCTTTTCTAAAGTTGAATCTCATTTTTAGAATTGCAAAACTTTTTTAAAGTGAAAGATGACTTTTCAGGCAAAACAAAGTTTCCACGGAAAATTTTCATTTTGGTAAAGTTTAACAATATTTTTGTATGAAAAACTGAAAACCAAAAACTTCAGTAAACATTTTTGGTTAAAAATAGGGTTTTGGTAGGTTTGTCTTTCAGCAAAATAGTTTTTGAAGGACATTTAGAAAAAAACATGTTTATCACAAAATAAGGGATGTGACCAGCTACACTCATTTGTTATTTCTGCCCATATTTCTTGCTAGTGACCAGAAGATAAAATTCAGTCTGATAAAAACCAGAACTCCCTTGTATCACATGAAAATAGTAGGGCTATCAAGCGATTAAAAAATTTAATCACGATTAATTGCACTGTTAAATAATAATAGAATACCATTTATTTAAATGTTTTTGGATGTTTTCTACATTTTCAAATATATTGATTTCAATTATAACACAGAATACAAAGTGTATAGTGCTCACTTGATATTTATTTTTTATTACAAGTATTTGCACTGTAAAAATAAAAAAATAGTATTTTTCAATTCAGCTAGTACACTTATTGTACTGCAATCTCTATCATGAAAGTTGAACGTACAAATGTAGAATTATGTACAAAAATAACTGCATTCAAAAATAAAACAATGTAAAATTTTAAAGCCTGCAAGTCCACTCAGTCCTACTTTTTGTTCAGCCAATCGCTCAGACAGACAAGTGTTACATTTGCAGGAGATAATGCTGTCCGCTTCTTGTTTACAATATCACCTGAAAGTGAGAACAGGCATTCGCATGACACTGTTGTAGTCAGCCTCACAATATATTTACATGCTTCAACCAACCTTCCAGGTGACGTGCGTCCATACTGATGACAGGTTCTGCTCAATAACAATCCAAAGCAATGCAGACTGACGCATGTTCATTTTCATTATCTTAGTCGTCATGCCACCAGCAGAAGATTGATTTTCTTTTTTGGTCGTACGGGTTCTGTACTTGCCACATTGGAGTGTTGCTCTGTTAAGACTTCTGAAAGCATGCTTCACACCTCGTCCCTCTCAGATTTTGGAAGGCACTTCAGATTCTTAAACCTTGGGTCGAGTGCTGTAGCTATCTTTAGAAATCTCATATTGGCACCTTCTTTGTGTTTTGTCAGATCTGCAGTGAAAGTGTTCTTAAAATGAACATGTGCTGGGTCATCATCCAAGACTGTTATAACATGAAATATATGGCAGAATGTAGGTAAAACAGAGCAGGAGATATTCTCCCCAAGGAGTTCAGTCACAAATTTAATTAACATACTTTTTTTTTTAAAACAAGCATTATTAGCATGGAAGCATGTCCTCTGGAATGGTGGCTGAAGCAAGAAGGGGCATATGAATGTTTAGCATATCTGGCACATAAATAGCTTGAAATGCCGGCTACAAAAGTGCCTGCAAATGCCTGTTCTCACTTCTTGGTGACACTGTAAATAAGAAGAGGGAAGCATTCTCACATAAATGTGAACAAACTTGTTTGTCTTAGCTATTGGCTGACTAAGAAGTAGGACTGAGTGGACTTGTAGGGTCTGAAGTTTTACATTGTTTTGTTTTTTGAGTGAAGTAATGTAACAAAAAATCTACATTTGTAAATTGCAGTTTCATGACAAAGATTGTGGGATGAAGTGGGATGAACTCTGCTGTCTCGCTCAAGAACAAAATGAATGGAGGAGAGTGGTTGGCGCCTTATGCTCCACAGGGAGTGAATAATAAGAAGAACTTGTATGAGGTGAATTGAAAAATACTATTTTTATTTATCATTTTATAGTGCAAATATTTCTAATAAAAATATACACTTTGATTTCAATTACAACACAGAATGCAGTATCTATGAAAATGTAGAAAAACATCCAAAATATTTAATAAATTTCAATTGGTATTCTATAGTTTAACAGTGTGATTAAAACTACGATTAATCACAATTAATTTTTTTGAGTTAGTTGCATGAGTTAACTGCTAATAATCGACAGCCCTAGAAAACAGACATTTGGCAAAAAAAGAGCAAAGGAAATTAACTGATTCCCTTGGTCTGGAAGGACACCTGAGTGACCTGACAGAGAACTGGAGGACATGGTTGCAGTTCTAAGTTTTGCTGGAAGGAAGTGATATTGAAGAGAAATCCCCCCGCCCACACTAGTACATGTGGTGTGTTCAGAAGCACTGCAGATCTATAATGCGTTCCAGTGGGAGCTCAGAGGGGACTACAAACTACTAGATAATGTTATTCAGGAGTTTCAAACATATTTTTATGTACCTAAGATTGTTATTTGGGAAAGGCACTGTCTTTATATAGGATATCAGTTGTCAAGTGAGATAAAGGACCATTCTGTTGGAGACCTACATAAAATAGCTAAGTCATTTAAATTTGAACAATTAAAAATTGGACTAATCAAAGAACAAGTTATTTGTGGTATTATGAGTCAAAACAAGACTTTAAACTATTCCTCCAAATGAAAACAGTGAAAGAAGTGCATCTTATAAAATGCATAGAGGCAGAAGACAAGTACAAGAATATGGAAAATACAGTATTTAGAATACAATACATAATATTCAGTACAAGGAGTACAATGTCAGGCATACCATAAAAATAACCATTTTGCAAAACTGTTTGGCTCTCAGCGTAAATTGGAAAAAAAGCAGAAGCAAAATACATTCATTGTGACATGCCAATTGTATAAGTGTAATGACCCCAAAACAAGTAGACTATACAGAGATTCATAGGCTTGTTAACATATTCAAGTGAATTCATCCTTAATTTGTCATAATTAAGCATGCCTCTCTCCTGCCCCTTAATGGAGTGAAAAATGTAAGAGATCTTTTGGGGGCACCAATGGGTTTAATCTAAATATCCTACTTTTTTTTTTTTTTGTTATTGCTCATTTCTTCTAGGTTTCAGGTTAGTATGTTTATTTGTTATTTATTTTTGCTATAAATGTCATATACTTTAAATATTCCTAGAAAAGGCTTTCATGATAATTCCAAAGAGTTTATACAGTCTTACAGAAGTCACTTTGCAGACTAACTGTCCTGCTCTTCAGAGCACCTTACCAGTTCCTCAACTTTATGAGCACTAAACTCACCAATGGCTTTTAAAGTGAAAACATAAGGATTCTATGCAACAGTTTATCCTATCCCTCAGATAAGGATCAAATAGGTTTAATGCCACATTCTGCAGTAAACAGATGCTTGACCTTATGTCCTAGGATGAGTAAGTTCCTCACATATTTGTACACATAAGTTGGTCTTTGGCTTTTACATAAAAAAGAATCAAAGAATGTCTAATAAATGAGTATCTGTGATCTAGCTGGAGTTATGTAAGTACAAACTTCTAGTCAGGAACCAACTACAGGTTATGGAGGCAGAATAGAATACATATTCCTCGGCAAGAACAGTTAACTTGATTATTAGTAAAGTTCTTGCTAATTATTTCTGTATGTGGAATGATTGCCTCTGAGCATACAAATTTAACTCTTAGGAATGCAGTGGAGTGCTGGGGAAAAGCACCATATTAAGAATCAGTGATTAACATATAATAAACAAGAGTTGTAACAAAGGTAAACAAAGTTTTGACACTTGTGTATATGTAGGCTTTATATGTTGGTAAGTGCAAAACATACTGTGATGTGGTAGAGGATGCTGCAAATCTCCTCTAGGGGGGCCTGGGCAGGAGTAAGGGGGGAAGAGACTCTTAAAAATTTGAGGACCACTGTTCTAGGTGATAAAATGGAGACAAATTTAACATGGTGGAGAATGCACTGGACAAAACAGCTTGTGAATTATAGAAAGGATCTGGAAAAGGTTTCCAAGAAGCATCTGAACTAGGAATTCATGCTTTTATAATCACATTGGTTGAATTGGCCCTGAAATGGATGCAGCCTACCTTGAATACAGTCAGGCCTGGTCTACACTACGCGTTTAAACCGAATTTAGCAGCATTAAACCGATTTAACCCTGCACCCGTTCACACAACGAGGCCTTATTTATTTATATCGATATAAAGGGCTCTTTAAACCGATTTCTGTACTCCTCCCCGACGAGAGGAGTAGCGCTGAATTCGGTATTGCCATGTCGGATTAGGGTTAGTGTGGCCACAAATCGACGGTATTGGCCTCCGGGTGCTATCCCACAGTGCACCATTGTGACTGCTCTGGAAAGCAATCTGAACTCAGATGCACTGGCCAGGTAGACAGGAAAAGCCCCGCAAACTTTTGAATTTCATTTCCTGTTTGGCCAGCGTGGAGAGCTCACCAGCGCAGGTGACCACGCAGAGCTCATCAGCACAGGTAACAATGCAGTCTCCTGAGAATCGAAAAAGAGCTCCAGCATGGACTGCATGGGAGGTACTGGATCTGATCGCTGTATGGGGAGAGGATTCCGTGCTAACAGAACTCCGTTCCAAAAGACGAAATGAAAAAACATTTGAAAAAATTTCCAAGGCCATGATGCAGAGAGGCCACACCAGGGACTCAGTACAGTGCCGTGTGAAAGTTAAGGAGCTCAGACAAGCCTACCAGAAAACCAAAGAAGCAAACGGAAGGTCCTGGGCAGGGCCGAAAACATGCCGCTTCTATGCTGAGCTGCATGCAATTCTAGGGGGGTCCGCCACCACTACCCCACCCCTGTCCGTGGATTCCGAGGTGGGGGTGGTAATTGCAGCCATGGCTGAGGATTCTGCAGACTGGGAAGATGAGGAAGAGGAAGAGGAGGACAAGCTTGCAGAGAGCACACAGCACTCCGTTCTCCCCAACAGCCAGGAGCTTTTTCTCACCCTGACGGAATTACCCTCCCAGCCCTCCCAAGGCAGTATCCCACACAATGAAGCCATGGAAGGGACCTCTGGTGAGTGTACCTTTGTAAATATAAAACATGGTTTAAAAGCAAGCGTTTTTTAATGATTAATTTGCCCTGAGGACTTGGGATGCATTCGCGGCCAGTAGAGTTATTGGAAAAGTCTGTTAACATGTCTGGGGATGGAGCAGAAATCCTCCAGGGATATCTCCATGAAGCTCTCTTGGAGGTACTCCAAAAGCCTTTGCAGAAGGTTTCTGGGCAGGGCAGCCTTATTCCGTCCTCCATGGTAGGACACTTGACCACGCCATGCATGTAGCAAGTAATATGGTATCATTGCATGACAAAGCCTAGCTGCGTATGGTCCCGGTGTTTGCTGGCATTCAAGCAACATCCGTTCTTTATCTCGCTGTGTTATCCTCAGAGAGAGTGATATCGTTCATGGTAACCTGGTTGAATTCAGGAATTTAATTAAGGGGACAGAGATGGCCATTCCTACTGGCCTGTTTGCCTGTTGCTTAAAAGAAATCCTTCCTTGCAGGTAGCCAAGCAGGGGGAAGTGGGGGGTGATTGGCGCTGAGCTTTTTCACGTTTGGCTAGCAGGGATCTTCCCTGCTACCAGACACACGGTTGGGGGTGGGGGGAAGTGGGGTGTTTAGCAGTGATCTTCCATGATACCAGCCACGCGGTGGGGGGAGGGGTAAAGCAATCATCCCAGAGAATTGGATGGGGGGGGGCGTGGTTTCTGCTGCTACATGTTAACAGGAAAGAAGCAGCACTGAACGGGCTTTGCTTGGTATTTGGGAAAGGAGGGCACTGTGTATATGAAGGCTGCAGAAGCCGAAAGACAATGGCTTACCATGGCCGCATACAAGCTGAATTCTGCTGCCCAGACCTGCGTCTGTGAGATCTCTAACACCAGAGCCGCAGGCACTCAATATTAAGATGCAAAATGCGACCTTGTAGTGAAATCACATGTGCTATGTAAGGTGAATAGTGTTGTTCACCATGAAAGAGTAGAAGCATTGTTCTGTAAAATGTATCTTTTTAAATACTTCTCTCCCTTTTTTCCCTCCCTCATGCAGCTGCAAATTTTTCAAGCCTCCCTACTCCATCCTGAAGGCTAGCTCAGATAAGGCGGCGGAAAAAAAAGACGCGAGACGAAATGTTCTCGGAAATCATGGAAATGACCCGCAATGAAAGAGCTCATCTGAATGAGTGGAAGGACGTGGTATCAAATTACAGGAAAGATGCCAGTGAACGTGAGGACAGGAGGGACGCTTGAGATGAGAGGTGGCGGCACGAAGATCAGAGGAGGCATGATGCAACGCTGGGGCTCTTGTGTGATCAAACTGACATGCTCCACCGTCTGGTGGAGCTTCAGGAATGGCAGCAGGATGACAGAGTGCCGCTGCAGCCCCTGTGTAACCACCCTCACCCCTCACCATGTTCCATATCCTCCTCACCCAGACATGTAAGAATGCGTGGGGGGAGGCTCTGTGCACCCGCCCACTCCACCCCCGTGGACAGCCCAACCAAAAGGCTGTCATTATTTTGAAATATTTTTAGTGGCCTTTTCCTTCCCTCTTATCATCCTCCCAAACCACACCTGGGCTACCTTGCCAGTTCTCTCCCTCTTTTTATAATGAATTAATAAAGAATACATGATTTTTAAACGATAGTGACTTTATTTCCTTAAGCAAGCTGTAATCGAAGGGCAAGGGTGGGTTGCTTACAGGGAATGAGTCAATCGGGGTGGGGGGTTCATCAAGGGGAAACAAACACAGCAGTCACACCGTACCCTGACTCGTGATGAAACTCGTTTTCAAAGCTTCTCTGATGTGCACCGCTTTCTGGTGTGCTCTTCTAATCGCCCTGGTGTCTGGCTGTGCGTAATCAGCGGCCAGGTGATTTGCCTCAGCCTCCCACCCTGCCATAAAGGTCTCCCCCTTACTCTCACAGAGATTGTGGAGCACACAGCAAGCAGCAATAACAAAGGGGACATTGGTTTGGCTGAGGTCTGAGCGAGTCAGTAATGTGCGCCAGCGCGCCTTTAAACGGCCAAATGCACATTCCACCACCATTCTGCACTTGCTCAGCCTGTAGTTGAACAACTCCTGACTACTGTCCAGGCTGCCTGTGTATGGCTTCATAAGCCATGGCATCAAGGGGTAGGCTGGGTACCCCAGGATAACTACAGGCATTTCAACATCCCCAAAGGTTATTTTCTGGTCTGGGAAGTAATTCCCTTGCTGCAGCTGTGAGTAGTGTTCCTGAAGACGCGAGCGTCATGAATCCTTCCCGGCCATCCCATGTGGATGTTAGTGAAATGTCCCTTGTGATCCACCAGTGCTTGCAGCACCATTGAAAAGTACCCCTTGTGGTTTACGTACTGGGTGCCCTGGTGCTCTGGTGCCAAGATAGGGATATGGGTTCCATCTATCGCCCCACCACAGTTAGGGAATCCCATTGCAGCAAAGCCATCCACTATGACCTGCACATTTCCCAGAGTCACTACCTTTCGTAGCAGCAGCTTAATGATTGCTTTGGCTACTTGCATCACAGCAGCCCCCACAGTAGATTTTCCCACTCCAAATTGATTCCCAACTGACCGGTACCTGTCTGCAGTTGCAAGCTTCCAGAGGGCTATTGCCACTCGCTTCTCAACTGTGAGGGCTGCTCTCATCTTGGTATTCTGGCGTTTCAGGGCAGGGGAAAGCAAGTCACAAAGTTCCATGAAAGTGCCCTTCTGCATGCGAAAGTTTCTCAGCCACTGGGAATCGTCCCAAACCTGCAAAACTATGCAGTCCCACCAGTCTGTGCTTGTTTCCCGGGCCCAAAATTGGCGTTCAATGGCTAGAACCTGCCCCATTACCATCAGGATCTCCAAAGCGTAGGGGCCTGCGGTTTGAGAGAATTCTGTGTCCACGACCTCATCACTCTCGTCGCCGCGCTGCTGTAGCCACCTCCTCCTCGCCTGGTTTTGCAGGTCTTGGTTCAGCGTAGACTGCACGATAATACGCGAGGTGTTTACAACATCCATGATTGCTGTCTTGAGCTGAGCAGGGTCCATGTGTGCTATGGCATTTGCACAGTTCACCCAGGAAAAAAGGCGCGAAACGGTTGTCTGCTGCTTTCACGGAGGGAGGGGTGAGGCTGTACCCAGAACCACCTTCGACAATGTTTTTTGCCCCTTTAGGCACTGGGATCTCAACCCAGAATTCCAAGGGGCGGGGGAGACTGCGGGAACTATGGGATAGCTATGGGATAGCTACCCACAGTACAACGCTCCGGAAATCGACACTAGCCTCAGTACATGGACGCGCACCGCCGAATTAATGTGCATAGTGTGCCCGCATGCACTCGACTTTATACAATCTGTTTTACAAAACCAGTTTATGTAAAATCGGAATAATCCCGTAGTGTAGACATACCCTCAGAATACTGATGAAGAACTGAAACTGAAAGAATTGAAACTGACACTTCCCAGAGGACCATTCCTATAAATACAGCGATAAGACCTCACTTTTAGGTTCGAGTTGAAATAAGTTTAAACTCCATGTTGTACAACAAACTCTCTTCACAGCTATTCTGACCAAAGGAACCATTATCAGGAACAGGGCAGCAGTAGCAGGGGAGAAGGAGAACTCCAAATGGAGGAGGCTGCACCAGAGAAGGTGCTTTGGAGGAGTGAGAAAAGGAGCACCACAGTGGAAGATCAGTTTCCAGCAGGAGCCTCTGAGGCCTGGTCCACACTAAAAAGGGGGTTCGAATTAGGGTACGCAAATTCAGCTACGGGAATAGCGTAGCTGAATTCGAAGTACCCTAATTCGAACTACTCACCCATCCAGACGCGGCGGGGTCGAACTCCACGGCTCCCCCGTCGACTCCACCACCGCCGTTTTCAGTGGTGGAGTACCGGAGTCAACCGCGGCGCTTCCGGAGTTCGAACTATCATGTCTAGATCAGACGCGATAGTTCGAACTCCGAGAAGTCGAACTCACCGCGTTGACCCGCGCGGTGAGTATGGAACTGCCCTGAGTTTCCTTGCAGAGGTAGAAGGATGAGGAAGAGGAGTAGTCCAAGAACAGCTTTTTCCCATGGTCAAGAGGAGCAGCAGAGAGAAGAGAAGCTTTGGAGCCTTTTAATCCCATCAGAAGCAGCAAGTGGGAAGAGAAGCTCTTTTCTACCCAGTCAGGAGTAGTAGCATCCATAGGGAGGAGGAGTCACTTGATCTGTGGAGTGCAGCTGGAGCATGGTGGTCCTCTCAAATAGGATGTTTCTGGAGAAAAAGGACATGGGGTTTGGCTAGATCTCACGTCTGGACAGGCATCTAACTAATTCTCATTGAAATGCTGAAGAATTGCTGGTCTAATAAGGACACTTATGAACTAAGAGTTAACCCAGGAGGGTTCATATTAGCTTGAGGAATGTTTGTGGGTGCCAGGAAGGATTTGAGAAGCAGAGGGACCAACCACTTGGGATGAGGAAGCAGAAGTCCCTTTTTTAATTGGATTGATTTGCCCTCACAGAGTCACAGTTACAGGGGCTCCTCCTTAGGTAGAATCCAGACACATGCCCCACAGACCATCTCTCTATGTACTGTGTAGACACCCATTCATAATGGATTCATGGGACAGCACTGAAGGTGCATTTAGCCCCATATGCTCCTTCCAATACAACACTGACACTGTGAAAATATCATCAGGTTTTTATTTAACTAAAAAGCAGCATATCTGCCTGCCATAGGTGGGTGGATTTACCACACCTCCAGCTCCCTGTATTTACTTGCACAAAGGACCAAAAGGAGAAGCAACTCAGAGCTTGATTTCTCCCAGTTTCTGGCAATTTTCAAACTGCTTCTTTGAACCATGAAGTCAAACCGGTGTAATAATTTTTGATGAATTAAAATTCAGCTGATCCCTGCCGCTAGCAGTAGAAATGATCGTGAGAATGTTTGGAAATGTAATAGAACAAGTCATAAAAGAACATAAGAACAACATCAATGGATACCACCCATGGTTCAAGCAGGTGAAAAGCACTAGTCACTCTTTTGCATGCAACAGCAATCTTTTAGCTATTCATCTTTTCACTTGCAAGTGTGTCTGCATATTTATACATGAAATATTCAAGTTAATTTTATGTGTGTGTGTGTGTATGTGTATTCTTGGCAGGATGCACTTTTGTATATATAAAAATGGTTGCATTAAAATAGACATGATATTGTGGTTCAGGATTTAGGAAACTAACCCAGGGCTGGATTGTGCAACTCTTATTCACTTCAGTGAGATTACTTGTGAAAGTTGGTGCTCATCATAATGAATAAAGGCTGAATAGTATGGTCCCAATTTAGTAAAAGTCAGATGAGGGATTATCTCGATGTATTAGGACCAGATTCTGATAGCCTTATTCACAAGAAGTAGTGCTTTGCTCTGCACACAGTTCAATTGATTTTAATGGAATTACTCAAAGGCACTACTGTACTTGGAATGAGTAAGGTGCCAAGTGCTCAGAATCTGATCCATATGATTCCCAACACTTGTGAGAAATCCCTCCCCAGTGAAACTTGAATCGGAAACCTTTAGATACTGAATGATAGTGTGACCCAACTAAAGCATAAGGGGATATCCATGAGCTATCTATGATAGAAGCAGCCCTAATATGCTGTGACAGACCCAGACCAGTGGGGTACAGGAGTCTGGTCCTATTAGTATCCAGGAAGTGGGCGGGCGAAGCCCGCCCACTGCTAAAGGACCTCCCCCCAGCCTAAGGAGAGGATCCACAGGTCCGGGATACAGGAGTCTGGTCCTATTAGTATCCAGGAAGTGGGCGGGCGAAGCCCGCCCACTACTAAAGGACCTCCCCCCAGCCTAAGGAGAGGATCCACAGGTCCGGGATACAGGAGTCTGGTAGAGGGCAAATATACTGGTCACTGGATGAGTAGTTTTCTGTTCCCTGAGTGACCAGAGCAGGGGCTGCACTAGAGTAATCAGGAACCTGCTAGAACCAATTAAGGCAGACAGGCTGATTAGAACACCTGCAGCCAATCAAGGCAGGCTAATCAGGTCACCTGGGTTTAAAAAGGAGCTCATTTCAGTTTGTGGTGTGTGTGTGAGAGGAACTGGAGGTGCAAGGAGCCGAGAGGGTGTGCTGCTGGAGGACTAAGGAGTACAAATGTTACCAGACACCAAGAGGAAGGTCCTGTGGTGAGGCTAAAGAAGGTGTTTGGAGGAGGCCATGGGGAAGTAGCTGTCATGCAGCTGTTACAGGAGGCACTAGAGACAGCTGCAATCCACAGGGCCCTGGGCTGGAACCCGGAGTAGAGGGTGGGCCTGGGTTCCCCCCAAACCTCCCAACTCCTGATCAGACACAGGAGGAGTTGACTCAGACTGTGGGTTTCACCAGAGAGGAAGATCACTGAGGTGAGCAAATCTGCCAATAAGCGCAGGACCCACTAAGGTAGAGGAGGAACTTTGTCACAATGCTTTGCCAAGCTTCCAGAAATGGAGAAACTCTGGATACCACCAGACCCAGCACTTAAATATATTGACTCATTCAGATGTATTCATCCTAGGTTGCTCTTGGATCTACTATTTTGGTTTACTTCCAGTTTCTAATATTATAAATAGCAGCACAGATGGCAGGCTAAATTCAGACCTATGTAAGCAGGAGCTGCACACATTTACATCAGGTTTGATTCTATTCCAGTAAATTATGATGGGTTATGGTCCTTGATAATAGGTATTAAGTAGCACTCATCCCCACCAGTGAAACTGGTAAGGTTTGCAGAGATTATATAAATGTGTATTGCATTGAGTGCTAGATCAGTGGTCCCCAACCTTGTTGTGGCCAGTAGCACATTCATGTTTTCAGAAGAGTGGGGGGTGGGGCACCAACAATTTTTCAAGGCTTATTTTGTATTTGTACATTAAATAATACAAAAAACATCATTTAATATACATAATATGAATCCATAAGATAAAAAGGGTAATTTTACATGTAAAAACGTAGTAATTAAATTATTCGGCAATTACTCTTTCACCTTACCCTGTGAATTTGCTCTTTTTTTTATCTACCTGTAAGAAAAATTAAGGAGTTTTTACAAAATAAAATATCAAACAGTTTTCAATATTTATTTTTTTAAAAGTTAAACGTTGTTGAACTGCTGGTCCAAATATATTTATTATTCTTACTTTAACATAGAATGAAGCCTGCAGCCCTGGGGTTCTCTGTCCCCGGCAGGCACGGGGCCCCCGCTTCTCTCCAGCTTAAGCTGCGGCCCTGTGCCTGCCAGGGACCAAGAACACCGGCACCCACAGCCTGCAGCCCCGGAGTTCTCTGTCCTCGGCAGGTGTGGGGCCGCGGCTTCTCTCCCCTGCTGGGCACTAGGTGGGTGCACATAAATGCCCTGGCGGGCACCATGGCGCCCGCAAGCACCATGTTGGGAACCACTGTGCTAGATCATTCTGTTTGCATGCCACCCATAGTAAGGGGTGGTGCACAGGGACACCAGTTACCAAAGAATCCCCTGTTGTAGCAGCGGGGACGGGGAGAAGAAGGAAAAAGTATGGGGGAAAATAATTTGCTACACTCTTTTATGGGGTGCAGCATACCTCCTCTCTGTGCCATCAGCAAGTTCCAATGGCTATGGTGTACAAAGAGAGGATCTGTGAACCCACCTACTTGTTCCTCATGGGATGGGACAAAAATATCTGTAGTACTTCCCCAAGCCCCCCATGGGTTTGTCCAGACTAGAGTTTGATGTCCTCTTTTAACTCTAGTTAATTTGTTGTTAATTAAGGTGAGCTGGCTCACATGATTGTAAACGCTAATCCAGATACTCCACAAATGTTTGATCCAGGACACAAGCTCCAGTCCAGACATACCATATCTGACCACATATGGGCTCAATACAATATAGCTATTGTGACAGGGTCAGGCCAGATGGATACAGGAAAGTGTTCCTATAGGGAAACAGGAAGTGAGTGGGCAGAGCCCACTACTGCTAAAGGACCCTCTCCCCAGCCTAAGGGGAAGATCCACAGGGCCTGGAAACCAAATAATTCCAGGGGACAAGTAATGAGATCAAAGGGTCAAACAAAGGGAACCTGATGGGGACAGTGAGCAGAGAACCCCGGACAGAGCCCACTGCTCCTCAGAGATGTCAAGGGAGCCAGCGGATGCTGCCCAGAGGAACTCTGCCCGGATGCGTGAATGGACAGAGGATCGGAAATAGGCCCCACAGTCACAGGAGACTCCATCGGCCAACCTCCTCTCCCTGGTTTTATAAATGGCTGTTTTAGCCAGGGCCAGGAGGAGATTGACCAGGAGGCCCCATGACTTTGTGGGGCCACAGATAGGGAGTGCATAAATAAAAAGGTGAGGGGGAAAAGTGCAACCAAACTCTTAACAAAATATTTGTGAGGAGCTGTAATAGGAGCTGCAGCCTGGCGCACTCCAAGTAAATGTGCGCCAGGGTTTCCCTCATGCCGCAAAAGGGGTGGGATAGCTCAGTGGTTTGAGCATTGGCCTGCTAAACCCGGGGTTGTGAGTTCAATCCTTGAGGGGGCCACTTAGGGATCTGGGGCAAAATCAGTACTTGGTCCTGCTAGTGAAGGCAGGGGGCTGGACTTGATGACCTTTCGAGCTCCCTTCCAGTTCTAAGAGATTGGTATATCTCCAATTATTACCAAGTGTCCAGGATAGGGGTAAACCACGCCAAGTACACGCCCATGCTCACATCCTCATGAAGGAGTCGCCAACTGATATCCCCGGTGGGCCTCAGGACCAGGGCAGAGTATAGGCTGGCCCACTGGGGCTCCTCACCCTCTAGAGGTGGCAGGAGGTCCTGCCACTTTGTGTCGGGGCAGGACACGAGGGTGAGGAAGTGAAGGGTGTGGAGCACGAGCGTGTATAGATGTTTCCTTGGTGCGGTCTGGAAGCAGACAGGCTGTAGATTGTGCAGCTGGCTCACGGTAAAGGGGCAGGTGGGCTGGTTGGGTCCACCGGGCAGGGGCCCGATTGAAAAGGTCCGGAGGACCTGGGGTGGAGGGGGCGTGCCCTCTTGCAGGACCTGGTCAAGGTAGGCCCGAGCAGAGGGCGGCAAAGCAGCCCTCACCTCCTGAAGTTCGCGCTGTGGAGTATGAGGCCTGGAGAGCCCCATGTGCTGAGCGAGCATCAGGGGATCCAGCCAGTCTCCCCGGTCATAGTCCAGGAGGTCTCAGACTCTGGTGACTTCTGCCAGGACCAACCTCTGGCACACTGAGGGGGACTCCACCACCTGCACATGGAGCTGGGGGTTATGTAGCAGGGGCTCCATGAGGAGATCTACCCCCTCGGTGGCTGCCACGGACCTGGTCGCTAAGAACAGTTTCCAGGTCCGGAGGAGGTCCTGGTAGAAGACCGGCAGCCCAGAGAGGTCTCGCGGAAGACTGCTCGGATGGAGATAAAGGAGCTGTCGGTCGTATCTGAGCCATCAGAAGCGGCGCAGGAAAGCGTGTGCCAGTACTGTCCACGCCGGACTACCTGCACCATAAAGAAGCCTCTGTAGGCGGTGGAGGTGGAAGACATGGACCTGAGTGTGTAGACATTTCAGGCCCTGCCCCGCCTCCTTCAGGGGAAGGTGGAGGACACTTGTGGAGACCCAGTGCAGTCCTGGCCAAAAGAACTCCAGAATCACTGTCCAGAGGTGGGCTAGGAAGCCCGGGGTTGGGACCAGGGTGTTGAGTCGGTACCAGAGTATGGACAGGACTAGTTGATTGAGCACCAGTGCCCTCCCTCAGAGGGAGAGGCACCGGAGTAGTCCTGTCCTTTTCCAGAGCTGCTCCGTCGCCCTGCCCGTCAAACTGTACAAGTTTTCTGTCAGAGACGGATGCGTAGCAGAAAGGTGAATGCCGAGATAGAGCAGCGGACCTAAGCTCCACCGGATGGCCTGAAGTGCAGGTGGGAGGGAGCTTGCCTTCCATCCATCCCCGACCACCAGGCCAGAGCTCTTGACCCAGTTGACCCAGGCAGAGGAGGCTCCACCCGTGCCAAGTCACCCGGGTCCTGGACCGTGAAGAGCACATCATCGGCGTACACCAACAGGACTAGCCGCAGCTCCGGCTCTCGCAGCACAAACCCTGTCAATCTCCTGTGGAGGAGGCAGAGGAAGGGCTCAATCACCAGAGTATATAGCTGGCCTGAGAGGGGGCACCCCTGCCTTACCCTTGCCCGAAGCTGACCTGTTTGGTCTGGGTCCAGTTGAGCCTGACCAGACACTCTGCGGAAGTGTACAGCACCCAGAGAAAACCCACAAACTGGGGTCTGAAGCCAAATGGTCGCAGAGTGCTCAGGAGATACCCGTGGTCCATCCTGTCGAACGCCTTCTCCTGATCCAGGGACAAGAGGGCGAACGACAGACCATCCCTACACCCTAATTCCAGGAGGTCCCAGACCAGATACAGGTTATCAAAGATCATGCGGCCCGGGATGGTGTAGGTCTGGTCCGGGTGGACCACGTCTGCCAGCACGGACCCTAGCCGCATCAAGATGGCCTTCGCAATGATTTTGTAGTCCGTGCTGAGGAGCAAGATGGGACGCCAATTCCGTAAATCGCGGAGGTCCCCCCTCTTCGGCAGTAAGGCGAGCACGGCTCGCCTGCATGAGAGAGGGAGGACCCCGCCCCGCAAAGACTCGGCCCAGACGGTGACTAGGTCTGGGCCGAGGATGTCCCAGAACACGCGGTAGAACTCCACGGTCAGCCCGTCCATGCCCGGAGATTTATTGGTGGGCATGCGACGGAGGGCTTCCGAGAACTCGGCCAGAGTGAGAGGCAGCTCTAGCCGGTCCCGGTCGCCCGCTCTGACTGTCGGGAGTCCGTCCCAGAGCACTTCACAAGCATTAGGATCGGTTGGATCCGGGGAGAAAAGAGTCGCGTAGAAGGCCCTGGCCCTCCCGCACATCTCCGCCGGATCCATGAGGGGGGTGCTGTTCTCCGCCAGGAGGCAGGTGACATGGTTCTTGGCCCTCCACTTTTTCTCCAGGGCATAGAAGAAGTGGGAGCCGCGATCCATCTCCCGAAGGAGGCGGATGCAGGATCGAACAAAGGCACTCTGGGCCCGATCGTCCTCGAGGGCCCAGAGCTCCTCCCGCTTCTCCCGGCATGCTCCGCAGAGGGATGGATCCTCAGGGCTGGCGGCCAGACGTCTCTCCAGCTCTAAGACCTCCTGTTCCAACTGCTCTATCGCCGCATCACTTCGTTGGCTGGCGACCCGGGTGTAGTCGCGGCAGAAGAGCTGGGCACGCACCTTCCCCACGTCCCACCACTGCCGCCTGATGGAAAGGCACACCTCTGCCCTGGCCAGGCCAGCCAGAATTCCTGGAAGGATGCCACAAAGCCCACATCCTCCAACAAGCTGTTGTTGAAATGCCAATAGGCTGACCCTGGCCTCTCCACACAGAGAGTGACTGTCACGGTGGCTAGATGGTGATCCGAAAACAGGGCCGTCCGGTTGCTGGAGGAGTGTGCCCATGAAAGGTAGAAGTGTGACAGATATATGCGGTCCAACTGGGAGTGGTGCAACCGATGGGCCTTCACCTGGACAAAGGTGAACGTTGAGATGTCGTGTGGGTGGTGGTCGCGCCAGACATCCACTAGAGAGTGATGATTGATCTCCCAGAAGACGTCCATGGCATCTGGATACTGCTCAGTTCCCAAGTAACACTACCCTCGAAGAGGGGGACCAAAGTCCCTGCCCAGGACCAGGCACTCGCGAAGATCCAAGGAGCCGAGGAAGGTGGACACCTGCTGATAGAAATGCAGCCACTCTGGGCCCAATGTCAGGGAGTAAACATTGATGAGATTGACCATGAGCCCCTCCATATCGACCCGGAGGTGCAGCAGGTGGCCCGGCACAGCCTTGGCAACCCCCAGCACCTCTGACCGTAGGTTTGGGGAGAACAGGGTTGCCACTCCAGCTGTACAAACCGAGGTGGCTAAAGTAAACCCTGTCCCCCCACCCCATTCCAGCTGCCAGCTGTCTTCGGCAGCCGGAGCCGTATGGGTCTCCTGCAGGAAAACCACAGAGTACCCCCCTGTCCCAAAGGAAGGAGAGCACTTGGCTCCTGCAGAGACCCATCCTACAGCCCTGGGTGTTCAATGTTGCGAAGATGATAGGTGCCATGAGGAGGGCTGGGGGGGGATCCTCGCCAGCAGGGTCACTCACAGCCCCCGTTGGGTCGCACAGCAAATTGTGACCTACCCTGTAGGTGAGTAAGGAGTCATGGAAGAGGCAGACCCGCTGGTAGGCCATGGTGGCCTGCTTCTCGGTCCTTTTACCCTCCCCCATGAGGGCCCTCGCGGCTCAGAGGATTTGATGGCAGTCCCCCCATCGCTGGAGAGCGAGCTTCACCTTGTTACAGGAGCCACGGACATCTGCAAGGAACTTCCGCAGCTCTTCTCGCAGTGTATGGGGTGGGGGTCACTGGACTCTGGATTGCCTCTGGTGGGGCCCCTGTCGAAGCCCTGTGGCCCACCGAGATGGGTAGGCAGGGGGCGGACCCCCGACGTGGCACCTGATGGGCCGGTGCCATGTAGCCCGTCTCACACACCGGCTCAGTAGGGGGTGGCGGAGGGAAGATTGCAGCCTCTGGTGGGTCGGGACAGGGAAATACAAAGGCCGCTCCCTGGGGGTCATCCTCTGGAAAAGGGTATTGTCTGGGGGCTGGTTAACAGGGGTCGGGTCGGGGGGCAGGGGCAACAGCTCAGGGACTCGGGGAGGTAGCAGTGGGGCAGCATGTGGGAGGGAAGATTCCCCCTGGGGCAGGCCCTCTCCCATGCCTGGCAGTATCCCTGCTGCACCTTCCTCTACAGTCCCCGCCAGACTGCAAGCAGCGGAGGCAGGCCTCTCCCGCTCGTCTGGGCATACCGGGGGAGGTACCCCTTGGGCCCGAGGGGGAACAGTGGTGGACTGAGAAGGAGAAGGGGCAGTTCCAGGCGCTGGGCAGCCAGGGGCACTGGCAATGACGGGGCCGGCACCCTGCTGGGACTCGGGGGTTCCGAACGCTCCTCCGTGCCGGGCCACGGGGCAGTCCCTCTGGACGTGCCCCATTGCCCAGCAGAAGTAGCATCGGGCCCCCCTTGTGGAATAATGCACCCAGTAGCGGGCCCCCTGGTAGGGGATCAGGAAGGATCCCTCAAGCGCCTCTCCATCACGCGCTGCCGGCGGCAGTTGAAACTGCACCTGCCGGCGGAATGAGAGGATGTGACGGAGAGTGGGGTCTTTGCAGCCCAGTGGGAGAGGGCTGATGACAGAGATTGGTTTCCCCAGGGTAGAAAGGGCAGGCAGCAGAACGGCATTGGGTAGGAAGGGAGAGACAGAGGTTAGGACTATTCGGACTCCCAGGTCCTCCAATTGCTCCAGGGGGATGAATACACCCTCCACCGCCAGACCCTTCTCCACCGCCTCTTGGGCAGCGGCCTCCGACGCTAGGAAGAAGATGAACTTTCTGTACATCTTGGAGGCCGCCACGATGGCCGTGGACCCCACCACCCTCACCAACGCCCGCACGTAGGTCTCCATGTGGGGCGAAGTGGGCACCAGGAGGCAACGGACGCCGTGCTTCTTCGTCAAGGTGAGGAAGGGGCCCCAGCTGCTATAGATGGTAGCAGAGGCGGTGGTCGGGAGAGATGACACAGCAGCAGGCGGGGGGGGGGGTCGCTGCCACCTGGGTGTACGCCCTGGGGGCCGGGGGAGGGGCATCCACAGAGCTGGTGGAGGGAGCAGCAGGGAGGGATGCCATGGCTGGTGGTGGGGCCTAGGCAGCGGGGGCAGCCCCTGCCATGGATGGCTTGGTCTTTTTAGCAGGGCCCTTACCCTTCTTCTTTCCCTGGCTTTTCCTGCCAGCTGGGGGGGCTCCCCCAGAATCGGAAGGGGTGAGGGATGTGGCAGCAGCGGAGGTCTCCCCAGTATTCACTGCTGCCGGCGCCTCGGCAGGGGCAATAACAGTTTCTCTCTGAAGTCTGGTCCTGAAGCTTTTTTGCTGCAGGATGGCCACCTTAAGATCTGCTATTGTGTAGCCAGGGAGGTTGAAGTGTTCTCCTACAGGTTTTTGTATATTGCCATTCCTAATATCAGATTTGTGTCCATTTATCCTTTTCCGTAGAGACTGTCCAGTTTGGCCAATGTACATAGCAGAGGGGCATTGCTGAGAAACTGCTGAGCTTCAGTTCATCTGCAAATTTGACACCATCAGCTCAGGATTAAACAAAGACTGAGAGTGGCTTGCCCACTACAAAACCAGTTTCTCATCCCTTGGTTTTCACACCTCAGCTGCTAGAAGAGGGCCTCATCCTCCCTGATTGAACTAACCTCGTTATCTCTAGCCTGCTTCTTGCTTGCATATATATACCTGCCCCTGGAAATTTCCACTACATGCATCCGATGAAGTGGGTATTCACCCACGAAAGCTCATGCTCCAAAATGTCTGTTAGTCTATAAGGTGCCACAGGACTCTTTACTGCTTTTACAGATCCAGACTAACACGGCTAACCCTCTGATACTTGACACCATGCAAGGCACTGCATTTGGCCTTATGGAGTGGAAATCCATCAACCTCATGAAGAAACTTGCACAAATACAGACAGATATCATCTTCCTTTCCAAATGCAAATGGATGGACATCATACCAAATGGACTAAAGGTAAAAAATCCACTGCCATCTACATACTACACAGACCACAGTGAGAGATTATGCCATACTCTATCAAAGAAACTGAGGAACCACCTGATCAGCATCCTATACAGCAAACAGGAAAACATTAAAAAAGAGCTCTCCAACCTGGACACTCTCATAAATAACCAAACTTCCATACAAACGGACTTCACTAAAATAAGACAGGAGATCTACATTACTCACTTAACCTCTCTACAAAGGAAAAAGGACTGTAAGCTGTCTAAACTCCTACCTGCCACATGGGGCCACAACCGTGGTACCCCTAACCCACCCAGCAATATCATCAATCTATCCAACCACACACTCAGCCCAGAAGAAAAGTCTGTCCTATCTCGGGGACTCTCTTTCTGCCCTGCCACTCCCACTAACATGATACAGTTCTGCGGCGATCTGGAAGCCTACTTTCACCATCTCCGACTCAAAGAATACTTTCAGGATAACACTTAACAGCTCACTGATACACAGTTACCCTCCCACCAACAGCACAAGAAGAAGAACTCCACATGGACTCCTCCTGAGGGTCGAAATGACAGTCTGGACCTATACATAGAATGCTTCCGCCGACGTGCACAGGCAGAAATTGTAGGAAAACAACATTGCTTGCCTCATAACCTAAGTCGTGCAGAACGCAATGCCATCCACAGCCTCAGAAACCACCCTGACATTATAATCAAAGAGGCTGATAAAGGAGGTGCTGTTGTCATCATGAACAGGTCTGACCACCAAAAGGGGGCCGCCAGACAACTCTCCAATACCAAATTCTACAGGCCACTTCCCTCAGATCCCACTGAGGAATACACTAAGAAACTGCACCATCTACTCAAGACACTCCCTACACTAACACCAGAACAAATCAACATACCCTTAGAGCCCCGACCAGGGTTATTCTATCTACTACCCAAGATCCACAAACCCGGAAATCCTGGACGCCCCACCATCTCGGGCATTGGCACTCACTGAAGGACTGTCTGGATATGTGGACTTTCTACTCAGACCCTATGCCACCAGAACTCCCAGCAATCTCCGTGACACCACTGATTTCCTGAGAAAACTACAATGCATTAGTGACCTTCCAGAAAACACCATCCTAGCCACTATGGATGTAGAGGCTCTCTACACAAACATCCCCCACACAGATGGAATACAAGCTGTCAGGAACAGTATCCCTGATGATACCACAGCACAACTGGTTGCTGAGCTCTGTGCCTTTATCCTCACACACAACTATTTCAAATTTGATGACAATATATACCTCCAGATCAGTGGCACCGCTATGGGCACCCGCATAGCCCCACAATATGCCAACATTTTTATGGCTGACCTGGAACAACGCTACCTCAGCTCTCGTCCACTCAAGCTCCTTCTCTACCTATGCTACATTGATGACATCTTCATCATCTGGACCCATGGGAAGGAGACTCTGGAAAAATTCCACCACAATTTCAACAGCTTCCACCCCACCATCAACCTCAGCATGGACCAATCTACATGGGAGGTCCACTTCCTAGACACCACGGTGCAAATAAGTGATGGTCACATTAACACCACCCTATACCGAAAACCTACCGACTGCTATGCCTACCTTCATGCCTCCAGCTTCCATCCTGGGCACACCACACGATCCATTGTCTACAGCCAAGCACTGAGGTACAACCGCATCTGCTCCAACCCCTCAGACAGAGACCAACACCCACAAAATCTCCACCAAGAATTCTCAAAACTACAATACCCGCACGAGAAAATAAGGAAACAGATCAACAGAGCCAGACATGTACCCAGAAGCCGCCTACTGCAGGACAAACCCACGAAAGAAACCAACAGGACTCCACTGGCCATCACATACAGTCCCCAGCTCAAACCCCTCCAACGCATCATCAGGGATCTACAACCCATCCTGGACAATGATCCCACACTTTCACAGGTCTTGGGTGGCAGGCCAGTCCTCGCCCACAGATAACCTGCCAACCTGAAGCATATTCTCACCAGTAACTGCACACCGCACCATAGCAACTCTAACTCAGGAACCAATCCATCCTTCAGAATGACAAATGTATCCTCAACAGATGTATCTTGTAGCCCCCACAAAATGATATATGTATCCTGCATATCCAATTATCCCCTAATAGATACATGTACAGGGTCTATAGGTCAACCAAATGACGTAGACAAATGTAGGCTAAGTTGTTTGTTACCGGCTATAAAGGTAGGCCGCTTGGCCATGAAAGGTGTGTCTCTCTCGGGCACTAGCCGGGACGAGAACACCCGCTCAGCTGATCGATCAATAAAGCTAATGGTACTCGTCTTCCTGGTCTTCCGTGCCTCCTTGGTGTAATTAGGTAAGTTCCAGGGGGAAACGAGCCCTTTTGGCTAACAAGTTGAATCTCTGTTCTTCCTGATTTAAGTCTTCTTTTGTTTCATTACAAGTGCTGTGTGTATTACAGGAGTGGTGATTTAAAGTAAAACTAATGAACTGGGGTACATTGCTCCTTTGAGGGCTGAGGATCTGGGATTTTTGTGAATAACCAGTGTCGGGAATAATTCAAAGGGACCCAGGGACTGGAATGCATGTATTTTTAGCCTGCAAGGCAAAGACAGTGCTGGCATAGCCAGGGGAGAGTGCTGGAGTGGCTAACAGGCTGGTGGTATTAGGGAGCTAATGGTGAGTCACCACAGGCAAGGCTGCTACTTGTTAGAGATGGGGTAACAAGATAACTCTCAGTCCTGGATACCCCAGGAACAGTCATTGGTGCTCACTGCAGTATTTTATATTAATTGAGAGGACTGTGGTACTGAACTTGCCTGTATTAGACACAGAAGTCTCGAGGTCACGTCTCCCCTTCTGTCATCTCTCCCTGCTCAGTCCCTGGGTCCCTTTGTATAAAACAGGAAAGAAATTTGCTGCGGTCACAGTCAGTTTCTCCTGTCCTCAAAACTGCAATACAACAAAGGAAGTGGAGGCTATCTAGAGAAAAATTGGCAGAGAGCTGAATCTTGAGTTGATATGACGCAGTAGGTATATTTTGAAGGTAACTTTTTTAGGATTAATTGTCATTTCCCCTTTATTCTTTGTAATTTTAAAGTTTCACTTTCAGCAGTGGCTGAAGATTAATAATCTCCTTCAGAAAAACTCAAAGAATTTCCTTCTTTCAAAATATTTGCCATCCCCCATGACTGCTAGTGAGACTAAGACCAGAAGCTACCCTCAGTTAAGATGATCTCCTCAAAATGGCCACCACCTTCATTGTTCACAACAGAATAGACACCACAAGCTGCTCTTAGCATAAATAGCTACCGCCTCCACCCACTTGCTCTTGATAATGCTTCTCTCCTCGAGAGTATACAGGGCCCCCATCTTCCTTGAGGGCAGGTTTGCTCCACTGCAAAGGGTGTATTTGCTAAGGAAAATCTGTGGTCTCAGTCATCAGCAATGGAATAGGAGAGGCCAGGGGCCATGGCCCTCCTACCATTTGAAAGTGGATGGGCCTGGCCCCTCCACCTGTCCTCTTTCCCCCAAGCTGGGTTGGGGTAAGAGCTGTGCGGCCAGGCAGCTGTGGGGAGCCACGAACCCTCCACTTGCTCTGGGTGGAGGGCCCGCAGCGTAGGGACATGGGCTGAGGGTGGCTCTTGGCCCCCTCAACCTGGGCAGGTGGAAGGTCCATGGCTTCCAGCCTGCTCTGGCTTGGCCAGGGCGGGGCCTTGAGCAGAGGGGGTGGGGCCCCTGGATGCCCCACTTTTGGGAAGGCTCCACCGGGGCTGATCTCAGTCCCAGTGAGAGAAATGGGAAATAGTGGCCATTTAAAAAAAAAAAAAGACAAAACTTTGAGAGTTTCTCTGAAGGAGATTTTATGTGCTAACTTCTGTTGAGGGAGAAACTTTTTGTTATTAAGAATAAGGGGCATCAACTCAAGGTTAGGTATGGAGGTGTAAATTGCCTGTTGCAATAGTAAATGAAGAATGTATGTAGGATGAGTGGAGTGGCTGTCTCCCTTAACTGTTCATTTACAGATGTACATCCTGGGTGGTGTTTGAGATAGAAGAATTATTCTGTGGCAATTATAATAACCAGGAAATGTGTTAGGTAGACTCCATTGATAAGACACTTCAGTATTAACTATTTCCTAGTTAGTTTTGTTATATATTACACATGCCAAGATTTTTGAGACATGACTAGTGATTTGGGATGTCTTAGGGTTGGGGTACCTAACTGGAGACACCTTAAAAAGGCCTATTTTTCAGTAAATGCTGAGCACCTATATCTATATATATGATATACAAATTATTTGACCATGCTGAGCATATGTCTTTGTTGGTTATCTGCGTAATATTATTGCAGTGATCCCTGCTTTTCTTCCCCCATGTCCATTCTTCCGTGTTGTCACATCAAGTGTGAAATTAGATTGTAAACTTTTTAGGGCAAGGGATATGTGAAAATTTTCTATACTGTGAGGCACTGAGTATACTTTTGGGTGTTGTAAAATAATGCTTATTTTCATATGCAAAAATACCCAGACTCCTCATATGATCACATGGACTGAAAGTTATGGTTGTTGGGGGAAACATAACTATATATTTCCTTACTTTGTGCAAAGTCTTGGGCATAATTTTGCATTCATGTAGCTTTTTCATTTAAGAGCAATATTGGCAATTGGAAGCATGAGGCCTAGGCACCACAAAACCCTCAGAGTCCAGGGCAAGTGAAACATAACTGTGGCATAAGCCTTGTGCTGTCACTCTGCTCAGGTGTGAAATTCACTCGTTGAGCCTAGTAGGTAAAGTTCAACTCTTCCAAATGAGCTAGAGGGACTCATTCACAAGGGACCAAATCTCTGGCAAACTTCTTGCTGCAACTCTAGTTCAGACTGAGTATTTAAAAAAATAAGATATTGCAGTCTAAGTCCCTCTTGCTGTTGTACTATAGAGACCCAGTGTGTTTCAATAAATGCAAAGGACTGAATCAGTCTTTGTCCAAGTTTCTGGAAAAATACCCAAGATTGCCTGAGTTATGTGGGGGCAAAGGGACGCAACAGTGACATCTGGAGAGCTAGCACTGTCACTATCAGCAGCACAAATGTGTTTGTGCCATCATTTAGGAGCTTAATTCAGCTAAGGATAGAATAGAGCTTTTGACAAATGCTGTACTACAGTTGCAAGTCTGTTGGTCAAAGAGAACACTGTTTATTGAACTGAGAACTCAGAGCCAGCTTTAGTTATCTATGGACTAGGCTACTACAGTAATTTAACACAGAAGCAAGGAAAACTATCAGAGTATAGTAAGTAATATCTACATCATATTGATTGCTTTTTCTAAATAATGTGTTTTGGAATCCTTTAGGACAAGAGGAGATATATGTATAAAGTAATAAATAAAATACTGAAGTGACCTGATCACTGCTTGGGATGTAGGGGAACACAATACTTTCATTTCTTTCTTGGCCATCTTGTCATTCCAGTCCAGAATGTAATGTCATGGTATCAAGTATAGCCATAACAACAACAAAAGGGATAAAATGAAAGATAATGATTAGTGATATGTAACTGATTATTTTTTCAACCTGCTAATCTAGTGTGGGAGTGGTAGGCAAAGGTCTCCTGGGAAAACAGAGAAGAGGATGTGGAGTGTGGTGCCAAAGGTGTTTTCCAGTATTTTAGGGCTAAACTATGGAAGAATGAGATCTGAAGAGGGGGTACAATTCTACAAAAATAGAAAGATTGATTGGTGTTTAAAGTAATTTTGAGTTGAGAACTGAGCGCATCTGAAATTTAGTGCATTATTACAGGAAAAAAAAGGGAAGGTCAAAGCCTCAACTCTTGTAAATCAGAAGAGCACCATTGAATTAATTAGAGCTGTGAAGCCAACTTACACCCAATGAGGTTCTGGCCCTCTTTGATTAACTTGACATTTAGTAAGACTTCTCATATAGATGTGGTGAGATCCAGAAGCGTTCTGGGAATTGTGGTCAGATTAATATCTGAGAGTTTGTCTAAAGAGTTGCTCTCATTTAACTTAGTGTTAATTTAAATAGATTTAGCTAAACCCACTGTAGATTGACACATTTGTTCCTCAGAGCCTTGTCCCTAACTATGTTCCCAAACTAGGGTTCTTCTACTGTCAAAATCAAGGCCAGTATTTTTCCCAGCATTAAGGGTACAGCGTTTCCCTCTATGTGAATCCCGTTTCTTTGTGTGGACAGAGTGGTCAGTTGTCTTCACAGACTTGCCCTCCTGTTCCAGCCTGTTGGAATCTCTTCCATAGGGCTGGAAAATCTGTGGCTAGTCAAGGACTATACAGAGTAGCATACGTGAATGACATCTTTCTTCCAAATACTGAAGAAGAGCAGGCAAAAGTAATGTACCTTGTGGCTGCTTTCTCTCTTCTATAGTCACCTCCAAGCTGGAGTCTTTGCCAATACTCCACATTTGTGGGGATGTTGGACTGGCATGGAAGCCCAGAGACTACCTGAAGGACAGGTTCTGTGCACAGTTACAAGCCATTCCACTGGGGAGCAACCATGACAGAACAGCCCCAAGGAGTTGCCACTGGGGGATCCATGTGCCCCCATTCATGTACACACCATGCACTCTCCCAGAGATATTTCTATGGAAGAGGTGATCTGGGCTTGGGTCTGGAAAAGTGAAAGTGCTTTTCCTTTGTAGCCCAACAGTCAAATTCAGAGCTGGACCTATTATTCATTTCCTGGGACAATTGAGTATGCTCTGACTATCTTTCCCCAAGAAAGCTTCTAGAATCTGCTTCCTAAGAGTTTCATTGTCAGCAGATACACTGATAGCATAACATGCTATAGCTCTTTATCAGTAACCTTTGCATCTTCTGTATGGGAAAGATTCAGTATTAAGTTGTTTGCCTTCCACTATTCATACAACATGAAATGTAGTACAGTGCCGCTAGTGGCGTTGTTCTAATAAGACAGTGATGAATCCTTTAGTGTTGTAAAATGAAAGCTGAAAGTGTCACTTTCTAGAACTTAATGTGGAAACCTTTAGTGTGTTAGGAGTAAAGATCAGATGAAAACACCAAGTCAAACACACAAATAATCAGTCTACGTGCCTCCCACAATTTATGACATTTTAAGAGTATTAATCCTTGCCAGCAAACAAATTCAGATAGTGAAAGACCTTTCAGAATCTTTGTAATTACTCAATGGTCAGCTCATAAAGGAACATTTTCTTACATACTGTACATGAAAAAAAAGAGACCGTTGCTAATTAAAGTGCTGTGTGTGTCCATCATCCATCTTCTTTAGAGAAAAAAATCCTGAATTTGGAATCACAATCCAATCCCAAGGGAAGCTTATTTATGTCCAATATGACCCTAATTATAATGATGATATAATGAAGCAATGTTCCCTCCCTTCCTGTAGTTGCACAGTAGCAATCTGCTGAAAATTGCTTTCAGCTGTAAATGTATAAATAAGTGTTTTGGAGCTGCAAGTTGTACATCTGCTATAGCATGTTTTTTTAATTGTTTTTGTTTGTTTGGTGGGGGCGGGTGGTTTTAAGAACAGCAGCAAAGACAAGGGAAATTCCCCATTATCAAAAGGGTAGCAAAGTCGTCTGAGGTCAAAGCCAAATGCCAGTTCAATTTTAAATGAATGCAAAGGAAAGTACACTAGCCTTAATAATAGTTTACCCACAGCTTTATACCAATGTAAGTGACTATTTTAAACAATTTAGCATACTATAGCTGGAGTATTAGCAACAAACATGGTTAAGGATGTCTAAGCATTTCCATTCTAACCCACTATTTCCAGTGGCTCACTGTTTTCTGACACTTTCACTTACCGCATTGAAATTTTCCAGGCTGTCTCTACGCAAGGGTCATGGCTATTTGTACAGATTGAGAAAGACATTTCAATCTTCTTTGACAACAAGGATAGTGGAAAAAATATTTTCCTCCCCTAATAAAAAATATTTGTAAAGGTCTTAGTGCCAAAGCATTTGGGGGTAAGGACGCTGAAATTTGGCAGGGAAATAGCTATTTAGTGTGCTGCCAAAAATCATCTTGATTTGGTCAGTTTGAGTTGTTAGGAGTGTTGAAAATTTGGTATTTCCTAGGAAGATTTGAAAACTAGAGTTTGTACATGTACAGGAGTCTTTATTTCTAAAACAGTACTTTTTACTACCTCCCTATAAATCAAGCTGCCCACCACTGGTCCATCAGTGCCAAGAGTTCCTAGCCACCTGTACCTGGCTTAGGAAGTGTTGGGTTGATTTTTATTGTCCGTAACCAGTATGCCTAGGTTATCTGCACCTCTTAATTTCTGGCAGGCAGTTCTAGTAAGGGAATCCTTTTACCTGAAGCGTGTGAGTGCTTATTGGAACACACAAAAGGGTAGAGTCTGAACAACACAGTCTTGCATCAAATCTCATGCTACTCAGAGTATACTACCAGACAACCAGAGGCGACTGCTGTCCCACAACATTCACAGTAACATCCAGAACAGGAGTCAGTTACGGTATTTACCCAAACACCATCTTAAAACAAAGTGAAAGCTTACAGTTATGTTTCCTTGATGAGGCCCAGACCTTCCTTAGCCCACTCACCATTGGCTTTTAAGCCATTCTCCAAAGGTCCTGCCATAGGCTTGTACTTCCTCTTATAAGCGCTGGAAGGCTTAGACTTAACTCTTGCCTTCCCTTTCTGGAGCTCCAGGTCTTTGAGCCCATCACACTTCCAACATTATACAAAAGAGAGAAGTGCACTGTGCACTTGACAAATCCCTGGCTGGATGATTTAGTTGGGGATTGGTCCTGCTTTGAGCAGAGGGGCTGAACTAGATGACCTCCTGAGGTCCCTTCCAACCCTAATATTCTATAATTCTGTGATTTGTTGTGTTTCCCAGGTAAATCTCAACCTCCTGGAGTGCCAATTTTCATTTTTAAGCAATAGGGACAATGATACCGACTTATGTGGATATATGGAAGATTAGCTAATATTTGTATAAGGCTTTAAACATATGAAGCTCTAGAGAAGTGCTAAGAATTATTTGAGTTTCCCTCCCCCCCCACACACACGTAAAGTAATTTTATAGCTGACATAAGAGGCATTTTTGTTCACAAAATTGTGAACTTGAAACATATTCCAAGCACTTGCTAAAACTGAGATGATGACAGATAATCCTTGGCTATTTTTCTATTGTCTTTAAATGTTTTTAGCTTGTTTTGCTTTGCTACAATTGTTCCTCTGCCTCAAGAACAGGGTACTGAGGGATCTATATTCTAACATTTCCTGTTGAATATGTATATGAAACAATTAGGAAGGTTAGTGAAGGAAGATGGTGTGCCATATTGTATATACAGGATGGTGACACCTAGCTCCACAACTCCATCACAACCGATATGTCTGATGCAGGGGAACAAATAGCCCAGTGTCTGTGAGACTGCATGCCGGATAGGCGCAAATTGAGTATGACTAAACCCAGATCAAATTGTGATAAGACTTGGTGGTTTGGTAGAAGCTGCTGATAAAAGATTATATTGAGATCTCCTTCAACTGCGGGAGTGTAGCCAATGTTGGAAACAAAGTTATCAGTTTAGTATTAGATTCTGTACGAGGAGGTTCAGATACTCTGTTAGCACAAGTGTACAGTTTTATTTGAACCTGTTCAGAATATTGAGACCTTTTCTCTCTGCCACAGTAATCCTTACCTTTGGGACCTCAATATTGGATGACTCTGGGTGTGGCTGCACCAAAGGTAGTTCAACATGCAACCACACAACTATTAAGTGGTGTGTCATACAGGGATAAGAACACATTACACTAGTGCTCTGGGATCTGCATTGGATGTGAATAAATATCTAGGTGCAATTCTTCATGTTATTAATTTTGACTAGGTTCCCAGACATTTAAGGGGGGTTAAGTTACCTGAAGGAACACTTCTCTTCTTGTGCGATACTGCCACAATTGTGATCAACAGAGGCACTTGAGCAGAAACCTCACTCATTTTAATGAGGGGAAGCTGCTTGCAGGGTGATCTCCATGAAGGTCCCTCATATTTGTTAATTTCTCCCAGAGACTACCTCTCTTCCCAGACATCTAATTTTGATCTAAAGACTTCAAGTGTTGCAGAATCCACCACATGCCTTGGTAAATTTGTTCCATTTATTAACCTTTACTGTAATGGGCTGGTGGGCTTGTTTTATTGTTGAGATATTAGCAAATATACAAGTATATCTACAGTCTAAAATTGTATAGTATCTGTGCATAGATTTTAGTATTTGTGAAACACTTAGGAATTTCAAATGGATTATAGGGGAAAAAAACTAATGAAAGACCTGCCAGACAATCAACCTCTGGGTGAATAAGGTATCTTGGAGCAGTGTTTCTTTAAGTTGTACTGTGGATAGACTGTAGTTTTTAGTAAGTTGTTTATTAAAAGTTGTCTTAGCTTTTATGTTTTTGAAACAAAATATAATTCTGCTTTCATAAACATTATGTACAGAAATGCATTTTTATTTTGGTAATATTTGTAATATTGCAAAAATACTTAAAATATTATATGAATGAGAAAACAACTATTATGGGCCTTGCATTGCTCAAAAATACAACTTATCTCATATAATGAATTATGAATCAATTACATGGAATTAAAACTTAGTCCACTAGGTGGAGACCTTGCATTAAGTATGTACCTAAATTGTTAATACTAATGAAAATCATAGTTACCATTACACAAATTAATTTTTTAGGAAATGAATCATGTTTGTGTCAATGTCTCTTTTCAATTCTGATCAAGGACAAATTTTAATTTCTTCTGTAAAATTTCAGTGAGCTTTTGGAAATATACATTAATTTATAAATAAATTATAAATACTTTCAGGTTGATAAAACAGTCAATTTATATTCCCTGACAAAAACACAACAAAAATCCTCTCCTTTAACTGTTATTTTCAAACTTGCTGTGAAATTGTTCACTCAAGACATTTTTATTGGCTGTCCAGTTAAGTCTAATGAGCTGGTTTACTGTGCAAAGGCAAAGTAATTGAAAAATGTGTGCCAAGGGAGGAATATTTATTTCAGCAAAACAGCATGTAACTGGATCCCAGTTAACAGAAAATCCAAGTATAGTGATATTTAGTTATTCTCCCTGGCTCTGCAAATCTGGTCAGCTGATATACAAGATCTGCACCAAACTTTAAGTAAAAGTAAAGGTAAAGCTCATCTGTGCAGGAGACAATTTTCTTTCAAATCTGCCCAAATAAATCTGTTAGTCTTTAAGGTGCCACCAGACTCCTCATTGTCTCCATATTCTTTATATTTCTAGGTTATATAGTAAGGCATCCAGGAAATGGAGGGAAGTCAAACACTTGAGCAGGGTATATCTTGAGCAGTCTTACTACCAGTCTTGCTCTGTGCGTGTGCCTGCAGAGCCTAAGAAAGGAGCAGCATTACCTTGGATATATTAAAGATCTGTGGCTATATTACTGTTTCAAACTTGCAGTGTTGATTCCATTTAGACAAAAGTGGACAAGGAAATTAGGACAAGGTAGTAGCTTAATTAAGTGATTCAGATTAATTTGTCTGCCAGTTTCCATATGAACTATTTTTTGATCTCTAAAATTTACAAGGTTGGCTCAGTTTGTCTCATTATAGCTTTCTTGGTTGTAGCAGTACCACCTTGGACTATGATTCTGTCAGATCATATGCAGTGTCAGGCTTGGTCAGTACTATATTTGAACATGAGACCACTGAGGAAAGGCCAGGTGTGGCAAAAAGTAGTGGTGATTCAGCAGGTAATACTTTTTGTCTTAATTAGTACCGGATTAATGCACCAGCATGATTCAGGGTATGTCTACACTACAGGATTATTCCGATTTTACAGAAATCGGTTTTTTAAAACAGATTGTATAAAGTCGAGTGCACGCGGCCACACTAAGCACATTAATTTGGCGGTGTGCGTCCATGTACTGAGGCATCGATTTCCAGAGCGTTGCACTGTGGGTACCTATCCCATAGCTATCCCGCAGTCTCCCCCGCCCATTGGAATTCTGGGTTGAGATCCGATCCCAATGCATGATGGGGCAAAAACAGTCTCGCGGGTGCTTCTGGGTAGATGTCGTCACTCAATCCTTCCTCCGTGAAAGCAACGGCAGACAATCATTTCGCGCCCTTTTTCACCGGGATTGCCCTGGCAGACGCCATAGCATAGCAACCATGGAGCCTGTTTTGCCTTTTATCACTGTCACCGTATGTGTACTGGATGCTGCTGACAGAGGCGGTACTGCAGTGCTACACAGCAGCATTCATTTGCCTTTGCAAGGTAGCAGAGACGATTACCATCCCTATTGCACCGTCTGCCATTGTAAATTGGCGATGACGGTTATCAATCCTTTTGTACCATCTGCTGCTGTCATGGGTGCTCCTGGCTGGCCTCGCTGAGGTCGGCCGGGGGCGCATGGACAAAAATGGGAATGACTCCCTGGGTCATTCCCTTCTTTATGTTTTGTCTAAAAATAGTCAGTCCTACCTAGAATATGGGGCAAGTGTACTAGAGAACCAAAGAGCACAGCCACTCCGTGTCTGAGCCCCGGAGATCCTGTAGAAATGATGAGCTCCATGCCATTCTAGGGGGTGCCCCTGCAACAACCCCACCCGTTGCTTCCCTCCTCCCCCAACCCTCCTGGGCTACCGTGGCAGTGTCCCCCCATTTGTGTGATGAAGTAATAAAGAATGCAGGAATAAGAAACACTGACTTTTAGTGAGATAAAATGAGGGGGAGGCAGCGTCCAGCTGCTATGATAGTCCAGGCAGGACATTAAAGGGTGTGGGGGGGAGAGGAGCGCAGCCTCCTGCTGCTATGATAGTCCAGGCAGTACAGAATCTTTTCTTTAGATATGAAGGGGGCGGGGGCTGATGGAGCTCAGCCCCCAGTTGCTATGATGAGGACGGTTACCAATCCTTTTGTACCATCTGCTGGGAATGACCGGGAGTTATTCCTATTTTTACCCAGGCGCCCCTGGCTGACCTCACTGAGGCCAGCCAGGAGCACTCACAGGCTGATGATAACGATGGATAGCAGTCATATTGTACTGTCTGCCACCGGGAAGGGGATGCTGGTGTTCAGCGCTGCAGCACCCCGTCTACCAGCAGCATGCAGGTGACATAGGGTGACATTGAAAAAAGGCGAGAAACGATTTTTTTCCCTTTTCTTTTGGGGGGCGAAGGGTGTAAATTGACGACATATACCCTGAAACACCCAGGAAAATGTTTTTGACCCTTCAGGCATTTGGAGCTCAGCCAAGAATGCAAATGCTTTTCAGAGACTGCGGGGACTGTGGGATAGCTGGAGTCCTCAGTACCCCCTCTCTCTCCATGAGCGTCCATTTGATTCTTTGGCTTTCCGTTACGCTTCTCACGCAGCACTGTGCTGAGTCCCTGCTGTGGCCTCTGTCTATCATAGCCTGGAGATTTTTTCAAATGCTTTGTCATTTCGTCTTCTGTAACGGAGCTCTGATAGAACAGATTTGTCTCCCCATACAGCGATCAGATCCAGTATCTCCCGTACGGTTCATGCTGGAGCTCTTTTTGGATTTAGGACTGCATCGCCACCTGTGCTGATCAGAGCTCCACACTGGGCAAACAGGAAATGAAATTCAAAAGTTCGCAGGGCTTTTCCTGTCTACCTGGCCAGTGCATCCGAGTTCAGATCGCTTTCCAGAGCGGTCACAATGGTGCACTGTGGGATAGCGCCCGGAGGCCAATACCGTCGATTTGCGGCCACACTAACCCTAATCCGAAATGGCAATACCGATTTCAGCAATACTCCTCTCGTTGGGGAGGAGTACAGAAATCGGTTTAAAGAGCCCTTTATATCGATATAAAGGGCCTCATTGTGTGGTCGGGTACAGGGTTAAATCAGTTTAACGCTGCTAAATTCGGTTTAAATGTGTAGTGTAGACCAGGGCTCAAATTCATAGACTGTAGGACTGGAAGGGACCTCGAGAGGTCATAGAGTCCAGTCCCCTGCCCTCATGGCAGGACCAAATACTGTCTAGACCATCCCTGATAGACATTTATCTAACCTATTCTTAAGTATCTCCAGGGATGGAGATTCCACAACCTCTTGTCGGAGAAAAACTTAGTTCTCACTTATTTGTTTGGGTACAGCAAAGTCAGATACTTTATTCTGTTTAGCAGCTACAGCAGGGAGAGAGTGCACTAGGACATAGGGTCTCCCCTTCCTAGACAGGTCTCTCAACAGGTAAACAATTACAGCAAGCATGTATACTTTTGTTACAGACAATAATAAGCAACAGCTGCATTTTGTTTATATATAGGTCATCCTGATATCATGTTTTTCTCACTTCTATTTAGATGCCAGTCTACATTTCATATTATCTACACATTATCTACACAAGGTCGCAACAACTTCTCACACAGTTCTTTTCCATTCGCCTCACACAATCCTCGCTTCTACAAATCTCGCGTTATTAGGGTTACAGCTAGCCTAACTCTTGCTAACAGAGACTGTCATGCATTAAGAACCCCTACAAATCCCTGTCAGTTCTTTCTCTACTTCCACACTCTCTAGGCAGTTTATTCCAATGTTTAACCACCCTGACAGTTCGGAACTTTCTCCTAATGTCCAACCTAAACCTCCCTTGCTGCAGTTTAAGCCCATTGATTCTTGTTCTATCCTTAGAGGCTAAGATGAACAAGTTTTCTCCCATCTCCTTATGACACCCTTTTAGATACCTGAAAACTGATATCATGTCCCCTCTCAGTCTTCTCTTTTCTAAACTAAACAAACCCAATTCTTTCAGCCTTCCTTCATAGGTCATGTTCTCTAGACCTTTAATCATTCTTGTTGCTCTTCTCTGGACCCTCTCCAATTTCTCCACATCTTTCTTGAAATGCGGTGCCCAGAACTGGACACAATACTCCAGCTGAGGCCTAACCAGTGCAGAGTAGAGTGGAAGAATGACTTCTCGTGTCTTGCTCACAACACACCTGTTAATGCATCCCAGAATCACATTTACTTTTTTTGCAACAGCATCACACTGTTGACTCATATTTAGCTTGTGGTCCACTATAACCCCTAGATCCCTTTCTGCCTTCCTAGACAGTCTCTTCCCATTCTGTATGTGTGAAACTGATTGGAGCACGTTGCATTTGTCTTTATTAAACTTCATCCTGTTTACCTCAGACCATTTCTCCAATTTGTCCAGATCATTTTGAATTTTGACCCTATCCTCCAAAGCAGTTGCAATTCCTCCCAGTTTGGTATCATCTGCAAACTTAATAAGCATACTTTCTATGCCAATATCTAAGTCGTTGATGATGGTAAAGGACACAGAGCTGTGGAGATGCTGCTTTTAACTGAGATATAAAAACAAGGTTCTAAGTACCTGAGGTCATTACAGATTGTTTTACACTCTAGAGTCCTAGTCAAATTCCAGTTTAGATAATTATTTTCACTTAGACTTCCTTACTTCATCCCACAATGCAGGGTCTCAAATTTCAGTGAATGCCCCGTACGTAAGTGTCTTCACCACTCAGTGCTCCCTCTGTCACATATCTGATGGGTAACTCTGCCTGTGATAACTGGAAGTCCATTACAAGCATATAATGCCCAGCATCTCCTGACAGGTGATATCAGAATGGATATTTAGCACACATAGAAAGCTTATTTTAAGTTTACTCTTTTCTCCAATGTTCAGCTATCAGCATGGTGTATTTCTCAGTTATCCATTCTTCCAAGTTCATGACCAGATTGCACAGTAAATTATCTTTCCCTGCCAGTCCTTATATAACATGTTTACTTCACAGGGCAGGGTACAAGTCAAGATCAATATTTTAAAAAGTTAAAATCCAGATTTAGCTGACTGTCTTCTGACTGTACCAAAACAGGGAGCATGGAACATGGGGAGAAATATTCATCATGGCAATGTCTGTCAGTGTCATTTGGTCAGCTGACTCAGCAAAGATAACTGTTAAGGCTCCAAACTGAAAACAGGTAATTTTTGAGAAACTATTCATCATAATTGTTTGTACTCATTTCCCTGTTTCCCCCTCCAAGTATGTCAGGCAAGAATGAAACTTTTGCTTTCAAAAAGCAATTGCAGTTAGGAAAAGGTACATTGTGTATGTCTAGGGGGGTTTGCCCCTCAAGAAAGGATTTTAGAGAATTCAGTGTTAGAGACAATCTGTGCATTCTAAGCAACATTATAATCATGCAGTTCCCCATTTGTAAAATGTAATATTTCCCTTCCTCACAGAGGTGTTTCTGGATAAAGACATTAAAGATTGTGAAATGGTTTGAGATCTACTGATGAAAAGTGCTAAAAGCTAGGTATTATTCTTTTCTCATTCTATGGCAAAGGCCGTAAGGTTAATTAACATTATGGCATTGAGTCCTAGCATCAGTCCTCCTGTTCCCCTTCTGTCTTTAATTATTGTTCCTTTTCCTCCAAGGATAACTGGGATGCAAGAATGAATGAAAGAGTAGAGGAGAAATGGAGAAGATAAATTTCACAAAGGAAAGAGATGGAACAGAGGGAGAGCATGGAAATCACAGTAGCCTGCTCTTCTTCTAAGTCCTTTTATGCAGGGACACACAGATGAGCAAGCAAGTTCTTATATGAGCTTGTAACCATGGCTTACTTGGTCTATCTGCCTCAGTTTCCCTCTTCTTGATAGAATAGTTTGTCTCTTTGGCCAAACTAAAACAATTTCACTTTCTTAGGTAAATGAAAGTCCAAATGCAAATATCACAAATCTCAACCATCACCCTTTGGTTCAGGAGGCAATGAAACTCCTTTGCCCTTCCTGGGCTACAGCCCTCCGTATGTGACCTCTCCTGTCACCCCTTGTATGAGGGGTACCCTGTTTTGCTCTCAGGGGTCCACAAAGTCCTCTTCTTTAGGTGCAACTGTAACAGCTTACCGCTTTCTGGTGGCAGTTGAGGTGTAGGGGAGTGCGATATGGAGCTCAGTGGGATGGGCAGCCTAGTGATTAGCACATCCAACAACTTCTAGCCCCTTGTCAACTTCTAGCCCATCTGTCCAGGCAGTAGAAGCACCTGTTCCTGACCTTAATCTAGGCATCTTTTTGGCTTTCCACCTACATCTGGGTCTAGGCCCTTAAGGGGATTGGTAGGGGGACCTGGGCCTTCCATCTCCACCTGGTCCCAGCTCACGGCCCTGTTGGAAGCAACACCAGCAGGGTCCTCCCTGAAGTCAGTCTAAGTTGCTTCCCTGGGCTACTTCTTACCAATAGATTCCTTCAGTTTGGGGCATAGTCCTTATAGTCCATAAGTACAGTATAGTACAACCAAAAGAGTCCAAAGGTGCAAGGCCCTACCTGACTTTGGAGTTCTCAAAGGCGATGGTGGTTAGAGAAGGCTCCGCATGTGGGGCTTTCCTGCTCTGTGGTCCCTGTTCAGGATCACTCTTCTGTCTGACTTCCTGGAGAAGGATTACTTCTTAGAATCATAGAATATCAGGGTTTGAAGGGACCTCAGCCGGTCATCTAGTCCAACCCCGTGCTCAAAGCAGGACCAATCCCCAATCTTTCCTGAAGCCTGTCCACCACCCTTTCTTTGGAATTCGTAGCTCCTTTTAACCTGCTCCTCTGTGGATGGAGTGTGCTTAGCAGGTTTGGGGGTAGGGTTACCAACTTGGAAATACAAAAAAACCCTGGCACTCCCCCTCCCCCAGCAAGGGAAGCCTGCTGCAACCCTAACCCACAACCACAAGGCAACTCCACAACCCTCCACCCTTCAACAGCCACGTATAGAATCTAGAGGGACACATATAGATAAGACTGATAACATTTTCTTACCTTGGTTGTGTTTCTCCAATCTGCTTTGTTTGTGCCTGTCTTCACTGAGATTATTTTTTCCCAAACTGCATCGATTCTATATACCTGGTTCATTCAGTCTTTCAATGCCTCCTCACAGCTTTTGTTCAACAGAGTTTTTTGGGTGCTGAATCCTTTAGTAGGTCGACCCAAGGGATGGCAATGGTAGCAACGTTTGGGATGAATTGCTGATAGTGTCCTGCAAATCCCAAGAAATAGCAAACTTGCTTCTTGGTGGAGGAGACATGGAAGCCTGCTAGGGCTTGGACTTTACCCAGCAGGGGTTGTAACTGTCTTTCTCCCACTTATACCCCAGGTAAGTGACTTTTTGATCAGCTAGGCAGCACATGGTTGTGTTGGCCATTAGTCCTGCCTCCTTCAGAATTTGTAATATTGCTAAATGGTGCCTTTATATGGTCAGTCCACTCTTCACTGTATAATATGCTGTCATTGATGTAGGCATCAGTGTATGCCCCATGCAGCCATAGCATTCTATCCATCAGCCACTGAAAGGTGGCAGCGGCCCTGTGGAGCCTGAAGCATGTGGTCTTGAACTGATACAACCCAAATGGGAGTGGAGAAGGCAGTCTTCTCTTTAGACTCAAGTGTCAAAGGAATCTTCTAATACCCCCTTGTTAGGCTGAGCTATATACTTGGCTGCCCCCAGTTTCTCTAATAGTTCATCAACCCTTGACATGGAGTATGCATTGAATTTTGACATTGCGTTCACCTTGCAGAAGTCAACGCAGAACTGTGTTGGCCCATACTGTTTGGGCATGAGCACAATGGGGCTTTTCCATTTGCTATGCAACTCTTTCATGACCACTAGATCTACTATGGCCCAGAGCTCCTGGTGCACTGTCTCCCACAGCTTCTTTGGAAGGAGACAAGACACTTGCACAACTTTCTTCTGGATTCAGTGTCATTATGGTGGGATACCATATGTTTTTGCTTGGGCAACACCAAGAATACCTCTGGGAATGAGGCAACCAGCCAACAAACTTGTTGCACTTGGTTGGTCCACAGATGCCTCCCTACTGGAGCAGGGGTAGGATCTTGGAGCCTGTAGGCCAAGTTCGGGGTTAGGGGGGCAGGCATGTGGTGATGAGGAAACCTTCATGTCCTTTCCATGCCTTCAACAGGTTGGTGTGATACACTTGGGTCCTTTGTTCCTCCCAGTTGTTGGGACATGTAGTCACCTTCCCCCACTCATCTCACCACCTCAAAGGAGCCCTGCCATTGGGTCAATAGCTTTGATTCTGATATTGGCATCAGGAGCAACACTCAGTCCCCTGGATGGAACTTGTGTAGATGGGATCCCTTGTTATAGGTCTGCTCTTGGCTGTGCTGTGCCCTTTGCAGGTTTTCCCTTGCAAATCCCTCCCGAGACTTCAACTTCCCTCAGAACAGGGTAATGTACCATACCATTCTGGTTGCTCTGGAGTCCAGTTCCTCCCGTGTCTTGCAGGGGAGGTTTAGAACTCCCTGGGGCTGCCTCCCATACAATAACTCAAATGGGGAGAAACCAGTGGATGCTTGGGGCACCTCACAGACAGTGAACAGAAGAGGTGGGAGCAGGGAGTGCCAGTGTTGGGGATCAGTGACTACAAACTTCTTCAATGTGTTCTTCAATGTCTTGTTGAACCACTTACTAATTCATTAGTTTGAGGGTGTTATGCAAACATTTTCAAAGACTTGACCCTCAGTACATCATGCAATTTCTTCACTATTTGTGAAGTGAAATTGGTTCCCTGATCTGTTAGCATCTCCACCTGGAAAAACACTATCACTAGTGATAGTGGCCACTGTAACTGATCAGAGTGGGCTGGCTTCAGGGCATTGGGTGGCATAATCCAGGATCGCAGTATGTATTTGTACCCAGCTGTGGACTTTTCCAATGGGCCTAACAGGTCAACACCTATCCTTTCAAAGGGCAGCTGTGTAATGGGCAATGGTACCAGTGTGGCCTTTGGGACATTTTGGGGATCTGTCCACTGGCACTTGGGGCATAACTTCTGAGTGAATGCCTGGCCAGTAGAACTGCACGGTCACTCTGTCAAGTGTCTTTTTTTTCTCTCCCAAAGTGGCACCTGCGTAGTATTGCTTGGACCGATTGGAGCACCCCCCACCCCTGAACTTCCTGGGCATAAGCAGCTGCATTCTCACCTCCCCCATCTTGGTGTCCTTCATGGCCTGATAAGCCCTGTCCTCAACCAGCTCAAAATGGAGCATTGCTTTCAAAAGCTGAGGGTCTAGTACTGTGTCATCCATGCAAGTGACTTGTTCCTAAATCTGGTCCAAAGTCGAGTCACTCCTTTGTTTTTCTACAAAGTCTCTCTCGCCAGACAGCAACTCCTTCTTGAGGGGTGGTGGTCGGTCCTTACTGCTCTGGTTAGGCCCATGTACATGGTCATTCACCTCCAAGAACGGTTCTCTCCAGGTCCTTGACTTTCTCCAGGGCACTCCCCACATGGCACCCTTCCTTGGCCACTGCAGCCATTTCTGATCTTCTGGGGTCTTTGGCCTTGGCTCCATCTCTGCTAGAGATGCACCATCCCATCTCTGGACAAGTGGAGTCAGTTATTGACACCCATTCAAATATCTCCTCACACTGAAGAACATAACCTGCTTTTATATTACCATATCTCCATCTTCAGCATGCCCTTTGATAGCAGACAGATACATGATACCTGGAAACAAGGCCAGCAATTCTCTCGATAGGGGAGGAAATTAGGTACAGATCAGAGCAGGGACTTAAAACTCTCCTAAAGGCCCAGATCACCCTGTGACACAGTTGAATAGACAAGGAAAGTAAGGAAGGCCCAACATCCTAGGTAGCTGATCAAGAGTTTTACTGCTACTATGAGAAACAAATAAGGACATGCCCATGGACATCAGCCTACCCTTACCTTCCAGTAGCCTCTACCACAGCATTTTGCTTCATACTTTCCAAATCAGTAATCCTACCTCTTAGCCCCCTACATACCTCCCATACTTCTTGGGCACTATAGGTCCTGGTTCTATGACACTATAGACTACTTACTCCTCTGAATCTAATTCATGATTGCTTATTAGAAGCTTTCTTATAAAGTATGCTGCAATATTTTTTATTAGTCCATGAAAAAAATATATGTCCTGATATCTGAAGTGGTTTGATAAGTGTCAAAGCTAAAGGGGTATCATATGACTGAAGTTTAAGCATTCCCATTTCCCTCACATGTGCCACACCAAATATGATGAAATAATTCAGCGTTATGCATAATCAGGAAGCGGGTATCTCAAAGTCAAATAATACTTAGTATGATTTGTGGCCTATAGCAGCCACTGTTGGCCATTTGATTTCAGTTAATGCTTTTCTTGCCTTTTGCTGATGCAAGCTGAAAAGTATTGTCAGAGGGCCTCCTATATCATATTAGCTTTCCTGACACTTGCACAGTGCTGAGCTCTTACATCTCAGGGGTTTTGGGATAGTGAAATACAGTAGCTCTTTCAGCCTTTCTATTTCTCTCCCTGTGAAAAAAAACCTCAGTTGCTTTCACAAATGTGTGCAACGCAACATGATGAAATTAGATGGAGAACATAGTGCCATTATCACTGCACTTTAGAAGCCATCTCCATTTTGCTATCAGTCTTCCAAAGATATGCTCAATCAATATTCAGTGCCTGGTGAGGCAGCAGTTGAAGCAATGCTTTACTCTGTTGGTGCAATCAGGGTAAGGGTTAATTAGCCCAGGGAGTAAAGGATCCTCCAGCATCCTCAGGTAAAGAGATCCTGTTAATTTCTCTGCAATGTGTTAGGAATAGTTCTGTCCCTGTTCTGTCATTCCATGTATAAGCAGAGTTCTTGAAAACTCATGTATCATGAACTTTGCTTTGCTAGCTTGTGTAACTATCGAGGAACCAGCATATGTGATCCAGTACAGATTGCATTGCAGAGAGCAGACATACACTTATGCATCATGTAGCAGGCAGAGAATGGTAACTAAGGCCTGGTCTACACTAAGGGCGGGGGTTGAACGAAGGTACACGACTTCAGCTACGCTATAGCTGAAGTCGAAGTACCTTAGTTCGGGCTACTCACCCGTCCAGACACCGCGGGATCGAAGTCCGCGGCTCCAAGGTCGACTCCGCCACCGCCGTTCGCGGTGGTGGAGTTCCGGAGTCGACCGGAGCGCATGGGGAGTTCGAACTATCGCGTCTTGATTAGACGCGATAGTTTGAACTCCGAGAAGTCGAACTCTCCGCGTCGACCCGCGCGGTAAGTATAGACCTACCCTAAGTTATTGTCAGTTGGTCCTTCAAAACTAAATAAGTGAAACCCAAAGTGAGGGGGAAAAAAACCTGGAAACCTAAGGATGAAGAACAGAAACTATCTAGATAACTGGCTATGCTGAGTAATTGCTTTCCGCAATGTAATTGAATCTGTGGTGGTTCCAGGATATTAGACAGACAAGGTGGGTGAGATAATATCTTTTATTGGACCAACTTCTGTTGGTGAGAGACAAGCTTTCGAGCCACAGAAAAGCTCAGTGTGGCTCAAAAGCATGTCTCTCTAACCAACAGAAGTTGGTTCAATAAAAGATATTACCTCACCCACCAGGTCTGTCTAATTGCTTTGCATTTAGTTAAGTTAGAAACATAAGATCAAGAGCCAAAATGCCCAAGTCAGATAGAGTTTTGCTATAATGGCAGAGAAGATGTTTTTGTTCCAATGTGTTAGATCTGTAGGTATAACAAAGAAGAAACTCACCATGAGACTTCTTATTGTCACTGAGCAGTATCTTAAACATCAGCAATATTAAAGCAGAAAAACCTCCCAAATGTATGGAATGTGTGACAGTGAGATGTGCTAATCCAGGGGTCAGCAACCTTTCAGAAGTGGTGTGCCGAGTCTTCATTTATTCACTCTAATTTAAGGTTTTGCATGCCAGTAATACATTTTAACATTTTTAGAAGGTCTCTTTCTATAAAAGTCTATAATATATAACTAAACTATTGTTGTATGTAAAGTAAATAAGGTTTTTTAAATGTTTAAGAAGCTTCATTTAAAATTAAATTAAAATGCAGAACCCTTCCCCCCCCCCCCAACCGGTGGCCAGGACCTGGGCTGTGTGAGTGCCACTGAAAATCAGCTCACTTGCCGCCTTCGGCACCCATGCTATAGGTTGCCTACCCCTGTGCTAATCTGACATAAGAGGTCACTGTTAAGATTTTGTCTTAAAGTGCTAGTTTGATGAAATTAGAGTACATATTGTGTTTTTGTATTGGCTGGAAGTGGAAGTGAAAGCCATTATGGAGTGTTTAGAGTGTGGTGTTAACAATGTTGAAGGCAATGAATGCAGGAGACTTTTACCTTAATTCGTTAGTTCAACCATGGTTTCAACCCTCCCATTAGTTACTTATCTTGCATAAAAGACTTTGTCAAGTGATCCTCGATCAGATGTTCAGTTGTGTGCACTTAAGATATACTGGAGTACAGGAAATATTGATTTTCATTCAAAAGAGATTTTACCAGCTTCTTGTTCCAGTGAGTGAAGGAACTTTTTTCTGGAGGTCATAAACATTATGTCTCATGGAAAATATTTTAAATGCTCACAGCTTTAGAATGTTATCATAAATAGGATCACCACTGCAAAATAATTCTGATATCCTCACATTAGAATTAATTTGGACTACTTCACCAGTAAGGCTAAAGGAGTAGCAAATGGAACAGTTTTATCCTCTATGCGTCTAACTCCATCACCCATATTTCTTACCAGTGCTCTATCAGAAAAGGCTCAGGGAGAGAGAGAACATCCTTTTTGAAGATTTTCTTTGTCTGGAGTGAAATCCTGGCCCCATTGCAGTTCATGGCAAAAACTCTCTCATTGACTGATTCATAGTCTAGAATCTAGTCTGACCTCTTGCAGAACACAACAAATAGATTTTCACCTTGTAATTTCAAGCCTGTAACTTCCAGTTGAGGTAGAGCTTTTCATTTAGACAGACATTCAATGGCACCAGTATTTCATTTGTGGTTAAAGAGTTACTGCTATCGTGCTTCTCTCTCTTTTGCTTTTAAATGTTGGTTCTGTCCCTTATATATTGGAACTTTCCTTGACAACGGTAAAAGGGAAGCTGTCTAATATATACAACAGTTGACTGATAGCAATCTGCTAGGAAATATGCAAAGCACTAGTCAACCCACATACAGTAGAAAATGTACATGTCCCACTATAAAGTTTTTCGTTAAAACCATACAGAAAATATTTAACTCCAATTCCAAGTGAATATAAAGAATACAGTTGGTTACCATTATTGATGACTTAATGGATTACTCTTGTTACCAGAGATTGTTAGGTGGTATAGTCAATAATTATATATAGGGATAACATTTTCCAAATAAAAGTTTAATTTCAGACTCTTCTTTACAGGCTCAGAATATTATCTGTTTACACAAAATCAGGATAGGCAATTTCCCCCCTCCTTTTGTTCAAAAACAGTGAAGACTTCAGATTTGGTTGCCTGACATGAAATTGGTTGTACCAATATTTGGTTTTTGGTCTCATTCCTTTGAGTAAATTAAAATAAAGTATTGTTGTTACTGTGACTGTCTAACAGTACAGTCTCTGCATTCTGCTTATTCTTTGTGTGGATCTTTGTGTAAGAATTTGTCATTTTTATATTGTTTTCTTAGTGTTGATTGTATGTTTAGTTTTCTCCTTGTTTATTATTGAAGTGCCACGCCTGTCACCAGACTGGATCTGCAAGTCAGAACAGCGTGTATGTAATTATTTATTTCAAATTCAAGTAAAAACACCTAAATATAAGGTGTTTTTTGTAAAATTGGTTTACACATTGCCTAAATGTTTGTTCCAAACTCCAAACACCTGTGTTTGTGTTACCCCAGGGATCAGCTTAGGGTAAACTGCAAATGGGTGTAGCCTAGAGCAAGTTTTTGGGCATTGTCCAAACTAGTCTTTATAAAAGTGGTAACTGGCAGTAAATTAACTCAAAACAATTGTAATGAGTTGAAATCTACATCTGATCAGACAGAATAGCACTAGTCTAGCCTTTTATTAGAGTTGCCTGTAGTTGCTGGTGAGTGCCCACTGTGACCATGTCCATGAATAAGCTTTGTTCCCACTCCCCTTTCAGCTGAAGAGAATACAGTCGGGTAGAAGTTTATGAAGAATGCATCTACGCTTGGGCCATTCATTGGTATCCACGTCAAGTCCAGCACCAAAACCCAAATATGTTAACATTCATAGTGGAAAACCTGCATTTTATTTCAAAATTTTGACACACAGCCCCAACAAAACATTTTTTGACCAACTACAAAAATAACATTTGTTGATGATCAAATATTTTCATCAAAATTTTGAAATATCAACTTTTTCTGAAATTTTTAAAAAAGCATTAGCCATTTTTGAAATAGTCACAGATTTGTTTTCAGTTTTCAACCACCTCTAGTTTTATTATAGAGTCTATTTCCTCAGCCATCGCATAGCCACCCATTAATGCACACTCACTATTACCCTATCTGTAAAAATGTGTAATTATCTTTTTCTTTAGAATTATTATTTCTTATAATATGGGTAAACACTAAATTCCTCTTCCATTGCAAAATACCTCCTCTTACCTCTGATCCGAGCTCCCTTGAAACCATTACCCTGAGGATTTCATGTGAGATTCCCCCCACAGCCATAGTCATTCCATTTTCTCTTCAGCATTGAGCAGGGCTCTCCTGAGGTCAAAAGTGAGAAAAGGGTGTGTCATCAGAGAGTGTCTTTGACTTTCTGTAAAGGTCAGACCCTGCTCCTGGGAGGCAGTATGGGAGTACATTCACTCTTCCCCCCCCCCCGCCCCCCCACGTGGTTGTTATACAGGACAGCACTGAGACCAAACATAAAGGTCTAGGCATGATACTGGCTGCACCAAGTTCTTTTCTCTTTATCTGTGAGGTATTAAGTGCCAAATTCTACTCAGATATGCACAGATTGGAGTCTTGTGTGTCTGCCTAAGGGCAGAATTTGGCCCAATGTTTGTAGGTACATGTGTGCTCCTGATGTTCATAAATGGGCTCCAGGAACAGTTGTTAAAACCTTGTGCACTGAAATGTTAATTTTGTAATTAAGAATGTTACACAGACATTCTGGCATCCTGCTTCTGTTGCTAAATGTTTCCAGTCAGCAAATCTCAAGGTTTATTTTGTATCATAGTTGGATGAAATATCCTTGAACTAGTCCAAACTATGTTGAATTATTACTTGTCTGTCATCTGCTAAGGTCTGCTTGACAGATAAATGGCCAAATCCTGGCATTGAAGCTATGATTATTTGCTAATTTACTGCTGTCACTTTCACATCCAATGTGTTCCAAAATGGCCCTTAAACATTTTTCATACATGTTTGGAACAACTTATTTGGGTAATGATGCCTTTTTACATAACACCTTCGAATGCCCATTGGGAAAAGATTTTTTTTTTTTTTTTAAAAAGGGTGATTTTCTTACAAACACACACACTCCTAATTTTAGCACAGAATATTGGGACAGAATTTAAAACTACATCTCATGTGCAATTTTATACATATGTATATATTTGTCATCAATCATAATCAAATTTGAACAACATTACATACTCCATGCATAATGTATAGCAACAGCGATTTACAGCTTGTTTTGGCACAGGCACTCTTGAAAGATATGAATGCAGATTTTGTTTTTCTGTTTTAATAGCTGACAGAATGTTTTGATCCTCATCTGGAACATGCTGTTAACTAATACGTAATTTCCTCGTTCTCGAAGAAGTTTATTTTTATGTAACCCTTCTGCCCGTCAGAGTTGGCAGCAACAAGGGCCGGGTTCAGTATCTAGGGGTTCTGTTTCAATAACACAATGCAAAACCAGCTCGAGCCCCCACCCAGTGACGTGGGACAATTACATACCACCCCCCTTGGTGCCTCTAAGAGGTAATACTTCCCCTCTCGCAAGCACAGAGTCTGAATGTAGCAATAAGCCTTTAATAAAGGAGGGCAACAATGCGGCATTATGTTGGGGAAACACCACAAACAGGATTCATAACACAAACTGTGAGCAAAAGACCCACCCGCAAGTAAGTTTGGCAGTGTCCTTTTCCCCACAGGGTCTTAAGTCCAGCAACCCAACAGTAACCCCACCCACAGTTTCTGACCTTGCTCAGTGCAGCCCTCAGGGTTCAGACGTTTCTCTGCAACATTTATCTCCCAGCCTGGGTGGAAGTGGGGGGACGTATGGGAGGCATCTTACATGCTCTGCTGCTTGAGTTGATGGCCGATTGCCACTTCTTTCTGTGGGGTTCTGCTGTAGTCTTCACTGCTAGCCGTATCTCTCTGCCAGCCACCCTGCTATCCACTCTGCTCACCACATCTCTCTGCTAGCTGCTTACCAACTTGTCTTCAGGCCCCCCCACTTAACACAGCTCTCAGTGATTTTAGGACCCTCAGAAGGGGCCCACACTAACCCTTACAAATACCTGTCCCCAACCTCTCTTAATTCCCTAAGGGCTTTGGCGATGTCCCTTGCCTAGTGAGTGCTACTTAGTTGAGGGTGAGTCCCTCCATCATAAAATGCCAAACACAGTTCTACTGTCCTTGATTCACATAACCAGGATAACAGTCCATTATTACTCCTGCCCCAATAACGAGACTGGGGATCCCACAGCAACCAAAGTGACCATTTGGGCAAGCAGTCCATCATGCTGGGCAGGGTGGGTGTGCCCATGCAAACGAGATCAGCCTCTGAAGTCCTTTTCCACAGCTCACCACCAGATGTCAGCGGAGAGCTCATTCTGACTCTGCTTACGTTTATAAAGAAAATAAGAATAGTCCAGGAAGTGGACCCATTTAAATCATCCCACATTTCATCCAGATTAAAGGAAGCTTGGGGCGCTACAACTATACTAATTTAAGGTCTCTAAATGACATTCCAAAATGTATTAAGTTTGATGGCTCAGTATTATAATAGATAAGACAACAAAAGTTCTAGCAGGACCCCCTACAGCTCAGGGATACTGAGTCAAGGCCACATCTATTCTATTTTTTTTTTGAGAAATACCTTTTTTATTTTATGACTATTGAGCTACTTTTCTGTTTCTATAGTGGTAGGCCCCATAGACATACCTATCAATACATAAACATCACTGCTTTGTGCACATTGGCTGTTTGCAAACATAACTTAGGTGCACACAGTTATGCATTCACCCACCTTTGATAGTATGGCCAAGAAATACAGGTATATTCAAACAAATATAAATAAATGATCATTTAGATTCTAAGAGTTGATGCCTGTTGAGTCACAATGTGATGAAATGGAATGTAAACACTTCTGTTTTCTCAAAATCTTGGGTGTAGTGTGGGATTCAGCAGTGAGTGATCAAAGACTCGATGTCTAGCTGGCAGCGGGTATCAAGTGGAACGCTCCAGGGGTTGGTTCTGGGGCTGGTTTTGTTCAACATCTTCATTAATGATCTGGATTATGGGATGGATTTCACTCTCAGCAAGTTCGCGGAAGACACTAAGCTTGGGGGAGAGGTAGCTATGCCGGAAGGTAGGGATAGGTTCCAGAGTGACCTAGACAAATTGGAGGATTGGGCCAATAGAAATCTGATGAGGTCAGTGCGGCTCCAGCTTTTTTGCTGCCCCAAGCAGTGGGGGAAAAAAAAAAAAAAAAAAGAAGAACCCGATTGAGCTGCTGCCAAAGAGGAAGACAGCAAGTGAAGGACCCACCACCAAATTGCCGCCGATCTGGAGTGGGCCGATTGAGCTGCCGCCTAAGTGCTGCCACCGCCGATCCAGACATGCTGCCCTGACAATGGACGCACTGCTGTCCCTTTCTATTGGCCGCCCCAGGCACCTGCTTCCTTTGCTCATGCCTGGAGCCGGCCCTGGATGAGGTTCAACAAGGACAAGTGCAGAATCCTGAACTTAGGATGAAAGAATCCCATGCACTGCTACAGGCTGGAGACCGACTGGCTAAGTGGCAATTCTGCAGAAAAGGACCTGGGGATTACAGTGGACAAGAAGCTGGATATGAGTCAACAGTGTGCCCTTGTTGCCCTTTGGGCTGCATTAGTAGGAGCATTGCCAGAAGATTGAGGGAAGTGATTATTCCCCTCTATTCGGCACTGGTGAGGGCATATCTGGAGTATTGCATCCAGTTTCAGGTCCCCCACTACAGAAAGGATGTGGACAAATTGGAGAGAGTCCAACAGAGGGCAATGAAAATAATTAGGGAGCTGGGCCACATGACTCATGAGGAGAGGCTGAGGGAACTGGGGTTATTTAGTCTGCAGAAGAGAAGAGTAAGGTGGGATTTGATAGCAGCCTTCAACTACCTGAAAGGAGGTTTAAAAGAGGATGGAGCTTGGCTGTTCTCAGTGGAGGCAAATGACAGAACAAGAAGCAATGGTCTCAAGTTGCAGTGGGGGAGATCTAGTTTGCATATTAGGAAAAACTATTTCACTAGGTGGGTAGTGAAGCACTGGAATGGGTTACCTAGGGAGGTGGTGGAATCTCCATCCTTAGAGGTTTTTAAGGCCCAGCTTGACAAAGCCCTGGCTGGGGTTATTTAGTTGGAGTTGGTCCTGCTTTGAAGCAGGGGGTTGGACTAGATGACCTCCAGTGGTCTCTTCTAACCCTAATCTTCTATGATTCTATGAAGAAAATGAACTGCACAGACTCATTCTCTTCTGAATGTCCTGTTGTGTAAGCCTTGTTTTGAGATGCTGGGGCTACTCTTAGGCTACATCTGCACTGAGCGCTTTTTTTGGCACACATAGAGTATGTACTTGGGCAGCTCCCATAACATGGGTTTCAGTAGTAGTATAGATGGGGATACATGGTTTTGGTGAGTAGAATATGGACATGCTTGAATGGTATAGGTATGTACCGGAGCATGTACCCTACATGCCTCTCTACTTGCTACACTGCTATTTCTAGCCATATAGTGTCCCAGGAAAGGACTCTAGCAGCCAGCAAAGGCTTTAGCTGGGAGCAAAGGCTCTGCCAATTTCCCACTGCTAGAAACGTTCCCCATTGCAGGGAAAGACTCTGGCAGCTCCCTGCTGCTTGAACCTCTCCTGCCTGCAGGTAAGGACTCCAGCAGGAGGGAAAGACTCTGGCAGTGGGGAAAGGCTCCCACTGCCTTCCCCCATCAGAAATTTTCCTCGCCACAGTGAAAGGCTTTAGCAGTGGGGAGCTCCTGAAGCCTTTCCCCACTGCTTCCCTACTGTCAGAGTTTTTCAATGACATGTAGCTACACACTGCAGCATGGATGCAGCCTGCTTTTCAATGAAGAGTGTAGTTACACATGCCCTACTTGCTGCTGAAAGTGGTGGGTAATGTAGGTATACCCTTAGTAAACAAAGCTTAGTGCACTCTTGGCTGCAAAGCTATCCAATACACAAAACAATTTTACTACCAAGGTTATAGGATTGTCACACTATTTTTAAAGGAGTCACAGAAGAATCTTGAACAAGTTTTGCTTCAGAATCGAAGGACAACCACTGTGCTCCCTTTAAAGCTAACAGGCATTTCTTCATGGTACTCTATGGGTGAGAAACCAGGGGTGTAGCCTTTTCCAGTGGTTCAGCTGAGGTGACAAAAACATGACTTTAGATTTAACCCTCCCCAAAACAAACAGCCTAAACACAATGCTTTATTTCCCAACCTAGTTATTGCAGTCAAGTAATTGTTCTCTTTATAGGTCTCGCTTTTGGCATGTGGGGGCCCATGAAGCAGTGGGAAAGATGGAGCAGTTCAAGTTCAGTGTATTGGAGCTTGCTGCTGCACTCTTTACTCAAGCAAAACTCTAATTGGAATCAAAAGAAAATTTGCCTTGCATAAGATCTGGCAGGAACAGGCCTTTTGTGTTAAGCTAAGGTTATAAAAACAACAAGATTAATAAATATAACAATACATTATATATAGCAATGATAACAATAAGGTTAAACAATTCCATCCCATCCCTCCCTTTCTACATGCTGCATTTCCTAGTTTGGCGAGAATTGGAAACAGAAATGAAATGTCAAAGAAAAGTTGATGCTCTGGTGTTTCTGATTTGCCTAGTCAGTGATCAGAATTCCCTATTTTCAACCTGTGTGTTTTATCGCCTAAATGACAGTGTGTGCTTCTTCTGGATGACCTAACCTTTACAAACAGGAAGTGTTCTTGTAGAAATCATTGGAGCTTTGATTTGCACAGGGAGAAGGTGGATCAGGAAGGAATACAGTAAGGAGAGAGAGGCAGATGAGATAAGCAGGTCTTGGAAATTTAAGGATATTTAAATTTGTTTCCTATCCTCCTCTTCACAAGAAAGAACATTATGGTTGGCTGTATATTGGAAATCCAGATTTAAAAATCTCTCGGTTCCTTCCTGAATGAGAGAGAAAGACATAGAAGTCACTCTTATTGGCTAGTAATAGGACTTTGCGTTCACGTTTCTTGTCATAACAGGAAGTATTTGCATTTTATGTATATGAACTTTGCTATCTGTGAGGGGTGCATCTACCTCTCCATCTCAGTTGCTTGAATGTCAGGGCTCTGGCGAGGGGAGTTAGAAGCTGATGTGTATTCCCCCATTAGACTTTATCTCTGTGCCATTGTGCCACAGTGTTGGTCTGTGGGAGCACCTCTGATTTAAAAGAGGGAGCTGCTGGCAGGATTTTCTCTGTGAGGGGTTCTAAGTTTTGGAACTTTTTGGTCCAAAAGAGCTGAAATTGATAGGCTATGTTGCAAAGCTTTTAAGGAGTTGAGGGGAGGGGAATAGGAGAGTTGTAAGTGGTGGAGGTAATGGCCATTTGTTTTTTGCTCAATCATTAGTGGTTAGATGGGTGATGAAGGGAGTATAAGAAGCATGTATTTGTTTATTTGAAAGTTGACTAAGTCAACTAGAGTAATGGAGTAGGTGCTCAATTATAAATGGAAGGAAATAGGGGTAGATCCCCAGCTGGTGCCTTCAACTGAGCTAAGACAATTTACACCAGCACAGAAAATCAGGGTTGGAGGGGACCTCAGGAGGTCATCTAGTCCAACCCCCTGCTCAAAGCAGGACTAATCCCCAGACAGATTTTTTTTTACCCCAGTTCCCTAAATGGCCCCTTCAGGGATTGAACTCACAATGCTGGGTTGAGCAGGCCCAGGCTCAAACCACTGAGCTATCCCTCTCCCACATTGCATTTTGCTTGTTAGCCCCAGAGAGCCGAGCCAAGCCAGCAGAGAGTGACTTGCATTCAACTTTGTGCATTATCAGCATACATTTTTGCCAGTTTTAGGACCAGAGTTATACTGTGCAAATACACTGAAAACGATGGGTTTGCATAGGTGTTATTGAGGGTATCATGTGAAGACAATAGCATTGCACTTTTGAATAAGAACATAACTTGGTCAAGAGACCCTTCATTACTGAGTACACACAAGACAGCCCAGTTTGACTTTCAGATTCCGAGACGAGGAGCAGATTTTGATCAATTTACTAATGATGAGTAGTACTTTTCGCCAACAGTTGCTAACAAAGCATACTTGATGGAGAAATTGTTGAATGACAATGAACATGGAGCCACGCAATGTCATTTACAAAATGACTTTTAGAACGTGAACAACATTTTAAAGTATAAAGGCCAAGAGTTGAAAGAGACACTCATATGAGATTAAGTATCAGGAGGTAGCCGTGTTAATCTGTATCCACAAAAACAACAAGGAGTCCGGTGGCACCTTAAAGACTAACAGATTTATTTGGGCATAAGCTTTCATGGGGAAGTGAGGTTTTTTTACCCACGAAAACTTATGCCCAAATAAATCTGTTAGTCTTTAAGGTGTTACCAGACTCCTTGTTGTTCATATGAGATTAGTGATTATAAATCACAATTACATTTAGCCCTTAAAACAATCTTCTGCCATCTTTTTCAGGTAAGTTAAAAACAGCACCTGGTTCTAAACTAGCTAAAATGTGGAGTTACAGGCAGAGGGAACGAATGACACGGCTAGATTCTCGCTAGAAAGGATCAGGGGAGACTATGCTAGGTTGGGTAAGACGCTCAAGGAAATTGAGGCTCAGGTGATCTTCAGTGGGATCCTACCTGTCCCTAGGGAAGGGCGCCAAAGGGGTGACAGGATCGTGACGATTAATAGTTGGCTGAGGGAGTGGTGTTACAAGGAGGGCTTTGGGATGTATGGGCACTGGGAGGCTTTTGGGGACAGACAACTGTTCTCACGGGATGGGCTCCACCTAAGTAGGGAAGGAAGTAGACTTCTAGGAGGGAGGCTGGCTCATCTGATTAAAAGAGCTTTAAACTAGACACTGGGGGGAGACGGTTGGGAGAGGTCCTGGTGTTCTCCACGCCAAATTTATACATTGGGAGTGAGAACAACAAGATAACAGATATAGCCAGAGGGGGACAGTTAGGTGTAAGGAAGAGGGGAGGGACGGATACTAGATCTACAAGTCATACTGGAAGTACTGTGTCCCTACCGAGTTGGGTGAAAAGAGGGAGAGGAGCCCAACAGGAAAAATTAGGATGTTTGTTCACCAATGCAAGAAGCTTAGGTAACAAAATGGAGGAACTGGAGCTCCTGGTCCAAGAATTGAAACCGGACATCGTAGGAATAACCGAAACATGGTGGAACGGTAGCCATGACTGGAGTACAGGTATGGAAGGGTATGTGCTGTTTAGGAAAGACCGAAACAAAGGTAAAGGTGGGGGAGTAGCATTGTATATCAATAATGAGGTGAAATGTAATGAAATAACTAGCAATGCAATGGATAATACGGAGTCTGTCTGGGCAATGGTCACATTGGGGAAGAAACCTACCAGAGCCTCACCCGGGATAGTGATTGGGGTGTGCTATAGACCGCCGGGATCTAGCTTGGAGACGGATAGAGAGCTCTTTAATGTTTTTAAGGAGGTAAATACTAATAGGAACTGCTTGATCATGGGGGACTTTAACTTCCCGGATATAGATTGGGAAACAAATGCTAGTAATAATAATAGGGCTCAGCTTTTCCTAGACGTGATAGCTAATGAATTCCTTCATCAAGTGGTTGCTGAACCAACGAGGGGGGATGCCATTTTAGATTTGATTTTGGTGAGTAACGAGGACCTTGTTGAGGAAATTGTTGTAGGGGACAACCTTGGCTCGAGTGATCATGAGCTAATTCATTTCAAAATAAATGGGAGGATAATCAATAGTGCATCTGAGACTAGGGTTTACGATTTCAAAAGGGCTAACTTTACTAAATTAAGGCGACTAGTTAGGGAAGTGGACTGGACTAACATATTTAGGGATCTAAAGGCAGATGACGCCTGGGGTTACTTCAGGTTGAAGTTGCAGGAGTTGTCAGAGGCATGTATCCCGAGAAGGGGAAAACGGCTCGTGGGTAGCAGTTTTAGACCGAGCTGGATGAGCAAGCGTCTTAGAGGGGTCATTAAGAAAAAACAGAAAGCGTACCAGGAGTGGAAAATGGGAGGGATCAGCAAAGAAACCTACCTTATTGAGGTCAGAGGGTGTAGGGAAGCAGTGAGAAAGGCAAAGCGATGGGTGGAGATGGACCTAGCAAAAGGGATTAAAACCAATAGCAAACGGTTTTTTAGCCATATAAATAGGAAGAAAACCAAGAAAGAAGAAGTGGGACCACTTAAAACTTTAAACGGAGTGGAGATTAGGGATAATCTTGGAATGGCACAATATCTGAATGAATATTTTGCCTCGGTCTTTAATGAGGCTAATGAAGGGCTAAGGAATAGTGATAGAGGGACCGATGGGAATGAAGATATGGGGGTAGACATTACGGTATCTGAGGTAGAAGCCAAGCTTGAACAGCTTAACGGAAGTAAATCGGGGGGCCCGGATAATCTTCATCCTAGAATATTAAGGGAATTGGCGAGTGATATTGCTAGCCCGTTAGCGATAATTTTTAATAAATCTCTAAATTCGGGGATTGTACCGTTTGACTGGAGATTAGCGAATGTAGTTCCTATATTCAAGAAGGGGAAAAAAAGTGACCCGGGTAACTACAGGCCTGTTAGTTTAACATCTGTAGTATGCAAAGTCATGGAAAAAATCTTAAAAGAGAGAGTGGTTCCGGAGCATGAGGCCGATGGCAACTGGGATAGATTACAGCATGGATTTACGAAAGGTAGATCGTGCCAAACCAACCTGATCTCCTTCTTTGAGAAAGTAACAGATTTTTTAGACAAGGGAAATGCGGTGGATCTAATATATCTGGATTTCAGTAAGGCGTTTGATACGGTACCGCATGAAGAATTACTGGTTAAATTGGAAAAGATGGGGATCGAAATGAAAATCCAGAGGTGGATAAGGAGCTGGTTAAAGGGGAGACTGCAGAGGGTCGTATTGAAGGGGGAACTGTCAGGTTGGAGGGGGGTTACCAGTGGAGTTCCTCAAGGTTCGGTTTTGGGTCCAATTTTATTCAATCTATTTATTGCTGACCTGGGAACCAAGAGTAGGAGTGGGCTGATAAAGTTTGTGGATGACACCAAGTTGGGAGGTATTGCCAATTCGGAAAAGGATCGGGATATCCTCCAGGGAGATTTGGATGACCTTGTAAACTGGAGTATTAGTAACAGGATGAAATTCAATAGTGAGAAGTGTAAGGTTATGCATTTAGGGATGACTAACAAGAATTTTAGTTATAAGCTGGGGACGCACCAGTTGGAAGTAACGGAGGAGGAGAAGGACCTAGGAGTCCTGGTTGATCGTAGGATGACTATGAGTAGGCAATGTGATGTGGCCGTTAAAAAAGCTAATGCGGTCTTGGGATGCATTAGGCGAGGTATTTCTAGTAGGGATAAGGAGGTGCTAGTCCCGTTATATAAGGCGTTGGTGAGACCTCATTTGGAGTATTGTGTGCAGTTTTGGTCTCCCATGTTTAAGAAGGATGAATTCAAACTGGAACGGGTACAAAGAAGGGCCACTAGAATGATCCGAGGAATGGAAGGCCTGTCGTATGAAAGGAGACTTGAGGAGCTCGGTTTGTTTTCCTTAACCAAAAGAAGGATAAGAGGAGATATGATTGCACTCTTTAAATATATCAGAGGGATAAATACCAGGGAAGGAGAGGAATTATTTCAGCTCAGTGCTAATGTGGACACGAGGACAAACGGATATAAATTGTCAGTCAGGAAATTCAGGCTTGAAATTAGACGAAGGTTTCTAACCATCAGGGGAGTGCAATACTGGAACAGCCTACCGAGGGAAACAGTGGGGGCGAAGGACCTCCATGACTTTAAGATTAAGCTAGATAAGTTTATGGAGGAGATGGTATGATAGGATAACGGGCTTAGTCAATAGGTCAATTAAGTGCCACACTGGTAAATAGTACAATGGGTCAATGATATGATATAACCTTTTTCAAGAGGGTATGGCTGGAGAGTCTTGCCCGCATGCTCGGGGTTCAGCTGACCGCCATATTTGGGGTCGGGAAGGAATTTTCCTCCAGGGAAGATTGGCAGTGGCCCTGGAGGTTTTTCGCCTTCCTCCGAAGCATGGGGCAGGGGTCGCTTGCTAAAGGAGTGGGTGGAGCGGCTTATGTGGCCTGCATCTTGCAGGAGGTCAGACTAGATGATCATAATGGTCCCTTCTGATCTTGAATTCTATGATTCTATGAATATGCTGGATTGTCATAGTTTCAGTCTGTGTGTGTGTGGGGGGAAGTAATTTTTAAATGGCTTTACAAGAATTAGGAAGGCCACATCTCAGAGATAAAAGATCTAAAAGATGTGTTTCCTGTATCTTGTCATCAAAAACTTGTAATATGCAGATTGAGCAATGGCCTGATCTAACATTTTACAATACAATATAAATGTACATAATTGTTGGTATCATCATATCAGCATAGTAAAATTTATACAAAGTTGAAATGAAAACTTCAGAGTAAGATCCAAAGCATATAAGAAATGATTACATTGTTGTCTATTTTATACCTGGTGACTATCATCTGTTTATTTGATTTACTGCATCAAGACAGAACAGAAAATGTTCATAAAATACATACGCGATAATGTAACTGGAACAGAATGTTTTCACAGAATAATGGACTCCTGTGGCTGTTAGATGTTGAAGTAAAGTAGAGACATCTATTCTCCAGGCAGGAAACATCAAGCCTGGAATAAAGTTTTATCATAATGAATTTATTGCTGGCATATGGTGTAACTGTATATGTATGTAACTATAGACGTATCTGATTTTATATAATGAATATTGATCCAGTAGCATGATAATTGTTCATTGTGGCTGTGACTGGACCCTGGGATGCAGCCTGGGACTGTGGGACCACTGTGTTCCCTTAACTGTCTCCAGCCTGGGCTGTCTCTCATATGGCTTTGCTGGTGACAAGCAGCAAGCCCCTCCAGGTGCTGTTATCATTCAGCACAACCATATGTGGAGCCCCCACTTCCAGCTAGATTGCATGAATGCTCCCAGAGCAACTCATGAATAACACAGAGAAAGGCACCAGAGCCAAATCCTTCCAGCTCCCAGCACTGTACCTCAGGAATATACAGTCTTGCACTGCTCCAGATGAGCTCTGCCAATTTATTAATTAGTTCACCACTTCATCAATGGAAAGTGGATATACAACAGCTTTTGCAAAACCTGAGTAGATTTGTCACACACTTCATACAAACTTACTGGTAAAGATAAACCCTATCAGACCAGGCAACAACTAGATTAAGCAGTTTTTCTCACCCCACTGAATATTGCAGTTCATAATACACAGATTTCCCCCTTGAAATCTGGAGCAGTCCCCTCAGTTGGAGTCTTCAGAGTGTCCTTGTTGCTTGCAGTGTAGGTGGATGAAGGAGAAAGGCCCAGCACTGTGGCTGTTTTATACCCTCAATCGTAAGTGCTTGGAGAGCAGAAGTCAAGGCATGTCTGGGGGCATTGCTGAGTCTACAGGCAAGGTTGAGCAATTCCCCTGGTGGGGCCTCATGCAGGTGAGTCATTGAATAGTAGCTCCCTTGCTGGATAATGGTTGTTGATGGGTTGTTTGAAACCCTACCTGGGTGTTGTTACTTTCCTTACTGTTGGCTCTGGGGAGATAATATCTGGCTAATTCCCCAATTTACAGCACATTTTAGTGACAACCATACAACACAATTCTCATAACTTCGTATGCATTAAGGATATACATATATGGATAGAGAAATGACTTTCAGCAGATCATAACCTTTCCCCTGATACTTTACAAGGCATGCTTTATATGTAAGATCCCGATTATATAAAAATGAGGAATATCAGGGTTTCAAGATACTCCCCTAAGGTACAGAATGTCACAGTGGCCCCAATTCATCAAAGCACTTAAACAAATGCTATGTTAACTTTGAACATATGCTTAAGTCCTATTTCTAAATCAGAGACTAGCTGAGTTTAAAAGAGATATCCAAATAGATAGTATTTGGTCATGTATTCACACACCAACTTAATGTTGTTTGAAAATTCTAATTTCCTTTTCAGAAGAAATGGTGTTTTATAAGAATAGTGAGAGACAGACTGAATTAATACACTCTACCTTTCATGTGAACTGATGCTTTCTGAAGGGCAGGGACTTTTAATATAGCTGTTCAATGATTTGTTCAGGAGACATCACTTTTTTCCTCACAGGAAAATTAGTAAGGTCATTTTGTGGTGTATTTGCCACTACTGAGACCCTTCTCCAACCCTCTTAACTTTTCTGCATGACTTTCTTTCAGTGTATGCTTTTTGAAATTCCCTCCTCATACATCTCTTTTGTTTTACTTTCAGGGCACAAGTCTCACCTTTGTTCTTCTGCTGACCCCTAATGACCTCAGTGTCATCATCCTGTTCGTATACTCTGTGCCTGAGATTTAATGTATTTCTTGGCAGCCTTTAAAAATCGCCCTGTCTATCCTGCCTTTCTCACTGTTTCCTCTTTCGTTAGTCTTTGCTGAATATCTTACATTTCTCTTCTTGTTCTTTGGGATCTCTCTCTTAAATGTCATCTCCAAATGGTCTTTTATATCTCTGGATATGTCTTTCTTTATATTCAAAAGCAGAAACGTTTCATTTTTTCTTGGCAAATAATTCACTTACCCTGACATTGGGTAAGCAGGGTTTGATTTAGGAAAAAAGAAACTTATAAAAGCAGTTCTAAATACTGTATTAGGAAATCAATCACAGAGCAGTCAGCTGATTTGGGGTCAGAAATACAAGTACACACAGTCCTTGGATACACGTAAAGTCCCCAGATACACATTTCTGGAACTGAGTAAATCTCTAGCACATGGGTTGGCCAGTTTGTTTAGAGATCAAGCAGAACTTGTCACTTTTGACTCAGATATGTGGTCATGAAGTACATGTACTTATTGCTTGGACTATTTGATCTTAAAATGTCACTGAGAGTATTTGTGTCAGGTCGCATTATCCCTCACAAGGTGTTTAAAATGTTCTCCTTCCTTTCTAGTTGATAGATCAGGGGCGGGCATACTTTTTGGCCTGAGCACCGCATCGGGTTTCATAAATTGTATGGAGGGCTGGTTAGGGGAGGGGGTTGTGGCCCAGCCCCCACCTCCTATCTGCCCCCTTGGGACTCCTGCCCCATCCAACACCCCCTGTTTCCTGACGGCCCCTCTGGGACCCGTGCCCCATCCACACACCCTTGCTTCTTGGCCCCTGACTGCCCCTGGCCCCTGCTGCCCCATTCAACCCCTCCTCTCATTCCTTATGGCCCCCCCGGGACCCTTGCCCCATCCAACCACCCTTCTCCCTGCCCCCTGCTGCCCCATCCAACCCCCCTCCTTCCTGATTGCCCCCCAGGACTCCTGCCCCATTCAACCCGCTGTTCCCCCCTGACCACCATCCACACCCCCACCTCCTGACCACCACCCCGAACTCCCCTGCCCTCTTACCGTGCTGCCTGGAGCATCGGTGGCTGGTGGCGCTACAGCTGCACCACTTGGCTAGAGCCGGGCCACACTGCCACTGCCGCCACCGCCAAGCAGCACAGAGCACCAGGTCAGGCCAGGATCTGCAGCTGCGCTGCCCCAGGAGCTCATAGCCCTGCCGCCCAGAGGATTGCGCCTGCGATGGAGCGAGCGAGCTGAGGCTGCGGGGAAGGGGGAACAGCAGGGGAGGGTCTGGGGGTGAGCCTCCCTGGGCAGGAGCTCAGGGTCCGGGCAGGAGGGTCCCGCAGGCTGTAGTTTGCCCATCCCTCTGATGGAGTGTCCCTGCTAGTGCTTACTATAAAAACTTGCCACGTGTATTTTACCTTAAATTGCCACCTATTTAAACTGACATATTATTGAATGTCATTTTTACAGAGCCTGAAAGTCACCTTAGCACCTCAGAGAAGACAAGTCACTTTATGTTTTGTTGCCAGTAACTTCTTTCTTGTGGATCAGCCCATGATATCAGCTCAAAAATATGAGAAAGCAGAGAAATGGCCTCCATTTGGTGTACCTTGCACATTTTGAATACCTATAGATCAGGTTATGTAATAAATATTATATAATAAGAGATGATTCTGGTCTTGGTTATATATTTCTTAAGCCACCTTTGAGGGATTCAGCTCTCCTCTCCAATATCATATTAATCCAACATCATTCATATTTTTGCCATGCCACAATAACTACTAACTACCTGGTTTAGCTGACACACAAATATTCCACTCAAGTTTCTTATATGTGACCAGATCCTGTGGTCTTAGCCACAGGAGCAATTTGGTTGAAATTTATTTGGCTACATAGAATCACTGAATATCAGGATTGGACTACAGTCAACTGGATTTGGTCCAGGTGCTGTAACATTTAGGAACAACATTACAAACAAGATCAACAGAAAAATCACACCAAAACAACAGCAACAAAACAGCACTCTTGAAAGGGTTGAAAATCCTGTACACTGAAGTGATTTCTCACCCACCCACCCCCTGCCGCCGTCAAAAAAAGAGAGATGCTGCAGTTGCTTTAAAAACTTATATTTCCTTGTGGTTGCCAAATTTCAGGGATTTTTATTGTTGTTTGTTTGGGGGTTTTTTGTTTTTCCTTTAAGAAAAGATACTACTGATTCAAATTCGGGGCCTGGACCTGTGACTAATGCCTGCAAACTCCTGGTGCCCTAATGAGAATTACTTGTATGAAGAGCAGTAGGCTTGGGACCAACCCTAGAATGAATAAAAAATTTTGAAATACAAATCAGAGACATGTCTGAAAGTCAGGAGTGGTCAAACACGAGAAAAAAGTCTAATTTCCATACTTAGGCCCACAACAGGTGGATGTCAGAAATCTGGCTTCATTTACTTTGAGTGCCATTAATATAGATGCTCACTGTGTCACGTGCCTTTACTTGCTATTTGAAGGATTCCCTATACTTAGAATGGAATATACTCCAAAAACCTTGGTAAATTCAGCTACTATAAACAGTAAAAGTACAGGTTTTAATGGTGCTCATTGACAGTGTCTAGGAGGCCCTGGAGCTGATGAACTCTGAATATGGGTGGGCAAAAGTTTACCACACGGAGTAAAGATCATATCTCAAAGCCTAACCGGCCAACCACGAGGAGCCTGTCAAATGGCTGACAAGAGCACTCACAGTTAATTGAGGAACTGTTGCTGTAGAGTTCTCCATGATTACATGTCTTCTGTATTCATTACTATTTGTCAATTTCATAGACTCTCGGACTGGAAGGGCTCTAGGACTCTAGGACTGCGAGGTCATCGAGTCCAGTCCCCTGCCCTCATGGCAGGACCAAATACTGTCTAGACCATCCCTGATAGACATTTATCTAACCTACTCTTAAATATCTCCAGAGATCGAGATTCTACAACCTCCCTAGGCAATTTATTCCAGTGTTTAACCACCCTGACTGTTAGGAACTTTTTTCTAATGTCCAACCTAAACCGCCCTTGCTGCAGTTTAAGCCCATTGCTTCTTGTTCTATTCTTAGAGGCTAAGATGAACAAGTTTTCTCCCTTCTCCTTATGACACCCTTTTAGATACCTGAAAACTGCTATCATGTCCTCTCTCCGTCTTCTCTTTTCCAAATTAAACAAACCCAATTCTTTCAGCCTTCCTTCATAGGCCATGTTCTCTAGACCTTTAATCATTCTTGTTGCTCTTCTCTGGAACCTCTCCAATTTCTCCACATCTTTCTTGAAATGCGGTGCCCAGAACTGGACACAATACTCCAGTTGAGGCCTAACCAGTGCAGAGTAGAGTGGAAGAATGATTTCTCATGTCTTGCTCACAACACACCTGTTAATGCATCTCAGAATCACATTTACTTTTTTTGCAACAGCATCACACTGTTGACTCATATTTAGCTTGTCGTCCACTATAACCCCTAGATCCCTTTCTGCTGTACTCCTTCCTAGACAGTCTCTTCCCATTCTGTATGTATGAAACTGATTGTTCCTTCTTAAGTGGAGCACTTTGCATTTGTCTTTATAAACTTCATCCTGTTTACCTCAGACCATTTCTCCAATTTGTCCAGATCACTTTGAATTATGACCCTATTCTCCAAAGCAGTTGCAATCCTTCCCAGTTTGGTGGTATCTGCAAACTTAATAAGCATACTTTCTATGCCAATATCTAAGTTGTTGATGAAGATATTGAACAGAGCCGGTCCCAAAACAGATCCCTGCGGAACCTTTCCAGCAGGATTGGGAACCATATAACTACTATCTGAGTACGGTTATCCAGCCAGTTATCCACCCACCTTATAGTAGCCCCATCTAAGTTGTATATGCCTAGTTTATTGATAAGAATATCATGCGAGACTGTATCAAATGCCTTACTAAAGTCTAGGTATACTACATCAACCGCTTCTATCTTATCCACAAGACTCGTTGTCCTATCAAAGAAAGCTATCAGATTGGTTTGACATGATTTGTTCTTTACAAATCCATGCTGGCTATTCCCTATTACCTTACCACCTTCCAAGTGTTTGCAGATGATTTCCTTAAGTACTTGCTCCATTATCTTCCCTGGCACAGAAGTTAAACTAACTGGTCTGTAGTTTCCTGCGTTGTTTTTATTTCCCTTTTTGTAGATGGACACTATATTTGCCCTTTTCCAGTCTTCTGGAATCTCTCCTGTCTCCCATGATTTTCCAGAGATAATAGCTAGAGGCTCAGATACCTCCTCTGTTAGCTCCTTGAGTATTCTAGGATGCATTTCATCAGGCCCTGGTGACTTGCAGGCATCTAACTTTTCTAAGAGATTTTTAACTTGTTCTTTTTTTATTTTATCTTCTAAACCTACCCCCTTCCCATTAGCATTCACTATGTTAGGCATTCCGTCAGACTTCTCGGTGAAGACCGAAACAAATAAGTCATTAAGCATCTCTGCCATTTCCAAGTTTCCTGTTACTGTTTCTCCCTCTTCACTGAGCAGTGGGCCTACCCTGTCCTTGGTCTTCCTCTTGCTTCTAATGTATTGATAAAAAGTCTTCTTGTTTCCCTTTATTCCCATAGCTAGTTTGAGCTCATTTTGTTCCTTTGCCTTTCTAATCTTGCCCCTGCATTCCTGTGTTGTTTTCCTATATTCATCCTTTGTAATTTGTCCTAGTTTCCATTTTTTATATGACTCCTTTTTATTTTTTAGATCATGCAAGATCTTGTGGTTAAGCCAAGGTGGTCTTTTGCCACATTTTCTATCTTTCCTACCCAGTGAAATAGCTTGTTTTTGTGCCCTTAATAGTGTCCCTTTGAAATACTGCCAACTCTCCTCAGTTGTTTTTCCCCTCAGTCTTGATTCCCATGGGACCTTACCTACCAGCTCTCTGAGCTTACCAAAATCCACCTTCCTGAAATCCATTGTCTCTATTTTGCTGTACTCCCTTCTACCCTTCCTTAGAATTGTGAACTCTATGATTTCATGATCACTTTCACCCAAGCTGCCTTCCACTTTCAAATTCTCAATGAGTTCCTCGCTATTTGTTAAAATCGGGTCTAGAACAGCTTCCCCCCAGTAGCTTTTTCAGCCTTCTGAAATAAAAAGTTGTCTGCAATACAGTCCAAAAACTTATTGGATAGTCTGTGCCTCGCTGTGTTATTTTCCAGTATATATCTGTATAGTTGAAGTCCCCCATCACCACCAAATCTTGGGCTTTGGATGATATTGTTAGTTGATTAAAAAAAGCCTCATCCACTTCTTCCACCTGGTTAGGTGGCCTTTAGTAGACTCCTAGCATGACATCACCCTTGTTTTTTACCCCTTTTAGCCTAACCCAAAGACTCTCAACTCTTCCGTCTCCTGTGTCCATCTCCACCTCGGTCCAAGTGTGCACATTTTTAATGTATAAGGCAACACCTCCTCCCTGTTTCCCCTGTCTATCCTTCCTGAGCAAGCTGTACCCATCCACACCAACATTCCAATCATGTGTATTATCCCACCAAGTTTCAGTGATGCCAACAATGTCATAGTTGTATTTATTTATTAGCACTTCCAGTTCTTCCTGCTTATTACCCATACTTCTCGCATTTGTATGTAAGTATCTAAGATACTGATTTGATCTTGCATCCCAGTTTTGCCCTGACCCTCCTTTCTCTCCACCATTATAGCCCATGCTCCCTCCTATTTCTGACCCATCTCCCAGGTCTCCATGTTCCCCACTTACCTGTGGGCTTTGCTAACCTGTCCCCGTCAAACCTAGTTTAAAGCCCTCCTCACTAGGTTAGCCAGTCTGTGTGCAAATAGGGTCTTTCCCCTCCTTGAAAGGTGAACGCCATCTCTGCCTAGCAGTCCCTCCTTGAATAGCATCCTGTGGTCGAGGAAGTCAAAGCCCTCCTGGTGACACCATCTTTGCAGCCAGGCAGTCACCTCCACGATGCACCTGTCTCTGCCCGGGCCCCTACCTTTGACAGGAGGGATGGAAGAGAATACCACCTGTGCTCCAAACTCCTTCACCCGTACTCCCAGAGCCCTGTAGTTTCTCTTGATCTGCTCAGTGTCACACCTTGCAGTATCATTTATGCCCACATGGATGAGTAGCATGGGGTAGTAGTCAGAGGGCTGGATAATCCTTGACAATGCCTCCATAATGTCTCGGATACAGGCCCTTGGAAGGCAGCATACCTCTCAAGATGAATTGTCAGGGTGACAGATGGGCACCTCCGTCCCCCTCAGAAAAAGAGTCTCTGACCACCACTACCCTATGTTTCCTATTCGCAGTGGTGGCAACAGATCTGCCAGCCTTAGGGGTACGAGGCTTCTCCTCCGCTGTAGGGGGTAATTCCTTCTCTCCTGTATCAAGAAGAGCATAACGGTTTCCTATTACCATGGTGGGAGGGTTTGGAGCAGGGGTGGAGCACTACCCGCTGCCAGAAGTAACCAGCTGCCAGTGTCCACCCTGAGCCATCTCCTCCTCCACCAGTGGTGTGTCAGCAGTCCTGTGTACTGGGACAGCTACCTCAGCTGTCTCCACGTGGAGACTGTCCAGGAAGTTCTCATGGATTCAGATGCTTCTCAACCTAGCCACCTCCTCCTTTAGCTCTCCCATCTGCTGCCTGAGAGATTACACCAGCAGGCACCTTTCACATTGGATGGTCCCCCCAGCCTGGTAAGTGGGAATTGCAAGTCACAGTCCCTGCAAAACCACACCAGGATCTGGCTACCGGTGCAGGTGGAGGAGACAAAAGCAGTGCTGGCACAGGTGTTTAGGGTCTTCCTAACCATCATAGGCCTCCCGCTGTCAAACTCTCTCTCAAACTCCTCTGTCAGCTTCACACCTATTGATGCACCTATTGTGCAAGAATTGGAATATACACAGTATGTTCTTGAAACACAAATACAAACATTTAGTTTAGGGAACCCGGTGATGGAACTCTCCCCAAAAACACGTTGGGACATATTATAACAGATTCCAGAAGGGGGAAGCCTTTAAAATGTAAGAAAAAGGTTTTCAGCACTTTTAATATACCATATGTGGAAGACAAACACTGTAGATATTTCACATCCTTTTCAGATACATTACAAACCCCCTCACATTTCATGGAATTTGATTTTATTGATCACCATTTGCACTGATCGTATCAGTTCACAGTCAAAAAGGGGATTTCCCTCAAATGATTTTTAACTGCACACCATTTTATAGGCTGTCACAATTAGAACATAGCCTCAGCACAGAAACACATAACATATACAACCTCCTCATCATAATCCTTAATAAACAACATGATTTGGGATAATCTATGTCTGGCCATTGGCTAAATACACATGGTAGTGAGGAGAGGATGCAAGGATCCTTCCTTGCTCCCCCCGATGCAGGGGACAGGCAAACTTCAACACATGGGCTCTTATGAGTGCAAGGACTGCTGCCAGCCTAGGAATACTCACCATCTCAAAGGGATGGCAGTGAACCTGCTCCCACTCTCTTCTACCGGCCAGACACAGAGTGGAGTGTGTGCAACACCCTCTTAGGGGGTAGGTCAATTTGGGAAAGTCTTTGAAGGTACAACCTGGCCCTCTATTATTTGCCACTTGTCAAAGCCACTTGTCAGCAAATATGAGACAGGGCTGCAGTGAGGTTTCATATTATTAAAAATCCATTATTTTTACAAAATTACACTACAGTATCGTTATCATAGACTAGGAAGTTCCATCAAGTAGTTTGACTGACACCTGTTACTTCTTAAAATGAAGAGAGTACATTTTGTGATACACTTGGAGAAACAGAGATCAAACTTACAAGTAGACTAAGGAGCCTAGTCTGACAGCCAGAAGATGACAGATGGTGAGCATATAGAAGCCCAATTTTTAAGAAATCCCCTGTTGACTATAAATCAGCCATGAGAAGAATCCTTGATTCATTGATGTGTTTGCTAAGTTTCTGGACTATATACTAGTACAGCTTCCTAAAGAGAATATGTTTACAGCACTGTCCTCTGCCAACCAGTTCTTAATGAAATAAATTACACCAGCCTTCACATATATCAAGCCAAATCTCAACAACAGTGTGTGTGTGTGCACGTGCGTGCGTCAACTGCACATAGTATTTTACCCATGTAGACAGGAAAGTATAAGGTCATCTGAACATGAACACGCCAGTATATTGTGCTCATGAACCTTTCTGTAACTGGAGCAATAGATTAGAACACTGACACACCTAAACAAGGAACTGATGTTAACCCCATGCTAGACCTAAACCATTCCAGGCAGTCTGTTTTGAATTTTCTAATGTGAACTACAGTTCTAATGAGTTAATTCATTTTATATCAATTTCCTTCTGTCAGCTGTTTTTGAAAAAGAAATGGTATATTGTTGTCTAAGCCTTGTCCACTCCTTCCAAATCTCGATTTAGACATTGCAATGGATGGTTTAAGGAAATGCCACTGAAGATTATCTGAAGCATTTCTATAGCAGAGATTGACCTACTGCAGTAGGATGATTAACACTTACATCAGGAAGGAGCACGAAATGTGAAAGGATTATTAATTTCACTCTTGGTCTTAAACATGGTATTTTTAAACTCTTGTCTTCCCTTCATGAGAAGATTTCAAAACACAAACTATAACCCCAGAAGATTTATTACAAAATCTATTTTAATGCATAAACAGAATTCACTAAACTAAAATTATGCTAACACAAAATAAATTTGACATTTGCCAACAGCACATTTAAATTAGCTTTTTCAGTTGCTATCCTTGTTTGCCTATGAAGTGGAGCTGTTTGAATTATTCATTGGGGAAAATTTATATGAGGATTTTGGGGTATTTTTCCACAAGTAAATTAATCACAAATTGCATTTTTCATTATTGACCTGCTGTTATAAATAATCTAATAGTATGCAGCAAGTAATATTTCTGACTCATTTTTCCATCAATCATCAAATAATGTGATTTTTAAAATTTATTTATTTTCTGACCAATTTCATCACTGTTGCTCTCTCAAAACTTTCAGAACCTTCTGTGAGAGTCTGGAAATAGGATTTAATAGTTTCAGTCTGAGACCAGCTCCTAGTGTAATGATAGGACGAAATGCAGAGATAAAATTTCTCGATACTTTAAATGACTGCTTCATGGAGCAGCTGGTACGACTCTAGATTTAATCCTGAGAGGAGCGCAGGAGCTGGTCCAAGAGGTAACTATAGCAGGACCGCTTGGAAATAGTGACCATAATACAATAGCATTCAACATCCCTGTGGTGGGAAGAACATCCCAACTGCCCACCACTGTGGCCTTTAATTTCAAAAGGGGGAACTATACAAAAATGAGGGGGTTAGTTAGACAAAAGTTAAAAGGTACATTGACTAAAGTGAAATTTTAAAGACACCATAATAGAGGCCCAACTTCAATGTATACCCCAAATTAAGAAAAACTGTAAAAGAACTAAAAAAGAGCCACCGTGGCTTAACCACCATGTAAAAGAAGCAGTGAAAGATAAAAGACTTCCTTTAAAAGTGGAAGTCAAATCCTAGTGAGGCAAATAGAAAGGAGCACAAACGCTGCCAACTTAAGTGCAAGAGTGTAATAAGAAAAGCCAAAGAGGAGTTTGAAGAACGGCTAGACGGCTAAAACTCCAAAGGTAATAACAAAATGTTTTTAAGTACATCAGAAGCAGGAAGCCTGCTAAACAACCAGTAAAATACAAACGGAGCGCTAAAGATGATAAAGTCATGAGAAACTAAATATATTCTTTGCCTCAGTCTTCACGGCTGAGGATGTTAGGAGATTCCCAAACCTGAGCTGGCTTTTGTAGGTGACAAATCTGAGGAACTGTCACAAATTGAAGTATCAGTAGAGGAGGTTTTGGAATTAATTGATAAACTCAACATTAACAAGTCACGGGACCAGATGGCATTCACCCAAGAGTTCTGAAAGAACTCAAATGTGGAACTATTAACTAAGGTTTGTAACCTGTCCTTTAAATCCCAATGACTGGAAGTTAGCTAATGTAACGCCAATATTTAAAAAGGGCTCTAGGGGTGATATTACAGACCGCAAATTAGTTGAAACAATAGTAAAGAATAAAATTGTCAGACACATAGAAAAACATAAACTCTTGAGCAATAGTCAACATGGTTTCTGTAAAGGAAATCGTGTCTTACTAATCTATTAGAGTTCTTTGAAGGGTCAACAAACATGTGGACAAGGGGGATCCTTTGGACATAGTGTACTTAGATTTCCAGAAAGCCTTTGACAAGGTCCCTCACCAAAGGCTCTTACGTAAATTAAGCTGTCATGGGATAAAAGGAAAGGTCCTTTCATGGATTGAGAACTGGTTAAAGGACAGGGAACAAAGGGTAGGAATTAATGGTAAATTCTCAGAATGGAGAGGGGTAACTAGTGGTGTTCCCCAAGGGTCAGTCCTAGGACCAATCCTATTCAATTTATTCATAAATGATCTGGAGAAAGGGGTAAACAGTGAGGTGGCAAAGTTTGCAGATGATACTAAACTACTCAAGATAGTTAAGACCAAAGCAGATTGTGAAGAACTTCAAAAGATCTCACAAAACTAAGTGATTGGGCAACAAAATGGCAAATGAAATTTAATGTGGATAAATGTAAAGTAGTGCACATTGGAAAAAATAACCCCAACTATACATACAACATGATGGGGCTAATTTAGCTACAACGAGTCAGGAAAAAGATCCTGGAGTCATCGTGGATAGTTCTCTGAAGATGTGTGCAGAGGTGGTCAAAAAGCAAACAGGATGTTAGGAATCATTAAAAGGGGATAGAGAATAAGACTGAGAATATATTATTGCCCTTATATAAATCCATGGTACGCCCACATCTCGAATACTGTGTACAGATGTGGTCTCCTCACCTCAAAAAGATATTCTAGCACTAGAAAGGTTCAGAAAAGAGCAACTAAAATGATTAGGGGTTTAGAGAAGGTCCCATATGAGGAAAGATTAAAGAGGCTAGGACTCTTCAGTTTGGAAAAGAGAAGACTAAGGGGACATGATAGAGGTATATAAAATCATGAGTGATGTTGAGAAAGTGGATAAGGAAAAGTTATTTACTTATTCACATAATACAAGAACTAGGGGTCACCAAATGAAATTAATAGGCAGCAGGTTTAAAACAAATAAAAGGAAGTTCTTCTTCACGCAGCGCACAGTCAACTTGTGGAACTCCTTACCTGAGGAGGTTGTGAAGGCTAGGACTATAACAATGTTTAAAAGGGGACTGGATAAATTCATGGTGGCTAAGTCCATAAATGGCTATTAGCCAGGATGGGTAAGAATGGTGTCCCTAGCCTCTGTTCGTCAGAGGATGGAGATGGATGGCAGGAGAGAGATCATTTGATCATTGCCTGTTAGGTTCACTCCCTCAGGGGCACCTGGCATTGGCCACTGTCGGTAGACAGATACTGGGCTAGATGGACCTTTGGTCTGACCCGGTACGGCCTTTCTTATGTTCTTATGTTCTTATGTTCTTATAGCCACATTGCACATGCCACTATGACAATTAGCACCCAATTTGGTAGTTTCAGCATTAGGAATGACAATGGAGATAGTACTTAGATACTGTAATGGTTTATCATGGTAAAGAATCATAAAGAGTTGCTTTATTTTAACACTGAACAAGAAACTCTGTCAGAATACAGAAAACAATATTATCCATAAAACTATTCACTCACATTCTCCCTCTCTGCTTCACTGTACAGCATCCGCTTAAAACCTTGTCCATGCTCCTTCTGCCTAGCTTCTGAATAAAATTTTAAAGAAACAATACACATTCTTGTACTTGCTGTGGTGATAGGCACTAGGGCCGGCCCACAACATTTTGGCACCTGAAACGGGGAGCTCAAATGACGTCCCCATATCCCTTCGCTTGGGCTAAAACTTTGAAAGGTCTCAATTTCTGCCTTCTTCCTGTTCTACTCCTCTCATGGTACTGCTCTGCTACCTACCCCAATAAAGGAGAACTAACAACTTAAAATGCCTTGTTCAAAAATTTTAAGTAACACTTAACTTTCAAACGCCTGAACAGCAAATGTAACTTTTTTTGTCTGCATAGTAAACACTGGCATTTTTATATTTTTGAATAATCAAAGTGGTGCTTTCCATGCCTTCTTGGTTGCAAAGATTTGAACTGCTTCCTGAAGGTCCACAGTCTGGGTCAGCTCATGCTCTATTGAGATGGTTGCAAGGCTGACCAGCCTCTCCTGTGTCATTGTGGAGCATAGATTTTATTTTTATTAACTTCAGCTTGGAGAAGCTGCGTTCTCCACTGGCAACTGTTACAGGAAGTGTTAGAAGTATGCACAGAGCAACAAAAGCATTTGGAAAGAGGGTAGTCATCTCATTTGTGTACATATATTCCTGAACAGCCTTTGGAGTTGATCCTGCTGAAATGTATCTTGGAAGAGCTTTCAGTTCATCACCTAACTCACTCGCATCAATATCACTCATGTCATCATGTGTCAACACTGTCTCTAGTGCCCTGCATTGCTGGTGTAGGTCTTCTTCAGGTATAGTGAGGAGTTTTGGAATATCATACAACATCCCAAATATACTGCTGTGTTCTTTGAGCTGCATGAAACGTTCTTCAACTGACCGTATTGCACAGTCTAGCACCTGGTTAAAGAATTCAACTTTGAATTGTTGTTTGGGGTCTCTTATGGCATTATCCCGTGCCTCATAATCAAAATGTCTTCTTCTTTGGTGACTCTTGTATTCTTGAATGGGTAGGAAAATAGCTTTAGAGTGAAGTTCCTCTGCCAACTTCTGTGCACTCTCCAGAACGTTTTGAAAGCCCTCATCTGACTGATAAGACTGTGGGTATGACTTTGCTTTGTTCAGTTGTTCCATTGCTCCAGATATATCAGGGTCAACACCTTGGAGTATCTTGCTTACAACATTTATTTCAAATAGTATGCCATGCCACAACACTAAGCCACACTGAAATTTGAAGCTATGTATGTTTCTGGTGATTCCATTTCTCTCTGCCACTGTTCTCCCATGAACAGTTCCTGTCATAGCATTATCCTCCATAATGGCCCTTATGGCATCATCTATCTTCCCAATTTGGTGTTTGATAGGCTTTATCGGCTCCACTCGACTTTTCCATCGTGTGGCACTCAGTGGTTTCAGTGTCAGAGAGGATGTTCCCAGATGTTGCTTCAAAATTTGCCAGTAATGAGCTGATGCAAAGAAAAATACATAGATGCTTTGAATTACATTAAAAAATTCAGCAGCCTCACTAGAAACTGATGCTGCATCACTGACCACCAAGTTCAATGAATGAGAACTGCACGGGACAAAAAAAGCTCGAGGGTTTAACTCTCGGATCTGTGTCTGCACTCCTCTGTTCTTTCCTCTCATGTTGGCACCATTGTCGTGACCCTGACCTCTCTTGTCAGCTATTGCAATTCCTGTATCTTCCAGCTTTTTATGAAGCACATTTGTCATACAAGCTCCTGTAGTATCATCAATGTCATATAGAAAATGCTCTCTGACAGTTACCATTGCAGGGACATTTTCACTAGGTTCTTTTGTTACAAAACGCACCATTAAAGTCATTTGTTTCATAAGGCTGATGTCAGGTGTGCAGTCCAGAATAACAGAGTAATATCTTGCTGACTTCAGATCTGCCACAATCTTCTGTTTGACTTTGTTGCCAGTAACTGTATGATCTCATTTTGAATTGTTTTTCCAAGATAGTGGGGTGTGTGTACATTTCTTGGGTGGTGACTCTTCTTAGATGCTCCTGGAGTACAGCATCATACTCAGCCATCAGCTCCACAATTTTAAGGAAGTTTCCATTGTTTGGCACATACAGCTGATCTGAAGTGCCACACAGTGCTAGGTTTTGGGTAGCAAGCATTCTCACAATGGCAATGAGCCTTTTCAGAACATTTTGCCAGTAAAGAGACTCTGATGCAATCTTCTCTTGATGCTGATCATCTATGGTGGTTCTTTCCACCTATGGAATGCTCTCTGGTGATTTGCTGCCTTCTCATGGCATGCCAGATTTCTAGCCACATTTTTCCAGTCCTTTGTTCCTGTAGAATCCACTGTGGCTGGAACATTAGACTGGAAGAGTTTGCAACAAAAACAGTATGCAGCATTCTGGGTTTTTGAGAACATAAGCCATGGCCTCTCCACTTTGTCACCATTGGGGATTTCATGCCAGTAATGTGTTGGTTGGAAACGTCTATTTTCATTGTCTTTGGGGAACATGAAGTTTTTCACTTGCTGTGGCCCATGCAGTGCAAGGAAGTCCCTCAGGCTACTGCTCAAGTGGGTCCACAGTCCTGGATCATCTAGACTTAAGGAACTAAACTCAGCAGCAGTGTTTCTTGCACCTCCATCACACTCTTCTCTGATCTACACTTTTCTTCAGGAATGTGCATGGTTACATCCATTTGAGATGGAGATATGGATGCTGCAGTAGCTGCCAGGTCACCTGCACTCTGACTAACTGGAAGATCAGGCATCTCCTCACCACTCACATCCTCACTGGGGCTGGAAGGCTAACCATGAATGTTTGTGTCTATGTATCTCAGGAGAGCTCCTTCCTGCTTAGATAGAAAAGCTTCCTTTGCTTTCTTTCTTTTTCTGAATGCTGCCCCAGAGGGACGTTTTCTTCTTTCACTCATGACTGCTGTTCTGTGCTAGCTATAGTGGCTCTCAACACTCAATTGAAGGGGACAAATAAGCAGGCTGGTAGCAGGGCCTGAGTGAGGGAAGATATCAGCATCTTAAAGGCCTAACTGGGTCCTACTACTTCAGTTGACTGCCTGTTCTCCTCAGGTGGGTTCAGGGAAGCAGCAGGAAACAGGAAGCTCCCTGAGAAGCTGGTGTTAATCAGTCCAGGCTCCTGGGGTGCTAGAGAGGTATATAAGAGGCTCCTCCTCCTCTCTCTCCCTGCAGCTCCTGCTGCTTTCTGTTATTCCCTCTCACCTTTTCTCCTGTCTGTTAGTTATGTCTCTTGTGCCCTCCTTCCTCCACCATCCCTGTGTATCTAGAGCAGAGAGAATACATATGCACCAGCAGCAGACACAATGTTCTACACTCTGGGTCTAGGGCACCCCCCACAGTCTGGCACCTGAGATGGCCGCCTCAGTTCACCTCATGGTAAGGCCAGCCCTGATAGGCCCTATATTTAGTGATTCATTCTTTAGATTTAGAAAACAACATTAACAAGAGGCACCTCTGACTCATACTTAAAAATACAAGAAATCAACGTGAGAAACAGCAACCCCATCATATATAGAATTCTGAATAATCAGCAGCACATCCTTTTCCTCTCCCCCAACCTCCAAATTCCCTATTTTTCTTTAAACGTCACCCCCAAGACCCTACACAGCGATTGAAATCCTGCTCATTATCATGCCCATAACTAATTCCTGAAGCTGTCTAGACATTTTTGACTCTTGGCCTGCTGGTTGTGTTACTGGGCCTTGTCCTCCGGGCTGGCTTCTCATCACACTGAGCCCAGTGTTGCTCTCACAATCTCCTGTAACTCTTGGACCTTACCTGTGTCCATTTAATCCCTCATTTCCAACCACAATTAGATCATTGCTAAATATCTCTGCTACTCAAGTTCTCTAGGTCTCACCTGAGGGGCCCTGTATTAATTTAGCTCTGCTGATCTACCTGGAGACTTACACTAACTACTCATTTAGTAGAGCCCAAATTCTCACAGGCTGTCCCTGGGCTGCAGACTGCTGGGATCTGTGGGAATAAAGTGCATATAAATAGAAAAAGAAGCCTTAAATATTTAGTCTTTCAGCACTTCATTTTCCTGTGACTTTCAAACACTTGTCAGTTGCACATTGGAGACATTAACAAGCACTTTCCTCCATAAGAAATGGATTTAATGTGCAGATTTTATTAGTCTCTCTCTTTGGGAGAAATTCCCCTCTGTGCAGAGGTTCCAAATAAGGCTACTGTGCTACTTAAGTCCCATGTCAGCCTTATTTTAAGGCTTTGGGTGTGATTCTGGTCCCTCCTGTGTCCAAGCTTTGCTCAGCATAGTAGATGGTGGTGGGGTGAGACCATCAGGGAGATGGTTATGGCTCCCTAATTCTCACTGGCTGGCTGCAGATAGGGCCGGCTCCAGGCACCAGCGAAGGAAGCAGGTGCTTGGGGCAGCCAATACAAAGGGGCAGCACTCTGTCCGGTATCGGGGCGGCACGTCCAGGTCTTCGGCGGGAATTTGGCGGCAAGTCCCTCATTCACTCTCTTCCTCTTTGAGCTGCCACCGAAGTGGCACCGAAGAGGAAGAGAGGGAGTGAAGGACCTGCCACTGAACTGCTGCTGAAGAATGGAGTGGCACAGTGGCGCTGCTGCTGAAGTGCTGCGATCAACTTTCTTCTTCTTCTTCTTCTTCTTCTTCTGCTTGGGAAGAAATGCTGGAGTCGGCCCTGGCTACAGCATGATTGTGAGCAGCCTAGGGCAGAATGGCATAAGGTCCCTAGGCTTCCCCCACCCCTGACACACACTTTCCCTCCACTGGTTTGCTACCTCTGCTGGAAGTGGGGGCACATCTGGAGCAGGAGCCTGTCCTATGTCAGAAGGCACATCCCCTCTGCCAGAGGAATTCTCAGCTGGCCACTTATGGCCAGAATCTTAACATGTGGCACTGCCTGAGTACAATCTTAAGTAGGACTTTTCTCACAAGCATGAGAGCTTTCATTTCCATGTCTCCTAAGCATGAGAAGGTGAATGTCAATAACCCTCCTTGAGGTGCTGGCGACTACTGAATGGCCTACATGTTTGTCTTGGGGGCGCTACATCTTCATGATAATTTTTTGGTGTCTGTGGGCAGCTTGTGTTTGCCTTGCTGCTGTTAAGATGCAGCTGTGCATCTGCTAGCTAGTGCACTGTAAAATGAGATTGTGTTCAGTTTGTACTAATAATCTCTTTGTTCATTTAAGATTTGTGAGAAAAATACAATTTGTATTTTTACTTATATTACACTCTCTTTCTTAGAACTTGAGGCAACTTTGGCTGCAAACTCATGGAGCCAAATTCTTTGCTGGTGCAAATTGGAGCCTCACCATTGAAATCAGTGGAGCTGCACTGGTTTACACCAGCAGAGAATTTGGCCTATAGGTCTACAAAGAGGGAGAAGAAAGTTCTGCAATACCATGCTCTCACAACGATCTCTCATTTTTTTCATTTTCTAAAGATAGGGAGCATTTTTCTTTAATCAAAGTTCTGGCTGCATTTTTTTACTATGGAGGATGTGGACCACAAATAGAAAAATCAAAAATTAAATTATAATAATTTTCAGTCACTGCACCTGTGTAGCCTTCATTTTCAGTGAAACATATAGCCCAAACTCAATATCAGATAATGTTTCATTATCCTCAAACCACTGTTGATATAATAACTTCTATTTTAGGTTACCAGTATAGAGAAGAACAATGTGACCCATTTAAAAACTCCCTCACGGGAGAATATTAGCAAGCCATTTATCATTCCTGTTTAATTTTGTTGATAAGACCCATCTGATAGAAGCATTTCTTTGTTGCAAAACTAATAGCAGTGTAGGATGTATTTGATGGCTGTACATGCACTCTGCAGTAGCACTTAGAAATGGATTTTTTTGTTTGTTGCCCATTCAATTTGGATGGATAAAGAAAAAGGAGAAAATTCACTTTTGAATACATCAGGACATGGAGGCTAACGTTAGAAAACAACAGGGGTACATGAGACAAAATATTGCTTATATTCTCGGTAAATAGGTAGCTCCCAAATTACAGGTATGCATTTAATTGTATCTTGCTGCTGGTATTTGTCATTCATTTCTATTAGAAGGAATTCCTGTACAAACCTGCATGAGGAACACAATAATTTCAATGGGCCTGATTCTCTGCTCAGGATACCTGGGTGGGAGGAAGAGAGGAAACAGAGGTGGCCATGAGGGAATGACAAACAGTAGCAAGCAAAAACAAAAATAAAAAAAACCTATAGCGATAGTGGATGTTTTCCTTAATGTATTTTTAATGTCCGATACGATAAATTATGGTCTGAAGTAAATATTGCTATGTTTTACAATATTTTTCTAGTATTTATATTCACCTGACTACAATAACTGAAAAAAAGAATGAAAGAAAACAGGCTAAGATAAGATGTGGAAGAGGGAAAGGCTCATACAGTAAGAAACATGTATTAAATGTTGTCGTTCTCCAGTGCTTCAGTTTTGCTCAGGTCCCTACAGTATGATGAATGAGGTAATATGACAACTGGTCTGGTGATGAAGAACAATATTTTTTTAAGTGTGCTGTTGTGATATTGGTAAATACGAAACTTCTTATAAAACCTTATATCTTTGATTTATTAACTAATATTGAAATTACTTCAATGAAGAAATGAGGTTAATGTAGGCAATTGATTCTGTTAGATCCTAACTTTATAAGTCTGTTTTTGGAGGGCTGTTTCCATCATGTATTTCTGATAACAAGAGTCTTCATCACCCCTTACTCACTCTGAGAAGTCCCATTGAAATCAATTAACAAAGGCTCTGTGGGGAAGGGAAAGCATCCTCAGGGACGGCCTTCTGTTCTGCATGCTTCTTGGCACCCCCTTCTCATGGCAGTGTAAATTCCTAAGGAACCCCACTATCCCTGACTTACTGTGCATCCCTGTGACTGTGTAGTATCCCTTTCATCCACCCCAGCTTGCTGTCACCTGAGTAGCAGAGGCCTACATTCTTAGATTTGTCACGGAAGGGATTCTGCAGGTACAGGAGACCATGTAACAGAGCTTCTCTGTTACCTTTTGTGTAATTTGCCTTGTGTCCATGCCAGTTTGCTTCACCCACTTTAAGGAAAGGGAGAATTAGACTTATGATTTTTATCTTTGTAACATAGTGAAAAACATAGATTTCTTCATAACTGCTTCATTGAAAGTATTAGGGAACATGGACACAGACGCAATCACAGAAGCACTTTCCTTATGTTTAGTGTGGGGCATGGCAATGCATAATCATGCCATTAATATCGGATGTCTCCAATGATGTTAGCACTAATGGTGATAACCTTGTGGGTACTAACCTTGTGCAATTCCCAAGTCTCTCAGTATCTGAGGGTCCTACGACATCCCAACATCTCGTCATTCTGGCCTTGAGTTCTACTTCTGGTCCACAGACATACTCATGCTCACTCAGGCACCTATGGAGGCTATGGAGTCTCCATCATTGGAGCTTTTTAAGAACAGGTTGGGCATACACCTGTCAGGAATGGTCTAGTTATTGCTTAGTACTGCTTTGAGTGTAGAGGAATGGACTAGATGACCTATTGATGGCCCTTCGAGTCCTACACTTCTATGATTTAAAATCATGTTCCGCCTCTTGAAGTCTGATTTATTAAGTCATAACAAATCATAAGCAAGTACTTTGTCTATCTCTGAAACAAGCAGTTATTCCCTAGACAGCAGGATTTCACAATTCCTTTCACTCCTCTGTGCTTAGTCCTTTTTGGCCTACACAATGTGATGCGGCTGTGAAAAAAGGCAAATGTTATCCATGTGAGGCATTTCCAGTAGCGATAGAGAAGTGTTAATCCCATTGTACAAGGCACTGGAAGACCTTATTTTAAATACTGTGTATAATTCTGGTCACTCATGTTTAAAAAAGATTAATTCAGACTAGAACAGGTGCAGAGAAGAGCTACTAGGATGCTCAGGGGAATGGAGGGCCTATTTTATGAGAAAAGACTGGAAGAGTTTGGCTTATTTAGTCTAGCAAAAAGAAGCCTGGGAGGGGATATGATTGCTCTCTATAAATCCCAGGGAGGGTGAAATGCTATTTAAGCTAAAGCACTGTGTTAGCACAAGAATAAATGGGTATAAACTGGCCATGAACAAATTTAGACTGGATCTTAGAAGAAGGTTTCTAACCATCAAAGGCTCTGGAACAGCCTCCCACTAGGAGTTGTGGGGGCAAACAACTTAATTACTTTTAAGAGAGAGCTGGACAAATTTATGAGTGTGAATGTAGAGTGAGGTTGCTTGTGATGATGCTCAGCAACATCCGAGCTCACTTCTGGTTTATATCTTATGTTCCTAAAAAGTTCATGCCTCAGGGTTTCAGACAGCCTAAAACCTAGGGTTTTCTTCCCCCAATGTATTCTGTATATTTTTAATCTCCTTCCTCTGAATCATCAAGGATGGCTATAGCTGGAGATAGGACATTGTGGGGTCGTGGGCCAGGGCTGTGAGGTGGCATCGAGTATTGTCTTTCTCTCTCTCAGATGCGTGGCTGGCTAGTTCTTGCTCACATGCTCAGGGTCTAACTGGTTGGCATATGTGGCATCCCTGCCACTGCAGTGCTTCAGCTACTGGTGCACCTTGGTTCTTCCTATTTGCTACCCATAGCACATAATAGTCTAGTTTCCTGTGGGCTGTAATACTTTGATCTAATTTTGGTTGTTGGGTTTGTTGTGTGGGTGCTGGGTGATGTTGATGGCCTGTGATACACAGGAGGTCAGACTGGATGATATGGTGGTCACTTCAGGCCTTAAACTCTATGACACAGCCCAGGGCTCTACCCCCTTGATGCAGGATTGTTCACTTGCCTCATCCAGGAGGCACAACCAAAGGTATAAGGGAACCCTCCTCTCCTTAGGCCTCAGGCTGAATTCTTTGTGAGCTCCACAGGCCTTCTATTCTCCCTAAGCCCAATACAGTCCTTTCCAGGTTATTACACCTGAACAGCCTCTCATCACTACCTCCTCCCTACTTCCTTCACCGTGGGCTTGATCCTGTGCCCATGTAAGCCAATGGAAAGCTCCCTCTCATTTAAATGGTGAAGGATCAGGGCCTGTGTGAGCTTTCAGACTCTCTTGGTGCTATCTGTGGGCTGCCAACATGTGACCCTTAGTCTCCTCACTGAGCTGCAGGTCAGATCCGAAACCTTATCCCCTAATGGGCCCAGCTTACCCTGTGACACACAAGATAGGCAGAATGTGTATCTGTAGCTGAATTCAGAAGAGGTAATGGCAGCGAAGAAAAGGAAGCATGGATGTGAAGCAGGGGTAGGATTAACATGTTATAAGGAATTTGATACTTGTGATGTGGGTTTCATATTTTTCTATGCAAGATTATGGCTAGGCTATCACTTTCAATCATCAGCTGAGACCAGTGGCATAAGGAAACTGGAGGAGACAGAGACCATAGGCAATAATAATTTTCAAATGTCTGATATCTGGAGCATCTGTAATTTCATTTAGACACCTCAGGGTACTCTTAGGGAGAATGATTTGAGGTGTGACATGGACTTATGTAACCTCCTAATATAATGTAATGTATCAAGTGAGAAGTCAACTATGGCTTTCAAAAGGAAACTAGTTGATAACATTTTGACAGAAAACAAATGTGAAAAGAAAAGATTTCAGTTAGTTTCTTGGCTGGTTATTTGAGAGGAAGGTTACTCGCAAAAAGCGTTTACCATAGGGTAGATTAGTTTCCAGCAGTGTAGTGCTGTCATCTCTCTAACTTCATTAATGCTTCACTGAACTGCTCTAGAGCCATTAGACTGGCCCATGTCACATGTGTTCTGGCTATGAATGCTTTCTTTGTCTCCACTGTTAGAGTGAAAAATGAAAGACACTGGAGTGGAACTGATTTTGCATGCTGAGAATCTGTGTGAGTGTGAATAGAAAGACCCTCCCTCAGTCTAACATCTATTGATTTTTTTTCCTGTTAGAAACAGCTGAAAATATAAGGAATAATCAGGTGTGTGGGGTGTGTGTTTAAACTGCTTTGAGAACCAATAGGAAGCAAAGCTAGTAGAGAGGCCCTGGGGAATACTCCAACAAGTGTTACATATTTTTAAGAGTAAAAAAATGAAGATATTTACGATATCTACACACTGATTTCTGATAATTATTTATGAGAGACATTTTGACGGAAGATAAAATAACTTGATGAATAATAAGAAAGAACATTTATAAAATACATGCATATTTTTCCATATATCTCTATGTACAAAAAAGCTACACTGATAGAATGTTATTAAGGTTGCAAAATCAACACTCAGCAGTTAGAAAATACCAGAGTTAAAGTTTCCTGTGCCATGCAGTGTTGTCACAGTATGCAGACAGACAGCTTGAAACAATAGCTCTAAAAGGCACTAATCTCCATTCATTTCAATGGAGTGTTAACTCTGGAAGCTAATAATGACATCAACAATGTCCACAAGTTAACTATTTCATTGCTGATTAATTTAGTAGCAATATCCAGCTACTCTGAGAGAGTGGTGGGCATGGGCTAGTGCTACCATCAACCCTGGGAAAAGGCATTTCAGTTGTGAGGAGTGGTTTGGGAAAAGGCACTGACATCAAAGCCATCAAATTCAACTTTTTTTATTTTTGAACAGTGAAAAAAAACCTGAAACCTGTTTTTACATCATTTACAGCCAGACTGTGCCCTGCTCTTATGAGTCGATGCAGGGGAGAAAGTAAAGCCCTTCCTCTACTCCATATGTGGCTGTGTGGGAGCTACCAGATCTCAGGTCTGACCCCATGAGAAAGAGCAGGTCTGCTTGCCAAGCAGCAAGTTGATGGGAAGGGGCACACAGTAGGCAAAGTGATGGCTCCCACTACTTCTCCCTATATATGAGTGGGGCAGAGCATGCTATCCCTGGCAAAGAGCAGACACATAATCTCATCAGTAGAAAAGTGCTTTTTTAGTAGGAATTTGCCATTTCATGCAGTGCATCATTTAAAAAGTGATGCTACAGTGATTTTGTGGGCTTTTAAATAAGGTGCATTTTTTTAATGTTTGCAGGGTCTTGGGCTTAATACATTGGGCATTGTCTGACAGATTTCATTTCCCCCATTATGTTGAAAAATAAGTAACAATATAGTTACACAACAAGCTGCTTCAGATACTCTGTCAGTAACAATCTACATATAAAAGAATGTGCATTTTTATATAGCTATATATATACACACATAGACACATTTATTTAGTAATCTGTAATTTAGTGAAGTTGCACGTCAGCTCTCATTGCCACAGGCTAATAGTTTCTAACAAAACCAACCACTAATAAACAAGGGGAAACTCAGAGGAGAGAAAGCTGGTCATAGCTACTGAGACGTTTTACTCTCAGAGGCTTTGCAGATTCTTACGGTTCACTAATCATGCCCAAATTAGAGATTAGTATGCAATTTTATTGTGAAATTTACTCTACTTACCGCAATGTATTGCAGCACATTACATCAACCTAAGGCCTAAAGGATGGTTGCACACCTGAAAACATATAGATGCATTTTCCTCTCCCTCTGAACCTTCCAAGACCTGATCCTAAAAGGTACCAATCACCCTCATTGAAATCAAAGGGAAGAGAGAAACTCAGCAACAATCTTCCCTTTTTGGTGATTTGAAACTGCTGTTTCCTGGTGGGTCATAAGATACTGATGCTGAAATGTGTCCTTGGCTGACTGCACTTCACGTAGGTCCAGTGGGGTTCGGGTGAAAAATTCTGCATTTGGTGTGTGGGTGGAATCTTTTATTTAATTTATTTATTTATATATAAATGGCAGCTGTTTGCAGCTGCTCCGAGTTTTGAAATGCTAGGAGTAGTCCTCTGCAATTCCGAAAGCACACATGTATATATGGGTGGAAGATCTGAGTTTTTAAAGCTTTGATATCACAGGACAAAACTCTTTAGTGATTCTTTTTATGGCAGATTTGATTTTAAGATAGAGATTAACATCTTCTTGTTGCATGGTATTGTGTTCCTGTTTGGTAAAAAAGCTGTCACAGTTGTCATAAATTTTCTCACGCTTTAAAAACAGTTATGATTAATCATGAGTTATAGTATAAAGGGAGGCATTGTAGTCCATTGAAAAGGGCACTGGACCAGAACTTGATAGACTTGCATTCTATCCCTCTCTACTTTGTCACATGTCACCTGTCTCAGTTTCCCCATCTGCAAAATGAAACATCTGTAAATTCATGCTGACTCAACATTACCATTCTCAGTTCTCTCTTGCCACCTGACAGTGAAAACCTCCTTAAGGGAATTCAGCAGCCAGTGGCTGGCAGTGCAACCCCTTCTAGCCAGGTTTTGCATAGAAAAGTAGGCTTATTTATTAATTTATTTCTCTTAATGTATTTACATTACAACAAAAATGTTGAAGAAAAGTGCTAAGTGCTTTTTATATGGGCAAAAGCCCTGATCATACAGATCAGAATGAAACCAGCAGCTTCTCAAACTATGACCAACTATAAATAAAAACTAAGCCCTGTCAGAAGCCAATGTGCAGCTGAGAAAGTCTCTGGGCAACCTGATTGAATGCAGCTGATCCTGAAAGAAGCTGTCTGATTGACTGCACCACCAGATTGGTTGCAGGAGTCACCAGGCTGATACCTAAGCTCAGTAGCAGCAGTAGCCACAGCAGTCCAGTGGCCTACAAAGATGAGTTGTGTGAAACATACAAAGCTAAAGAAACAGTTGGGCATCTGCTGTGGTAATGTAGGGATAATTAGAAAGGAAGAAAGATTCTTTATGTAGAATGGAGATGCCTCAAGGTGAAAGAATATAGTCTGACAGGGTTGGTAAAAGTACTGGGGAAAACGTGGGTAGCATTAAAAAAAGCACTCCTGCGGTTTTCTTTTGAGTACAGAACAGAGTAAGAAGATGTCGATTTTTGAATATGTTAAAGCTGTGGTAAGGTGGTAGTCATAGCCTCACATGCTGAGGCTGCTGCACCATAAAACATCAGGAAAAGAAAAAACAAGAAAGTCAAGCGATTGCTCAATGAAGTCCTAGCTCGCAGCTGTGCTTTGTTCTGTGTCTAGCCCTGCTCCATCCCCAGCCTGTACCCAGCTTCTTTCTGACTCCTGGCTCAGACCCTTGGCTCTGCCTTCTGACTATGACTCCAGTTAACCCTTGCGCTTAGGCTTTGGCTTCTGACTCCTGGCTCTGACCTGTGGCTTTACTCCTGCCCTCCCCTGCCCTCCAGTCTGGATCCAGCTGTAACTGGTAGGCCAGGTTTTTGCTCCAACCATTAGGCAAGACTGCCCATGACCTAGTTGCTGGTAGTTTGAATAGCTCAAGAAATTAAACATGAATGGGTAGGGGGCCGGACTGCCCTTCAGATGATTCCATAAGGGTGGCTGTGCTCCTGCCAGACATTGTGGGAATCCTGCAGAGTCTACAGGCCCTGATTATGGCTGCGTGGATACAAACTACAGTCCTGCAGCCCTATCATCCAGACTGTATCTGCGTCTCCGGCTTCTAGGGAGCCGGAGATTCCAGTGTCAGGTAAGTTTGACAGGAACCATAACAAGTTCTGCAGTTTCATGAACCAGTGCCAGCTACTGTTCATGCAATATCCCCATCCATTCTCCAGATGTTAACTGGAGAGGCCCTGGCCAAAGGAGGCCAGAGGATTGGGCCAAAAGAAATCTGATGAGGTTCAAAAAGGACAAGTGCAGAGTCCTGCACTTAGGATGGAAGAATCCCATGCACTGCTACAGATTAGGGACCGAATGGCTTGGCAGCAGTTCTGCAGAAAAGGACCTAGGGGTTACAGTGGACGAGAAGCTGGATATGGGTCAACAGTGTGCCCTTGTTGCCAAGAAGGCTAACGGCATTTTGGGCTGTATAAATAGGGGCATTGCCAGCAGATCAAGGGACGTGATCATTCCCCTGTATTCAACATTGGTGAGGCCTCATCTGGAGTACTGTGTGGCCTCATTTGGGCCCCACACTACAAGAAGGATGCGGAAAAATTGGAAAGAGTCCAGCGGACGGCAACAAAAATGATTAGGAGGCTGGAGCACATGACTTATGAGAAGAGGCTGAGGGAACTGGGATTGTTTAGTCTGCAGAAGAGAAGAATGAGGGGGGATTTGCTAGCTGCTTTCAACTACCTGAAAGGGGGTTCCAAAGAGGATGGATCTAGACTGTTCTCAGTGGTACCAGTTGACGGAACAAGGAGCAATGGTCTCAAGTTGCAGTGGGGGAAGTTTAGGTTGGATATTAGGAAAAACTTTTTCACTAGTAGGGTGGTGAAGCACTGGAATGGGTTACCTAGGGAGGTGGTGGAATCTCCTTCCTTAGAAGGTTATAAGGTCAGGCTTGACAAAGCCCTGGCTGGGATGATTTAGTTGGGTATTGGTCCTACTTTGAGCAGGGGATTGGACTGGATGACCTCCTGAGGTCCCTTCCAACCCTGATATTCTATGATTCTTCCCTTCCAGGAGACTTCTAGTCCCCACCTCCTGCTGGAGACGTTCAAAGTGTTTGTTCAAGCCATGGTGATTGTGTTTGATTATCTGAATTGCACATGGTCCATTGTGAATGAGCTTTGTGAGGTATGTCAGGGAACAGCTCAGCCATCTAGTTTGCTGTGCTGTTCCAATGCCTGGCAGCAGATACCCAATGGAATGAAGCAGCCCGGCACTACCACTTCTGACATGCCCTAAGTGAGGAAATCAAGGATGAGGTGACATGGGTGAAACCACTGCCCAACCTGGGCACCTTGATCAAGCTTTGTATCCATACTGACTAAGCGCCGCCTGAAGAGAGAGTTAAATTCCCAATCCCCTTCCATGCTCTCCTCCCAGGGGTCGGGGTAGATCAGCTGGCTTTGACCTCACCTTCTGACATGGAGAAGTGCTGGAATCATGTTTCAGGTTCATGCCTGTATTGTGGGGAATCTGGACACTATGCCATGCATTGTAACTGGTGTGACGTTATTGATATAAATGGGGACCATATAGAACATGGGTTGCAACCAAAGGTCTGTAGTAGCACAAATCCTAAAAAAGTAAGGGGGTATATAAAAGGTGTCTAGACCAGGTTCCGGTTTTTAATTATATGCTGTCTGTGTGTATGTCTTTTTTTTTTTGAAGTATGAATGTTGGCTCTATGCTGTCAATATTTCAAGTTTGTGCTGTGCTTCTGGGAAGCTCCCAGACAAGCTGGTGCTGGTGCTAGCTCTGCCCTGTTGATGGCCCATAGGACCATTAAGGACACAATCATTTTGCTGTAAAATTCCACAGTGAAGACAAAGGATTTCTTACACCTGAAAAGTCTATATAAGCCTGATGCTTCTCTCCATCTTGTCTTCAATCCTGCTTCTGACCTCTGGAGGACTTTTTTTGCACAAACTGCTGCTGACAGGGGACACCATCCCCATCCCGGTGGGGGGGGAGAATTCCAGACCAGTTAAACCTGCAGTTTACTCTGCACTGCACTGAGCCCTGAACTAGACTAAGAACATTTACTTTATTTTTTTTTTTTTTTTAACCCTCTCCTCTTCTCTTCTCTTTTTTTTTTTTTTAAAAAAAATTTTTTATTTATTTAGATTATTAACAGATGGCAACAATTTTGGTCTGGGGCTTGGTCCTTTGGGGATCGAGAACTTTTTTTTTTATTGGGGTGTTGGTTTTTTTCAACCATTTATCCCCAGGACAGTGTGCACTGTGTGTGATACTGGAAACTGAGTGTCTGGAAAATTGCTTGTGTGTTGACTTGTGTTAGCCAGTGTGGTGAGACCAAAGTTTTTTTTTTTGGGTTTGGTTTTGGTTTGCCTTAGAGGTGGAAAAACCCCAGCCTAGGGCTGTAACTGCCCTATTTAAGCAATTGGTCCTGATTTGGCACTCTCAGTTGGATCCCGCCAGAACAGCTCCGTCACAACTGGTAGGCCAGGTTACAAGAACTGGGGCTTGTTTCAACCAGAAAGACTGCAGGTCTCAGCCCTGATGCAGGGGGTCATCTTCATTCCAGGGCCCTGAACCCTGCTTTGTCTACCAGTATTCCACACATGATACAGACATTTTCAATGTTTTGTTATGCCTTTTGGGTTGTGTAACACTCCAGCCATGTTCCAGAATTTTGTCAGTGTTATCTTCTGGAACATATTGGACCAGTTTGTAATTATTTATGTGGATGTTATTCTTGTTTTTTCTGGAAACTAGACTCTGCATGACCAACATGTATGCCACGTTCTCAGCAGACTCTGCCAAAACTATCTTTATGCCCAACTGGAGAAATGTGAGTTTGACATAAGAATGACCATACTGAGTCAGACCAATGGCCCATCTAGCCTGGTATCCAGTCTCTCACTGTGGCCAGTGCCAGATGCTTCTGGTAGTTGGAGGGTTAGAGACACCTGGAGCATGGCATTGCATGTCTGACCATCTTGGCTACTAGCCATTGATGGACCTGTTCTTTATGAACTTATCTAATTCTTTGCTGAACCCACTTATACTTTTGGTTTTCAGAACATCCCATGGGAATGAGCTCCACAGGCTGACTGTGCATCATGTGAAGAAGTACTTCCTTTTGTTTGTTTTATACCTGCTGCTGCGTGTTACTTTTATCAGGTGACCTCTGTTTCTTGTGTTATGTGAAGGGGTAAATAACACTTTCCTATTCACTTTTTTCCATTCCATTCATGATTTTATAGATCTTTATCATATCCCTCCTTAGTCATCTTTTCTAAGATGAACAGTCCCAGTCTTTTTAATCTCTCCTCATATGGAAGCTGTTCCATTCCCTAATAATTTTCATTGCTCTTATCTGCACATTTTCCAATTCTAATGTATCTTTTTTGAGATGGGATGGCCAGCACTGCATGCAGTATTTAAGGTATTGGGGATACCATGGATTTATATAGTGGCATTATGACATTATCTGGGTAGTTTCTACCCCTTTCCTAATGGTTCCTAACATTTTGATAGTTTTTTTGACTGCTGCTGTACACTGACAGCCCTGATAATTGTGCTTCTCTGAAAGAGATTTCACTTCATCTGGTCTCCAGGGGCACAGTTAATATTTGATCAGCTAAATAAATATTTTACCTTTTGGGGCACCCAGGTCCTGCCACACTCTTCACATTAGGGGCTTTGAAATTTGCCATCTGAGCCATTCTGTCACACATACTGGCCCTCATAATAATCCATTCCAGCCCTGTGCCTTCTATTTGCGAACACTAACCCCCACTGAGAAGAATTATGATATCTGGGACAAATAATTCTTTTCAGGAAAAGTAGCATTTGAAGAATGGAGATACTTTCTGCAAAGAGCTTGCTCCCTCGTCCAGGTTCATACCAACCACAAGAATCTGGAATATCTCTGAACTGCTCTTAAAATTAACCAGCAACAGATCTTCTGGTTGCATTTCTTTGCCAGATTCAACTTCCTCATCACCTACTGCGCTGGATCACAGAATGGGAAGGCAGATGCCTTATCCCACAAGGATGAATACTCTGAGTCAGATGTGGCTCTCTTGACTACCATTTTATGTCATCAAATTTTATTCAAGGGACAACAAAGAAAGATCTGATGTCTCTTCTCCAGTCCCTGCTTCCCCAAGATGTGCAAACTACTAAGATCTGTCAAACCTTAAAATCTCCTCCTGTTCTGCCTGGTTGGGGGTTTCATTTGAAGAATGGTCTACTTCATTATGGAAGGCAACTTTACATCTCAGAAGGCCAGCTCAGACTTGCGGTGTTAAAGTTATGTCATAATACACTGGCTGCCAGTCACTTCAGACACTCTAAGACCCAAGACTTAATATTATGGAATTACTGGTGGCCAGTGTTGAGTACTGATGTTAAAAGGTAAATTTAGTTCCTGCTATCTGTGCTGTCAGAGCAAGTGCCCACATGCCAAACCACTCAGTCTTCTCCAGCCTTTGCTTGTCCCATCTTGCCCCTGGTTCTTGCGGTCCTTGGATTTCATTGTCAAGCTAGTTTGTTCCCAGGGTTGCACTGTCATCCTCATCACCGTCACTACATTTATTTGCATTCGCCCTTCCCCAACCACGCAGGCAATGGCCCACCTTTTTCTAGATCATGTTTTTTTGTTCCGTGTGCTGCCAAAAGGAATAGTCTCAGCTTGAGGTCAGCAAGTCACTTCCTATTTTTGGTGCAAACTTTCCGAAATGGAACTGCTTACCTCCTTGACCTATCACCCACAGACGAGGCAGAAAGAATGGGTGAACCAGGTCCTCGTACAATACCACTGTTACTTTGTCAGTTATCGTCAAGATGACTGGGACATCCTTCTGACATAAACAGAGACTTTAGGCTATAGTTGCCAGAATTGTTGGAGGTCCACCTGGTCTTCCATATGTCCCTTCTGAAACCTTATGCAGAGAATCCCTTTCCTAGCCACTCCACTTCACCACCACTTCCCGTGGATGTCCAGGGCCAAGAGGAGTACAAGGTCTGGGAAATCCTACACTTCAAGGAAGTTTAAAGCAAACTCTGTTACCTGTGGAATTGGAAGGGTTATGGACTGCAAGAACAATCGTTGGATCATGTAGAAAATGTCCATGTTCCATGTATCTCATATGTGTCTTAAATCAAAACCACCCCCTGAAACCAGGTCCCATGGTGCCTAAGAGGTGTCCTTGAAGAGGGGGTATTGTCAGGGGCCAGCTGCAGCACAGCTAGTCTTAGGGCAACCTAATGAGCACAGTTGGTCCTGATAGAAGCTGTCTGCCTGCACCACCTCATTGCTTTCAGGAATCAGCAGGCTGACACTTCAGTTCAGTAGCAGCAGCTGTCCAGCAGCCACTCAAAGCCTTTCTACCCACAATTATGCTTGGTCCTGTCCCTGCCTCTGTAGTCTCTAGCCTCACTACAGCTACAGCTTGTACTTGCTCCAGCCCCCCCTTCTTCTGGACTTCTGACTCTTGACTCAGACCCTTGGCCACGTCTTGTGACTGTGATTCCAGTACCTCTTGGGCTTAGGCTTTGGCTTCTGACTCCTGGCTCTGACTCTTGGCTTTGCTCCTAGCCCTTCCCCTCTGGATTCAGCTCTAACTGATAGTTCAGATGCTTGCTACAACCATTAGGACAACCCCCCCACGACAATTACTGACATTGTCACTGACAATCCTAAATTGCTCACCATTCTGGCTTCAATAGAACTATGCTGATTTGTACCAGCTGGAAGTCTGGCCTACTGATCTTTGCAGCAGCATCACATGGTGACCTCATAGTCTTTGCTATCCTTTTACCACCTGGACACTTTATGAATGCTTTCTCCCGCTAATTATTATCTACAGTTGCTCCCTGGATATTTATAGATATTGGTCTGAAAATAAAAAAAACCTTATTACTGTATCTTACTTATTGCTATGTTTTTTCTTGTTTATAGTTGGTGCTTCAAAAGAGCTCATTTCCCAGTGTTTAGGAAAATTATGAACACAATTGATTGGGAGGAAAAAATGTAGACAGGAAAATATGTATGAAAATTGGGAGTTCTTTAAAAAGAATGTATTATATAGTTAACAAGTTGCAATTTCATAGCGAAGAAAGAGGATGAGTTTACTAAAGCCCATCCTGATTCAATGGTGAAGTGCAGACAGCAATTAGAAATAAAAAACAATAAATAATAACAGAAAAAGGGGGGAATAGATAGCAATCAATATAAATCAGAAGGTATGAAGTGTAGAAAACTGATAAGGGAAGTTAAAGACATCAGGGAAAATCCATGTCTGGTGGGATTAAGAACAATAAAGAGGAATTTTTTTAAAGTATTTTAGGAATGACAGAAATCCTAGCAATGATATAGACGCATTACTATATGAAATGGTAAAATAGTTAATGATTAGGTTTGGAAGGATTAGATTTTTTTTATTGGTAAATATTGGTAAACGTCAATTTCACCATACACACACAAACCGACAAAAAATATTGACATTGATAATAACTGAAATTTACAGATAGGCAAAGTAAGAAAAAAACTGCTTGACAACTTATTAGAGTTTGATTTAAGGATATTTACTTTGTATATTTTGGTATGTGATGTTGACAATTTGTGTTGTAATGGTTATAAAGCCTTAACTTTTAAAATCTCAACATCTTTTGTCATTAAATAATTATTGTCTAACCCCACCTCCGATTTGCTGACACCAGCCCAATGTCCCAGAACTGTGAAAATTTAAATAGATAAAAATTGAAAAAAATGTTTAAAAATAAACATCACTATCCATCAAAATTATAAAAATAAAATTAAAAAAGGCAAATTCTGCCAACCCTGAAATGATGCAGAAAAGGCAGAATTGTTCAGTAAACCTGTATTTCTGCCCACACTGCTTCCTGCAGCCCACATGGCCTGGAGTGGCGAACTGCGGCCAGTGGGAGCCACGATCGGCCGAACCCGCAGATGCGGCAGGTAAACAAACCGTCCCGACCTGCCAGGGGCTTTCCCTGAACAAGCAGCGGCCCTAGTTTGAGAACTTGATGATCGAATAGTCCCTTCTAGCCTTAAATTCTATGAATTCATGGTTTTATTGAAAAATATAAATATAAATAGGTCACATGGGCACTTTAGTTATCCCCACATGTTTACACACTGAGAAGTAAAATGAATGAAATGAAGAACTGAGCATCTCTTTGCTATCATTCTATATAATAGAAAATGTGGGTCCTGTACCCCTAACCCCACTTGCTTTTTTGTGCACTGCTTTCCTCTCTACATGTACTCCACAAATGGATTCCCTTAATACACCAACACTGTTCACCTTCCTCACACGAAAAATCCCACTGTTTTCAGCGGGATTGATCATCTCAATAAAATCAGGTAGGGTATCAGCCATCGTGTTTTCAAGAATTTTACCAGGGATAGAGGTCAGGTTAATTACTCAGATCATTCTTCTTTTGCTTGTTAAACACTGGACCTATATTAATCCCCCCCCCCCTCCGGCCATCCTAGGATGTTAGCCATTTCTGTTGAACCCTTGCCCTTTAAAATGTGCAGCTAAATTTTCTACCTTATTATAATTAACCCCACAGTCTAACAGACAAATCTAGCAACATTTCGCATTATTCTCTTCAATCTGAATAAAATAAAACAAAACGACCCTTTATCCCCCCACAAAGCTTAGCTGAGGAAGCAACTTGGCAAGAAATCAAGAGAGAAACAGCCAGCCAGTGTGAGAGAGAGGGATGTTGGCTAGCCAGCCTCAGACAGAGATAGTCAAAGCAAAAATAAAAAAAGCTATTCATTCAGAAAGCCAGGTGCTCCTCACTCTCTTGGACTCTAAATTAGCTTTTTCTTTAGGCTGACATTTCAGCACAGCTGGCCAACATTACATCTCTTACTACTCCTTGGGGCACTTCTTTTCTCCCCCAAGGCAGATATAAATCCCTAGTGTTGCCCTTCCACCCTTCATTGGGGGCCCCATTTCCAGGAACGCCTTAAAAAAAGAAAAAGTAAAGCATGAAGGAATCCCATTCCTATCACAAACCAATCCTATTTTTTCCTGAGAGTCAGAGAAATAGCTGTGACTTCTGCAGCCACCACCAAGCATTAGCATGCTGGTTTCTGGCGGGTGGGGAGGCACCAGGAAGTAAATTTTGGGGAAGAGGAGCTATACTTGACATGCAAGGCATCCTCTTCCTCCTCTCCTCTTTCAGTGCCCTGCAAAGGATGGGGTGGGGCTGGAGCAACAGAGAGGGCAGGGAGTGTTACAATTGTTTTCTTCTAATGCAGCACAAGGATAAGGAAAACATTTTTATCACTAAAGCTACTCCATCTGCTTCACTGTCCCAGCCCCATCCTGTCCAGCGTTCTGAGTCAATTGCAAGAAACAGTACCCTTAATATCATGTCTTCACCCCCTTTTTCTGCATCAGCAAAATTGTTAAAAAGTACTGATCCAAACTGGGGCCCCTGCTTTAATCATGGACTGATTACCAACACTGTAAGAAGAAAGTTTGAGGCCTCTTAAGGATTTGTTATCTCTCAGCTTCACAATCTTTAAGGTCGGCAGAGTTGTTTTGGTCTGTCAACCCAGAGGCATCCTAGTTGGGCTTACTCCAGTGATTGACATGAGAATTACCCTACAGCTCAGCAGAACTAATATGGGGTCTTTTTACTGTAGAGGATTTTTTTTTAAGCACTCTTTACTGTTCTCTCCACCAGCTCATCCTCCTGTGGATTATGAGGGCTGGAACTAAAATGCTTTAAAAAGCTTGGTATTCAGATCTAGAAAACTTGGGATCATTGTCAGTGGAAATGTATGGATCCAAACTTCAGTACAGGTGTTTGGATCTAGAGGTTTGGTTCAGGCTTGTCTAGCAGTATTTAAATTGTAAGATCTTTGAAGCTGTGATAGTGTCTTCAGAAAGCCCCGTCAGTAAAGTTCGAAGCCTAACACAGTGTTGATGCTATACAAATAAGAATCTGTAAATAAAATAATAAACAAGCAATAATAATTACAACCTAGATAATGGGTAACACAAGAATGGCTGATTGCAATCTAATGACAACTGAAAATGTTCTAAAATACAACTCCTCAGCTTGCAACAGCAGATGTGAGACCACTGGCATCCAGGAGGCTCAGCTGTCTTTGGGATAAATTGTCCTCTCATTTCCAAGAGACTCGATTATGTAACAGAAAAATGAACTAGTGTTAGGTCATGAAGTTCCTCATAGACCTTTTATTGCTGTTTTCCACAAATGGTTCTTTAAGGACTCTAACCTGAGGGAAAGTATCAGCATTAGATACCCGAGAGGCAGCATGGTCTAAAGGGTAGAGCATTGCCCTGAAATTCAGATCTGAGTTCTATTACCAGTTCTGCCAATGACCTGCTGCGTGGCTTTGTACATGCCACTGTTCCTATGCTTCCTCTCTATCTTCTTCTATATATAGACAATATATGCCTCTTGAGGGCAGGGACTATCTCTTACTATGTTTTAGCATACTATTAGTTAGTTAATAGCGTGGAATAGGTACATTTTTAGAATGTGTAGGCTGAGTATTATAGGAATGTGTAGCAATAAGCAGAATATACGCACATTCAGTATATCACACCTATGTCACAGAACAGAAATGGGGCTAGAACAGTGGTTCCCAAACTTGTTCCACCGTTTGTGCAGGGAAAGCCCCTAGTGGGCCGGGCTGGTCTGTTTACCTGCCACATCTACAGGTTCGGCTGATCGCAGCTCCCAGTGACTGCGGTTTGCTGATCCAGGCCAATGGGGGCTGCTGGAATCAGCATGGGCCAAGGGACATATGGGCCGCTGCTTCCAGCAGCTCCCATTGGCCTGGAGCAGCGAACTGCGGCCACTGGAAGCTGCGATCGAGTGAACCTGCAGATGCAGCAGGTAAACAGACCAGCCCGGCCCGCCAGGGACTTTCCCTGCACAAGTGGCCGAACAAGTTTAGGAACCAATTGGCTAGAGGGTAAAGTTTTCAGAAGTGCCTAAGTGACTTAGACGCTCAAGCCCCATTTTCAAAAGTGCCTAAGTCACTTCAGAGAGAGCTGTGCAAATAATAATGTTTTGGGTTTGCTGACAATTCCAGAAAAGAGGGGAAAATTGTTTTGGGTCAACCTGCAAATAATTTTAAACACCAAAACAGACATGGTGAATTGAAAAGTAAAAGAAAAAAATCATTTTGGGTAGAAGAAAACTTTTTGTTTGACTGGAATCAAAATGTTTCATGAGCCTTTCTCATGAGTCTTGATGTTGCTGAATCTGCATATTTCACAGACAAAAAGTTTTGGCTGAACATTTTCACCTGGTTCTAATTTAGGACCCTAAAGCCCTTTGACTTTCAAGAAGACTTAGCTTCTTCAGTCACATAGGGGTTTTTGAAAATTTTACCCAGCACTTACATCTGATTCACAAGAAAGTCAGCAGTAAAAGGACTGCAGAAGTGCTGGTACATTAACAGAAATCTGAAACCTGATGACTGAGTGCCTGGCCACAACCAAGGACGTAATAAGATATTTGGATGCATGGAGAAATTAAACATATGCTAGGGGGAAATGCAATGCCAAATATTCAATAGGATTTTGCCTACTGTGCCTAGTCTTGCAGAAAGATAGTGAAAAGATGGAAAGGTAAAAATGAAGGGGAACAAATATAAGTAGCTTCTTAAGCAGTGAATGGAGCCTAGAAAAACTAGTCTTGGGTATTTATTACAAATCAGGAAATTGCAGGTCCAATCATGCAGTCGTTCATGTATGAAATTCAAGCATGGACCCTCCCCTCCCCCCCGAAAGGAAAACTACTAAAGGGGTTGACTAAGTATAGGACATGAATGAAACACTGTGTCTAAAAGGTATAATGGGAAGACTATAGATGCCGCAGAATGTTTTGAGATGTGTGAGATTCTGGAAGTGAAAGGGAAATGAATTTGCAGTCTGGTAGGCCAGGATCAAAGGAGCTTTAGGAGGGACTTGTTTTTTCACTGGGATGAGTAGTGTGTAGAATCAATTGGTTTAAACATCAATAGCAACAACTTATGTATATTTAAGAAATGCTTAGAGGGAAAAATATCTTACAATATACAGTTGGAAAAAACCAGACGTGGCTGCACAACATGATCTCCTTAAAGTTCCTGTTATATAATGTATGTGTTTCATTTGTACAAATGTCAAGGATTCATTAGATGATGAATTATGGAATTTAGGTTTGCAGTGCTACTCTCATGGCCAAGCAAAGCTGCAATTGTGCAAGGCAAGCAACCCTGAAATAAACTTAGGAAGGAAAATAACATCTTGGTTTAGAAAGGATCCAACAAGCTGCTGCCCTTGAACATAGCTTATTATGCAGTTTCATTTCCTTGAGGAGTTCAGAAGAATAAATAATAAAGGTCTGGCAGAAAGAAACCTGTATTTGTGTTCCTGGCCACGAATGGGAAGCAGACCTGAGTGTGTTCTTCCTAATTTGCCCCATCTCTTTCTACCTTGTGTATTTGCATATATTTCACAAATGAGATACTCGTTAGCTCTTGATTTATCGTTGTATTTCGGGACCCCTTTTCCAACCCATTCCTTCCTCTCCTGCAATAACAATCCAAGACTGACATTAACTTTTACTCTTGTTACTGTCCTGCCCAGTAATCATAGGCATTACAGGTGAGCTAGGGAAGGCCAAGGTTCACCAAGAGGCACAAATGGTTCCAGGAGGAATATGATGACATCAGTGACATTACCACGTGGTTAGGAGCCACTGCGTCCTTTGAGTGGCTGAAGATGGAGTGTGTTTATGGGGAGTGGGGGCTTCCAGCTGCCACAGCTACTTGTCTGCAGGTGGCTGGGGGGACTTCCTAACTGCTTCTGCCCTCTCTGGATGGAGATGGGAGCGCTGACTGCCACTGTTGGGCTCCCTCCTACCCAATTGCCACTGGTGCAGCTTGTGCAATGGCCTGGATCACTTTTCATCTTTATACCCTCTGAAACAGGGAGCCCTGTGATGAGACTGGTTCACTTCCCCCCACCAGAGCTGAGGGCTGTCACCTCCACAGGTGCTCTTGGTGCTGGGCCCTGTGAGGAGGCTGCCTGCCACACCTGGATTGGGGGGGTCCTGTTTGTGTGTGGAGGGACCTCCCTCAAACTGCATGCTGCCCAATAGTGAGCACTCTGCTGGAATGGGAAGGGCTGAGGCCTCCCTCTTCCTGGGTGCACCCAGCCTACTCAAGTATGAGGAACACTGGACTAGGGAACAAGGAGGCCCCAGCATCCCTGAAAAGCAGCAATAGCTGGGGTTTATGAACAGGCAGTGGGCCCCATCAGTCTATTTGAAGACCCCTTTAATCACCAACACAAGTATTACGATTATTTATTGTTTTTATTATCATAGCAGCTAGGAGCAGGACCCAGTCAGGGAGCAGGACCCTATTGTTCTAGGTGCTAGAAAAAAACAGAACAAAAAGACCTTGTCCCAAGGAGTTTAGAGTCTAAATAGGGGCAGAATCATGTGGGATGGAGTGGGGCCACCTCTGGGGTTCTCTCAGTGGGTGTGTCTAGGATCCTCAGCTGCCTTAATCCAGTTGTGGTTAGGGACAGTTGAGATTGTGAGGATATTTACAGGTATGAAGGGGAAGAAAGAGTGAGAAGGAAACAGAGATGCCGAGGGGGGACAGAGGTGGGGGCTACAGGGAGAAGATCAGACCTGTGATCAGAGTCAGGTAAGACTCAGAGAAGTGTAGGATTGGGAAGGGCCTCAAGTAGACATCTAGTCCAGTCCCCTGCACGCAAGGCAGGACTACATAATAACTAGACCATTCCTGACAGGTGTTCTAATGTGTTCTTAAAAACCTCCAGTGACAGAGAGTCACCGCTTCTCTAGGCAATTTATTCCAGTGCTTATCTGCCCTGACAGTTAGGAAGTTTTCCTAATGTCCAACCTAAACGGCCCTTGCTGGGATTTAAGCCCATTGCTTCTTGCAAGAGTTCACTTCTGATCTCATATCTGCCTATGAGCTGCTGCCAATGGGAAGGCTTCAGTACAGCCCCAACACACACTCACTGGAGTTTCTGTATTAACTAAATCTACCTGCAGTATAATCCTGCTTGCAGCATCGCCAGACAGACGGACACAGGGACAGATCAACTGTATCATCCCACTCCGTTTACAGCAGCACCTGTATGTCTGTGTAGTATCTACCTGTCGGTCTACTCAGGCTACAGTCTCTCTCTCTCTCCCCGCCCCCCCCCTTGATTTTCTCTCCACTATTTCCTCCCAGCTCCGTCTCAGGACATCTCCGCATAGAGTAGACAGAATTCTAATCTAATCACCTCTGAGAGTTACACAGAGTGTTACAGTCCCACAACCCCCCCCCCCCCCCCGCTGTGTGTGTGTGTGTGCCACAGAAAGACACACACCAGCGGCTCTGCAAACCAAACCTCAGCCACTGCTTGACACGCGCAGCGCGCAGCACACACACACACACACACACACACACACACACACACACATGCCCAGAGCGCTGCAAACTAACCCCCCTCTCCCGTCCGAAGTGAACAGGCTTCCGCAAGGCAGCCCCGCTCAGAGAGGGAGACCCCGGGACACTCCGAGGGACCCAGCAGGTGTGGAGACGCTGCCCATGGCTGACAAGAGCTTCATTGAGAAACCCGAGTCCTTCCCGCAGCAGGAGGAGGCTTTGGAGTGGGGCTACGAGGAAGGTAAGGAGGAGAGGGGGGGAAGGCAGCTGGCTCCCCGAGCTGCTGGCTGGGGCTGAAGGAGGGAGAAGTTTCATTGTGCGGGGGAGAAAGGGACGTTTACTTTCACCTATGGAAAGGCAAAGTACAGTGACATGCAGACCATCATCACACCGTCGTAACGCTGGCTTGTCTGGTTCCTCTTTAGCAGCTACACTTTCAGGGTAATATCGAAGCTGAGATCATGGTGTCAAGGGGCACTGCCAACTTTCATTTGTCCCCAAATCCATATGTGGTACAAACACCCCTTTATGCAACCTAAGACCAACAGAAATATTTTCCCCATTAGACAAACAAACAAACAAAAACCTAACAGGAGAAATCAGATATTTTTTAAATAAATAAATATTCCTCTGCTGCCTTTAAAATCCAGGCACTGCAGCACTAAGAACCTGATAGTGAAACCGACTATAAAACAAAGTAGAACTAATTTAGCTGATTTCATTGTCCAAGTTCAGAGAAATGCAAAAAAAGGAAAACTGATAAATTATGAGTAGCCAATGGGATTTTAAAAATTCATTCACGTTGAACTATCTAACAAGTTATTAGTAACAGGGGTAAAGGAATTTGTTTGTTTACAGCATTTTTTTGACAGTGTCCCTTTAAGTGAAGGGGTCTATTCAATTGTATATGTGTGCATGTATGTAAAGGTTAAAGCTGCATGTCCTTCATGAAAAACAGTAATTTTATTTCCACATGCTAGCTTTTCATTTTGTTTTTAGGAGTCGAATGGGGGTTGATCTTTCCTGATGCTAATGGAGAATACCAGTCTCCTATTAACTTGAATTCAAGAGAAGCCAAATATGACCCCTCACTACTAGAAGTGCATTTATCACCAAACTATGTTGTTTGCCGTGACTGCGAAGTAATTAATGATGGGCATTCCATTCAAATTGTCCTTAAGTCAAAATCAGGTATGCTTAATCATTGTTTACATTTTTTTCCAACACAATAAAATGGATGATAAAGTTTACATTGTCTTAAGGAATATTCTCTGCACAGTAACTGAACTGAGAAAGAACATTCACTTCTATAAATGAGCTACGATCCAGATCCTGCATCATTTTAGTCAATAGTAGTTTTGCCACTGATTTTAATGGAAGCAGGAGTGAGCTTTGTGGGTGGCTGGATTGTTGTGGTCCAAAACTGGACATTCATTTTTGTGACACTGTTAGAAATCTAACAATTAATCCTTATGTCAAGAAAGTTTGCTGCTGTTAGAAATCTAATAATTAATCCTTATGTCAAGAAAGTTTGCTGATGCCAGCCTGGTTCACAACATGCAGCATTGTTCAAAATTTCCGCTTATGATGGTGTGACCCTAATTCACTTGAGCCAACAGTGTTTGAAGTTTAGAAATTGTCCAGAATATAACTAAGATGTTGTGGAACCCAAATTGTATTTTATACTTATGACTGACAGAAACTGTGAACCTGATCCAAAATCTATGGAAATCAACAAGAGTTTTCCATTGACTTCCATGGCTTTTGATGATGCATTATATGGATAATTGTGGACCTTGATGGTTCATTTAGGATAAGATGCTTGAATTATACTTAGGATGTTGATAGGCCTTCAATTGTAAAGGGTATTGCATCAGTATTTGCCCCCCCCCTCAAAAAAAACCAAAACAAAACTAGAAAGCAATAAAAACACCATTTCCAGCTTAACTGAAAGTTGAAATCCTGGGTGAGGAATTCTGTGATCAGAACTTTGCATCTGGATTAGCTATGCTCAGTGGAGGACTTAAAAGTCAGGAGGGAAGGTGGAGAGAGGCAGTCCTTAGTGACCTTCCAGTCCTGTGGACAGGGGCCAGTTCATACCCTGCATAAAGTTAGAGGAGTCTCAGAACTGTGCTGTCTGGTAACAGCCCTGTAGAGGCTGTTATGAAGCACAAGATTGCTACAGCCCAAGGCTTTCCAGCCGTGCCTGACAAGCCACCTACTCAAAGCAGTCTGGGAAGGATGGTGCAGAGCCAGCTTTATGCCAGCTGGTTATTCACCTGTTCTGGGGGAATCCCCCGCTGCTCCGTTAGTGCAAAGAGGTCAGAGCAAGGGCCCAGGATCTGGCCCGTGATGTTTATTTTCATCAAACCAATAATATAGGTGGCGGATTTGTATAGTGGAAGGAGAAACAGGCGTGCAATGTACATCTTTGAGATGAGCTTTAGTCTGCCAAGATAGCACTAGGGATTAATGTTAATAATTCAGAAAGTATGGTGTTTACCGTATTTTAACAAGGATGAAAACTTGCATGATGTGACCAGTCAATTCACCACAGCAAGTGTTCTGAGGGCCACCAGTGATACATGGGCCATAGTTTGGGAACTTCTTTTGGGGGGGATTTTTACAGAGAGTTAAAGGTTATACATGTCTGGACATGATGTCCTTGAAAAGCAGTACAGTGACCTCTAGGTCACCAACGTGAATTCAGAGTGATAGTGCCCAACTGTTACTGTCTTTGGTGACATGTGGGAAATAAGCTGGCAGTCTCAGTTAAGTCCCATCTTCTGTTCCTAGGTCTGTTCCTGTCACTTAATCTCTCTGTGCCCCCGTTCTCCATCTGTAAAATCAGGATAGATCTTTCATTACAGGTGTATGTCTTCTGCCTCCAGGAGGGGGAGGAAGGAGTTAATAAGCTCCCTTAAGCTTAAAGACTAACAACAATAGAACTCCTCTGTGTCCAGTTCCCTAAACTGGCCAAACCCAGGATCTTGCTGTGGCTCCCACAGCTTGCCACCTCATGGGGTGCTGTGAAGACAAATCCATTTAGCCAGATTTTCTAAATGGAAGCTCGTGAGCACTGAGCACTTTTGAAAATATGGCCAATTAATGTACGAGAGGTTCCCATATACATGGCATAGTAGCCATAGAAAAGCCTACAAATATATAAAGTGGAATGACTAAAATATATACTAAAATCAATGGTTATTCCATTTCAGACTATACCTTTTTCAGCTGCATCATTGCACAGTGCACATATTGTTGTCATCTATAGAGCTATCATTAATGATGGTTCTTTTGATCCTTAATTCAGAACATACATTCAGACTCTTCATTTGACTTTGTAAACATTTTACAGGCTGCATCCAGTTTGGGCACTGTGCATGTATGATATATAAGATGGAAAAAGCATGACTGACTTTACAATGGAGGAGAACAGATATAATTGAGAGCCTTCTTGAATATTTCAGAAATATTTTAGAGGGTATTCTACTAGCAGAAACACTTCTTTGACTACAATGCAGGTCAAGTATACTCTACAAGGACTGAGAGTTTCAGTTTCAGAATGATTTTCCAATAGGGACTCACATGTTGCAGAGAGGCAAAGTGCACACGAATATGTTCTATGCACTGACAATAAATACTCTTAACATGAGATGAGTGTTATGAATTAAGCCGCAGAGATAGGTTTGGTGATGGTCCTGTAGATCCAAAACAATATTACAGTAGAGAGCACTTCCAGTCACACACATAATGGGAATAATATTTCCTTTCACCAAAAAAAATGTGTTATTAAAGATATAATATTAATATAACACATTATCAAATTTTGCTCTATTCTGGAAATGTTGGTTTCCTCAATGTTTATCACACTGAAGACAGTGAGAGACTAGAGTTTGATAGGCTTTGGAGCAGACCTGTAAGCACTCTAAGCCCCAAATCTGCCCTTGTATATGAGAACATTACTCCTACTGATTTCAGTGAAGAGTTTTAAGCATGTACCTGAAGGCAATATTTGGTCCTAAGCAGCTTCAGGACTCACTGGACCAAACTCTGGTATGGATGGAAGTGAGGGCCAAAGTTTGGCTTCAGATGTGTGCACCTATGTGTATATACCATTGCGAATAGATAGATTAATGTCAAATGTTCAAGTTATAATTTATACTTCTTTTCATTTTTTATGACTGGGGGATGGATCTTTTTGTTGTTTAATTTTAAAGCATTATCCCGCATTCACAACTGTGGGTTTTAGAAACAGCAGTAAGAATATTCTGGCGGTCTAGAGTACTGTGAAGCATCTTCCTAGTGGGTTATTTTAAGTAAATATAGTATAGTGTTGATATTGAATCTTAAGATTATTTATTATGAGCTCATGGAACATAGGACAACCTGTATCTCACAAGCCTGGCAGATGTTGTCTATCAAAATATCATTATCTAACAAAACATTGGCAGCCAAGAATGCCAGAGTTTCATGACCAATTTCTGCACAACAAACATAGGTGATACCAGCGAGGCATTTGTACAGCTACGAGGCAATTAAGCAGTTTGACACCAGAAGGAAACCACATCACCTGGTTAGAACACAGAGCTTCTGTTTGGTTATCAATCTATAAACCTATTCACTCTTTGGAGTGATAAGCATACAATGCTTTTATCTTGCAATATGACTAGCTGTTTTACCTTGTAAAACTCCGAATGCAGGATAATACCATTTTCATAGCATTATATAACTGAGAACGAATTGGGATTCTGCAGATGGGTAATAACACAGGAGAAAAGGCAGCAGGTATGGTAGCTTTGCTCCCATTCTCTCTTAGATAGATGGTAATAAAGAAGTTTGCAACAATCTCCCAATTGTTTGTGGACAATATACTCAGCAGCTTGTTTGCTTGGAAAACTAAATATGTCTTCATTTGTGTTCTTTTTCAGTGTTAGTTGGTGGGCCATTACCTCGGGGACATGAATTTGAGCTACATGATGTTCAGTTTCACTGGGGGAGAGAAAACCAGCGTGGCTCTGAACACACTGTTAATTTTAAAGCTTTTCCCATGGAGGTAAGAATGACATCACATTACAAAAAACCTGTGCTATGCACAAGATGTTAAATCATTGCTTGATAACTTGGTAGTTCAAAACAGCTTTTATTTTAGCTCAGCATTTTTCATACGAAAAAAAGGTCTGCTGAAGTGTGCTTTAGTGCCAGTAAATTGAGATTTGAGTCTTTAGTAATGTGCCTCTAGCATTCATCGTATTGCATGATTAATTGGCCATAAAGTTAACTTGCAGAACTATTAACTTCTGTCTTAATAATATTAGCATTCTAACAAGATCTGCTATTTCAACACTTCCTATGTCACCTTGACTAATAGCTATAGGTGTGGGGAAATAGCTGCTGGAAGCCTTTTCATGGTAAATAATAATTAAATAATAACCTTGTTTTAAAAAGCATAAATAAATTGTTCACAAAAAGCCTTAGACATCTGAAAACTGGAGGATATATGAAATTCTTCTATATAATCATAGCATGGAGTGAAGCTCAGCTTTGGAAAGAAGGATATAAATGTTCTGCAATCTTAAAATTTGAGCTGTTCCACAGATACTCAACTTTATGTTCCATGATTGCAGCTGTGCTGCAGAAGATCATTCCAGTATTTTCATTTACTGTGCACTTCATCTTTTGTATTATAAGGAGACTTTCATGCCTTTTTTCCGAGGTTTTAAAATTATTTTTGCCTTTCTATTTATCATAATCCCTTAGAAGCTCGAAATGGAATTTCCTATCCATTTATGCTCTCCTCTTCAAGTGCTTGGGGATTTGTTACTGACTGGTTACACATGGAGCCCACTCTGCCGGAATAGAATTTTTTAAAAGAAAAAGCATACAAATCAGTGTTTATTTAAAAAATAAATATAAAAATCCACATGAACTTGTGGAATAGATACAGGTTTAATGCGTAGCTTAAATAACTGGGTTAGGAACATTGGTCAGATCTTGGCCTCTGCTGTGACTGTTTTGCATCAGTTCACTGCAGAATTGGCTTCAGGAAAGTTACCCCTACATGGGGGACTCATCAGGTAATGTAGGGCCAGAGTAACAGCTTCTACACCACCTTTTACTGGACCCTGTATAGATGCATCCCCATGCCAAAGCAGTTCTAATGGCCCCTTGTGACAGTGGGCAACTGATGCAATATAAAGCAAACCTGCCCCCAGTAAGTTAATGTCCATTTAAAAAATAAATCGGTATGTAAAAAAGGGTCAGCATAGAGGCAAGTCATGAAAAAGGTCCAGGGATTAGCCAACAGATCTGATCAGCCTCAGTGGGAACCCATGCTGTGCCCAGGGGCGGCTCCAGGCCCCAGCACGCCAAGCACGTGCTTGGGGCGGCATGCCGCGGGGGGCGCTCTGCCGGTCGCCGGGAGGGCGGCAGGCGGCTCCGGTGGACCTCCTGCAGGTGTGCCCGCGGAGAGTCCGCTGGTCCCGCGGCTTCCGTGGAGCATCCGCAGGCAAGCCTGCGGGAGGTCCACCGGAACCGCGGGACCAGCGACCGGCAGAGCGCCCCCCGCGGCTTGCCGCTGTGCTTGGGGTGGCGAAATTGCTAGAGCCGCCCCTGGCTGCGCCTCCTTTAAGGGCAGCATGACAGCTGTGCTAAAACTTCCTGACAAAGTGAGGGATGTCAAACCCAAGATTTCATTACAGTTAGCACAGAAGTGTGTATATAGGTCTATAGAAGAGCAAATTGGCTTCTACCTCATCTCTTGCATCAAAGCCATTTTTGGCTAAGTTCTGATCCTAGGAGCTTGCTTACTGGTGACAGTAGTATAGGTCTAATGGTGGAAAGTTAAGATTTATTGATTTATTTAAAATACATTGTAAAAGCAGCATAAACATGCAGCCTTACAGGTCCCTAAGTAGATTACTCTTCTCTTGTGGGAAGTTACCACTCTTGGGTTAGAAGTCATGTATAGACAGATATACAGGCCGTAACTCCATGTCCTTTATTCCCACACTATCCTGCTTTGACAGCCTGTAGATTGACTTCTTTGCATGTCTTTTGGGAAGATTGAAATGGTGGAGGAACCACACTCTCTGTAGAAAACCTCTGCTCCATATTCCCCTTCTACCTGTGAGTTTTCTAGTCTTAGGCATACAGGGCAGCTAAATTTTGGTCCAAATATCATACTGTAAAAAATTGAGGAGGGTGAAAGCAGATGCTCATGACAAATATATATGTCCCTTCAATAGTATGATCTATGTCACAGCTTACAGAACATGGGATTCTAATCACTGTCTTCATTCCGGGGATTTCCACACATTACTTTTATCACGAACAGTCACTTTGATCAGTAAAGCTATTTTCTTGCCTGTTATATGGGCATCTTTTTGTTCAGGAGCTGGTGGTCATAGTATGTATTTTAGGGCCTCATTTTCAGTGGGTTGGTAGGTAACAGTAATTTAATGTGTACACTAATAGATAGCGATAGGTGTCTGTCCAGTTGCATACCCATCTGTGGAGTATGTGTTCTCATCTTGTAGTGTGTATGTGTAAATGTGTATACACAAAAGCAAGCCTGAGAATCAGGCCCTTGATAGCTGTGCCAGGCTTTTCCACTAGAAGAGAATGTCTGCCCCAACTGCTGATTTTTGCCTTAGAAGCCTGAAATACATTTCTGTCACTGATAATAAAAGAACATTGGATGATAAGACTTTCAGGAGGACACAAACCAAGCGTATGAACAAATGATAAACAAAACGGCATGTTTTTTACTAAATCTATTAGCAACACACCAAACTGGGACCAGATTGTAATCTCTATTATTCCATTAAAATCCCGAGTAATTCTATTGAAGCGAATGTAGTAACTCTGGATTTCAACTGATATATCTGATATGGCTCTCTGTATTTATTGATCAGAGCAGCAGTTTGATTTTGAATTCTGACTCTTAAGATATAGGAACCATCCTACACACACTTACATTAATAAACTGGGCCAGCTATTACAGAACAGCTACAGAATATCAGTGTAACAACTCTTGTAAAGTCTGACTTTAGACAGGAATGTTACTTCTCAGCGTTTTGAAGAAGATTACTGCTTAGTTCCTTCCTCTGGTTCTTTACCCTTGATATAACTGTTAGATAGGAATTAAGCAATATCCTGTATCTCTAAGTGTAACAATCTATTATTTTCTAACTAGACATCTTGGAATCTTGCTCAGGGTTAGGACATTCAGGTTCATGGCTAAATAGATTAGCAAATGTACTGTGACCTCTGGGACAAACACTTGAGATCATTTACCATGTTGTTTTAACAAAACTGCTGTTCATGTGACTCAGAGGCTAAATTTGTTGTTATTTTTATTATTATCAGAAATTCAGTAAAGTCTTGTTTTTTCAGCTTCCCTAATGGAAGAAATCAAAATGTTGACTTTAATATATATGTTATCATTTTAATTGAAACCCTTGTGGTTGCAATAACCAAGATAAGCCAGACAAAGCAGCAAACTGCAGTCTAATGTAAACACTGTAACACCTTTTTTAACATGTACTGTACATGTTGTTAACGATCCTCCTCCCTTTGTTCCTGGAAAGAAATACAATGCCCAATCTTGCCTTGCAGCCAAAAACTGAGAGGAGGTATTTCATACAGCCTTCCTCAGAAATCATATGCAGTATTCTACTGAGCATACTCAGGGATACTTTACACTCTCAGGCTGCTGCTGCTGCTATATGTTTGATAAAGAGCTCAACAAGAGAAGATTAGTATCTAGTTCCATTTTCTTGAAAGATACAAAGGCTAGACTGTGACATGGAGTACACACCTAAACAGGGGAGAAAAGGGAGTAAGAGCTACTCTTCTACCTGTGCATGAACTACCCAAGCCTTGAGTGTGGAGATGAATGAGTAAGTGGGTGCTGCAACCTATTCTTCACCCCCTCCAGAAGGTGGGTGGGGAATAGGAAGGAAGGAGTGGTGAATGTGTGGAACCTTGATTCTCCCCCTCCTACTCGTTGCCTGGTGCAGGGGTGGAGGTTAGCAATTTACTGCTGATATAGGCCAACAGCAAATTACCACCCTACTGAAGCAAGGGAGAAGCATGGAGGGAATTGTGCCTCAGAGACGTGTCTCTGAATGTCCTAGTATGTCCCTGAACTTGTCCTAGGATGGTGTAGCTTACACACTGGTACTTGCTCAGGACTGGGCCAAACAGCACAATTTAACCGTAAAAGAACAATTTATTTTTAGAGTCAATCACAGGAAGCTGCTATAAAATAAAACTGACACTGATCAAAAATGGTTCCTCTCAATGCTAGCAACTTGACTGGGAGCAGAGTAGAGAATTCTGTAGAATCCAACCCTTTAAAATATTGGCTGATGTTAGCTTGTTTTGTACACACGTTACTAACCAGCTGCAGTATGTTTTTTCCAAACCGTGTGCAAACTATCAGTGGGAGGGAATAAGCTGCAAATCATTTCCAAGCCTTTCCAAGATGTAGAGGAAGAGAAACACCTTCCCTTTTGCTGTCATAAATTTTCAATTAAAAAAAACAAAAAACCTCACAGCTGCCTGCGGAGTCCAAATGAGTTTTGAACAGCAAAGCCAAACAAAAGTAAAAAATAAAATAAAATAAAATAGTCTTTTGCGTAATGTAATATAAAACAAACTCGTTTGTTCTGTAGTATTTTTCATCACGACAATAACTATCACTAAAAATGCTGTAATAAATACATAAAACTCACCCAGTCTAAATGAAACAATTAGATTTTCTTTTGCTCATCTGAAATGATGCCATCTTAAGTATTAAAATAGTACTTTGTCTCAATTAATGGCTTCAGAGTAAAATTATGATATTAAATTTCTCTCCCTCAAGCATCTTCACCATCTGTTTAGCAACACATAGTGTTTGGTTCTTTGGATTATTTTAATGAGCACAGCTTTCAAATCAGATATATAGACTGTACCAATCTGCCCTTTTTCATTTCTGTGAGAAAAAATCCCTTGCCTCTAATGCACAGGTTTATACTGAACTTTACCTTAATCTTGAAATGTCTGAATTAGGTTTTGTTAAAGCATTTTAGACCAAATTCGGCTCACCTTTGGCATGTCTACACTGCAGTAAAACACCTGCGGATGGCTCATATCAGTCGTCTTGGGCTTGGGCTGCAGGGCTATAAAATTGCAATAGAGATGTTTGGGCTCATGCTGGAGCCTGGGTTCTGGGACCCTGAGGGGGGAGAGTCCCAGAACCCAATTTCCAGCCTGAGCCCAAATGTCTATACTGCAGTTTTCTAGCTCCACATCTGAAGCCCACGAGCCCAAGTCAACTGACAGGGCCATCTGTGGGTGTTTTATTGCAATGTAGACATGCCCTTGTGCCCCTTATTTTGCATATATGTATAGGGTGACCAGCCATATTTAAGCCCTCCTGCAGGTGCCCCAACTTTTTCTTTAAAAAAAGGCAAATTATCCCGCATTTTCTGTCTCCCCCAACTCATCAGTACTGGCGGGTCCTGCTACTGGCCGGATCCCTGATGACTAGCCGCCTGCCCACAAGTGAGGAGTTGGGGAGGGGGTCCAGTGGCTGACAATGGGGGTGGGTGTACAAGGCTGGTAGTGGGGCTGGCTGGTCTGTCAGCACAGCCCTTGCTGCATGCTGGCTCGGCAGGCCCCACCCCTCCACCTCATTTCTGGCCGGCACTGGCTGCACGCCATGATAGCTGGTGAGTGTGTGCAGGTGCCAGGCGGTGGCCTCTGCTGCCCACCCATCGGCCCTTTATGTGCTCCCCCTTTTCCTGTTGTCTCCTTGCTTTGCCCTTTCACATCCCCCCTGCCCCACTGCTCCTCCATATCCCCCCTCGGTGGGGTGCGGCTTGTTCCCAGCGCTGTGCAGAGAACCAGCCCTTGGTTGGAGTGCTCAGTGCACTAGCAGCCTGGCCGGCAGGCTCATTCCATCCCCCACTGCCTCTGGTTGGGCCGGGGCCCTGGAAAAACCCAAGACCCTCCGGCCTGGGGCACTGGCTGGGAGGAGCTGAGCCCTGCATGTGCTAAACCCCCTGCACAGCACTGGCATGGGGAAGCCTCTCCAACTCTCAGCTAAGTTCTGGAGTGTGTGTGGGGAAAGTGATTTCCAGACTGTTCATGCCCCAAACCTGCGGGCTCCACAGCAGCCCCCTGGGCAGGGGCTTAGCACCCTCTTCACCTGCCCCCCCGCCCTAAAGCCTTAAAGATAAGAAGATAAATAAAAATAATCCAACTATGCAGTACTTCTTTTTGACAGGGACTCAGACATCTTGATGTTAATTTGAATGTTTGTACTTCATAGTTCTGATTGCCATTGAATTCCCCTGAATATGAGTAATTTTACCAGGTGTCCCATATTCAGCATAGGGAAATACGGTCACCCTATATTTGTAGTTCAGAGGCCTCTGTGCTGTTTATTTTATTCAATGATTTATTGCTTCATTTGTAAATTTGCTTGATAAAACATGTAATTGTAACACCAGGTCAGCAATCTCTACTCCCTTCCATGCACACACAAATCCTACTCCCTTTACCTCACACAAGTACTCCCTTTGACCTCAGTGAGTCTAGGGAGAGGAGTAAGGCAAGCAGGCCCATTTTAACAACACTTGTTTCCAAGATTAGGCACCAGTCTTGCCCCACTGAAATGAGTGGGAGTTTTGCCATTAACTTTAATGCGTCTATGATCTCGGCCAGGGGTAGGCAACCTATGGTACACGTGCCAAAGGCGGCATCTCTGCATTTTAATTTCATTTTAAATGAAGCTTCTTAAACATTTTAAAAACCTTATTTACTTTACACACAACAATGGTTTAGTTATATATTATAGACTTATAGAGAGAGATCTTCTAAAAACATTAAAATGTATTATTAGCATGCAAAATCTTAAATTAGAGTGAATAAATGAAGACTCGGCACACCACTTCTGAAAGGTTGCCGACCCCTGATCTGGGCCATAAACTCAAATGGGAATATTTTAAACACAGACCTACATCTCATTCACCTCAATGATCTCATTGATTTCCTGCTTGTAAAGGATGGAATTCACTCCTTTGCAGAGGGGCAGCACAAAGCCTATGAATTGCTTAAAATCCACTGACAATCTCAAAATAAGGGGGTGAATTTCACTCTTTACAAGCAGGAATTGGCTCAGTTAAGTTAACAAAACTTAATTCTGCTATTTTAAATTTAAATTTTAGGTTTTTCTGCTCATGATTTTTAAGAAGTATTTTTAATAAAGAAAGTTCCCTAATAGAATATTAACTTAATATTCAAATAACTAAATGACTGTTCGGTCTAGTATCATTGTTGACTAGTAATGTAGTGTTTAAAGTACTGTAGTGTTTTTTATGACTAACACTATTCTTTTATTCGCAACCGGATCCAGATTCAAACCATCACTGATGAAAAAGTAATACATAATTTTACCTCTTATATAGAATGAAGGTATAATCATAATATATACCCCTTACATAATACTTTATGGATCAGACTGATTCCTGGTACAACTCCAGAATCATCACTGGAGTTACACTGGGGGTTGAATCTAGCTGATGCTCTGCAAAAAAAGTATTTTCCAGAAGTTTTTCACTTAGTACGACCTTCAGATTTCCCCCTTATTTACTGGTTTGTGTTTTGATTTTTGGCTGTTATGCAAAACTGGAAACCCTCTCTCCCCCTCTCAGTAGACCAAAGAGAAACTGACAAAATGAAATACATTCATTATCATCATTTTAAAAGTAATATGAGCAGCATATGATTCCTGAAATAGCTTTGTTACCAGTTGCTAAGTTCTTCCAGTATTAGATTTGTATTTGTTGCTGACAGATAATTTGATCCAAATGATCACTCACAGTCCCTAAATTGTACTTTGATTCTAGGTAATTCACCAGTATGAGCACTGAGTGCTTATGGCTTTGCTCAGTCACACATAGTTTATACTTTGCAAAGAATACATTTAAGAACTTTGTATTGCAGCGTTGATTCATAAGGCGCACCGGGTGCACTAATGGTCGATATGCTAGCAGGAGGGCATGGCTTCGATATAGCTGGATGTAGGGAGAAATGCTTCTTACAGCTCTTTGAAAGAAGAGTATTCATGTGCTTATGTGAAATGTGTTTGGGGCCTTCTTTGTGAGCAAAAACTGCAATTTAATCCAGGGGTGATGCTGGGAAAATATACACAATACTACTCAGCCACCACCATTTAAGGGAAAAGTCACCATCAGGTGAGTCCCAAACTGCTCATTGCCCATCTGCTCCCTTTTCCAGGGATTTTCCTGTTTTTGCCCAATTGTGCAGCAGATGCTTTTGAGTCTCATGGTCACCTCAGAATCTTTTCTTCTGTCTGCTTCAATAGTTCCTCTGAAGCACCACTATTACCAGTACAAAGGATTATGCATTTAAGAAATGGAAGGTCCCCACTACAGATAAATCAGCAAGCAAGATAGATACCTTTTTGGGTAAGAAATGACACATAGGGAATGTTTGGTAGAAGGAAATGAGTAGCAAGCCATGGGAGAGGTCTGTGGTTGAGGGCTAATCTTTGCCTAGAAGGCCAACACACTAGGACCAAATCTTATTGTATTCACTTAGGGCTATGCTGTTGCACTTAGGCCTGGTCTACACTGGGGGGCGGGGGGGAAATAGCGTAGCAGAAGTTGACGTATCTTAGTTCGACTTACCTCCCGTCCTCACGGTGTGGGATTGACGGCCGCGGCTCTCCCATCGACTCCGCTTCCACCTCTTGCCCTGGTGGAGTTCTGGAGTCGATGTGGAGCATGTTTGGGGATCGATTTATCGTGTCTAGACGAGTCTAGCCACAGAGTGTAGTAAAGGCTGACCTGGAACTGCACCATCCTAGGGGAAGCACTGAAGGTGAAATGTCTCACAGTTCCCTGGCTGTGTTGAAGGGAATGCAATCTCTGAGACCTGTTTAAAGGATTCAGCATTATCTCCTCCACCCTTTGAGTAGATGAGGAAAATGCTGATTTAATTACATTGAAATGTTTTGTGGGAATGTGTTGATTTCATTGACGTTTTTGACCAATAATTATCTAAATATTTTGTTTGGGTAAAGTCAAAATCTTTAGTTTTCATATGGCTAGATCACTTCATTTCAACATTATTGTTTCAACTTTTATGCTATATGAAGTTCAGTATAACATACTGTAATATAATCAAAATAATAAAGTCAAAATGAAACGTTTTCATAAAATCATTTAGATATTTCTGAAATGAAAATTTCCCCAATTTTGTGGAAAATGACTTTTCATTATGATTTAGGATGAACTGAAATTTTGAAATGTCCAAATTCCTCATGGATTTAAAACTCTGAGTTTCAACCAGCTCTAATAAGTATCTATATAGACAGACCATTCTTCTGAGTCCCAATCTAGTACCTCAATTACAGACCATCTCAGAGAAAAGCCATTACACAATACTAATGCAGCATGTAAAACTGCAATTCAACAGCAGGCTATTAAAGATACACAATGAAGATTATTATTGTTGGAAACTTGGGCAGTATTGAGCTGAAAATTGTTCTGAGCTTCCTTGAAGCATGTACTATTTAAGTATAACCGCTCATTCGAGAGAAGTCAAGATTATGTTTGGAAAATAACCTACTCTTGCTGTTACGGTCATCCATTTAGGAAGAACCTCAGGTCATCTTACAGCAAATATCAAACCAAATTATCTGTAAATATGAAATAAATCAGATGGGAGTGATCATTGTGTTATTCTGCCTTAATTAGGTAAACGTATGTATAAAAATAAAATCAGTGAGATTAAGAGCCCCCGTCCTGCAGCCCTTGTTTAAATGACTAGTCCTTCCTCAGGCGAATAGTCTGGTTTTAAATCCCTGGAAATTAATGGCAGTTACCTTAGGCCCACTGATTTCAGTTGAGAAGCTGATCATGTGAATACATTTTCCAGATTTACTCTCTTAAATCACACCTCTGGATGTTTTCTTCGCATCTTAGAAAACTGGTGACTCTGATAGCACACAATATAGTTGACTCTTCCACAAGATGCAGTAAACTTGTATGCATTAATAATCACTTATATTAATCCAGTCTTCTTGCCAGGTTTTGGTCTCTCAAAGCTTAAAAATAATATAACCACCCACCCACTCACATCCACACACCCACACACACACCAGCAAAGACATCTACATAGCAAAAACAGACTGGAGAGACTTTTACAGAAATCTTCATCTTTCCCACACACCCCTTCCTAGTCATCCTAATTTAGAGGTAGTGGGAGGCAAGGCTGGAGTGCACTGTGCTCCAGCTATCTCCAGTTGAAGTACAGAACCTTGAGTACTATTATCCGCTGGCACAGATTAGAGCAGCTCCAAGGGTGCTGTATCTTACACCTGGGCGGAAACTTGGCACAGCAAAGAATCTGGCCTATAAATCTGATTTACACAGCATTTCACTTTCCTGGTGAAGGGTTTGGTGCCAAAAGCCAACAATCGGGAGCCAAGTAATGACATATTTGCTTTTTTCTTCTTTTGTTACTATATAGAATATTTATTAATGGTGGAAACAGTTTTCATTTTGAGATGATTCCTGTTTTCATTGTATCTCCTGCACACTCAAGGTGAAAAGTTGAAAACCTGAAAATAGTGGAGTTTGTCCTTGTAAACAGGAATAAAATTGAGATTTGCGCAAATTTGGTGCATAGGTCATCTTAGGAACCCTCAGTTTCCCTGCCCCTCCACCCCAGCTAAGTTTAAAAATACATTTAGGTCCTTCTAAGGTAGAAGCTGCTGTACCATTGAAAATGCATATAATTATTTGATGAAAAATGCCAAAATTTGAATATTATTCACAAAATATAATTCAACCAGCTATAGGTTGGTTGAATAAATGAAATACTTATTCACAAATAGCACATACGTTTGGTAAAATCATGATCTATTCACAAACAGGAACATTCAAATGAAATGAATTGAATGAATTATCATAGCCCAAGCTCTTCACTAAAGGAAAATTGTAGAACACACCCAATAATTTACTTATAATGCACCCCCTAATTATACAATTGTGGGGTGAAATTTATTCCTCCCATAACTAGTGAACAGCATGTGACCTGACACATGAGACCCTTGTATTGTTACCTTTGGTGGCCTAACTGCACAACCTTCTCTTAGTTCCTATACCAATCATATTGAGATGTTTGGCCGCACAGTACTCTGTGGCAGTGAACCCTGCCTATTAATCATATTGATTATCTTGGTGATATTTTGGTCTCTTGTTCAAAACCGGAGTAAAAAGGTTTTGTGTGTGGGGAGCTTAAATGATTTTGTGGGGGATCAGGTCCTTCTCCCTGCAAACCAAGGCATAGAGAGGAGAACCTTGCAGCTTGCCACAGGAGATACTAAGGCCTGTGGATTGCAGTGGCAGCTGTGGCTTACTGCATTATGTGCAGGTAGCTCAAGGCCACATCTTGCCACTCCCATTGGTGTTGAGAGGGCTGCTCAGCATTCATCTCTGTGTCCATCAGAGACTCCCTGTGTGGCCTCCCCATTTCCTGACCTCATGCACAATGGAAATGAAGTAGGGCTGTCAATTAATCACAGTTAACTCATGCGATTAACTCAAAAAAATGAATCGTGATTAATCACAGTTTTAATTGCACGGTTAAACAATAGAATACCAATTGAAATGTATTAAATATTTTGGATGTTTTTTCTACATTTTCATATATATTGTATTCTGTGTTGTAATTGAAATCAAAGTGTATATTATTTTTCATTATAAATATTTGCACTGTAAAAATTATAAACAAAAGAAATAGTATTTTTCAATTCACCTTATCGAAGTACTGTAGTGCAATCTTTTTGTTGTTAAAGTGCAGCTTACAAATGTAGATTTTTTTGTTATATAACTGCACTCAAAAACAAAACAATGTAAAACTTCAGAGCCTACAAGTCCACTCAGTCCTACTTCTTGTTCAGCCAGCCGCTAAGACCAACAAGTTATTTTACATTTACAGGAGGTAATGATGCCCTCTTCTTAGTTACAATGTCACCATAAAGTGAGAACAGGCATTTGCATGGCACTTTTGTAACTGGCATTGAAAGGTGTTTAGGTGCCAGATATGCTAAACATTCGTATGGCCCTTTATGCTTCAGCCACCATTTCAGAGAACATGCTTCCATGCAGATGACGCTAAACACATGTTCATTTTAAGAACACTTTCACTGCAGATTTGACAAAATGCAAAGAAGGTACCAATGTGAGATTTCTAAAGATAGCTACAGCACTGAACCCAAGGTTTAGAAGCTGAAGTGCCTTCCAAAAGCTGAGAGTGACGAGGTGTGAAACATGCTTTCAGAAGTCTTAACAGAGCAACACTCCGATGTAGCAACTACAGAACCTGAACCACCAAAAAAGAAAATCAACCTTCTGTTGGTGGCATCTGACTCAGATAATGAAAATGAACATGTGTTGGTCTGCACTGCTTTGGATTGTCATCAGCAGAACCCGTCATCAGCATGGGGGCATGTCCCCTGGAATGGTGGTTGAAGCATGAAGGGGCATATGAATCTTTAGCGCATCTAGCATGAAAATATCTTGCAAGGCTAGCTACAACAGTGCCATGAAAACACTTGTTCTTGGTTACAATGTCACCTGAAAGTGAGAAGTGGGCAGCATTATCTCCTGCAAATGTAACCAAACTTGTTTGTCTGAGCGATTGGCTGAGCAAGAAGTAGGACTGAGTGGACTTGCAGGCTCTAAAATTTTACATTGTTTTATTTTTGAATGCAGTTTTTTTTACATAATTTGTTACTTCAAATTTCATGATAAAGAGATTGTACTATAGTACTTGTATTAGGTGAATTGAAAAATACTATTTCTTGTTTTTTTTACAGTGCAAATATTTGTAATAAAAATAAATATAACGTGAGCACTGCACACTTTGTATTCTGTGTTGTAATTGAAATCAATATATTTGAAAATGTAGAAAACATCCAAAAATATTTAAATAAATGGTATTCTAAATTATTGTTCAACAGTGCGATTAATCACACGATTAGTTTTTTTAATTGTGTGATTAATCGTGATTAAATTTTTTAATCGCTTGACAGCCCTAAAATAAAGCATTTCTGCTAAGACTAATCCCTTCTTGTATTCTAAAATGGGGTGAAGAGAACTTGGCTGGCCTTTTCTGTATTCCTCATCCTTTTCTGTATCTCTTTTTACTCTTCTTTCCAGCCTGCCAAAAATAGTTCTAGTCTTTAGAGTCTTTCCCCCTATGGAAGCCCTTCCTGCTGTTAATTCTGTTTTTCAAAGGACTGTAAATATTTCTGGTATGTCTTATTTCAGATGAGATTGCCATGTGTGAATTTACTGTTTAGCACGAGGACATACCACTGATATATATGTAATGTCTCAATTCTCTATCCTTTCCTTAACAAAAGCCTAATAGCTTAGTTACTCTGACTGCTTAAGCACACTAGATTGTCCACAATGACACCTAGAGCTTTTTCTGAAATGGTACAACTAATTCAGAACCCATCACCGTGCATATGGCTAGTTCCAGCTGTTCCTTACGCTTTCACTCGTATAAATTGAATTTCAACTGTAGGTGTGCCACGCAGTTATCAAGTTTTATTCAGGCCCTTTGGTGTGTGCCTTGCAATCCTTCCCTTTATTGACGCATTACCTCATTTTGTGTTGCCAGCAGATTTTCAACCCTTCTTCGAGGTTGCTAGTAAATAAATTAAACAACAATAGTCAGTGCTGGTTTTGGGCTATACCACTACCAGCCTCTTGCTATAGAACAGGCCATTTATTCCTAATCTACGCTTTCAATCTTTTAGTTAGTTTTTATTCCATGATTCAGAATTACATCTCACCCTGTGGGTACGAAATTTGCTGAACAGCATCTCATTGTTGCCTTGTGCTCTCCTCACATCTGTTCATTGTACCCACCTGTTGTCTCTTTTGGTCATCTTTCTGTTGTGTATGTTTACAGAACCTGGGGGGAAAACAGCACATCTTCTGCTAGGGTAAATGGTATCTCTCTAACCTGTTATAATTCACTGAATAAGAAAGAAGAACCATTGGATATAATTGATGTGGATGGTCAGCTCAAGATCCTTGTACCCTATTCCTCAGAGCCACACTGGAATCAGAGCCACATTGGTTTCACTATTATTTATTTGCCTTGTGGTAGCACCTAATGCCCCAGTCCTGGCCCATGGCCCATGGCGCTAGGTGCTATACAAACATGGAACAGAAAGATAGTTCCCATCAAGCCTTCTGCACTCATGGAAGGGACTAGGGATGGAAGGCAAGTTCTGGCCAAAGTTGATGTTCTGTTCAGTTATCACTTAGCTTCACTCTGAATTTGCATGGTTAAATGATATATTTTAGCCTGACTGAACACCTGCACCTTGCCATTTAACCACACAGGCTTTGCTCATTTACTTTTTTGCTTCCTTTTTGTGTTGTGGGATACACAGGCCTTCTGCCTCGCCACTAAGATATTCTCCAACAGCCTCTATACTGCTTCTATGAATTTTAATTTCCTAACTTTCCCCTTCAGGCTGTTAAGAACTAACTTCCTATTTTTTTTAAAAAATCACCATTTTGAAATTGAGTGCCATGGTAGTATTCCTTGGTATGATCCTCCCATGAAGATGTGGAACTTAATTACTGAATATTATGGTCAGTCGTAGTGGCTCAAACACACTTGCTTCCTAAAACAATTCAGCAGTAAGTCAGGTTTCTCCCTTTTAAATGCTCACACAAACTATTGGTTATGGTAGTAAGAAATTGTTTTTCCAAGTCATGCCCTCATGTGACATTGTTTACTCTGTACTTGGGTAGCTGAAATTACACATTACCATTCTACTAGCTTCTATTGCCTTTCAGATCTCACATAAATTTCTGGGCCATATCCTAAGCCAGTGGTTCTCAAACTTTTGTACTGGTGACCCCTTTCACATAGCAAGCCTCTGAGTGTGACCCCTACCTTCCTTAGATATATTTAAAAGTGTTTTTAATTTATAACACCATTATAAATACCAGAGGCAAAATGGGATTTGGGGTGGAGGCTGACAGTTTGCGATCCCCCCATATAAGAACCTTGTGACCCCCCCCGAGGCATTCTGACCCCCAGTTGAGATTAGAACACCTGTCTTAAGCTTTCACTAGGGTCCTTTTGCACTGTAGAAGCTATAAAAGGAACATCATACCAGTTCCAAATGGGCAGGTAAAGATTCCCTTTACTTCATACACTCTCCTCTACTTTTGTATCATGTTGTGGATGGAACCACAACATGATGCCCTCTGGAAAACCTGAACCTATGGAACGTCCTTTAGGGCAGTATGTTCCTCCACCTTTTTGATACCAGGGAACGGCTTGCTGCCTTCCTAAACTGTGCCAGGAAGATCTCAGGAACCAATGCTGGTCCATGGATTGGTTGTTGAGAAACACTACTCTAGAGCAGTGGTTCCCAAATTTGTTCCGCCGCTTGTGCTGGGAAAGCCCCATGTGGGCCGGGCCTGTTTGTTTACCTGCCGTGTCCGCAGGTTCGGCCGATCGCGGCTCCCAGTGGCCATGGTTCACTGCTCCAGGCTAATGGGAGCTGCTGGAAGCGGCGGCCAGCACGTCCCTCAGCCTGCACTACTTCCAGCGTCTCCCGTGGCCACTGAGAGCCACGATGGGCCGAACCTGCGGACATGGCAGGTAAACAAACAGGCCCGGCCCACCATGGGCTTTCCCTGCACAAGTGGCGGAACAAGTTTGGGAACCACTGCTCTAGAGGACTCTACTGGCTAATATAAGTTAGAGCAGTCCTTAGGATGCTCTAATTTATGTTAAGGGCAGGTTCAACCCCAAGGCCAAGGGCAAGGGTGATGATGGCTCACCACAGCTTTTGCTTTCCCCCACAGTTGTGCCCTTTGACTTCATCTTTGTTCTGATTGAAAGCCCTATGTGCATCCTAATTTTAATAAACTCAGATTTTTATTCATGCTGAATCTACCTCATAAGTATTATTCTCTACACCAGGGATCAGCAACCTTTGGCATGCAGCTCGCCAGGGTAAGCACCCTGGTGGGCTGGGCCAGTTTGTTTACCTGCCGTATCCACAGGTTTGGCCAATCGCAGCTCCCACAGGCTGCGGTTTGCTGCTCCAGGCTAATGGGGGCTGCAGGAAGCGGCATGGGCTGAGGGATGTGCTGGCTGCCGCTTCCCTCTGCCTCCATTGGCCTGGAGCAGCGAACCACAGCCTGTGGGAGCTGCAATTAGCCAAACCTGCAGATGTGGCAGGTAAACAAACCGGCCTGGCCCACCAGGGTGCTTACCCTGGCGAACTGTGTGCCACAGGTTGTCGATCCCTGCTCTACACAGAAAACCTATTCTTCCTAAGAAGTTCTCGCTATAGCCCATAGATTCTTTAATACATAATAATACTTCTTTTCCTTTTGTACCAAAACCATCTTTCTAGAATAAATTGCAGCAGAAATCATGGTATAATGCAGTTCATTCTCATCTAACTAGTACACAAAAGCCAATTATTATGAGATCTTCTCCAAATCTCAGGCTTTCCACCTCATCTATTTGTGTTTTCAAGCTTCCTGCATTGGTATATAGGCATTTGTAATCTTTATGTGAAATGATGCACTCATTTATATGTAACCCTTTGCACTAGGATGCCTCTACTCGATTTCTCTGCCTTTCTTCTGGTGCAATGTAAATTAGATATGAAATGTGAAGGAGAGCAAGGAAAAATACAACTAGGTGGAAAAGCTCAGGAGTTGAATCTGTGACTCACCCTCCATTTTGGGACTGTAAGCATGTAGACTCACCCCTGTGGCACCTCCTGCTGGTGGTCTCAGGGAATTAGCTCTCCAGCCATTGGAGCGCCCTCTGCAGGCTGGTGTCCTGCTACCACTTGGTCCCCGTGTCCCTCCCGGACCCAGTGCCCTGTTATGTGGGGTGCTGCCCCCTGGCAGTAACCTCTCAGTCTTAGGGTCTCCCCTCCCCAGGGAACCCCCACCCACTATCCCCACCTCACCTCAGTATAGGGCTACTGCCAGTCATTGTCTAGGCCCTACTCATCACTGGCAAGGTTGGGTTTGGACCTGCTGCCTTGGCCTACCCCTGGGCTGCCCTCTGCAACCCCCAGTACTTATTAGCCCAATGCTAGGCCACAGCCTGGGGCTTTCCAGGCTAGAGCTCCCCAGCTCCTCTGCCTTTCCCCAGCTCTGCTTCACTCAGGTACCCTGTCTCTAGCTCCCTGCAGCCAGGCCCATCTCCCTCTACAGCCAGAGGGAGACTGTTTGCTTGACCTCCTGGCTCAAGCCTTTATAGGGCCAGCTGGGCCCTGATTGGGGCATGGCCCCAGCTGAGCCTGCTTCCCACTCAGCCTGGGCTGTTCTCCCAGTCCTCCAGCCCTCTCCCAGGGCTGGTTTTAACCCTACAGGGACCCAGAAGAGGCTCCTCTGCAGCCATGCCACATGATGGAGGAGCTCAGCAATTTGGAGGAGGGAAATTCAAAGGGGTGCTGGGCAGTAGTCATTGTTGATGGGCATGCTTCCCTCTGAACTGGGTTGCTATTCATGCAGATATCTGTCTGGAAGTTAATGCTGATTCTAGCAGCTGTAACTTCTACTCCAGGCTTGTATTGCACTTTGTCTTTGTCCGAGATGGCCATTCCACAGTGTTCATACAATATTTAAAACCAGAGGGAAATCAGGTTTGGATAGGATATATTTGGATACCCCTCTCGATAACCTGTGTGATGCTTAGCTCACCCAAACAGAACCTTGGAATCTCTTGAGCTTGAGATACACACAGAACTCATAGGGACAGTCTTTGTCTTTAGCCTTTAGAAACATGCTTAGCTGACAACAATACTGGCCTAAACAAACTGTTCCAGAGATTATAGTACCTAGTTGCACAGCTAATGGGAAATTTCTGTGTAACCTAGTTCTGACGGAGAAACAAACAGGCTCCCAAGGATTAATTTACATTTGACATTGCTTGCATAAAGAAAGGAGTCTTTGTAATAATTAGCCCCTCAGTGAGAGTAAGAATTCAGTCAATAGAAGAAAATGAACAGCTGATTACAAAAATAGCACATGCTCAGTAATCATAGTGAAGTTACAGTAGCAACAAGATGTTTTTCTAACTTTGATACAGTTTAAGCTGTGGATCTGAAAAATGATTCTTCATAAATGGCACCATATTATTGTACATATCTGCTCACTATGATCCTCATTCTGGCCCCACATTGCCAGACCCTCCCACAAAATCCACCAATGGGCATGCCACATTTCTGCCTTCCCATGGGCGACAAGTAGTGGAGCAGATATACAGAGAGAATCCACAACATACTGTTGTGACGTTCCCCTGGTGTTATCTGGACTAGTGATCTGGTAGGCCACTCCAATCCTTGACTCTGGGAGCCAGCCTTACCCTGCTCTGCTGTGAGAATCCCCATTCCTGGGCTGTTCATATACAGCCTCTGGCATGTAAGCTGCTTTGATTGTGCAACCACATGAAATAAAGGCAAAATGCATTCTTAGCTGATCGTAACACTTTCAGTGCCCTTACAAACTTAGATGCTTCTCACCACAGGCTGGCTGGTTGCCCTTCAGCCAGGCTCTCCCCTTTGATCAGAGCTTTAGTTGCTTGGAGGTGATGTCTGTAGGTGGAGGTTGGAGAGAGAGGAAGAGCATGACAAATGTGTCTCCCTTTTATCATGTTCTTTCTTCCCTCTTGGCTTTGTCTCCCCCACTTCACAGTCAGATGAGCATTACCTCATCGCAGTCCCTGACTGACCCAGGGAAGAGGGGTGACTCACTCAAAAGTCCAACAGATCCTTTGTTGCTGCCTAGGCCAGTGTCCTTTGTTCCTGTGAGGTTGGGCTGGGTTCGTCCCATACATGCCCTGATGAGGTGTGAACTGCCCCTCTTTTTCTGGAGAGTTTTGCCTGGGCTTGTTTTGAGCCACGAGGACACACTTTCAGCCTCATAACTCTATACATGAAATTACAACTTATAACATTACCATAACAACAATGCTCAGTGCATCATGAGCCTTCCAAAGACACCCGACATGACAAACTTTGCATTGGATACCACACAATCATTTTATAAGGATGAACATAGGGGTGCAGGGGGTTTCCCCAAGGCACAGAGTGTCACAACTGTGAAGTTTAAATCCTCAGCCATACTATTCATAGAAGTGTGGAGAAGAACTCAGTGTGGGAAGAGCACAACTGGTAAGCTCATTAGCAGAACTAATGCTCAGGACCACATCACCATGTTAAAGGGGTGCCATGGGCCATGGGCTAGCTGGGGGAAGTGGCTACAGCTAGGTTGTGCAGGTGCTTCATGCTGCATTCAGTTCTCTCAACCAAAATGCTGTTGCCTTGTGCAGACTTTTTCTGTCAGAGCCCAGTCCTGCTGCCACTGAGGTCAATAGAAGTTTGCCTTTGAGGGAGCATGAGCTGGCCTGTAATTGCTTTTCCAGTCCCAGCTGCTTAGTTTACTATTAAAACTGTCCTTTCACTAGTGCAGGATGAATAGTTCTTTATGTTTGTCCAAATACCAAATGTGGGTTTCATAATTCCTCTCATAATAGTTAAAGGAAGTAAAAAATATTATATATAATACTTTTTAATGTAGAAAAACAAGGCAAATTATTCCGTATTGTGTAAATGTATAACATACTTATAGTCAGGGCTGATTAAAGCTAAATGGGGTTTAGATCCACCAAACCTTTGTGAGCCTATCTCCCTAGACAGATGGCTTGCTCAGCCTCCCTTTCCCAGACAGACTCTTCCTCCCAAGGGTGAGCCCATTCCCTTGCTCAGAAGTGAAACAGGCCAACTCACCCTAGTAGGTAACTGGCTCCCATTTGCCCACCACAACCACTGGGCCCAGATCTCAAAGATCCTACGCCAATCTGTACTGTTAATCAGATGTGTCATCCTAAACAATGGGCTGCGATTTATTTATTTTAAAAGAGAGCTTTTCCATACAGCATCTCAGGAGGGGTCTGTCACTCAGATGGCAGCTGGATATGGGAATGTGGCAGTACAGGGCAGGGCGAATAGTGAGTCAAGTCAGGCATAGCTTAGAAGACTAGGTAACATTGCAATCCAGCGTTTGCACTGCTGGATGTCTGCAGCCAGGTACCTGATATAGCACTTCCTGACTAGGTTTCTCGATGTGTAAGAGTAAGATTGGCTGACATCAGAGCTTAATTGCTCACTTTTGTTCTCTGTGAACTCATGACCCCTTTGAGCTGCATAGAACAGCTATTGCCATAGTCAGGAATAAACTTTTACAAGATTCTCTGACTCTGTTTGTTATCGAGAGAAGCTGGCTGCCAGAACTAATAAACCTATCAGCAGTACAGAGAATGCCTCTGATTCTATGTCAGGCTCCAGCATCCCAGGGCCCCATCTTTTCATTCAGACATAAAAGATCTTGCTGTGGTGGCCTGGAAACAGAAAGGCATGGTTTCCTAAATCAGGGCTAGTCAATCATTCTAAAGTCTCAGGTACATTGTTAACATAGGGCCTGAAGCTCAGGTCCTTACTGAGTTCGTATTCAGTCCTTACTGATGCAAACCTCAAGTTAATGTCAGTGGGGATTTTGTCTGAGTAAAGCCATAAGAACTGAGATCAGTGCATGTTTGGATTAAGGAAGGATGTAGTAAAAACTAAGTAAGGTCCTCAGGATATGGCCCCTAAAGAAATAAATATTTTTCCTAGGCTCAATTCTTAGTTTCTTAGTGATACTTAAGAAGAAACTTCTCTCTAACTGATGGCAGAACAAGTCAATTTTATCAGCGCTGTGTTATTTATTTACCATTTTAAAGGCTTCAGTTCACCTTGAAAGGAACTCGCTACTAACTTGCCACTCATCCAGCTACAATAAAATCCTCTGAATTATTATTTTCTCCTCCAAGGAAAATAAGTTATTCTTTGATAGCTAAGGACCTTTTCATAGTTTTATAAACAGTTTGTGAAAATACTTCCCATTGTGCACCTGACTGGCAGAGTAGCAGAGTGGCTGACTCTTTTTGGCTCAATAAAAACATCATAACCACTGAAAATCAAAACTTTAGCTTAGTAAATTGTACAGAACCTTTCCGGCTGTACTGACATGCTCAGCTTGTTTCTGCTCTGAATGAAGGATGCTTTAAAACCACATAATGGGAAACTGCCAGTACAGTCTAGTGGTTTCAATCTATTATTTTACCAGATCTGTGGTTATATTCATATCAGTCTGGTATCACCAATGTGTGCTCTTTATATGACTGCCTCAATGTAAAATGAAGGTTAGCAGAATATTGTGCATTGGTCTGATAAGGATCAAAAAGTTAGCATCACTCTCACAATAGTGAATATAAATTGTTGCATGTTGGATGGGAAGTGAAGCTATGGAATGTATAGTTTACAAATGCATCATATATTTGTATTATAAAAATCTGCAAAACTGTTGGGATCAGTTCTCCCAAGGTGGACCTCCAACTCCCATTAATATTTACAGGAGTTGTTTGTTCTGTCAACTGCGGAACGTAGGCCGTAGAATTCAAATAGTATAATCTTTGTTGGTAGATGGGTTTTCTTTTCTTTTTTTGCCACCAGTAGTTGTTTTTATTTTTGTGTCTCATGTTGTCACCTGACTTCTGTATGCCTAACCATATTAGAAGTAAAACAACTAACAAACAAAAGAACACACAAACAAAAAAAAGTAAAAAAATAAATGCTAGTTTCCTAAGAGCAGAATTGTTTTTCCACTTGCTTTCTGATGTCTTCCTTTCTTGGTTCCCCCTTGGTGGACCTATCTATTTACTTATATGGCCTCCATCAATTTAGCCTCTGAATGATTCCCAAGTATATAAGACTAGAAGGAAGAGGTACAGTTTTGAACTTTCTTTCTTCCTCCCCAGTCTGGAGGAGAATTAGCTTGATTGGTTTTTTAAGGAAGCTATACATCTATTTATTTGTTTAAATGTGCATGTATAAAGTCATCAGTGCTAGAGTGAATGCAATGAGGCATGTGGTCACTCTAATAGTATGATTTGTGGTCATTTCTCATTCTGTTGCTTGTCTACAAGGCCTTTGTCTCCTTACTTGTCTGTGATGTGCCATGCACAATGTCTCCTGGAGCTCTTCCAGCAGGCACTGGGAGCGTTCTCACTGTAACCCCATTAGGAGCATGCACTGTGTGTTTACCTGAGGGGGTGGTGTTGTCTCCCCATATTTTCCTGCCACTCTGAGATATGTAGTGGTCACCAGCAGAGAGCAGCGCCTGTGCTCAGGAGAATACCAGGCCTTCCACTGTAGCTGGCCCCTGTCTGAGGGTACGTCTACACTACCCACCGGATCGGTGGGTGGCGATCAATCTATCGGGGATCGATTTATCGCGTGTAGTGTAGATGCGATAAAATCGATCCCCGATCGCTCTCCCATCTGAATGCAGCATGAACTCCAGCAGTGCGAGAGGCGGAAGCAAAGTCAACGGGGGAGCCGCAGCCATTGATCCAGCGCTGCGAGGACATGAATTAAATAATTTTAATTTGATTTAAGATACGTTGACTTCAGCTACGCTATTCTCGTAGCTGAAGTTGCGTATCTTAGATCGACCCCCCTCCTCCCCCCAGTGTAGACCAGGCCTCAGGAGTGTGAGGGAGGGAAGGCTCCTTGCACATGCAAAAACCAGGCCCAATCTGTCCCTAACTAATGCTCGTATGCTCCCATCTGTCATCACAGTTAAATTCAGTCTTTTAATTCATCCCATCCTATTCCGCCACTCTCTTATTCCCCTCTGCATCCATTTTTATCTCCTAGTAGTAACTGTCATCTCAGTGCTTCGGTTCTGCACCCACAAGGTGGCTCAAGCAACCTCTGAAGCCAAGGGACAGAACCAGGTACACAGAGCCCTGCACAGATACAAAATTTGTGTCCTCATCTGATCCATGAGCCACAAAAATGGTCCGTGGATGTGGATATCCACTACAGGGCTCTACAGCTACAAGAAGAAAAGAGCAGTTGTCCTCCTTTGATGTGGACCCTAATCATCCTGAGCTCCACCAGCCTATTATTATTATTAATTATTTCTATTACAGCAGGGCTGTAGTCATGAGCCAGGGCCCATTGTGCTAATTGCTGTGCAAACACAGAACAAAAAACAGTGGTCCCTGCCCCCACAGAACTTACAATCTAAACCTAGGGTATCCATGACCAGAGTCCTAAAGTCTTAGAAAGTTTTGGGTTGGAAAGTCCTACAAATGTCCCCCTAGTGCCTGCCCAGGACTTGTGGCAGGATTGATTTAATAATTATTTAACCTGTTCCTAATTGATTGGTGTCTACACTAACCCTGAATATCTCCAATGTGGACATTTCCACACCTCCCTTTGGCAGTTTGTTCTCTTGTCTAACTTCTCTTCATGTTTTAGGACTAAATACTGACGTCTACTACACCGATGCATAACTAGTGAAGGGAAGGGAGGGAAAGAGGTGAGGAAAAGGCATATGGAGCCTCTTCCCTCCTGGAAAAGTTTAGGGCAGAATATTTTGATAGTACTAAGGAGAGCTCTAGAGATAGCATGCTAGCATGTCAGCTCACAGCACTTCCTCTCCAAGTGTTAGTGGTCTGTGGGGATGTGACTGCTCTCCAGCCAGCCGATACATACTGTGGTTAACTGTATGTGCTAGCTAGAAACAGGTAGTCATGAGCTTTGCTCCAGGTCAGAGCAGCAGCAAGGTGCACTTCACAGCACAAATCCCCACCAGGATTTCTGGAGCACAGGACGCACCTCACAGGATTTCCGCTTCTCCTTGTAGACTGGCCACAGCAAAATTTGATCACTAATGTTTTTCTTAAAAATGGAGCTACAATTATCAGTTGTGTTACACAGAGATTGGAGTCCCATTGTACTGGACAACATACAAACTCATAGCAGTGGACAGTCTCTGCCCTGAAGAGCTTACAATCTAAATAGATAGGCGAGACCCAGCGGGGAAGGCACAGAGAAGTGAAGTAATTTGCTCTCCAGTACACAGCAGGTCAGCTTCAGAAATAGAACCCAGGTCTCCTAAACCCTAATCTAGGGCCAGTCTGCCTCTCAACAAGTAAAGGGTGCTGACATTGTGCTATATGGGGCTTGTACATTCTCCCCCCTCACTGAGGAAAATCTCAAGTCATGCATTTTCCTTTTAGAACTTCAGAAAATGACTTGTTGCAACGTTGCTGACAGAATGCAGAAAAATGTCAGATTACAAATGTTACTTCTTTGAATGTAACAACACACTGAATGTCATGGTGGCTTTAGCTCAGATCTGCCTGTTGACTTAGTCAAAGTAATGAGCTCTCTAAACGTTCAAGACCATTGTTACTGTCACAGAAGGAAAGGTTTATGCTGACATTTAAAATAAAATTAATAGCAGTGATATGGGGTATTGTTTTCTGCAGTACCAAGGACATTGCCATCACAATTGCAGTCACTGGAATGTTATTCTTTTTTGGGTGTCTGTACAGACCTGTTTGTAGGAAGTAGATTTTTCCTTGTTAATTTCAGGGTTTGTTTTGCTCATGGGACTGCATGAGCCCCCTCTAGTGGCTAATGTAATATCTGCAAATTCCAGTCTAATCAAATAATGTAGCATTTTGGACAAATAGTCTGACTTAAGGTATAGACATTGCCTTCTAAACTAATTGGATTGTATTAGTTCATCTTTTTCCTAGAGACAGCATTAGTAGCAAAATTGTCTTTATTTGATTTTTTGTTTTGCTTTTTAAAGAATCATTTAATATTAAAAAGTGAAAATGGAAATAAAGTTTGTGAACGTTTCAAATGTATGAAAAGAACAAAGTTACAAAAGTTACAAAAGGACTAATTTAAATAGTAAACTTAAACAAGATGTCAAATAGACTGATTTGCTCCTTCATACTCATTTGCTTCCAAGTAAGGTTTTATGAATGCAGGATGTACAGGGTCACAACTTAGTTCTGTGTCTTGTTTTATCTGGTAATTTATTTGCCTATAACTTCTGTAGCTATGGGTAAGTGTTTTTTATATTAGCACTGTTCAATGCAAGTGGACTTTCTAATGAAACGTAGCTTGGAGTTTTCTTTATCATGTCAAATATTTGTGTTCAGAATGAATAAAATGATCTATTATGCTAATTTGATTTGCAACAGTACATTTAAAAATGCTTCATTGATAATCAGAATGATAATCAGATTTGTATGTTCGGTTTCTATCTGAGCTGAAATAAGGGATGAGGCAGCAGTCTGAGGGCTGGATCATGGGAGATGCTGAGCAATCTAAACAAACTCTCTGGGGGTGGAGAGCAGTCATCACTGCTTGGGAGTGCCAGGCAGAAATGACAGAGAAAAACTCTATTTTAAAAACTCTTTTTTGTGAAACTGGGAAAAATGCTAGATAAGCAGGTGACATTTTAACCCCTCAAACATCTAACAGTGCAAAACATCGATCACTTGATTTTACAACAGGGAATTAAATTTAGGTTTTTTTGTAGCTGTTTTATCTGTATGGAATGTGCCATGGCTGCTCCTAGATAAACTTAAAAGCAGACATGCTTGAGTGGGGGAAACCTCTGTAATGCTATGGGCCATAGCCAAGGAGATAACATGTTATCATTAGTGCTGGAAACTGTCAGCTGTTTGAAATGCATATTGCCATTGACTATATAAAGCTGTCAGTCTTCCCTTTTCTTTCTTTTCATTAACAGATTGCTTCTATGACAGGGGTTCCCAATTCTTGCTGGGCAGCTGTACCAGTTTGCCAGAATAAGACCTCCCTTTTACCAGCCAGTGACTACTGCTTCCTGTTTACATGTGCAGCTACTAATTCAAGCCCTGATTCAGAGAAGCTGGTTAAAAGTAGCTGGATGTCCACAGGCTTTTATTGGCACTTTGGGGAGGGAAAAAGGCAGTTTAATACACAATTATTATCCACCAATACCTTCATCTCTTGCATCTGCAAGCTGCCTGTCTCCACTTCTCCCCAGTCATGCTGCCTGTGTTTACCTTTTCCCCATTTCCCCTTTTCCCAACCCATTATATTCAATGAGCGGGGGTGTGGGGGTGGGGGGAGGAGAGGGATTGTTCTTCATTGCTGAGGTCCCAGTGGTTCACCATTGCAGTGGTAGTTCATGAGACATGTACTATCAAAAAGGCACAGCCAGCCAATTAAATGAATGTTAGGAAAATCCATGTCCACAGCCATACTCTAACGTGGCGAATATCAATTTGAGGCTTGGAAGAGAGATAGCTGGCAGTGATGGAGGCCATGCCGATGGGTTGAGTTTGCAGAGTTTATTTCAGTGCCTCAAAATGAGGGAGTACACCATTTGTAATGCACTGTTACCACATTGATCCATGCCTTTGTCATGGATACTTGGCAGCTGAATGCAAGGCATCCTTTCTGTGGTTAAAGTAGGAGGGGAAGTTATCAACAGGACCTTCTTCCTTACTGGACTTATAATGGTCATCATGGGATTCCATCTTTTATAATATGTGCTGGCTTTGTCAGCTAAAATCACCTTCCTGTTTCTCAGGAACACAGAAACTTTTACCTACTGTTGACATTGTCTGCATCATTTTGTTTTAGCTCCATCTAATCCACTGGAACTCTACACGGTACAGCAGTATTGACGAGGCAGTGGGGAAGAAGCACGGGATAGCTGTCATTGCTCTGTTTGTGCAGGTAAATATTTTACTGTGGTGATCACATGTTATCATTTGGCCCCTATAAAAGAGTCCCTTTCTACTTTCTACTGTTAGTGATTTCAGAAAACAAAAGAAATCGACAGGTGCTTGTATTCTAATACAACAAGGATTTGTCTACACATATCTTCAGTGTAAATGGTAACTAAAATGATATTTGATTAAAAGCAACATATTTAAAATAATGTAACTAAAGAATGGAAAACATGCCATCTAACTGTCTTGTCCTGCAGCCTTGTCATGTCATATAAACTAAAGAGCAGTGGGCTGGGTGCGTACTTGGATGCCATACTTTTAAAGAACACCTAGGCGGCAGCAGGAAGTGGTGTAGGAAATTCAGAAGGTGCCACGCTGCCTTCTCACTCAGTCAGTGCTACGTGGTTCTGTGCTGCTGCAGGTGCTGTATAAAAACTGAAGTGCTGACCACTTCTTTGTTCGTTAAAAGTCCCACGGCACTCTTAATAAGAAATAGGCTGTTAGCTCTGATGTTCTGGCCAAACTTCCGCTGAGGTAATTACATCCTGTCTTCGTCAGTTCATCCTGAAGTTTCAGTTGGAAAAGGAAATTCTTAGTTTCTTGTCCTAAACTGTTGTGTACAGCGGCATGGTGCTACCTGTAAATGGTGGCAGTAAAACATAGGTCTGTGCTGGGACAGGTGTGGAATCACATCCCTCCAGTGGGAACAGAAGGAGGTAGTGTGCCTCTGGGATATGACACCTCCTAGAGCTCTCAGGGACCACGTCCACTTAAAGTTTACTCCCTTCCATTCTTGGCCAATCCTGTTATTCAGGCCATGGGAGATACGGGGACAGGAGGGGTGTTGTGTGGATTAGTCTCCACTTACTTTGTGGCCCCAGTGCTGCCAATGGGGGTAACCCTGTAGAGAGTTTGTGCTAGACCCAAGGACACCAGCATAGTGTGGCCTCTGCACGGAGTATAAGGTGGGGAGAGACTTTCCCTCTTCAGACACATTGGACGGGGAGATGCTGGGTCATGGTGCTCACAGGGCAGCCCATCCTGAAAAGTCAAAAAGAAAGGAGCTGTGTGGCCTGTTGGTGACCCTGGGAGTTAATTGGGTGTTCATGTGATCCCCTGACTCTAAGTGACACTAAGTGGCTTCGAGAGCTGTGAACCCTATGAACAAAGCCAACCAGTTTTGATTCCCAGCCCCCTCGTGAACCCAAAGCATCGATTTCACATAACCCTAGTCATGACAAGCAGTGAGCGGTTCCATTTAAGGAGGTTTGAGGAAGAGAATTATGATTCACATTTAGATCAAATGGATTTTCTTTCACAGTTGTACTGTTAATTGGTCATATTCCATAATGAGCTTCTGAGCACCTCTGAGATTTACCTCTATTTGACTGTAAAGGTACATTGGTTACAGTCTCAGCGCTGAGATAGAATTGTTAAACAGTAATGCTAGAAATTCTCAGTTCTCTCAGCTTCATATCTTACAGGCTTATGTCATAATTGCTTATGTAAGTCACCCTCTAATTCCAGCAGAGGTAACTTTGGAGTCACTTACAAAGTTACATACAATTCTTAAATAAATCTTTGAAACATAACCAATATCTTTTTTTTTTACTTCTGTCTCTCGCCATAAGCATTCCATGGTGTTTTCTTATTAGCCAAGAAAGGCTCCACATAATTAAAAATTGTCTAAAAAATCATAGTTTGCTTTATGCTATTTATTAATGGCATAAAGTGAGAAAACAAATTAAGTCACATTTCTTTTCACTTCTGATGAAGACAAAAAGAGTGATTTTTTTTAAGCCACTGCTGTTTATAATTGCTTCTTGGAGGTTCAAACTCCTACTGAAACTTTTTGCCTCCTAAAAACCTATATGCACAAACACATGCCCTAACACCCTCAACACCACTAGTCAGTTGAAGTGTTGGGTGCTTTTTTTTAAAAAAAAAAAAACTATTCCTGCCTTGGTGCCAGTTCCCTCTGCACTCCAATTCCACCCATGCACAGGCATTTACAAAAATTTGGCAGATTAGAAAAAAAGTCAAATTTTAGGTCTTTCAATCTTGTCAGCATTCTTATGAATGTAAAAACACTGTGGGGGAGGGCTTGTTCTGCTCTCACAATGCATGGTGTAAGTTAGGAAGAACTTTGCTGAAATCATAAGGCATGGTTACATCAAAATCAAGCCCAGGAAGTTTTGTGTGTTCCTGATTTTTAGGGAGGGATTTTCAAAATCACCTACTTAAGAGCATGAGTCCCACTGGAAGTCAATGGGTCCTGTGCTCCTAGATCACTTACGTGCTTTTGAAAATGCTCCCTGTATTTTATTCTATTGCCCTTGTTATACAGGAGATCTGACTAGATGATCAGAATGGTCCTTTTTGGTCCTAGGAAACTGTGAATCTATGATTCTATTCTGTATGGACTCTCACACCCCCTTTACCATCTTAGTATCTGAGCACCTAGCAATAAGGCATTAAGCAATGTGAATAACATTGGTCATATGTGGTTCATTCTTTCTCTCATCCTCTCCAGAGGGGGAGAATTGTGTGTTTTGGCCTCGGTAGGTTTTTTTTTTGTTTTTGTTTTTTAAAAATGCCCAGGCTGCTCTATTAGTGCTTATGTACCTAGCTCAGAAACATACTGCATTTAAACAATGACATTTTGTAAACTATCTGAGTGCATTTGTGCCCATGTACATGGGCATACAGCTCTTAATGAAGTCAATGGCAGGTGTGCATGTATGTGTGAGCATATGTATATATTTCAGGTTAGAATCAGATCCTGGTTCAACAATGCAACTTGGCTACTTTAAATCTACATTAAATAATCAGGATCTCTCATTTTAAAAATTTCTTTCTACATGTGTCTTTTGTCCGCTTCTCAAAGACATTCAATAAAGGTATGGGGTGAAATCCTGGCCCCATTCAAGTCAATGGGAATGTTTTGCCATTGAATTGAATGGGGCCAGGATTTCACCTTTGGAGTATAAAAGGGGTGTGGATGGAGGGTGAGGTGGGGAAGAAAGGGGTGAACTATGATTCCGCACTTCTCATCCAAGCAAACTTTCCTTAGCTTCAATGAGAGGTTGTCCTCAATAAAGAGTGGAGCGCACAGCCTCAGCTGTGCAATACTATGGGAATAAACTCAAAGGTTTCTGTCATGCTTGTGTACTAAGTTCTTTTCTATGTACTTTTCTAACAAAAATGTGTAAGGACAAATTGTGGCCTTGGCATTTATATCTCACAATGCTGCATGGCTTTGACCCCTACATGAAGCATGAGCTGCACTATTGAGGTAAAACAAGGTGAGTTCAGGCTTATCAGCCTTGACTTTGACTTTTTTTTAAAATTCTGTCAGTTTCTGTTACTGTTTTCAAGTTACTTAAGCCTAGTTTCATACTGGCCAATGACTTTATTGTATGGGAATTAGTACCTCTTGTTTGTAACAGAATAGTTGGTTAATCCAAGGTTGTGTACAAACAAGCACTGAACTGGCCAGACTTGTTGACCTCTCTCTTAGTTTTCAGAAACAACACAGCAGTGAAGTTCATTTTTGGGTTTGCTTGTTTGTTTGTTATGTTTCAGATAGGAAAGGAACATTTAGGCCTAAAGGCCGTAACTGAAATTCTCCAGGACATCCAGTACAAGGTGAGGAATTGTCTGAGGGAAACAGAAATACTTGACAGAGATGGACTGAATGGGGGAATGACAAAGAAGATAAACTGAAGCAGAGAGTACAGTGTCAGAAATGTTTGTGCTAAGATATCATGTGGGAGCCATAATACAGTGGTCACCATTAAAAGTCAACATTTAACAATAAATCCCACACAATTAGTACAGTTATTTCCTATTCTGACTGCAAGGAAAGTTTTAATCTCATATACCGGTAACAGTTCACAAGTATTGATTTTTTTAATGATACCAATACTTTGTCAATGTGAAATCAACCACCAAGAAAGATCTGTACTGAATGTTCAGAGAACCCCAGTGTCAGTATTCCCCAACCTGCCAGGTTTCAAGTTATACAAGAGCAGAATATGCAGACCAAACACCCAGGAAAAATCAGAACTGCAATATGGCTATAGCATAGTGGAACCCTGTTAAGAGAGTCAATGAATTAGATATGGCATTGGAATGGGATTCAGGGGATCTGAGTTTTCTTCCCAGCTCTGACACTGATTTATTCTGTGACCACTTAATCAAGACACTTAATCTCCCTGCCTCATAAAGGGCTTTGAGATCGATGAATGAAAAGCACTGTATAGGTCTGAAAAGACAGAAGTATAGGAATTTTAGGAACTATGTATTATTATTAATTAATCTGAATGTTAAATGTTGTTTTAGTTGAACAATATCTCATGTACTCCAGGTGTAGGATTCATTTCTACAAACTATTATTGTGTGTGTGTTTGTGTACATGTGTGTCTGAGAGAGAGCGCGAGAGATTGTATAGAACTCTTTATACTCTATTGGTAGCACAGATAAAAACAGGAAGATCATGAATGCTCACTCATGAATTCAGAGGGTCAGCATAATACGTGCTTTGTGCATACATACATTTTATTTGCACTAAGCACATCAACATAATCTTATATTATAAAGTGTCACACCCAAAAGTCACATCTTCAATTTCAACCCAACCATAATCAAAAGAGGTTAATGAGAAGTTTATGATAATATATTTGCTAATACTTAGAATTGGTGTGTTACATGTTTTTCTAATAAGCTTTCCAAATCACAGAGTGAAGCACAACACTTCCTGCTCAGTGGACCTGATCCAAACCCACTGAAATCAGTGGAAGTCAATGGGTTTTGGATTGGATTTGTGTTAGGCATTTTGATGTGAGAAATATAAATCCAGAAACTCAGGATTTGGCATGTAAATGTAGGAGGGAATTGATTTTCAAATGCTTTGTTTTAAAACACATTTTTAGTTAATTAATTTTACTGTACCTGTTAATAATCTCTAGGTGCTTCCAATTTAAAATAAAAATTAAAGCAAATGTAAACAAAGAACAATTAAAAGGATCTTCCTTAAAATGCTTTCCCTTCCCTTAAGCAAGACAGCCACTGCAGAGATCCCGCCATCTGCTACTAAATACAAACCCACATGCAACATATAACAAAATATTCCTCCAGGGGATAACACTCTCCCCCTCTCCCCCCACTCACTGGTAATTTTTACATTTATAAAGTGTTAATGTTGGTGTAAAACACCTTTTTGCAACCCCCCGCAAAGCTTTGAAATTCACTTTTGAAAATCAGACATTTTCAATTGTGCAGTTAACTCTGTCCTTTGATGCACATGTTGTCATCCATGATCTCAAAGGCCACCTGCTATGAGAAATCTATGGGCAGAATTTGGCCCTTAGATATAATGGAGTAAACAGGCTGCTTGGGACAAAGCTCACTTAGGGGCCAGTCCTTCAGTTCACTGTGTGTAGACACGCAGCTTCACCTATGTGGAACCCCACTGAAGCTAATGCAGTGAGCTGCAGGATCAAGGCCTTGCAGAGGGCTCCATGCCAAAAGGAGAGACTAAGCTATCAAAGATCTACAAAAATGGGCTGGGTAGCCTTGGACAGAAAATATAAAATAAAGAAAGAAAGAAAAGGGTTGTATAGCTGCAAGGACTAATGTAATGATGATTCAGTGGAGACTGTCATCAGTGGTTGCCAGGGACAGAAATTCAAGGCTTACTGTGATGACAACATTCAAAGGCTCTTTTTTTCCCCTTCGACATCTTTTTAATGAGAACTGGAGATGAGATGGATTTGTATTGATTTTTCAGGGGAAGTCCAAAACAATACCCTGTTTTAATCCCAACTCTTTATTACCAGGTAGGTGTTGTTTCATATACAGCAAACCTTTACTTACTAGTGTAGATGTACTGTTACATATGTTGCGTTCTGAACAGTCAAACGCCTTGTGCCACTTTATAAAATCCTGTTGCAACTCATTCTTTCCTGGAGAACAGCTTTAATGTAGCTGAATCAATAGCAAAACTCTCTGAAGACCTGGATGTGGGTGTTTCATTGACCAACAGTGGAGATGAACTGTGTCTGGCTACCAGCAATTTACCCATTGAGTACCCATTATATTTCTTATCGTGTGGAATCATTGTTTTCAAGATTATTGCCTCTGCCATGCAGCTGACAACTGTGATACTCACAGGAAGTCACAATATACATCAGCTTGGGGTGGTGTTTCCCTGAGCATTCCAGTGTGCCTGGAGAGTGTGGATGCCAGTACATCCTTTAAGATTGTGCAGCATCCACTACTCTCTGGCCAGCCATCTTGATAATCTCCCATCCCTGCTGGCTCTGGGGGAGACATTAGACCCAGGTTAGAGGGAAAGTTGTGTGTTTTCTTTGTGCAGTGCTCTCTACTCCTCCAGACTTTAGAGAGTAGATTTGAGTAATTCCCTATACAGAGCTGTTTTTCTAAACAACTACTGTCCAATGTTTGATAATTAATCCCCACAGCTCCGTTGGGCTTGATGTCAATAGAAAGCATGCCCCAAATGCTAGGATATCTACATCACACATGGGTAACAGAGAAGTTAAGTGACTTGCTCAAAGTCACACAGCAAATAAGTCTTAGACCAACAAAGACAAATAAGTGTAACCAACCCCATTGCAGGGTGTCATGAAAATTTGATCCCTTTTTTGACCAGTTCTACCAATTTCCTTCAGAACAAAGCTTCCATTGTAAGGGCTGCCTCCATGCCAAATTCCATGCCATTGTGGCAGTCTCTTTCCACAGTACAGACCCAAAACTACTTTAAAAGAACATTTTTAAGGTTGGAAAGTCAAGTACTCAAAAGATAGGAAATGCCAGAATTAAGGCTGCAAATGCAACCTTAATTCAGCCCCCAGTTGCATATGCATTATGATACAGTCTTTAATTACATGCTCACATACTGTTTTTTTCCACAGGACCCTTGCCTACCAGCTCTGCCTAAAATTAAGGACTGGATTGTGGCTTTAAGCCAGTGCCCGTGTTGGGTGAGGGTGAAGATGTTTGCAGTGGAACAATGCCTACGGGAGAACTAGGAGAATGCCTACAGTGGCACCTTTACTGTAGGGTGTAGCAAGTGTTCTTCCTCATGATGCCAAGGTGCACATGTGGATATGGAGGGAGTGTATAACTACAGCCCTCGCCATACCTGCTCCTCCTCATGGGGTTTCTGTTGCAGCTCTTGGCCCTCTCACTGTGGGAGCACAAGGAATTTAAACCCCAATCCAGCAAAGAGCTCTGAGTTCCTTGCAGGATCAGAGCCTGAAACTGTGTCTGATCTCCTCTGACCAGGCTACAAGAAAGGAACTAATTCTTTCATCTTCCCTTTTATACAGGCAGGGTTAGGCACAGTCTAGTCCTAAGGGAGGCAGCACTTACTAATGATTAGAGCAGAAGACCAGGGAATCAAAAGACCTGGAATCGGTTTTCCACTCTGTTATATATTTGCTGTGTGACTGAGGACGTACATTCTCTGAACCTTGTTTTTCACATCTGTAATATAGGGATAATAGCCATTTTTGTAGATTTTAGCAGTTTTAGATTCTTGGACAGAGTAAGTATAAATTATTATAATAAAATCTGTGTATATGTGAATAGAAACTCCTTAATTACTACATTAACATTAAATTATCCTTTTAATTTCAGATCCTCTTCTACGTGACTATTGGGTATATGAGGGCTCCCTTACCATCCCACCTTGCAGTGAAAGTGTTACCTGGATATTATTTCGATATCCATTGACTGTATCCCAACTGCAGGTAATAACTGTGCTTAAAGTGACCTGAGAATATGGTTCTGAGCTAAAGGTTATAGCGTGCAAATATATAGCAGGATGCTATACCTGGTTTTTCTTGAAGATCCCATTAGATCTGTACATGGCTTTTCAAGTAAATGTTAAACCTTTTGAGTCAGTGAATGCACGGAAAGGTCAAAGATGGAAACAAATCTTGTTATCATTTATCATCTGCATTTAAAATAATTCTTTACTAAAGTGAAAGCAAAAAATCAATGAGCTAAAGAAATTCAATCCTTTGTAATCAAAAGCTTTCAAATATCACTTATTTTTTATATTAAAGGAACAAAGACACACTAGGAAACAGTGTGTCCTGGAGAATGAAATTGTTAATAGTGCTGGTTAACTCTATTACTTTGGACTATATTTAATTTATCTTACTCTTTTCTTAATCTTACATAATAAAAGTTGGCAAATGAACAATCAATATAAATTTGGCCCATTTTTTAAAAAAATATGATTTTATAATACATATAAACCTTTCTGCACAACATAAATAAAAAACACCAAAGAAAACTGTTGGTGCTGAACACATAAATATTCCCTGGCAGTGTTTGAAACCCAGTCATAGGAACACCTGCAATGAGCAAGGTGAAGCTAACGATAACACAGAATGTGAATGCACAGATTTTTTATTGTCCTTGCTGAGAGAAGACAAAACAGTAGAGACAAAAGAGCATAAACAGTGACAAACTGGATTTTTAATTCTTTTTCCCCACTTTTAATAATCTAAGGTGTTACTTGTAACACAAGTAGAGAAATGTGTTTGTTCACAACTTGTTTTAAGTTGACAGTGTTTGTTTTAATATGAGAAGTTAATTCAACAATATAATTAATTGATCATAGAATAAAAGCACTAGCTCCCAGTAAACTTAGTTTTAAATTAAGTGACAACTTAAAAATATCTAATCATGAGTCCGACACTTTATTGTCTTGCTGAAAGGACAGGTCTCCTGACAGTTTAGCACTGATTGAAGGAAAACACATCTGTTGGTATCAGCAGACTCAGAATAACTGTTGTGAAAAATGTACTCTGTATTAATCTATGTCAACTGCTATAAGCATTCTAGAGTGATAGTGTTAAAAGGTCTTATATGAATGTAAACAAAACAATACTCAAGTATCAGGGGGTAGCCGTGTTAGTCTGAATCCACAAAAACAACGAGGAGTCCAGTGGCACCTTAAAGACTAACAGATTTATTTGGGCATAAGCTTTCGTGGGTAAAAAAATCACTTCTTCAGATGCATCAAATAATACTGTGGCTATGAGACTGAGGCCTTGAATGACATTCTGCTTTACACTACTTAGATATTTTTAGCCTATATTCTGTATTTTCTGATAGCTAATAAAATATTTTAGTATGTAAATACAAAGTCTTGAACACAATGTACACAACTGAAAATGCTAATATATTTTGCGGGCTATTGTGGAGAGAAGTTTACTAAATCTCTTTTTTCATCATAGAAATTCTTGGAGATTTTGGTATTTATTAGGAGAAATATTGCTACCGATATGAGAGAGAATATTCACATGATGAAATAAAAGGACTAAGTTGCCCCTTATTCACCTCGATAGGTGGCCAGTTTTGCACTAAGTCACTAGCTCAGGCAATCCTGTGTCCTGTTAGCTAGCCATGCAGTAATTCAGTATATGATAGGCAAATTAAGGCAATTAGTGGCACAATTTAAAGCTGGCACAATTTAAGCTACCTACACACTAATGATTCCACATTAGTTAACATACAGAAAAAAAAGGTCTAGAGGTCATGGCTACTACAATGAAGACACACAAATTCACATCAGTGGTTGAAAAAGCAAACTAGATACTAGAATGTATTGTGAAGGGGATAGAGCTTAATGTGGACCATATTATGCTGCCATTATATTAATCAATGGTTCAGCCTCATCCTCTCACCTTGATTACCAAGTTCACTTTCAGTCAGGTTTCTTTAAGAAAGCAAGCAGTAATACATAATGTGCAGAGAAAGGAAAGAAAAGTGATTAGTGTTAGTAGGCCAGATCTTTCAGCTGCACTGTGGGTTGCATTAGGCCTTAACTTGGCCTAAACAGCTCAGGGACTATCACCTCAGTTGAAGGGTATAAAGTTTATGTAACATAAGTTTAGATCTCCCATTCCTATACATTCCAACACATTTTTCATTTTTGCTTAATATGGGCACAAAGGTGGTAGAGAAGTTCTTGTATAAACTGGTTTGATCTAGACTTAATTATGATTGGCTGATAAGGATTTCAACCAGTTGGCCTGATTCTCCTCTCACTTATGATAGTTTTATACTCCATTGACTGCAGTGGAGTTACTCCTGATTACACCAGTGTAAGAGGAGAATCAGGTCCAGTACATATTTGTCACTTTGGTAGCTGAGATTGGCACTTATTAATTACCTGAGTAACAAAAGAACAAACAAGGAACAGAACTATCAGAATTCTAGGGCCTGATCCTACTCCCCTGGCAGTCAACTGGGGCCCGACTGTGCAGTTGTTTTCACAAGCAGTCCTAGTGAAGTCTGGATGTCTTTTGCCAGTAACTGTTCAGCAGTGGGAACAAGGGTTCACACTCTGGCCCTTGGAGTTTTTTCACTGATGTCAATAGGAAGAAGATCCAGCCTTTATTGGATAACTGCTCCCTCCTAATGTCAACCTTCTCCTTCTTCCTCCTTTCCCTTCTCTTGTCTGTTTATGACCCTCACTTATCTCATGTTACCTTTATTTCAATGGGAAGGACAATGTCTTAATTTGTTTTGGGAGACACCAAGCACATTCCTATGCACTACAGAAATATAACATTGTAATAATAATAGTATTCTCCCCCTTATGATGTTCCCAAAGGAAAGGAAAAATAGGGAAAAGCTTGTTCACATTTTGCTGGACAATTTGTTTTTCTAACTGGACACTTATGAAGAATTTGCTTTGTGGTTCACTGAAGCACAGAACAATTGCATCCTCTGAGCCAGTCAGAATGTGGCTTTCTAACAGTGATACAGTGAGCAGCTGTCATTCCACTACACTCACTGTCAGAGTTAGCTAGTTTTGAATTGAATGGTTAGATCTCTAGCCCCTTTGTCTAGCTCATTCATACCAAATCATTTTAAAAGAAAATAAATAGTCACTGGCATAGATGGTTGTGGCTGGAGTGGTGTGGAAATATGTTCAGCAAACTAAAGAACTATGGGCGATTCATAGTATTTTGTTCACTCAAAAAAATGCCTGTTTTCAGAGAATGTATCACTAAGGTACATGAAATTTTCAAGCAAAACTGGAAACAAAAAAACACCTACATGATAATGGGTCCATTTTCTAAGCAAATCTGATTTTCACAGAGGAAACATTCTTGGGTTTATGTTGTGCTATGAAGAAAATAGCCATTTAATTGAAACCATAAATTATGCAAAATTTAAAGTCTGAAATCAGGATATCTGATTTAAATGTTAATGCAAAATTCTGAAAAATAGAAGCTAATGGTGTTTTTGTCACCAGCTGCGATATAAGTGATGAGCTGTGTCTACACAGTGTTTATAATACAGCAAAGAGCTTTAATCTGGTTTAGGGTTCTATATAGTTAACATTTTGGGCTTGAACTGGTTCTCAATAGAATTCTAAGGGAGTGTTAGGATGGATTTTAGTGGGACCAGGATTGGGCCACCTTATTCCATTCAAAAGGTCAGCTCATGCACCCTTGATCTGAACATGGATGGAACCCTCTGTGCCTGGATCTCCCCACTCCCAATTGGAGTGGGTGTTTGCTGGGAGAGGGAGCCACCTCTACCGAAACATCCTTTTTCCCCGCAGGGCCTTGCAGAGTGTGTTTCAAATGGTGGTGTCAGTGGGAGGGGGGAGGCCTGGGAAGGTTGACAGAGGGTGGCAAACTACACATTGGGTGGGGCAGGGCCAATGGGTTACACAGTTTCCCTTCTCTTCCCCGTGGAAGTTATCTGGGAAAGGTAATAGAGCCTGGGCCTGTATTATCTTTCCCACAGAGCCACTTCCTCAGTGGTCATGAGGACAGCCCTGGCTAGCAGAGCCCATGCAGTGTGTCTTGCCTGGAACCACGCTATCAGGAATTGGGCAGGCAGACAGTGAGGCTCCAAAGCTGAGGCAGAGGCACAGTGCATCTCAGTGCGATGGCTCTGACCCTCTGCAGATCAAAGGTTTGTGATAGGGCCCCAGAACTCAGTATGTGGGACTGGGGTGAACCCTGTCCTCCTGACTGAATGGTGTTGGAGATGCTCTGTGAGGAAAGCCTCCAGGAGGTGAGTGATCCAGCTCAGTGTACACTGCAGCACATTTGAAGTTGCAGCAGTGGATAATTCCAAAATATTGGCTTTACAGAAAGGCATTTTCCTGCTTGATTTGTTTTTATTTGAAGCTTCCAAGCCTCCAAAGATCAAACAAAAGCTGTGCTCTTGTGAAATGCTTCTTCCCAAACTACAGTGGTTTCAGATGATTCCACTATTGATTCAGTTCAGCTCTGGTGGAAGAGGCCACCTTCAGAAAAGCCGCTCACTGCTTCTACCAGCACTTGACTTCTGCAGGTTTCTTCAGTCCCCAGGCCTGTAATGTGTTTATTTTCAGTTCGAGTTAAATAATCATAAAATAATAGAAAAAAAAATCTTCAAGAATAGGCATCTGTATTCCAGCTAAATTAATACAACAGCTCTACCTTTAAAAGCATTCTAAAAGAGCCTCACCACTCTTCCCTCCTTTCATCTTTTCAGTCCTTCCTTACATCTCAGCTGTGAGAGGCACAACATGCTGCTCTCTGAGGAAAGAGAATCTCAGCTACAGGGAAGAGCTAGCTGCTAAATCAAACACATATATCTGAAAAGAAGCGACTCTGTACTTTTTTGGAGTAAATAACAGTGATCGTGGTTATCTTCTGAATTACAATTGGAAACTGTGTCCCCAGCCAATATAGCAGCTACAAAGATTCTAGAAAATACCACTAGCTATCTCAGAACACTTCACTTTCCTAAAAATTTGGGGTTATATTTACATACCCCTCGGTCTCTATTATACATGCAGCCCCTTCCCTCCTTGGGGCTGGCAGAGCCCTTTCTGCATGCTGGGGAATCTGTGCTGTAGGGTGTGGAAACAGAGTCATGGAGGAGGATGAATGGATGGTAGGAATACCCATCATCCCCCCCACCCTGGCCTCACAGACGTTACATGGAAATGATGATATGATCCTAGGCTCCGTCACTTTTTCTGTGGCGCTCCAGTCTACGGATGCAATGGAGTTGGGTTGCTGGGGAGTTGGGTGCCAGGGCTCAGTGTAAAATGGCAAGGTTTTTGAATGGTTTTCTACACACAATGGAATCTCTGTGAGAGAATCATTATAGAGATTTCCATGCAAAAAGCCCCCTTGGGTGGGTTTGACTTTGAGTGGGGAGAATCTACCCTCTATATTTTGTTATTATGCCAAAGAAAATAAAAGAAATGTAATTCTTCTATGAAGTTTAATTATTTAACAGATCACTCTTTCATATTACTTTCTTTCTACTATTATGTTCTTTTCTGTTTAAAATACTTGTGATTTGCATTCATTTAAAATCCTGTTTTAAAACAAACTGTCAAAAAAGAGTGTGCTATTGCAGCAAGGTGCACACACTGGTTCAGTAGTGCTGCAAGACTACTTTTTGTCTCATGCTTAACAAATGAAGATATGTCACTATGAACTCACCCTCTGGCACCATTTCTGATATCACAGAGGACTTATGCTGCTATTAAAGGAGTTAGCCCTGATTTACCATCATCTAAGTGAGAGCAGAAAGAGGCCCCCTGTCTGTTGTGTTATTGCATACATAGGAGGTGATCTAGAATGAAATGCAAGATAGGGAAATATCTGCATGACAGGCTTTAGGTGCTTTGTTGCCCATGGCAGAAAATGTTTTCGGTGGCCCCTCCTGCACCAACCCAAAATGCACATGCAAAACACAACAACTAGAAAAAACTAACACACCAGGGATTTGGCATCCCTGAATGTGATCACTTGGCACCCCTAAATGTTGGCAGTCAGGGTGGCTGCACCGATTGCCTGCCCCAAAGGCTGGCCCTGAATATGCTCTAAAAGTTCTAAAAAAAGTGGTGCCAAAATATGCAGAGATTAGCTTTCAAAACCATATGTGCACACTGTCTTTTTTTGCCCATACAACTACATGTTCTGCATGTGCAATTATTTTTTTGCAGTTACAATGTAGGCACTTATTTAAAAAGAATTGGCTCAAAATACCATATTCATGTTATACCAACAATTTAAAAACTACAGACATTGACTAATTTTCTCCCCCAGTTATGTTCAGTTTTTAATCTATCGATTTAATTTTTCAGAAGAAGTTTCTAAAATTGCATGGAGAGGTATGAATGTCCAAATATTTGGTGAGCACTTTTTCAAGAGCAAGCTGTAGTTTGAGCTAGAACTCTTTGGGAAGTTATGCACACAATCGAATAGGTTGACATCTGTTGTAATTGCTACTCATTTTGCCCAAGCAAGTGCAGTTTTTGTGTACCAATTAATTTATCCACCCACAATTACTTGATTATGAGAATTTATATGCTCAGATATTTAGGTATTGAAAACCACACATTCAACTATAGTTAAGGCTACATCATTGGCCCCACAGTGAACAAAAAATCAAAAATATTCTGCATGTCATTTCTTTACTTTTTCAGATAGAAGAGTTTCGAAGACTGAGGACGCACGTTAAAGGTGCAGAACTTTTAGAAGGCTGTGATGGGATATTAGGAGATAACTTTAGACCAACTCAGCCACTTAGCGACAGAGTCATCAGGGCTGCATTCCAGTAGCAGAAGAAAAAACAATGAAAACAAAGTTTTATTCAGGTAAGTGAAAGTTCAGCAGAAAAACAAAAATGGAAAATAAGTCTATTCAAACAATTTTCATGATAGAGATTATGTTTTAGGAGACAATGCTTTTAGACAAATGCCCTGGGAAACCCATGTACTTTGAACTTTGCATTATTTTAATTTTTCATCTGATACCACAATATGTTTTGCCTTTATCTGCACTCCCAAATGCCTTGTAATAATTAGGTTCAATATAGGCTCTGTCCAATACTCAGTAAAGTCAATTGGAGTCTTTTCATTGATTTCAGTGTACATTGGATTGGGCCCTGTTAGGGCAATTTGGTTTCCTGTGACAAGAAGTGTGCTAAACCTGAGCACAAGTGAGATTTGCCTAGTGATATGGATGCACTGGTTGATTTTTACATTTTGTATTTTTAGGACTTCAGTCACCAATGAGTCGTTTTAGTGTTACAGAGCTCCACTCCATGAGACTGATAAAGATGGAAGAAAATGATCCCATCTCAAAGGAGGATTGTTTCATTTGGATCTCCTCTGTTCTCTGTTAAAATGTTACTTTTTTACTCCAAATGCTGCACGTTTAGTTAGGCACAGCCAATGCATGCAGAAGAGGATGCTGAATATTTGGCCTTTTCATGGCTAATGTTAATCTGTTGTTCCATTAATCAGAGTAGTTATGATTGTTTCTTGTCTCAGTAATGTTTTTAGCTTCCACTGGCTTGAAGAACAAGAAGTAAAAGATGACTTTGGGTCCCATGCATAGGTGCAAATACACATTTGAACCTTCACTACCCACACATCAGTTAATCAAAACTCCCACAGTCTATTTCCCCTGATCTTACATTTAAAAATCCCTCAATATTCCAGCATAATTCACCAACCCTCATTACATTTAGATAATCAGTGTAATACACAGCAGCCTAGTGATGGGATATACTAACAATGAATAAAAGAGAACTTACTATGCAGACAATAGGATCAGCCCCAACTTGGTAACCAACATTATTATTTAACAGCCATCCAACATTGTCAAGAAAATGGACCATTCCAGATGCACAAGCTACTCACTTGCTCTCTGTAATGACTGATGATGCAAAATAAGTAGACATATCTCCACAGCTACAATGATCAATACACTCCCCCCAAAACATACATTTCAGGATCCATGGGTCTTACACATACCTGTCACAATAATGTGATGTACCTCATCCAGTGGGTGAAATGAGACAATCACAATTTTTCTTGAATGAACTCACACAGAAAAATGATAAAAGACAAAAACACCATATCACCCATGGCCAAACACTTTTCACAAAGTGATCACTCCATCTCTGACCTCTCAGGCCACAAAGGAAACCCGAACAACACTTTCAAAAGGTGAGTCTGGGAGCTTAAATTCATAACTTTGCTAGACACTAAAAATCATGGACTCAGTAAAGACATCAGGTTTATGGCTCATTACAACAATCGGTAACCCACTAACCCTCCTTTGTTCTATGACTGCTGAGGTATTAACTGCCCACTTCACCTTGAATGGTCTCTAGCAACTTGTCTTAACTCCTTATGCTTAACAATTTGTATTTACCTGTGACACTCTGAGTACCTTTCCCATACTTGAAGCAGAGCTCTGTGTAAACTCAAAAGCTTGTCTCTCTCAACAACAGAAATTGGTTCAATAAAAGATATTACCTCGCCCACATTGCCTCTCTAATATCCTGGGACCAACACAGCTACAACAACACTGCAAACAAAGAGAAAAACTAATGACATTCTGCTCAACCACTAAGAAAAGTTTTCACCCTGGGCAAATGGATGAGTAGAACATCTATAAAACTTCTCTAGCCCTGGAGTGTCTGAGTGTTGTACCAAAATAAACTTCAACTAAATACTACAAGAGCAATTAGGCCACGGTTATCCAATAAACTGCTCAGCTCTGCAGGAAGAATCCAAATACATAAAAGAAACAATTTCCTTAGCCCCAGGTCCCTTTAGAACCACTGGTTAAAAAGAAAACAAGCACATATTAAACCTCACTTGGAAGAATGCCACCGTTTGGTTTGGTATACATAGAGGGGAGAGAATCCTGCTGGAGTGTGAAATCTTAGCCTGATTAATTCAATGGCAAAACTCCCAATTGACTTCAGTGGGACCAGGATTTCATCCCTCATCTTTATGAGATTATGTTTTGGGCTCCAGCTCCCAATCTTGATTGGCATAACAAGTGGTCAGGCAGAAGATGGCCCCTCAGATAGATTGGTAACTTGAAACGATCAGAAAATGGAGCCATTAAAACCAATGGGTTATAAATGGTCTCTCTTAGTGTAGTAATCCTTTATAGAGAGATAATATGAATGACAGAAACTGTTAAATAGGCTAGTGCAGTGGCCTAGCATTCTGGTGGAGGGCTTTAATAAATCCTTAAAAACATTTTCTAGGTAAGTACTTACCATGTATTTCATACCTGTGTCATGTACCGGCTGCACAGATTTTAACAGTGAAAATGAAATACTGGTCTCTCTGTCAGCATTGCTTCCACACTCCTATATTTAATTTTTGGACACATCCCTACACCCACTGAAACCTCAATTACATAGGCCTCTGCAGTCAGAAAATGTCATCACTTTAATCTTGAAATGGGTGATTCAAATCAACTTGTCTCCTGCAGAAAAATTACTTAGGAAAATCACAGCAATATTTAACTACATTTTTTTCCTTCTGTGAGTGAATAATGCCCTAAGGCCATTGCAGGTAATTCAGGTCTCCGAAACAGTGAAATTACTTTACATGCTGACTTTGAATTTTAAGCATGAACGAGTTTCTTTTATAACTGTTGGAAGTGAAATGTGAAAACGTCCCCCTTTGCTTTTATGTTTGAAATTTTATTACATTTGTCAACACCTACAAATAATGGTTTTAAATAACCAGATTTGCCTTGGCCTTGCTTCACAAAATAACTTGCAGTTTCAATTTCCAAATGATGGATTTTTATGTGTAAAATGCTAGTATTTGCTGTCGGGCTACGCTAGTTAAGGACTTTACAGTACTGAGAAAGATCTGAGGCTCTGGGCATTTTATAAGTCTACAGAAGACATGGATCTCGGCTCTACACCTGATTGAATTATTTATCAGAAACTCACTTTGCCAAGGGCAGTCTTCTTTTTAGTTTTGGATGCATTAGACCAGATAGCATCAAGCTAATCAAGGGGGAAGAGTATATCCTCACGGTTGAGTTTATCTCTGAGGAACTCAGAGTATGATTTATGAAGGCTAAAAACTGCCCCTTCACAATCCAGCCTTGATCACCCCTGTCTAGAGAAAAGAGTTTCCTTTCTTCCTCCCCTCTTCTCACTTCTATGTTCACTTTGTAGAGTGTTCCTAGCACTGTCCTCATTGGTGGGAGGGGTTGAGGGACTGTAGCCTCAGGGATCCATGGGGAAGGCACCTACCCTTCTATGTAGAGCAATCACATCAGGATGGCTAATGCTCTGCATTTTCTTCTCCCCAATGACAGTGTAGCGTCAATAAGAACTGTGCTGACACTGGCTGGATCCTCCTGTGAATTTTATTAAAGCCAATCGGAAAATAGATTTTCTGTCCCATGAAAAATTTGGAGATTTGGGGAAAAAAGCATCCAAAATTGGGATGAAAAGACAAAAATGTCAACATTTTAATTTTTTTTCTTTTCAGGTTAATCAAAATGTTTCATTGTGATTTTTACCCTATTTATTTTTATACAAAATAAATACATTGCTATACAAAAAGACATTTTGAAATAAAAAAATGAAAATGTTCACTCTGAAAACATCAAAACAAGATGTTTTGACCTTTTCAAAACAGTTTTTCTCCAAAACCATTTTTGTCAAAATCTAAACAATTTGGCAAAAAAAATTCAGTTTTCTTACACAGCATTTTCCAACAGAAAAATGTGTTCCCAGAAGCTTTGGACCAGCTCTACTTAATAGCTGAATTTTGGCATTCAGAGCTCCCACTGGAAAAGAACAGCAAATGATGCCAGTGATAGCACCAGCTCTTGTATTGCCCATCTCTTTGAGCCACCTCTAGCCCCAGTAATCTACATAATGGCCAGGGAGGGAGTGCTCCCTCCCTTCACAGGGAAGGTTACTTTCTGGAGGGTCACTTCCACTCATATATATTTCTGGTTTTATTATGCCTTGCCTTAGCTACTATATCTATAAAGGCTAGCAGACTCTGTACACACAGAGTTATCAGTATTCCTATGAATAGGTGAGCTGACCATTTTCTCCCATTATTCAAGTTAGCATGGTTTGGCAGCAGGCTTGCTGCCATTGAGTATGGAGGCCCCCTCCAGTAACTTCAGAATTCCCCCCGACTTCACCAGTCTATCGGGGGAGGAGGAACCAAATGATTCAGGCAAATGTATTGTGTAGCGAGGAAGAGAAGAGGATGCTTGAAAGGTTTCATTGTTTCCTAGTGAATCAGGATGTGGGCTCTGTGTATACCACATTCATACATTTGCAGAACATCTGCTCCTCAACATTGCCTGAAATCTTTACAGAGCTGAGTAAAGCTCTAGACTATTATCATCAAATGATGTGTTATACATTGATGGCAATATATGGTAGTGGATTTAATGAGCTACAAAAATTGAAGGAAGAGATGATATAGAGAACATATTTCTGGGTAGGGGTTTTTCATTCAAAGTTTAAACAAATGAGTCATTTCTTTTGCAGTTGCCTTCGAGTCTCAACAATCCACTAGCAGCTCTATGAAGTGAAAATTACCCAGGTAGTGTTTTCCCTCATTGCTAGTAGTCTGACATCTCAACTACTGAGCTAACACCAGTACCTGACAGTGTTAATATCTGAGATCAGGGTTTATTATGTGATGTTGCTGAAGCTGGGTCCCCTCTTCTGAACTACCATTACCCATGTGTAGACGTGCGGACTCACCCCTGCGGCGCCTCCTGCTGGTCTCTCAGGGAATTAGCTATTTTACCAGCCAGGAGTGCCCTCTGCAGGCCGATGATCCACCTGTCCTCTGGCCCCTGTGTCCCTCCCTGGACCTTGGTGCTCTTTTTAGCTGGAGTGCTGCTCCCTAGCAGTAATCCCTTCAGTCTTAGGGTCTCCCCTCCCTGGGGGACCCCCACCCACTATTCCCACCTCACCTCAGTATATGGCTACTGCCAGTCATTGTCTAGCCCCCGCACCCTGCGGCAGACTGCAGTATCAGCCTACTCATCACTGGCAAGGTTAGGTTTGGACCTGTTGCCTTTGCCTACCCTTGGGCTGCCCTCTGCAACCCCCAGTACCCCTTGGCCTTCTGCTAGGCCGCAGCCTGGGGCTTTCCACGCTGGAGCTCCCCAGCTCCTCTGCCTTTCCCCAGCCCTGCTCCACTCAGGTACCCTGTCTCTAGCTCCCTGCAGCCAGGCCCTTCTTCTACAGCCAGAGGGAGACTGTTTGAGCCTCTGGCTCACAGCCTTTTATAGGGGCCAGCTGGGCCTGATTGAGGTGTGGCCCAGCTGCAGCCACTTCCCAATCAGCCCAGTTTAGCAGCTCCCAGTCACAACCTTCCCTCACGGCTGTTTTAAGCCCTTCAGGGCAGGAGTGGGGTAATCACCCTGCTACACCATGAGAAAAGTTTTTGCCGCAGGGGGTTTCAAATAATTGAGGTGAAGCCATATTGTCAACATGACCATATGTTGAGCCAGATCCCTTACACAATAGTACCTGCCTCTCCTAGAGCTGGTGGTGACAGGTAGCCCCTCTCCCCCATTACACACACATATTTCCATTTCCAGTCTCTCTCAGACCACACCCACCACCTGCAACACAGCTAATGCAGGAAAAGCTCATTGCAGTATATTTGTCCTATGACATGCAGGACTTTAAAAAAAATCCACAGATTTCAATAAAACTTTTATTTAAAAAATCATTTTGGGGCAAATACCACACAAGCAGTTTTCAGCTCAATAGCAATTCATTTCAGGAAGTTCTGAGCATAGGTGCTGAGAAAAGTTACAAACTGTGAACTCTAAATGCTGCAACACTAGAAGGCAAACAAAAAAACCCTCATATTTATTATTTTTTAAAACTCATGATTTTATAATGTCATTGGGGGCCTGACTCACAATTTTTGAATGTGTGAGTCTTACACACAAATGATCTAACACAGAAATGGGCTAATATTTATCTAATGTGCAGATAGGTGCTTTTTCAGTAGTGTATTTTTGACTGGAGATTGCATTGTGTATAATTTCCTGTGGATCTATTATCCTTTATTTTCATAATAATCTTCAATATTTTGTCAGCCACTGACTTGATAGACATGCCTTTTGCTCTGCTTTTGCTCTATAGTATCAATGCAGCCTCCTTGAATACGCAGTAAGGGTATGTCTACATTGCACCTGGGAGCATGCTTCCCAGCCTGGGTTGACAGACATGCTCTAGCTCTACTCAAGCCAGTGCACTAAAAATACCAGAGTACCTGGGGGTAGCATGAGCCACAGATTGGGCTAGTTACCTGAGTATAAACCCACCCAGACCTCTGGGTACATATTCGGGCAGCTAGACTAAGTAGCCACCTGTGCCATCACCAGCTACAGTGTAGACCAGGAGCAGGCAATCATTTTTGCAGGGGGGGCCACTCCATGAATTTTGGTAAGTTGTCGCAGGCCGCACATTTCTACTATATTAACGGAGTGGGTGCGGGGTCTGGGAGGAAGTTTGGGTGCAGGAGGGAGCTCCAGGCTGGTGCAGAGTGTTGGGGTGCAGGGAGAGAGTGAAGGGTGTGGGCTCTGGGAGGGAGTTTGGCGCAGGAGAGGGCTCTGCGCTGGGGCAGGGGATTGGGGTGCAGGGTCTGGGAGGGAGTTTGGGTGCAAGAGGGAGCTCCGGGCTGGTGCAGAGTGTTGGGGTGCAGGGAGTGGGTGAGTAGTGTGGGCTCTGGGAGGGAGTTTGGTGCAGGAGGGGGCTCTGGGCTGGGATAGAGGATTGGGGTGCAGGAGGGGGTGCAGGGTCTGGGAGAGAGTTTGGGTGCAGTTAGGGGTTCTGACCTGGGCCAGGAGGTTGGGGTGTGGGGAGGGGGTGCAAGGTGCAGGCTGTGGCCAGGAGGCGCTTACCACAGGCAGTTCCCGGCCAGTGGCACAGCAGCGCTCAGACAGGCTGCCTGCATGCCGTGGCCCCACGCCGCTCCCAGAAGCAGCCGGCTGCTGCTGGCACATCTCTGCACACCCCTGGAGGGGGGGGGCAGTGGGTCTACATGTGCTGCCCGCACCCACAAGCACTGCCCCCCAGCTCCCATTGGCTAGTTTCCAGCCAATGGGAGCTGTGAGGACGGTGCTGGGGCCAGGGGCAGCATGCGGAGCCACCTCCCACCACCATGGGCACTCAGAGACATGCCAGCAGCAGCCAACTGCTTCCGGGAGTGGTGTGGAGCCATGGCAGGGAGACAGCCTGCCTAAGCACCCCGCTGCACCGCGGAACTTTTAGTGGCCCGGACTCGATGATCATGAGGGGGCAAAGGAGGCTGGACAGAAATGTTAGTCATGGAGGGCTGGACAGAAATGTTAGACAAGCTGATTCTGGCCCACGGGCCATATTTTGCCCAAATTTTGCCCCTTTGTTATGGATCCTGAAGGTGCTGAACATTCTAGACCTGAAGGTCTTTAAGCATGTTTCCCACTTTAAACTTTTGCATTCAGTGGAAAGTTAGACACATTTTTAAGTACCTTGCAGAACTGGGGTCTATGACCCCAATCCTGTGCACATTGTAGTTAATGAAGACCTCCCATAAACCTAGATGGTGCAGGATGAGGCCAGAGTGCCTGATCTAAAGGCCATGTATCTTTCCATTGACTGCAATGGGATCAGGCCCTAAGTTCATGTGCTAAAAAATTGTTAGGGGAAAAATATTTGCAGATGTAAGTATTTTTGCAGTTAAAAGTATCTTCTTTTTATATTGTAGCCCTAAATCAAATAGATTTTTTCCAGATATAATGACACTTTTCCCTCCAAGTCACAGCCTATGCTAATTTTTATGGATGATTTAAAAGTTTCTGAAAACATGTGATTTACGATGGAACTGCTGATGTACTCAGCCTTAACTAATACTAAATGTGTCAATAACTGAATGTCCAATGTACACCAGCCTTTATTGCAGTAACAGAAAGTAACTCGGATTATAAATAATTTGATCAATAAAATCACCAGTGTTTCAAACTATGGAATGGAAGTAGTAGGAAAAATAAATAGTAGGTGTTAAAATATCATTGGGTGAAATTACGCTTGGCCTTCTGATGGCTGCACAGGAGAGCAGGGAGCGGAGTAACTTGGTGTGGGGAGGAGTAGGAGCTGCATGTCTGGTATTTCCCCCTCTGAGCAGGGGCATAGATTGTGTGGAGCCTTGGTGCCACCCCTAACATATTAGTCAGTAGAGTTGGCAGGATGTTGGAGTGAGGGGAGAAGACACTGTAATAGTCTACACCCAATAATCAGGTGGTGCAAATGATTCCCTTCATGAGCCAGAGAGCTGTCCTGGGGTGCTGCAACTAGACACCTCCCTGTACACAGTGAAAAGGGTCAGTGTAGCCCACAGGAATGAGCATCATATAAATAGATGTGCATCCATACATTTCATATGATGTTTGTAAAGTATGTCACACTGCAGAGCATGAATGGAAACTCAGGCAAAGGATGGTATATGCAGCAATGCATTGCCATTATGAGACTGAATTAAGGAAACTATGGTTCTGTTAGTTTGTTGTTGCTGAGTAAACAGCTGAGGCAGATTTCTGCAAACTTGACATTTCACAGATGTTGACATTACCAGTCAATAAGTATCTTTTTTCCCAGTTACTAGACACCTTTGCGGTTCTTGAGGCTCACAAAGAAGCTGCCCTGGGGAAATTCCAGCACATTGGGATTTTATTCTTTCCTGTTATGTTGATGCAGAAGCTGGAACAAGCTTTCATCAGTCATTCTTCACTCTGATGTGATTACCATTCTACTCTTCTCCCTAGTTTTAAGAAATACTATCAACATGTGTTTGTTCGAAATGTACAGATTGATATCTTAGAAGTGAAGAAATAGGAACATTTGCACATTTAAACCTTGTTCCATTTTTCAGTTAATGACTCCATCACGGCCATTTCAATTCCTCTTACTGTATCCACTATTTAAAAAACAGGTTAGTTTTACTGTTAAGTTTCAGGTTTAAAACAAGGCAGGACTGTGTATTGTCAAAATCTAGTGTTGCGTTTCCTCCTTTTGCAAAGACTTCTGTATGGGGCTTAACTCTCAGGCCCCAATTCAGCAAAGTACTTGAACATACACTTACTTTTGAGCACAGCACTAGTCCCATTGAAATCAACAGGACAACCTACATGCTTATGTAACTCACACACCTCCTGGGTGTGGTGCTCTGTCCCCTCTAGTGGCACTGAGACCACTTAGAGATTAATGCGTCTGCTCTACAGCCTTAGCTAAGGGCCATATGGCTTTTAGGTCATGCAGTAAAGGTTTATGCACTAAGCTCCAGAGGTCCCAGGTTCATCCCACCCACTGACAACCAGGGTCTGTCAGCGTTACACTTACACTGTGTGTGTTTAAATATGTATTGGATCCAGGGCCGGCTCCAGGCACCAGCCAACCAAGCACATGCTTGGAGCGGCACTTTGTAAGGGGCGGCCAATCTTCGGGTGGCGGGGCAGTGCTGGGGGGAGCCATTGTTTTTTTTGGTTCGGTGGAGCAGCGCGTGAGGGTTTTTTTTGTTGTTGTTTCGGCAGGGCGGTACTTGGGGGGGTTGTTTCAGCAGGGCAGTGCTGGGAGGGTTGTTACAGCGTGGCGGCGCTCAGGGGGGTTGTTACAGCGAGGCAGCGCGGCACTCGGGGGGGGCTGTTACAGTGGCGCAGCACTTGGGGGGTTGTTTTGGCAGGACGGGGTGGAGCTGGGGGGGTTGTTACAGTGTAGCGGCGCTTTTTTTTTGTTTTTTGTTTTGCTTGGGGCGGCAAAAAAGTTAGAGCCAGCCCTGATTGGATCCAATACTATTCAATATCTTCATTAATGACTTGGATATTGAAGTAGAGTGAATACATAACATTTGTGGATAACACCAAGCTGGGAGGGGTTGCAAGCACTTTGGAGGACAGGATTAGAACACAAAATGATCTTGGTACGTTGGAGGATTGGTCTGAAATCAATAAGATGAAATTCAGTAAAGACAAGTACAAAGTTCTACACTTAGGAAGGAAAAAATATAAAATGTACAAATACAGAATGGGGAATAATTGGCTAGACAGAAATACCACAGAAAAGGATCTCACAGAGATAGTGGATCACATATTGAATGTGAGTCAACTGTGATGCTGTTGGGAAATGGCAAATATCATTTTGGGATGTATTAACAGGAATGTAAGACATGGGTAGTTTTTGTTCTGCTCTGCTTGGCACTGATAAGGCCTCAGCTGGACTACTTTGCCCAGTTTTGGTTGCCACACATTAAGAAAGATGTGGACAAACTGGAGAGTGTCCAGAGGAGAGCAACAAAAATACTAAGAGATTTAGAAAAACTAACCTGTAAGGAAAGGTTAAAAGAACTGGGCCTGGTTAGTCCTCAGCAGAGGAGACTGAGCAGGTACATAACAGTCTTAAAATATGTAAAAGGTTGTTAGAAAGAGGACTGTGATCTGTTGTTCTCCAAGTTCACTGAGGGTATGACAAAAAGTACCGGTAATTGACAGTCTGCAGCAAAGATTTAGGTTAGATATTAGGAATATCTTTCTAATGGTAAGAGTGGTTGAGCACTGGAGGTTATCTAAGGCCTGGTCTACACTACGCGTTTAAACCGGTTTTAGGAGCGTTAAACCAATTTAACGCCACACCCGTCCACACTAAGAGGCCCTTTATATCGATATAAAGGGCTCTTTAAACCGGTTTCTGTACTCCTCCCTAACGAGAGGAGTAGCGCTAATATCGGTATTACCATATCCGTTTAGGGTTAGTGTGGCCGCAAATCGATGGTATTGGCCTCCGGGCGGTATCCCACAGTGCACCACTGACCGCTCTGGACAGCAATCTGAACTCGGATGCAGTGGCCAGGTAGACAGGAAAAGCCCCGCGAACTTTTGAATATCATTTCCTGTTTGCCCAGCGTGGAGCTCCGATCAGCCCGGGTGGCGATGCAGTCCGAAATCAAAATCCAAAAAGAGCTCCAGCATGGACCGTATGGATGTGATCGCTGTATGGGCAGGCAAATCTGTTCTATCAGAGCTCCGTTACAGAAGACGAAATTCTAAAGCATTTTTAAAAAATCTCCAGACAGACGCCATAGCAGGGACTCAGCGCACTGCTGCGTGACAAACATAACGGAAAGCCAAAGAATCAAATGGACGCTCATGGAGGGAGGGGGGACTGAGGACTCAAGCTATCCCACAGTTCCTGCAGTCTCCGAAAAGCATTTGCATTCTTGGCTGAGCTCCGAATGCCTGTAGTGTCAAACACATTGTCCGCGGTGGTTCAGGGCATAGTTCGTCAATTTACAGCCCCCACCCCCCTCAGAAGTAAAAGGGAAAAAAATTGTCTCTTGACTCTTCTAAATGTCACCCTATGTCTACTGAATGCTGCTGGTACATGCGATGCTGCGGCACTCAATTGCAGTATCCTCTTTCCCCCTCACTGGTGGTAGATGGTGCAATATGACTGGTAACCGTCCTCATCATCAGCCTTGTGGCAGATGGTGCTGCACAATAGGACTGGTACCTGTCCTCATCATCAGCCCGTGAGTGCTCCTGGCTGGCCTCAGGTGAGGTCGGCCGGGGGCGCCTGGGTAAAAACACCTGGTCATTCCCAGTAGATGGTACAGAATGGCTGGTAACCATCTTCATCGTAGCAATAGGGGGCTGAGCTCCATCAGCCCCCGCCCTTCATGTGTAAAGAAAAGATTCTGTACTGCCTGGACTATCATAGCAGCGGGATGGTGGGCTCCTCTCCCCCACACTGCTTAATGTCCTGTCTGGACTATCATAGCAGCTGGAGGCTGCCTTCCCCTCATTTTATCTCACTAACAAGTCACTGCTCTGGGTGGAGCATTGTGATTTCAAACAGTTTTGAATAAATTCTTTAATGCAAGAAATGACCTTTGAAATAAGAGATCAGCAGAATTGCCTTGGAAACAATGATTTTCAGAATATGGAATGAATTGTCAGTTGCTTTTTAAGGCTATTTAAATGTGTTAATATTTACTTCTTTTGCAATTGTTTTAAACTGCGGTATTCTAATAATAGGCCCCCAAAATTTCCCAGGTAAAATGTTTACAGTTTATGGCTCTGCTCTTGCAAGCTGCTGCCTATGAACTTACCTGCATAGTACCTCAGTGGAATCAATGTGACTCAATATGGGTACAGGTTCTACCCATGGAAAGCAGCCTCCAGGATCAGGGGCATAAACTGAAAAGACAGATTTCACCTGGGGAATTTTCTGATTATTACACACACACACACACACATGTTTTTCCAAACACGTTTCATACACATAAAAAAAAAACAGCTGTTGTTTTGGCTGATAAAAATCTTGTACAATATTTATCTCTAGTGCAAGATTTATCTAATAGAACATTACTACTTTTAATATAACATGGTAGTAAAATTATCCTTAAACAAGAATAAAGGGTAAACTTGTAACACTATTAATTAACAAAATTAACATTTTGTCACATAATACTTTACTTTACATATATTTGCATAATAAACACAATACAAAACCCTCACATTTATGCTTAACTAGACTCCTTACCACAAACCTTCCTTTAATACAATAGTTGCCCAAATCCCAATTCAACTTAATTTCACTGACTTTGATTTCTGGACCAAAAGCATTAAGCTTGAAGTAGTGAAAAATGTATCATGTGTGCATTCAATTAAGGAGTAATTAGATTCTCAATCACCCTTACATCACATGAGGGATTAGCCAAGAAAGAAGAGAGATTCTACTCACTGTAGTGTATAGAACAGTTTTGTTAATTAGTTTAGCACTAATTGAGATTGAGAAAGTGTCAGTGTATCATAACGTAGGTTTGCCTACATAGAGCTGTTTTTGAGAACTGTGGTCCAGAACTTGTAAACTAAGGCTACTGATGTTTTCACTTCACTGATTTATGCCCTAACTGCCTAATAACCCCCTCAATAACTATGCCAACAATGCCAGGTATTTATTTTTTGAAATATTGTTAGGTTATGACCCCAAGGAAGCCACAGTGAGGAGTGGGGATCCATTGTAGGGGCACCCCTATACATTTTTCACACAGAACACACAACTGAACCACTCTCACTTTAATTTAACATAGCACCATTCAGGTTTGGCCCAGCAGCCCCTCTGTCATGATGGAGGGGCCACTAGGCCAAATGTTACTGAGTGGCATTGCAGCTTAGTGCTCCAGGTCACAACACCACTCACTGTGGGGACCCTCTCAAATGGGGGGCTTGAGGCAAACTGCTCCTTTTGCCTCCCTCTCTCCTCCCAGGGCAGTGGTATGTACCATGTGCAACGATGTGGGGGACACTGTGTTGTGCTGGGCACTGCATAAACACTCGAGTTTACAATCCAAGATACACCCAGTGGTGGGAGCCCAGGTGGAGGAAAACTTGGCAAGGCTGCCATCAGGGCCATCCTTCCATTGGGCCTATCCCTAAGCGCCATGGACCCCTTCAGAGTTGTGAGGAGATTGGGGAATAATCTGGAAGCATGGGGACAGTTGCCTTTTTGCCTCCTCCACATTAACCCCTTAGCTCCCTGCAGCTCTCCCTCGCTCATTGACAGGACAGCCACAGCATAGCCATACTGCCAGGGAGTAGCTGCCCTGGGATCTTTTAAAGAACTGGGGCTCTCCAGAGAGGAGGGGGTTCTGCCTGAAAGCCAACACATTCTCATAGGAACATTCACACCTCAGCATTTGGTGCTCCATGTTTATAGATTTAGATGCGGTATTTTTAACAGTAAAGTAAGGTTACTTGTCAAATACAATGAAATAGTTCATTACATTCACACCAGTCATTTCTGGACAGGTAAGGTGAAGAGCATCACAGGTTATTTGATTGGAAGGATATGGATGATATGTGTTTGTACAGCACCTAGCACAATGGGAACCTGATCCATGACTGAGGTCCTGGACACTACCATGATACAAATAATAAATAATAATATTATTTCCCTAGGTATGTCTATAGAATAGACCTAAATGAATCTCCTTATTAATTGAAAATTGGACTTCAGCCTGCAACATGCTGAGCAATTCCTGCAAGGTACATAGTAACCTCAAGAAACATACAATGACTGCAGAGTGCTCAGCACTTCATACAGTTGTGCCCCTGAATCCATGCTATACAGTTACATTTATTTCTCTAGTTACTGTTTGTATTATGCACATTAATAGCAGTTTTCCAGTTGGTCTGGCCGGGCAACTCACTGCTGGTACAGCATTAGGGTTGGTTTGAAGTTATGATGATGGTACTATTTTATCAGTATGCTTAACATTTTGACATGTTCATGTAGACTTTTTTCCTTCTCTATTTAATGTTTCAGCTTCTCCTGGAAACAGAAGAGAAGGAACTGCTATAAAATTCAGATCAACAAAGGCTTAATTTTTTTCAGTGAGTTTTGTGGAATACTTACACAGAAATATCAGGCATGACTGACCTTGCTCACATCAGTTTTTCTCCATTGCTTTCAGTGAATTTCATTCTGATTTACACTGGTGTAAGTGAGTATCAGTCCATCCTGTCATTGAAGGATACACTCTGCAACTCTCCCCACCTGCTGTCATTAAACTCCTGCTTCAGTTTCCCCGGTCTCCCTAGCAGGACATAAACAGTCCTTCAGACCTACCGGGGAGGAATTTCAGTAATATAATTGTTCCACTCTCCTTTCAGAGAGGGGGAAGACAATGCTCCCACAGTACCCTGGGATGAGAAATGGAAACTTTTGAGACTGCTGCTTCAGTTTAACCACAAAGCCTGTATTGTCTGCCTTCATCTAATTCAGCCTTGATAGACAGCTATGACAGTTGGCCTGTCCACATGGTCCAGTGAAATTCTGGGAATGGGCTGTACATTAAAAAAGGAAAAACACAGTAAAAACCTCCCAGTCACCATTGTTATCTTTTTACATTTTAATTACCATTATTGACATACTGCAGTTTCTGTATTGTAGCACTCTGTAGCTGCCTACAATGCAAATAATACTAGTTTTAAGTTTGAATGTGAATACACACACACACACACATCAAATGCACGTGTTTTGGACATTTGATATTTTATTTTATTTATTAGTATCTCTTCAGGCATTGGTACTAGCCAACATTTCTCTTATAGAGGAGAGATCAAAGATGCATTCTACAGAGATGTTAATAAAATAATTGTTTGTTCATGGGGAAGTTTATACAACTTCAGAAATAACTGCAGAGATGGAAAGAATTTGGTCGGAATCTCCCTTCACCATCCCTGCAAAAACTGTGCCCTTAAACCTCAATACATAGTTTATTTGAAATGTAGCAGAATGCAACTTGCATTATTAGGATTCTTTTTAAAGTATGGAAAATTAACTGATGTTGAAATAAACGGAATTGTGTTAATTATTTTCAACGCATTGAATAGTTGAGTTTTGCAGAGAAATATTCTATCCTTATGCAGAAAATTACAGAAATTCATCCACGTATGTGCTGTGTCATTCACAAGGAAGGGAGAGGTTATACATGGTGCTGCATATTGATGAAAGGGGCAAGTGAGATTAAAACTGGTGCAATGCTGTGCTGCCCCTTAGCACTGTGTACTGTAGTGAGGGCAGCACTACCTGGTGTCTGAGCCCAGTCCACACACAACACAGGGAAGAAGGGCGTAGCTTTTGGAAAGGGGAGCAGAGCCGGATTGATGAAACCTGCAGCCTAGATGACGAAAATGTCTTGTAAAGTAAAGCTGTCAGAGATGGCTTGGATCTACACAGGTAACAGCGTACCCTGCATCATCAATGCTGGAGCCAGGGATTGAGAAGGCAGGTTCGAGCATGGTTCTGCATGAGCAGAAAAACTCTCAGTCACAGATGGTGAGCCCCATGCAGGGGCACAATGGAGATGCAAACACAGGGCTCACAAAAGGAGGGTTAATACAGAGGAGCAGACTGGTGAATCATCAATCACAAAGACATCACCGTGCTATGCTAGGCGCAATGTCACAATGCACGTTTGATCCAGGTTTTCAGTATTGCATAATGAGCAGTTGCTGCATAAACAGTTATGGAGTCTCACAATCATTTATGTGCATATTAGGGCAACTGGGAACAATAGAGCAGACCCAACATCAAACAGAGGTGGGGAAGCAGAGTGGGTACTATACACTACCGTATGTGTCCGGGGCATGCTGTACATAACAGAAGCCATCACTATCACACAGAGGGAACACAGACATACATAAAACTG